>NC_064632.1:556085152-556710152 GCF_023864275.1 Schistocerca cancellata
TTTCGTTCAGCCGAATTCATTTCCAAACAGGTCCTAGTAACACAAGTGGTAGGACTGGCGTAAAATATTTCTGTAATGGAGAAGGGGCCAGCAAACTTATTCACTGATAGTTTTTGAGCGGCACGGAAACCTACTCACTGAGATTGTCTGACGTGTGTCTCAGCGAAAGCATTAAGCGTACCTGTGTACCGGTAGTGTGGTAGGATGTGTTAGATATTCAGTGAAAAGGGAAGCGAGTTTGAAGTTTCGCAATTTACTTAAAACTTTTACTACTCGTTAGGGCACCAATACGACCACAATGCACCCTACATCCGCTATCGCTGGAGACCACCTCTCCACTGTGTATAGAGTCGATATCTTTATACCTTTAAAGCAATAATGAGCGTATGGCATTGGTGGCCGGGAGACCCCTCGCGGGGCGGTTCGGCCGCCGCTCCACAAGTTCTTTAACGCCACTACGGCGAATTGCGAGTGAATGAGGATGAAATGATGATCAGAGACTCACAGCACCCAGTCATCTCGAGGCAGAGAAAATCCCCCACCCCGCCGGGAATCCAACCCGGGACCCCGTGCTCGGGAAGCGAGAACGCTACCGCAAGACCTCGAGCCGCGGACACCTTTAAAGTGAACTTCGTAAACTCTTGTGGGTTATCGGTTTCACAATGCGATTCCCACTCATTATTACTAAATTTTTTGTTACGTATTTCTGTATCACTGTGGCGTCTTTTTATAATTATAGAGACTTTTTTTGGATAACAATTTTCTAAATCGTTAATGTTTTCTAAATAAGACTATTTTCATGTCGTTAGGTGTTCGGAATGTGGGGCCATTGCGTACACTGCCATTAACACTTGCTTCTCTCATCGTACATTCCCACATAGGCTGTCCGTTAGCCTACTTTGCCACAGCACCCTACTGCAGTGGCAGCTCGTCCTGAGCGCGACTTTTATATGATTCAGTTGCTTGCAATAAAGGCGATTTGATTCGTTGCATTCTCAGTCATACACATCTGTAAAAGTGGTTTTATGTATGTGTGCGTTTCTACCTCCCCCATCTCCTCCTACACCAGCAGGTGAATTTCAACCAAGTTTGGCACACATACTACTTATTATCAAGGAAGCAGTGCTGTTGGGGCTAGAACTGTCTAGCTCCTATAGGAGCATAGATACAGGTGAGAACAGTTGCTAATCCCTGACACATTGGCTGCTCTGCAGAACAGGCAAGTTATGCAGGTAGTATTGGAATTCGTTATATGGACAGAGAGAGGATGGAGGAGCAAATGGGTAATGAGAGGTAGGAGGAAGAAATGGATAGAGAAAGGGAGCGGAGGAGACAGACAGATGGAGTGGGTTGGAGGAGACAGTCAGACAGAGATGGGATGATGAGATGAACATGAGAGGAGATGAACATGAGAAGAGATGGATAGACAGATTGGGAAGTAGAAGGTGAAGAGAGAGAGGGGGGGATAGAAGGGATGGAGAGACAGATGGGAGATGTACAGAGAAATGGAGATGAGGAGATGGACAGAGAGAAGTCAGAGGAGAAAATGCACTAAAAGAAGGGGAGGAGGATATGGTTCAAGAATGGCGGAAATACAGGGTGGATTGATAGAGGAGGAAAGAGGGGAAGTGTAGCAGCCAGATACAAGAATATCTCAGGACAGGAGGAGATGGACAGAGGAGGGAGGAGTAGATAGTCAGAGAATTGGGGGGGGGAAGGAGATATTCAGAGAATTGGGGGGGGGGAGAAGATGGTCAGAGAATGGGGGAGGATGAGACGAAAAGAAAGAGAGAAGGTGGAAGGGAAGGTGTAGAAGCCAAGTGGAAGAGGGTGAGGGGTTAGGCAGTGGAAAATGGGAAAGGAGAAGATGGTTGGAGGAAGGGGGAGAGGAGGAGATGGAGAGAGAGGGGGGAGGTGGAGATGACCAAACAGGGGGAGTCAGTGATGAACAGAGAGAGGGAGGAAGAGATGGACAGAGAGAGGAGGTAGCAGGAGACGAACTAATAGAAGACTGAAATAAATAAATATTCGGTCAACGCCGGGTTTCTCATCTAGAAACATGCGAGGTGCAAATTTAAGAACCTTCAACATCGCAGCGCGTCAGCAATCGTTGGTTAATATATTAAAAACTAGAAACCCGCCTCGATTGCGAAAAAAGCACCTAGTGTTAACCTAGGTTTCGGCGTAGATAGCTACACCTTCTTCAGAACAATAAAACCCACAAGTGCCTAAGAAGACCTTTGTCAATGATTAAAAGAACACCATAGCTATACATTTATAAACGTAAAAAAGGGAAACACAAACAGTACATGTGTACAAAGTTAATGGTGTAACCTCCACCTCACACCGGCCTATGTTCGATGGGTCATGACCCGCCATCATGATGGCTCATCGAACATAGGCCGGTGTGAGGTGGAGGTTACACCATTAACTTAAGTAGTGGTTTAGACTTTGTATATATGTACTGTTTGTGTCTGCATTTTTTTCGTTTATAAATGTATGTCTATGGTGTTCTTTTAATCATTGACAAAGGTCTTCTTAGGCATTTGTGGGTTTTATTGTTCTGAAGAAGATGTAGTTATCTACGCCGAAACCTAGGTTAACACTAGGTGCTTTTTTCGCAATCGAGGCGGGTTTCTAGTTTTTAATATACCAGGTGCACTCAGTTACAACACCTCCGATTTTTTTCCTCACAGACTAGTCGCAAAAACACTGCGAAACTTGTCACTTCTCGGCGTAGTCTTTCTACATCAGCACACATTTTTCACAAGGCCGACGGCGTTATTCCGCGGCCCCTGAGAACGCTTCTTTAGGAGTCTGGTTTGATCACCGGAAAATCGCTAACGCAATAGCGGCAGGGTTAGTGAATGTGCGACCACTTCGGAAAGAGCCAAAAGTCGCTAGTAGCCAGTTCAGGTGATTAGTGAGCGTAAGAAATCATTTCATAGTTGTTCTCTCGAACAGACTGCAACGTCGCGTTCGCTCGACGCGCCGATGCTTTTTTTAATTTTTTTTTATTTTTTGGAAGAGCACACCTGTTCCGGCCGTATTTACGCAATCCTGGAAGCAACTTGTTCATCAAAACATAACATCTGAGTAGGACGCTCCTGTCACTGTAGTGCCCTTTGGAACAAGGGCCGTCCCAGAACATGGCTGCCATCATTTTCTCAGCACTGGCACTTACACCAATTTTTTGGTGGCGGTGAGTGTGTGTGTGTGTGTGTGTGTGTGTGTGTGTGTGTGCTTCCACTAAGCTGACTGGCGTTAGGTTTCAGGATTGAAAAAGGCATCCATGTCTCATCCATTCTCACAGTCAATGATGAGAAAGTCCAGTCCGTGCCGCCATCATGCGTCACCATTGCCTGGCAACATGCCAGGCGCGCTGCCGTGCTGTCGTACGTCAGCATTCGCGAGACCCACATTGAGGATACTTTTCTCATTTTCCGGTCTTCAAGCAAGATTGTGTGCACATATCCCACGGATACGCCAGCTTTTGTGACAATGGTTCCTCACTGATTCAGTGATCCCCACGCGCTCCGTCGTTTTTTGTCGCACCGGTTGGCGCGAGGACGAGGCTGTGTTGGTTCGTTGTCACACGACATTGCGCTTTCTTCTGAACTGCCGCACCCTCGAACCCAACATTAGATACAACCATAACACCACCATCTAACAACCCTACCACAACAAAGGTCAAAATTTAATAATGATTGGGTTGTTGCTAACGCTGCTAAATACTGCATTTTCGGGCAACAACAAAGTTATTATGTGGCAGGTGTCATTAGAGCACAGTTAATAAAATCATTTCATGTAATATTGAATAAACTAGGCACTCATCTTCTCGTGTTTCCCACGCTGGTCTCGTTGTAAAATCATGGCTCAATCGTCGAAAATCTAGGTGGTGATGATTCCAAGCTCGGATGCAAAGAGGCCTAGGTTTTATTCTGCTATATTCAAAAGTTTTATAGATGTGTTTCACAAACCATTTTTGAAGATTACACTTTTGCAGGACAATGGTGATGTAAAAAAGTAATCAGCACTCCGAATTTAAGTTACACTTCTTTTTTATTACTTTTCCTGCAATATCACGTAACACACAAAACATCACTTCACAATACAAAACTAACTTGAAAACATTTTCCTCACTGTTAAAAGTTCACATTTTATAAGCTGGCTACAATTTGCGTCTTTCCGACATGACGTCCGAAACTTGACTTTACAGTCTCTAACTAATAATCGCTTACGCGCCCAAAAATCAGAGTTACAAGTACGTCAAAGATCATAGTGATAAAAGAAAGAATACACATACGAATAATGTCATTGCAATATAAACACACCGATGTATCAAAGTACCTCTACATTAATGAAATCAAATCTGAATGTTGTCTCAGAAATATGTTAACTACTTTACAGAAACACAGTAGAATATTGCTGGTATCGAGAGGTTGAGTTGAGCTGCCGTAATGGTTACGTAATTCAAGTACCATTACAACCACCACATATTTCGCTCAACTGACGATGAATTTTTGTTGGTATCACACTACCCAAATCAAGAAAAAGAATGATTATGCTGTTCCTGTAATGAAAGACGTCGCCATTTTAAGTATCCAAAATAGTTGCGTGTGCTGTACAGTGCTGACATCTGTGTCCACGCATTTGCACTGAGTGCACACGTATTTCGAAACTAAACCGCATGTTTATATCTGTTTACAGTGCTAAGGAAAAAAATCGGATGTATTATGACTTCAATGCACCTCGTACTACAAATACACAGAAAAGAAAGAGTCCTTCGTGGTGGAAACCTCGCAAGAATTACATACAGCAGCGGCACTTTCCTCGCGCCAATCCTCTCTTTGGCACCGTCAGCAGAGCCTCACATCTTGCTTCGACGGCCACGTGTTTCCTTCTCCCTCCAGCTTAACTCCCGTCGCTCCGCCATTTTTGTCTCACTTGACCTCGAAAAGGCCTACGACCGTGTCTGGCATCCCGGTCTCCTGTTTAAACTCCAAACCTACGCCCTTCCTATCAACTACATCCGTCTGGTGGCCTTCTTCCTCTCCCACCGCCCCTCCTATGTTACCATCCGTAATGCCAATTCCCACACCTTCTACCCCTCTGCAGGTGTGCCCCAGGGCTCTGTCCTCTCCCCTCTCCTCTGCCTCCTGTACACTGCGGATATGCCCCACCCCCCCCTCCTCCAGTACACCTCTTGCAATATGCTGATGACACCGCATTCCTCGCCCTCGCTCCTACCCTCCAACGGTCCCAACGCCTTCTCCAGAATCACCTTGACCTTTTTGCTGCATGGTGTAACCAGTGGCTCCTGAATCTCAATCCTTCCAAGACCCAGGCAATCATCGTAGGTCGTACCGCTCGCTCCTTCCGGCTCCTGGATTTCTCCCTTACTGTCTGCGCACGTCCTGTCCGCCTCACCCCCACCCTCACCTACCTTGGCCTCACCATTGACCGTCACCTCACCTGGATCCCTCATCTCCGCTCCATCCAATCCAAAGCCCACAACTGCCTCCGACTCCTCAAACTCCTCTCTGGCCGGACGTGGGGGTTGCACCCCTCTCCCATCCTCCACACCTACAAATCCTTAATCCGTCCCATCCTCTGTTATGCCAGTCCTGCCTGGATATCTGCCCCCCCCCCCCAAATTCTATAAGTCCCTCCAGATCCTTGACCGTCATGCACTCCGCCTCGCCCTCCGTATACTACTCCCGTCCCCCACGCGGATCCTCTATGATCTCATTCCTTTCCCCCATCTGCTCCTATTCCTCGAACATATCCACATCCTCTACACCTCCCGCCGTCTTGAACTCCCTCACCCCCTGGTTGCTCCTCTCCTCTCCCATCCCCGCCCCCTGCCAAGTCTTCACCGTGGTGTCCCCCCTACCCTCCATCTCTACAACCTACATCTCCTTTCCCAAGGTGGCTTCCATCAGCTCCCTCTCCCAGATGATGCCCTCTCTCCCTCCATTTATCCTTCCTGTCAACTCTGATCCTCACCCCCCCTCCTTTCCTCCGTCCTTTCCCTGGGCTCCCTCTTCCTCTCCCCTTCCATCCTATGTTTTCTCCCCGCCTATCATCTCCTTTCTCTCTCCCCCCCCCCCCCCGAGTCCTTTTGTACTCCCCTCCTCTGCCTTCCCCAATCCCTGGCACGTCTGCTCAGCACCCCGCACCCCTCTTATGGATCCTCCTGTTCGATTGGCTCCTTTCCCCCCCTCCCCCTTCACTTTTCCTCTCCTTCCCCGCCACCCTTTTTCCCGTCATCTGACCAATTTCCCCCACCTGCTCTCGGGTGTGGTATGTCGTATTTGTGCCAACTTTTAGCGCAGTGTTTAAGTAAGTGTTCGGTGTTGTGCGTCCTTCCACAGTGTTGCGAACAGAAATCATGCTGTCGCTGGGTGTGCTTTTTATATCTCTTGCGAACAGAACCCAGACTGTCGCCATGTTTTTTTAATTGCCTGTCTATTCTTTTTATGCTTCCTGTGTATTTTATTAGCTTCATCGACGCTGTGTTTTATATTTTACGCTCCAGAATTTTCTGCCATTTTTACCTTTAAGTCACCGATTTTATCGCCAACTGTTATTATTTTTTATTATCTTCATCTTTTTAAAACAAATTCTGTAGGCTGAAGAGCGGCGTAATCAGCTGCTGCCAGCCCACCCCCTTTAGGGGGAATCGAAACCCAATAAATGAAAAAAAAGCCACGTGTTTCACGCATAATTATCGCCAAAAGTCAAAGTATACAGGGAACGCTCTTAAGAGAGCAGATGCAAGAATCTTGTGTCGCGGTTTGTAGCGTTGCTCTTGGGGGGCGAAAAGATAAAGAATTATTTTATATTTTTTGAAAAATGTCGAAAAAGTGAATATTTTGGTGGACCACTTGGCAACAGAATCAGGGATTGATTACGCTATTATAATAACATACGTTGAGCATTAAATACCTGGTTGGATTATTTTGAACAAGAGAAGCAGATCGATTTATTTGAAATCGTTCGGAAGAAACACTATCATTTGTGTGCATTCTTATAGTCGCGATGTAGTCATACCCGGAACAACACTAAGGGACCAGAAGATTTATAGACTTAAAAAGAAATGCAACACTACACAGTTAAAAAAAAGAGCTGATTCAGAAATAATAGGAAAACGATCATGTTCCTTCTGCCTCATGCTGCGTTCGGTCCATCAGCGTGATGGTAATTTCTGGTGATGAACTAACACAAAATAGTTAACATTCAAGTAAATGAGGAGATGGAAATCATCAAGGTTAATTTACTAAAATAAGCACACTTATCTTTAACACACGTTTTTTAATGCTACCTACCTTTTCATAGTAAATTACAATAGATGACCATTGTGGTTAAATACTTCGTACATAACAGTCAAAATGTCCTCTTGGTGCTGTCTGTTCGTAATCAATTACAAGAAACTACATGTTTTATGATTGGAAAAATTGCAATTAGCATATATACTGAATATTTTCACATAAGATACAAGATAGCGATGCGGAACGCAGCAAGTCCGCGTGCACCTTTCATGGAATACAAACAGTAAAAGTTGAGGCGCCCAATGCCTCAATTGTCTTGAAACAACAGAATTCTTTTTCATATCATTAATCGATACATGTACATAGATATTTACAGGCACCGCGCAAGAACGGCAAAGATAAAGAATAATAGATTCTGTCGTTGCTATGTGATGGTTCATTTCCTTTACTTTACAATTGTTCGATAACTTTAGGCCATCAGGCATTTCCTATTGAGCGTATATTAATGTTTGTGAGGCGTAAATTACTAATATTACAAGTTGCAGGCAAGGTCCTAGTGCATTTGGTTTACCAATGCCTTCCTGTGATATGTTATGGAGTGTCAGGGATGTATCTGTTTTGTGTGTGTGACGAGCCCTTGTTCTGCGTAGTGTTGTTGCGGATGAAAGAGACGCAGAGTGTGAAATCTGGTGCCGACACATAGCTTAATCCCCCCAAACAGCACCAACTGAGCCACCGACTATAACGTTCCCCATGCGACGGACGGATCACGATCAACCGTGTCACTGACATGACTTCACTTCATGAGTCGCTGTGGAGATGTTTGGAGTTTGATGCAGGACTGCTGAACAGGAACTTTACGCCACCGCCTCTCCTCTCCTTGCCGCCCAAATACCGGGAGTGGACATTTAATCCATCACCAGAATCCGAATCGGCCTGCTTCCGAGGCGAACCCCAACGCACAGGCGCTTGTTAGCGCCGTCGGTTGCGGCGGCCGGCGTAATTGCCTTACGCGAACTAATTTTGTCACACATGATGAGCAGATCCAAAAATAGTGCAAAATATTTGTGCTGCAGATATTTTTCGCAGATGGAATGTCGTGCCACCATTACACTATGTGGAAGCGAACTGTCTTTACGTAAATGGTGCAAAACTGTTTCGCGGGGGATGTTAAGTGTCTTACGAACATCAGTATTCCAAAGGCAGGAAATGCCTTTTCAGGCCCTCGTTCAAAAACTTCAGACGGAGCCAATATCATTTTTTTTAAACGGTTTCGAAACGTTTAGATTTTCTTCTGTGTTTTTGCTGGGATTCTATGTAGCCTTTTCTTGGCTGTACTGCCGCAGTTGACGACAGGTCGGAATAATGTTTTCAGAACTATGCGCTGACAATACCATCTATGTTCTCGAATTAAATCCAACGAAATGAAACTTGTGGAATCGGTGGAAATGAAAGCAACGGAGTGCACTGATATGGAACATCAGTAAGGCCCGTTTAGAAATGCGGAACTAGCGATGTAATAAATATGTAGGAGCAAAAGGAAATCCGGCTCAAAGAAAACTATATGTTGCTTTGCAGAGCCATTTCTTACTCACTTTTAACCAGTTACGATATCTGTATCTTTTATTATTAGAAGATTGTATGTGACATAAATTACAATTACAAAACTTGTTTTCTGTGGATGGATTCTTTTAATTATGCGGATATGGTAACAGGCAATTTTCCCTAATATCTGAAAAGAAGAACAAGGCGAAAATAAAGCATACATTGATGGAATGCGAACAAATTTTCTCTCCGAATGCTTGTGTTGCGTCCTTTTTTTTTTTAATTACAGTAACAGTGACTTCTTGTTGTGGCCTTCAGTCCGAAAACTGGTTTGATACAGCTCTCCAAGCTACTCTATTCTGTGCTTCTTCATTTCGAATAACTACTGCAAGCTACATCCTTTTGATTCTGCTTACTGTATTCATCTGTTCGTCTAACTCTTCAATTTTTAACCACTTCCCCCCACTGTTCCTCCCAGTACTAGATTGGTGTTCCCTTGATGTCTCAGAATGTGTCCTATCAACCGATCCCTTCTTTTGCTCAAGTTATGCCACAAATTTTATACTTCCCAATTCGATTCAGTACCTCAGTGGGTACATGATCTGCTAGTTTAATCTCCTGTAGCACCACATTTCAAAAGCTGTTACCTTCCTGTGTCAACTATTTATCGTCCACATTTCACTTCCATACAAAGCTACACTCCAAACAAATACCTTCAGAAAAGACTTCGTAACACCTCAGTCTATGTTCGATGTTAAAGTCCTCTACTCCAGGAACGCTTTTCTTGCCATCGCCAGTCCACCTTTTGTATCCTATCTATTTCAGCCAAATTCAGTCATTATATTTTCGAAATATCAAAACTCATCTACTACTTTTAATGTCTCATGTCCTAATCCAATTCCCCCAGTATCGCACGATTTAATTCAACTACATTCCATTACCTTAGCTTTGCTTTTGTTGATGTTCATCTTATATCCTCCTTTCACGGCACAGTCCCTTCCGTTCAAATGCCCTTCTTAGTCGTTTACTGCGTCTGACAGAATTACAATGCCTTCGGGAAACGTGGGGTTTCTATTTCTTGTACCTGAACTTTAATTCCTTCTCCAAAATTTTCTTTAGTTGACTTTACTGCTTGCTCACGCTCTGTACAGATTAATCAGATTGGAGCTAGGCTTCAACATTATCTTACTCCTTTCTCAACCACTGCTCTCCTTTAAAATCATTCGACTCTTATAACTACCGCCTGGTTTCTGTAAAAGTAGTATATAATCTCTTGCTCACTGTAGCTTCAGAATTTCAAAGACTGTATTCCAGTCAAAACTGTCAAAAGATTTCTGTTAAGTCTACAAATGCTATAAACACATGTTTGTCTTTCGTTGATCTATTTTCTAGATAAGTCGTAAGACCAGTGTTGCCTCGCGTGTTCCTACATTTCTCCGGCATCCAAACCGATCTTCCCCGAGATCGGCTTCTACCAATATTATCATTATTTTGTAAATAATTAGCATTAGTATGTTCTAAGCACGACTTATTAAACTAGTATTTCGATAATATTCACACCTGCTTTCTTTGGAATTGGAGTTACTACATTACTCTTGAAGTCTGAGGGTATTTCGCCTGTCTCATACGTTTTGCACACCGGGTGGAAGAGTTCTGTCGTTGTTGGCTCTTGCAAGGATAACAGTAAATCTGAGAGGATAGCGTCTACTCTGATGGGCCCTGGGGCCGTTTGTTATCGCAGTATTTGATCTCCTAGCCCATTTTCATCTACGTTCTGTTCCTTTTCCATACTGACTTATACTTGTAAATTATCTCTGCTAGATTGATATGAGGGCTAATGTGATTTGTTCTTCGTTCTTTCATCTCAAAATATCATACTTTAAAGCTTTCAATATGTTTCTTTCCCTACATTACAATACGTGTTTCGTTTCGAGCGAATTCTTTATTAAGCGACTTAAGACATTACGCTGAAAAGATTTGCGCACCCACAAGATACGCTAATTTTAAAAAGTCGCTCGAGGTTACTAAATGGTTGTTGAGTTGGGTCGTGAGTTCTTGCCCTAGATTTGTTGTTACCTAACCAATCACGGTTTAATAGATTCAAATATTTTAAGAGTTCATGTTATGAGATAATGCGAGTCATGGAAACGATACCTCAAAAACTGCACCCGCTAAACTATTCACCGATGTCGTGAAACACTTCAAATGCTAAAACTACTTTTATGTTCGCAGTAGGCTGAGAGAAATATTGTATGCGGATGAACTTTATTACATCAGTAGGTTACTGACTAGTTCGGTCTATGGGCATTTTCAAATGCATGCAACATCAAATATCAATAAGATAATGCAAGGTAAGTAGGTAAAACACCTTTCTAGCTTCATTAAACTTTACAGATTACAATTGCTGTTACATTACTTACATTCTCGTCTGTAAAAGATGGTTCAAATGGCTCTGAGAACTATGGGACTCAACATCTTAGGTCATAAGTCCCCTAGAACTTAGAACTACTTAAACCTAACTAACCTAAGGACCTCACACACACCCATGCCCGAGGCAGGATTCGAACCTGCGACCGTAGCAGTCCCGCGGTTCCGGACTGCAGCGCCAGAACCGCTAGACCACCGCGGCCGGCTGTAAAAGATGTGTCATTATATTTAAAAAATATTTATTGCTATGTGGGAAGAGGTCTATGTCTAAAATCAGCATGTATCATCTAGAACATCACATACTGCATGTGGGAATACATTGAAGAGCACATCACATAACTAGTATGGTGTTGTCAAATTGGTTCTTAGCCCTTGCTTAAGGTATTTACCAACACTACGTGTCCTTCCAATCCCACATACGTTATCATAGTCTTAATAAAAACGCAGCTACAGAAGAGGAAATGATTTTAGAATCCAGAAATTAAGTAGAAGCTGTGGACCCACACATAAAGAAACTTTATAATTAACTGAGACAGCAAACAGATTTGCAGAACAAAAGCATCTAAAGAGCTGCATCAAACCAGTCTCAGGACTGAAGACCACAACAACAACAGTGTACTGAAGAAAGCATCTCTGACCTCTGCCCGTTTATAGGGTCCGGTTATACACAGATCTTCCAGCAGTTCTTCTGATTACTTTGAAACCATCTTATTCATAGCCGTTTCCAGCTGAGTTGTAAAACATGCATATAATGGAGAGACAGGAAATCAAATAACAGTATATCTCTCGATAGCAGCCAGTCTGTTTCCGACAAACGAGACGAACAAAGCTTCTCGTAAGTCAATATTCCCACGAGCAGCTTGTACTGAAGCGTTCCATTTGCTGCATGTCATCCATGACGTTTTATCGAAACCATCTGTCATGGAGACGAATTGAGTCGACTAGCCGATATGGCGGTAAGAGTTTAATACTGCTATCAAAGCAATCACGTCCAATTCCGTGGCAGTAAAATGTAGTCGAGCAAATATGATAGTGAAGGCAATAACCAGAGAGAAACTCCAGTATAGTTTTGAAGATATGAAACAGTTTTCTGCAACGTTCGCCGCTTATGCAAGAACATCAGATAAATTAGCTGCTTGAATTCGCAAGAAAAGTTTGAAATATAGTGACATTATCGTGTAAATCGTAAATGGTGTGTACCATATGCACTCTTTATCGATATTTCTCTCGGTGTTTTCTACCGGCGATTCTTTGATACCGTTTGTGGCATTTCGCCAGCCAAACATTGCTCGCGACGTTGATAGTCTTTAGTGTACCTTAGCTATTATTTAGTACAATGTGGAGATTGACTAAATTGTGTGATTAACTGCCCCTAACAGAACAGCTAAGTCCGATTTGTCCGCATTTAATAATAATTAGGCCGTACAAAGCAAGGACTGCCGAATTACGGAAGATTCAATATGCTTTTGGCTTACGTTTTCTTTTATCACTGAAGCAACCTGTCGCAATGTTAACAATTACACACACAATGTTGTAATGAAGGTACTTCGTGTACGTCATACCATCCGGGTTGAGAACACGCCTAGTAAAATTGTATATGTAACATACTAAGTGAACTGAAAGGCTGCAGTGTCTCGCATTTTACGTAACAGTGGATAGAAGCGTACAATAATGGTTATCAAGAAGATACTGAAGCACCCAAAGAAGGGAGGCATGTTTTTTGTTCGTAATTGATATATAGCATTTTAATAACGTATTACATCCACCATACTCTTCTTTTGACAATAAACTGAAAATATTTTACAGTTTTTGCATTTTAGACATATTTTTTGCTCTTAAGACATATTAAGTTTTGCATGCAGTGCACAGGGTTTGTCTTTGTCCCTCTTAACTGTGAGTACAGAACGAACATCTCCGGATCGAAGGAACAAGGTCACGCTTCTGACGGTAGGAGAACGGCTGCTAGTATGGTCCGCTTTAGCCAAAATTGGTATGAAATATTTGTTGTTAGTTTGGAATGAGGTACAATTACATAAAATCTTTAGCTGGAAATTTCTTTCTGTGTAAATTGTGAAAAAATGATTTCAGTGACACACCGCAAAAAAATATTTACTGAGACTTAAAATTAGTGATGTAAATAAAAATGTCGGTTACTATGGGCATACAACAAAATACTTTTTAAATATAAAAGCTGTTTTTTCTTCACTAACAAATGTGAGGTGTTTATATATCAAAAGTAACAATTTAATAAAAAATTACAGTAAGGTTATGGAACAAAAACGTAAATTTTTCTATCTAGAATGTTTTGCTTCCCTCACACGATTAAGATAGCTAAACAATACTTGTCTAATTTGCAATATGATACAACGAATTCTCAATGTCTGGAGGTTCATGTGCCCCGCCGTCATATCGATCACAGTGGATCGAGTTTTCTTCAAAAAACCCTCCATAAACAATGTTGGCTTACGAAAGCCCATCTGAGGTGTCATAGATGACTGGTGATTGCCTAAGCTGATTTTAATTTTCCTTTGCAATGCAGTTCTAGGAACATCAAGACGCTTGGCAGCAACCCTTTCGGTCATTTCGCCTTCCAGTACACTTGAAACAGCTTGCTTCATTGCTGTCTCAGACCAGTCCCCTCGAGCCTCAGTGCCTAACTTCATCTTGGATCTTGATGTCGTACCTAAAAACAAAGAAAAATGTCGCCCATGCTATCCGACTTTGGTATGGTCCCATACTACTTGCAGATTGAAACCTGGCAGACACAGAAACCGGCTTGAGTAAAGGGGATTTCACCACAACAATACGATGATTTCAGTATTAAAATACAATCTACATTAGACTATTTAAATATTAGTACCAGTATATGATAATAAGACTTTCTCCTTTATCAGTAGTAACAGAAGTTGAAAATTACTCCTTTCACCGGCTTCGACATTCATAAACAAATAAAATTTATCTGTAACACAAACTGAACAATTTCTTCACTAATTATAGTGTAAGGCGAAGAACCCAAGAAATACCAAGTGGCCCCCACACTTCCTCCCTTCGCATACCAATAGCCGTTTCCATATCCCTCTCTGGCTACAATTGTGTACATTAACTTTTACTGCGTCTTCGCTGCAACAGAAGTGTATTTCTCCCAGTGGAAACCTGGGGGTACACATTTGTCACTGTTCGACCTTTGCATCATGCGCAAGTGCTGCCAACTATCGGGCATCACTACGAAACTATCAACAAGCAAATGTAGCAGTGCGCAGGAACTGGTGCCCGCGAGAATACACGGTTGTTTGCTATATTCCACTGTATAATTGAATATTTTTATTGTTATGTTGCCTGGTAAATACTGAATGATCATTTTACTATTTACTACAACAGAGAATATTTTAGTCGATAAAATGAAATGTGCAAAATATGTTATGTATAGGAAAACATCTTTTTGTATAAATCTTGCACCTAATCTCACTAGAAGCATTACTGCATAAATAAAAATTTTCCTTCCTCCAGGAAAAATTCGGGTCTGAAAGGGCTATATCAGTTTTCAGAATGTCCTTGGTCAATGCACGTATTGGAGACTGCAGACAAGGATTCCTAGAGGGAACGTCATGTGCGGTTTTGCTATTTCCAAAACATTTTTTTTAAATGCGTTATTCTGTGCTGCAATCAGTCGGACAAAACATTAGTCACCTCCCTCCGCCCACCCTCCCAGGAGGCGTCACACTAATACCACGTAACACTTCCTTTAGTTTTGATAATCGGCTAACTTCAGTGAGGAAGGGTGCAGTTGAAGCCACACACTTACGATTAGGTCTCGTAGAGATACAAAATTGCAGATACGTTTCACCCACTGTTTCGAACAGTCGGACGCTTTATATGGTATGAAGATCGGGTGATTTCACTGGACAGTCGCGTTGCGAAAGAGCGCCAGAGACTCGTTAAACCAGAAAAATACGAATGAAGCCCTGTCCCAAAGAAGACGGAGATGAGAGTGTACACTCATCATTAAGGGGCTCCGGAAAGGCTCAAAATCATGAAAAGTTCAATTTTTACTTTTTTGCGTTTTCTGAATCTGCAGATTATTACCTTTTAATAGATATATAATTTATTCAATTCCGAAGACTACAACTATTTTTAAATTTTTTTTGAAATGTGTTCTACATGGGCGTGACCCACTGTGGCGCTGTTAAACTGCTGTCAAATGGTGTTATTATTAACGTCCGTGTTCATCAGGTACATTTTAGTGCTGTGAGATAAAGTATGTGTTGTGGCTAACCTGTGATGGTTCAATATATATCGCTGGTCTGATTGTCGATTGTTTCATGTTTATTTACTCTGTCGTTATCTCGAAAATATTCGTAATTAATTCTGTTTCTTGAGTCTCTGTTTTGTTGAAGTATAATAATGAGTAAAAGTAAAGTTGCTGTTGCGACTTTCAATGATGGCAACATTGTAAGGTGCAAGGTACTTAGAAATATGGGAATGAAGATAGGTTCTAACATGGTACGAGCGATGCTTGCTGTAGACAAGGAACGCCTTCGGGCTGCAGACAGGGCTGTAAAGAGTTTAGAAATACAAGCAAGAGTAAACAGGAGGAGGAACAAGAGGAAGCTGGAGGAGGAGTTTGCAGAGGATGAAGATAATCCATCCTATGGACCTGGAATGCACTAAAAAGTTAATCCAATCTTTGTCGCTCGATTCCCAAAACTTTTATTTTCTCATACTAGTTACATGTTTTCTAAGGATCTTCCAAACATATTTGTTTCAAACTTTCAGTAAATGTTACACAGTACCTTCTGCATAATTTAACACAGCATTTTTCCAAAAAACTGTATATTTTTGAATACATAAATAAAAAATTGCAAAAAATGTTGTGAATTTTTATTACAATTGAAAAAAAATCATCTTTAATAACTGAACTAAAATTTTGTAAAATCCCTGTGTTAAGTTGTAGCCCATATTCCAATAAATAATCTGTAAAAAGTTCAACTTCCTACCTCAAATACTTTGTGAGGAAAGATGTAATTTATAAGCGTTATTTTAACATTGCAAATATAGGGTGTTCCGGAACCCCTTAACGCAAAAGAAAGCACAGCACTTCATTACTGTGAATGGTTGAGTAAACATCACGAGATGTGTGTTCACCGTAACCTGAACGTGTAGGCCCATGTCATTGTGCACCTCCGGCGTCTCCACGCGCTGCGGAATAAAGGCCTCATTCGGCCGGCAGTGCATTCGACGCATTCCACTAGTTGAAAAGAGGAAAAGTCGTAACTCTTCGAGCCACCCTAGTCGCCCCGAGTCAGTTAATGTCCATTGTCTGTGTCGTTTGGCCATTTGGAGACGTGTGACTATGATCAATGGCCTTCTACGAGGTATCCCACTCCAAATGTGGACTGCGTGCCGTTTCCTTAGCGATATTTGCTCGGTAGCTGGTTAGATACGCCTGCGCTCACCGACCCAACTTCGTATCGGGTTTGAACTCGACTGTCATTGTCAAGGCGTGACACTGGTCTCTAGCAACTTCTGTCGGGTTTTAAACACATTGTTATGAGAAAACGTGCCACTCATATGCGATTCTTGCCGGCTAGGACGGTTTTAGGGACACTATTTTACGCCGTGTTGAATGGCTACGTGTGGTGTGCCGTTCCTTGTAGACACGGTGGACACTACGCGTTGATACACCGACGAAGCGCGCAACTTCATTCGCGGTGTCTTCGTGCAGATGTCTAGACACGTCAGCTCATTTCCACCATCGTGTCACATGTCCACGCCAACCCACGTCTCTGCGCTGCTTCCGCACAACAGACTGGCCGATACACGTCACTTCCGTCAGCAGTGGAAGGCTGCAGAACCGCTTGGCACCGGCCCTGCAGTGTCAACAGCGTTCCAAAGAGAGCAGTGCGATCTTTCAAGTGGGTGACTAATATTCCATCCGGTAATGTTATTTTCCCCTTCATGGTATTTTGTGTTGCATTTAAAAGATGTAAAGAGATTTAAAATGCCCAAAATGTTATGAAATTTAAACGGCAGTGAAATGAGAACGAGATACATGGAAGAAAATTAAGGAAAATATTATTTCGCAAGTAATCTCCTTAGCTGTTATTTAATTTATACCACTGTGAGACAACATGCTCAATATCTTCATGAAAAAAAGTGTCCGGTTGCCTGCGAAAGCATGATACTACCTAGGAGGTGCACCTCTTGGTCCGAATCAAATCGAAGGATACGAATATGTGTTTTTTTTGGGGGGGGGGGGCTCCAAAAATTCTGAAATCGCACGGGGATAGTACGGGACAGTACGGAGAACGTGTAAGGGTTCCCCAGACAAACTTCTGTAGAGTAATTGAAACAACAACAAAATTCCCACCCCCACGTTGCCAAGATTTTTTCTACTATGTTGCACAAGTTTCGCTACAAAGTCCTTACACATTCTCCACACACTCCCGATCTACCCCCATGAGATTTCCATATTTCTGGAAGTCTGAAAAAAGACATTCATTGCCATCCATTTGCTTCGGGTGAAGAGGTGCACGCCTTGGTACTCTTCGTCAGGATAGAGGCCAGGAGCGGAGGGCGTTGTAAAATGAAAATTAATTGAGTGGAATGGACCCAGTTTATTCTTGTAATGATGGTACAATGGTGCCTACGTAGGGCCGAGCAGCCCCAAGAGGGGTTGCCGTCTGCTCATCAGAGAGGCAGAGGCTAGAGGAGCGACTACTCGGGGCCGAGGTCAGAAGCTAAGAGAGCGCGGAGCTGTTTCCAAGCCGCCCTCGCCGCTCCAGGCCGCGTCCCCACGTGATCACACGATTAGTCTCTGATTGGAGGATTGATTCCGCCAACGCGCCTTGCTAGTAGCGTACCCCCATCAGTGCAACCAACCCGTGGGACTCGAGTCTGACCGAGGAGCACGTGGCAGGAATGTGCCGACCATGGTCTTCCGGCCAGCACCTTCTACCACAGTATGCCCAAGCCGGCTACGGCCGAAAATTATGTATAAAAAATTTATTTAATAAAATTTTGTCGGCAATGATCCCTCTTGGGGGGTCTCCTCCCTGCACAGTACTATCATGGTTCCGTATGCAACCACAAATAATTTTCCATGAACGCAGTGACCGTCTTGTCTCTCGGTGGGATGAACGATTTAACAGCTATTGTGATTACGTTTGAAGTAATAAACAGTTCACCTACTTTTTTCCACCTGTATCGTTTTCATTTTACTGCCCCTTATAACTTCAAAGGCCAACATTCTTTGTACCGTGACTAAAAAGATATCACCGATAGACTCCGAGGGGTTGTACAAAACGTCTTGAGGAAGAGACTGAGGAGAGGGTTCCATGTCAGGAATCGTCATCCAACGGCGCTACGGAGTGTCTGCGTTACAGGGGCCGAATCCTGTTGGTAGGCGATCTCTTGGCCAGCTAACGTGAGATTCTACACTGACGAAACGAAAGCTGAATTCCTTGCAGTGAGCTTGACACACTGATACTGTTAAATGGCGCCGAATACATGAACGCTCGTCACAATAATACTGCGTTGGCTGATAAACTCACTCTTGTCTACAAACGGACGGGGTAGAGGCAAGCGTCTGTATAAGTCTATCATTTCGGCACACTGTAGCGCTGGTGATAAATGCTGTTATCGCTCACATGAAATATATACGTCCTTGCCTATCGATCATGTCTTTGATGACTTGGTCTCAACTGTACCCAATCTCTGTGTTGTGAGCGTTCCAGCGCTTTCGGTGTTTCGTGTGGCCTACGCCGCGGCATATCCCGCCGTCTCCAGCCCGGAATTGTGTGCTACGCGCTAGTAGGTAGGTGTCTCTAATCCTTTAATCGTCAGTGTAACGTCCCATGCAGGAAGAGCGTGGCCATTTAAAGTGGGGTACTGGAGGAGCGCTCCACAGGGGTTCTGTAGTGTACCCACCGAGCACCGGTGTACGAAGGGTTGCGCTCCGCTAGGCGCCTGCAGCGGCGCCCAACTTGGCAAAGTTTCTCCCGCCCAGCGTTCTGCGTGCTTCGGTAGCGAGCCGTACTCGCAATCTTAATTACATCTGCGGCGCCGCAGAGGTCGGCGTTCGACGCACAACTTTCTCAGCGGCTATATTTGCGGGCCAGACCTCGAGAGCCGGTCAACTCCCGCCAGCTCTCGCCGCAGCTACGTGACGAATTTATTGAAACGGGCGTCGTAAATTGTTGATTCTTAATCTGGAACAACACACAGGAGTAATGCCGTACCACGCAAATCTATTTATAACTGTAAATTCGTGCAAGGCTGTGGTTTAATGCTGCCCCTCTCTGTAACTTCATGTTTTTGGCTATAGTTCACAACCACAATGAAAAAATGGATCAAATGGCTCTGAGCACTATGGGACTTAACTGCAGTGGTCATCAGTCCCCTAAAACTTAGAACTACTTAAACCTAACTAACCTATGGACATCACACACATCCATGCCCGAGGCAGGATTCGAACCTGCAACCGTAGCGGTCGCGCGTCTCCAGACTGTAGCGCCTAGAACCGCTCGGCCACTCCGGCCGGCCCACAATGAAAATTATTATAGTACAAAAAAGACGAATATGTCGTGTGCTGTTACAAATGTAAAAGAAGGGAACTAGCTTTTTCAACTTACATGGCAGCTTCCGAGGCATTTAAATCAAGACATATTGGGAGATTTGCTCTTTTTTACTTATTAGTGTTATCCATGTCATGTAATATAAAGCATCCTGTCAAGTTAAGTGACATGAGCCATGATGTCACGCCGTATGACATGACACGTTGTGTCATCCAACGTGGCATTTATCATGTCGTGCAGCAAGACAATGTGTCATTGAAGTTTAGTGTGTAGGGGATTTACAACTAGGAGTCCGCAGTTACGGAATAACCTGGGTTACTATCAATACGAAAACAAAATCATTTTATGTTTATATTTATTAACATAAAATCTACACGTTCAGGAAGCTACAGCAGGACAGAGGTAATACTTTTATTGAACTTAAAAAAATTACGAAAAGCAGTAAATCCGCATTCTTTCGTTCATCTGCGCTTAAGAATACGCAAATTATATCCAAAGAGTACGCATTTATCAAGTGTCACAAAGGAACGCAATATCACCCTCAGATAAGGAGTACGTAATGCACTGGATAGAGCCCTCTGGAAACGCCAAAATCTACGATCTCTACTCACAGCTTTCAGTCTTTTCCTTTAAAGGAGATTCCTTCATAACAAGAGCAGCGGCAACTTAGTTCGAAGTCGTTTAGAAACAAAGCCTATCCTTTGGACTCCATAACACATTCAAGATGAACAAATTTGCAGTTGTGCCCTGAAGAGAACGCACGCACTCGTTTGGGACATTATTACGCGCTCTTTCGTACAGAAAAAATAATTCCAAGTGAAGTCAACGTATGACAGCACACGTCACATTTGCAAAATATGTGGATGCTGTACGGCAGACTGAAAACTAGCCTTTCAAAATGCAATCGAGAATTAAAGGTTATTTCTAGTGTGTTCTGTGTATAACTTACGCAACAGAGTACCAGAACTACATCAAGGAAACTGAAAAGTGATTATTAACACTGTTCCGCGTCGGAAACACATAATTTCTTCACACAACTTCTAAGAGGTGTTTCTGATACCACTCTGAACACAGCTACGTTAGTGGCGACCTGATAAATGTAGTCAGCTGTCCGGAACACTAGATGCGCTCTCTTTGGGACTGCAAATTCTTTGCTACATTTAGCCTACGCATCCCCACTCTGCCATACTTCCTATTACAAATAAACCCCCACTCTCGGATACTTCCTATTGTAGATGCATCCCACTCTTTAGAAGCGCTTAAATTTGTGTCTATTTGTTCTCGCATCCCTCAGTATAAATGTCACAGGAATGGTTTTTGGGGGAGAAGCGGTCCCCTCGGGAACAAAACAAACCCCTACCCCACCCAGAAATCAAAAATTTGTTCTGACATCCCCCCAAAAACAAATCTACGGCCAGAAACGATATCCCCCCAAAAAACTTCTATAGCTATTAACTGTATACTCTTCAGCTATATGAAATTATATATTTTTTGCCGTGGTGGCGAATCATCTGGATTATGGATACAGGATCAGGGACTTAAGCCTGTAAATTTCAAGATGCAGATGTGCCAACACTTTTAAGCTAAGAGAGATCACTCCGCGCGGAGATTAGGATTAACCCGTAAAAAAGGGCAAATATGTCAAGGTGTTTAGATTTATATATGTTTTAAACAGCCAGTTAAGTTGTAAAGCTAGTACCCTTTTCTTACATTCGTAACCCTGCCCAGGACATATTTGCCTTTATTGTAGTATGAGAGGAGCAGTTATTATTCTGGTTGCCAACTTTTGCTCTACCATTATTTTGACATTAGACCGCCATAGCTAGGCAGCCGAAGCAGATTTTGTTGACTCGGACGACGACTGCTTCAGTACACTTTTTTATTGTCTTTCGAAACACGTTACTTGGGCATCGTTACTCTGCCTGGTATGGTTGAACCTGTCCAATACTGCTGCCCACGTGTCCTCAGAGCACACAAGCCTTACCACCACCTCACGGTCTCATCCCCACGAAAAGTTTTTTGTCTTGCTTTTAATTTTTTTCATATTACTTCTTACTCATTACTTTATTATTTTGTCATTTTGTCAATTTTTAATTTTTATAAATTCTGTTTAGTTTTTACATTG
This sequence comes from Schistocerca cancellata, assembly GCF_023864275.1. NCBI lineage: Eukaryota > Metazoa > Arthropoda > Insecta > Orthoptera > Acrididae > Schistocerca > Schistocerca cancellata. Next base: position 556,107,097 of record NC_064632.1, read on the forward strand.
CCTTTCAAATTTTGTGGTTTTATAATTACACACATTTTATTCATATATCCAAACATCTGAAAAATACCCATAAATACTTAATGCAGGATACAAAATAACTGAAAACATAAATATTATATCGAACAAAATGTTGAATACTCTGGGAACTTTATGTTAATAATGTAAGTAAATAGTTTATATTACGTAGTTAAACGTAGGGTACGACCATATTACACAGACAAAACTCTTAAGAGATTACTTTATCTCAAGCTGAACGATTCGCGCAACAAATAATAAACTGTTGAAAAGCATACATCCTGTTATTATCTCTAATCTCAAAATTCTTGTCACTGCTTTTGTAAAGCGTGCAACAATAGAAATTGATGATTAAGAAACCACCGCTAGAAAAACTCATGTGAACAATTTTGGCGTGAAATGTTGCAACAGCCAATATGAAATAAGTGAGTATGATTGACTGAAGTGAACAAAAGAACTGTGAAACAATATATGCACGACAAAATACTATCAAATTTTCTGTCGTGTACGAAAACTGACGATCTTAACCTTGTTTTGCTAGAAATAAATTTTCTGCAAGATAATACACCAGTTTTTGAAGAAAACTCAGTCAAACATTTGCTGTTGGTTAGAGATAAATGATCTTTTATCTGACAATAATATTTATAGTAATTTTCAGGTTAGTTTAATTTTCTGCGTGGTCATAGGTAAAGTTTAAAATGCTCTATCAAACAGTATATCACTTCGCACAGGGCTGGGCAAAATTATGATCTGATACATCCACTGCTTTGCACGTCCAAAAATTTTTCGATGATTTTTAGCCATTAGTGAATAAAATCTTTAACGTGTAAACTATAAAACGGTAATAAACTGCAATAACCACTTCTTTTTAATTATATCCAAATCCAGAGTGTAAAATGCAACACATTTCTATGTACCACGGTTTCATGGGCAAACGCGTGATGTCTCGCACGTACAACCAGAACGATGAAAGACTTTCGCAAACGCTTCTTCTAATTACCGTAGGAATATATTTTTGTTATAGTCTGTGTCACTTCAAACCGACTCAGCACGCACGATTCACGAAAAACCGGATTTTACGTGCATTTTATATCCAGGTTTAGATAGCTATACGGAGAAAGCTTTAACAAAACAACAGGACGACCATCAATTACATGTTTGTTTCTACCTTCCCAGAAAATTTAAAACGATTCGCACAAGATTGAAACATAGAAGCGGATAACGTAAAAAATTCCTGAAAACGTATTTTTCTCACGTAAAATCCGAAGGAAGCTGCACTTTTGAAAGCGAGTCTTCAGTTTTATCGTAAAAACGCATTTTTATTCACCTGATTCACTTTAAACAGTTTCCGCGTACTCAAGGTCGACTTTTAACCATCGCACCTCGACAACGTATAAAGATTATTGGCTAAATAATTTCGTTTTGACTTTGCATTTTCATACCTTCGTGCAAAGTCTGAAGCGATTCGTACCATCTTAAAATATAGAAGTGGGGTGCTTCGTAAACCTCCCAGGAAAACGTGTTTTTCGCACGTAAAATCCAAACGATGAAGATTTTTTCAAACGGTTAAATCTTGTCGTAGACAAGGTCCGAGACACCGGTGGACAAAATTTGAGCCATCAGCTTTACTCGAGTCCGAAGTTACTTAAAGGTGACTGCTTTTGGACGTAAAATCCGAACGGTGCACATACAAATGGTGGCATTAGCTGAGCATTTATTTCAGCCTAATTAAAATCTTGTACAAAAGAAATTAATCGATCCTCACAATTGGCCTGGGCGCCAGCTTGGTTTGTCGTTCAAACGTTGCTTAATATACTGTAACATGACAGATGTTACACTACTGGCCATTAGCTACACCGAGAAGAAATGCAGATGGTAAACGGGTATTCATTGGACAAATATATTATACTAGAAGTTACGTGTGATTACATTTTCACGCAATTTGGGTGCATAGATCCAGAGAAATCAGTACCCAGAACAAACACCTCTGGCGGTAATAACGGCCTTGATGCGCCTGGGTATTGAGTCAAACAGAGCTTGAATGGTGTGTACAGGTACAGCTGCCCATGCAGCTTCAACACGATACCACAGTTCGTCAAAAGTAGTGAATGGCGTATTGTGAGGAGCCAGTTGCTCGACCACCATTGACCAGACGTTTTCAATTGGTGAGAGATCTGGAGAATGTGCTAGCCAGGGTAGCAGTCGAACATTTTCTGTATCCAGAAAGGCCCGTAATGCGGTCGTGCATTATCCTGCTGAAATGTATGGTTTCGCAGGGATCGAATGAAGGGTAGAGCCACGGGTCGTAACACATCTGAAATGTAACGTCCACTGTTCAAAGTGCCGTCAGTGCGAACAAGAGGTGACTGAGACGGGTAACCAATGGCACCCTATACCATCACGCCGGGTGATACGCCAGTATGGCGATGACGAATACAGGCTTCCAATGTGCGTTTACCGCGATGTCGCCAAACACGGATGCGACCATCATGATGCTATAAACAGAACCTGGATTCATCCGAAAAAGTGACGTTTTGCCATTCGTGCACCCAGGTTCGTCGTTGAGTACATCATCGCAGGCGCTCCTGTCTGTGATGCAGCGTCAAGTGTAACCGCAGCCATGGTCTCCGAACTGATAGTCCATGCTGCTACAAACGTCGTCGAACTGTTCGTGCAGATGGTTGTTGTCTTGCAAACGTTCCCATCTGTTGACTGAGGAATCGAGACATGGCTGCACGATCGGTTATAGCTATGCAGATAAGACGCCTGTCATTTCGACTGCTAGTGATACGAGGGCGTTGGGATCCAGCACGGCGTTCCGTATTAACCTCCTGAAACCACCGATTCCATATTCTGCTAACAGTCATTGGATCTCGACCAACGCGACCAGCAATGTCGCGATACGATAAACCGAAATCGCGATAGGCTTCAATCCAACCTTTATCAGAGTCGGAAACGTGATGGTACGCATTTCTCCTCCTTACACGAGGCATCACAACAACGTTTCACCAGGCAACGCCAGTCAACTGTTGTTTGTGTATGAGAAATCTGTTGGAAAGTTTCCTCGTGTCAGCACGTTGTAGGTGTCGCCACCGGCGCCAACCTAGTGTGAATGCTCTGAAAAGTTAATCATTTGCATATCACAGGATCTTCTTCCTGTCGGTTAAATTTCTCGTCTGTAGCACGTCATCTTCGTGGTGCAGCAATTTTAATGGCCAGTAGTGTAGGATGGCGGCTGATCCGGGCTAAGGCTAAAACGTTTTACCCCAGGTTCCTATGTTCCTCGCTGTAACGTTACGTGTGTCTGTGTCAGACGACTACGAATTTGTGTGGTGAACTTTCTTTTGTACTGTCTATTTGTTGACAGTATAATAACTCGGTTTTCAATGATTATCGCCGTTACATGTCTGCTGTAGCCAGCGATTCAGGCAGGGAGACCGAGGATTCACATCGACAACCGACGTGCCACACATTCTCAGCAGACAGCGGGAAAAAGCACCAGCAACAGGTCGGAGACACGACTTCCCTCGACACGTCAAAGGACGTGACGTCATCCTGTGCTTTCCAGCACAGGATAAAGCTGCACACACAGCGACAACAATGCACTCTAGTATTTATCCCTGGTTGCTTACCACATATGCACGAGCTGCCATTCTGTTGACGATCTATGCTGCGAAATTGGTCTGTGTGCAGTGTGTTTTCCTCCGGCTAGATTTATCACGGCTGTAGGACGAAAGTGGCCACTACACAGCTATCTGCGGTATTTCAGTGTTCATTCTTGGCGTAATTGTTTGTATCAAAGCGAGTGGCAATCTGTTTGCAGTTGTCAATGTATCCTTTCTTTGTAAATTTGCATGAAGAATTTTCTTTTCGTGATAACAGCTGAGGAAAGCGGCCGAACTTCTGGCGAGTAAGAAATCTGCCGAAATGTCGCTTCAAATAAGCCAGTTTAAACGGCAGATGTCTCGAAGAGTTCATCGTCTTATTAGGCATCTGTTGAGTGTACAGATAAAAATCGGCCATAATGACAGAAATAGAAAAGAAACAGAAAAATATCTACTTATTACGAGGTTTTGCGTTGCGCCATACGCTCGTCAAAATCAGAAGAATGTCATATTACTTCTCTCCTTAGCGAGTAGTCGTAGGACTCAATTACGCAAACTCAGATAAACTTTCGAAGAAAAAGAGATCTACAGTATTACCGCAGGTGGCATGGGCATTTTGGATCAGTTGTGCCATTTGTTATCCCATTGTGTATTGTATTGTCTATTAAAACGGGGACCTAGAAACGACGGAGAAGCTTCGCCCCGCCGTAGCCCTCAATGGTTCACAAAGCAACAAAAGGCGACAATAGTCCACCCACCCCATCGCCGCCCCACACACAACCCAGCGTTATTGCGCGGTTAGGCGACCAGTGGAACCCCCTCCCACGACACCAAGGGAACGTCTCATGCCAGACGAGTGTAGCCCCATCTGTTTGCGTAGTAGAGTAATTATGGTGTACGCGTACGTGGTGACAGTGTTTGCGTAACAATCGCTGACATAGTGTAACTGAGGCGGAATAAGGGGAACCAGCCCGCATTCGCCGAGGCAGATGGAAAACCGCCTTAAAAACCATCCACAGGCTGGCCGGCACACCGGACCTCGACACGAATCCGCCGGCCGGATTCGTGCCGTGGACCGGCACGCGTTCCCGCTCGGGAAGCAGCGCGTTAGACCGCGCGACTATCCGGGCAGGCTGTTATCCCACACTCTACTTACAGGATGTAACAGGATCATACCGGCAACTCTCGAGCTGTTCTCCAACGCGTCTTGAAGAAACTGAGGGAAGGAACCCAGAGGTTGGGTAAGGTGAGTCATCCTATATGTGATCCGTAGGCATGGACATGAATATTTCATCCGAGCGATAACGCAAAAAAAAAAAAAAACACGAAGCAGGTGATATTCCGCGACTCAACGCGAAATAGGCCGTTTGTGCGAAATGCTACAATGTTCGGCATTTACCGAATTCCGGTGCAAAAAAGTTATAAATATGAGGACAGCAGTTTATTAATTGTACAGGCTTCGACATAGTCGCGAATGAAGACAGTGATCCAGTGTAAGTAGGCTGTTTATGTTTTCTTATTGGCAACGTTACGTAGCGCTCTGTATGAAAATCACTGGCTGTGCTGTGTGCAGTCTGTGGCTAGTTTGCATTGTTGTCTGCCATTGTAGTGTTGGGCAGCGGCAGCTAGATGTGAACAGCGCGTAGCGTTGGGCAGTTGGAGGTGAGCCGCCAGCAGTGGTGGATGTGGGGAGAGAAATGGCGGAGTTTTGAAATTTGTAAGACTGGATGTCATGAACTGCTATATATATTATGACTTTTGATGACTATTAAGGTAAATACATTGTTTGTTATCTATTAAAATCTTTCATTTGCTAACTATGCCTATCAGTAGTTAGTGCCTTCCGTAGTTTGAATCTTTTATCTAGCTGGCAGTAGTGGCGCTCGCTGTATTGCAGTAGTTCCAGTAACGAAGATTTTTGTGAGGTAAGTGATTTATGAAAGGTATAGGTTAATGTTAGTCAGGGCCATTCTTTTGTAGGGATTATTGGAAGTCAGATTGTGTTGCGCTAAAAATATTGTCTGTCAGGTTAAGCACAGTCTGTCAGGTTAAGCACAGTCTGTCAGGTTAAAGGGGACGTTTCATATGGCGACCCTGCCAGGATCTCTGTTAATAATTGATCGCGTTATTCCTCCAGGACCTGGCCCAATCTCACACACATGACCATTCTTTATTCTTCCAGCGGCACGTACAATTTTATCAGTCAGTCGCTGGTCCATTAAAAAATTCTGGGACAGCTCTTAGACGATACAGTCTCAATAAATCTCTTATGGTCGGTAGTGGAGGTAAACGATACAATTCCGGGGGTACACGCTTACTTTGTGTATCATGTGTTTGGCAAGCACAAGGAGCCCTAGCTAATATGGTATTTGCTTATACAACTTTACACATCGGTACCATATTTCTCTAACACATAATTACACAGCTATCTGATCATTTAACTGAGAGATAAACATTTTTTTTACTACATCAGTGACAGATGTTTACGTAATTACTCCATTGTATAACTTCACACTTACGAAATTGTATTTTGTCTGTACTTTGTGAACTGTTCATATTTTTTTGGTACCATTGTGATACTATGAGAGCTTTGAATGATGTATTTGGTAAGGGAGAATGATTTTAAAGTACGTTTGAGGTAGATGACGCTATTGAAATGAGCAGAGAATATTTTTTATGGTTTGAAATTATTTTGAGATTTGACTGAGGTGTTATGATGTTATTTTTACGACGACGATGTGTATTATGCTGTTGAGGTATGTTTATGATCAATAAGCCGATGTTATATGAGGAATTTGATTATGCTACATATTCATAATGATGAAATGTTGAAGGATGTCGACGAATATGTATATGTGTAACTAGGTAAGGAATAAGGAGTAGTGGTTAGGCACTCTGATTTGTGAAAGAGGTTGCTGGAAACCAAGAATTGTACTTGTAAGAGTTATGAAATGTGTGTAAATGCGTAAATGTATCACAATGCCGGCAAAATTTTTTTGGACACTGTTATATTCATAAGATTTTGTTTCTACACATTTGCAACGCAAATTCTCGACCCGTGAAATTTTGTATATGAGACTGTCACTGTAGCGGAAACTGCTGTCGTAAATATTTCCGTAAGAAAGTTAAGTGACCACCTGCACGTAATGCGTCATGGGCACCCAGCTGTGTCAGACGCCGGGAGAACAAGTCATTAGTGAGTGCCTCGTCAGAGGCATACTGTAGAGCTCGTAATTTATGATATTTACTAAAATGCCTAATGAAATGATTAGAAACATTGTACATCTATTGTCTTTGTTGTTGAGAGATTGCTCATTTTGTTTAATATCTGGTTTCCACCTGTGTTGCAGCATTAGTTTTATAAAATAAACTTAGATGCATTTGCTAATGTGAACACTTTCTGTCAACAGGTCTATTAAATAATTATTTTATGATCCACATTCTTCGAAAAAGGAGCTCTTGGAATGGAAAAACAATAAGAAGGGACTGATAACAATAACTGCATATATAATTTTCTTTTCAAGTACTTGGTAATTTTTTGTAGAATTAGTTTTTGTGGTGCACCACTTTAATTACATAGACATTAAGATGTGAATAGACATTTCCCTTTTCTGCATTGTTGTTTTTACTGTAATATTTTTTCTGCTTGAGCTATGTCATGTTTAGGTATAAGTTACTGCTGTTTGCCAGGCATAGTGTTACTGAATTTGACTTTGTGTTACTCTTATAAGCTAGTTTTACTACTGTTTTATTTTTCTTGTTTGCTGCACAGTGCCTTATATTAGTTGTAGTACTGCAATTGCTTTGCCTATTTAAAATTTTTGTCCTTGATGTTTGTGTTAATTGTTTTATGCTGCTGCATTGCCTCGTCCCTTAGTTTAGCATCTGAGCTCAGTAGATTTAAGTTAGCTTAAGAGGGGGTAGACTATAAGAGAATGAGTTGCGATGAATTGGGAGAAATGCATTGAGAAGTTATACGAAAAAAGTACAGAAAGCACGTATAGGTAGGATTTTCTTGGAAATAAATGATGAGGTAAGATAATGGAAAATAAATAATGAGGTAAGAAATATGTGAACATATAAATACAGAAAGCATGTTTGGATAGGATTTTTTTGGTGGAAGCAAAGGTTAAGCACAGTCTGTCAGGTTAAGCACAGTCTTGTATAATTTTTCAAAGGGGACGTTGAAATACAAAATCTGATTCTTTTATTCCAGTTTATAATCACAAAAACTGCCATAGGACTATAGATTTCGGACGGTGGTGAACGTTTTCAGATCTGCGAAAAAGTAGAAACAAGTAATCAACAGTCTAAGCAATAAACTAAAACATAACAAAAAGTATTACTTTCGTACATGGAGGACACATGAGCTTAAAATTGTGATCAATCACACCTGTTTAAATCACATCCTGATATAATAAAACTAGGGTGCAGGTATCCATCTGCACTGGGACATAAATATCGAAGTGAGGTGGTGCACAGTCTTCTTAAAAGCACATCCTATTGCAGACAACAGTAAGTACAGTGTCCAATAACTGAGGCAACACATACTGAATGAACTCCAGATAACTTGCACGAACCAGATGTGTTTTCTGATACTAAATCTTGTTCTTCTTATACACTTTCAGCGCGTGTGTTGATACCAAAGCGTTACTTATCTAAATCGAGCGTGGCGCTTGGATGTTTATCAATTTAGACACGGCTGTTGCGACAACATCCATGAGTAATAAAAACTGTTCGAAGTACGGCACAGCAGCTCTGTGTTCGATGATACTTTGAGAAATCTGAACTTTAGCTTGAAAATAGTCTCGAATGCCAATCCGTAAATTCATTCTTAGTAGCGACCATGCTAAACTCCGGCAATAGAAATACTTTTGACATTACAAAATCCCTGCCCGCACACAGAGCTGCTACATACCTTATGAAAAATATCAGTGCCACATAATTTTTATGTTTTTTGAACGCTGTTTTTAGATCAGATCCTATGAATATGTGTTGAGTTTTCTTAATTCTGGCCTGCGTCATCAAGCATTCGTAAGAGAGCTCAAGTCTCACCCGCCCACAGAAAAGGGCAGCAGACTTGCTCCATAGAACTACCGTCCAGTTTCGTGGACGTTAATTTGTTGTAGAATTAGAACATATTCCAGGCTGAAACATAATTAAGTATCTCTAACGGAATGACCTTCTCTGTGCGAACGAATATGGTTTCTGAAACCGTTGGTCACGCGAAACCCAACTCTCACGTTTTACGTCATGAAACGCTGAGAGTCGTGGATCAAGACAATCTGGTAGGTGCAGTATTTCTGGACTTTCTATGTACCACAGTGCCGCATACTGAAAAAGTATGATGGTGTGGAGTACTAAACAAAGTTCGTGACAGAATTCAGAAGTTTTTGATATAGAGGCTGAAGTGTGCTATAGATGAGTAGGATTTGGGGGGAGTAGGTCTGGAGCTGGAAGTTGTGCAGGCGTGGGCGCAATTTACAAATAATTTATTAAATATGAAATACGCTTCAAAACAGAGAAATGATTCTAAAGTAGCAATACAGTTGCTGAAGGCAGGGCGCAACAAGAGAATAACAAAAAAACCTTGAACCCAATGTAAACAAAGTTCAAATATACTTTTCACTATAAGATAGAATCGGACCAATAATAATAGTTTAAAAAAATACGACTCGTGGCCACAGACAGAACTTCACAACAAACGTAGCTCCAGCAATGAACCGCAGGGCGACATACTAGCAGACAACTCTCTGATTTTATTAAGGATACTCATAGTGGCACTCAACTAAATATGAATATTTGAACACCCCTATTATCTACTACTGATTAAAGCACATCTTCTATCAACCTTCCACAGGACTTCTTACGCAAATTTCTCAGCACCGTTTTCTATACAACGTGACACAAAACCCAGGTCGTTTTATGGGGTTTAATCGCAAGACAGTTTTCGATACAATCACATAAAGTTCTTCACGCTCATTGCATAATAATATCACCTTCTGCACAGTGGAACATAGAAAATTAATGACACTCGCTACTTTCAAATAACGAAATCAGTATGGTCTAGCTGTTAGAGCAAAGCCGGCCGGTGTGGCCGATCGGTTCTAGGCGCTTCAGTCTGGAGCCGCGCCACCGCTACGGCCGCAGGTTCGAATCCTCCCTTGGGCATGGATGTGTGTGATGTCGTTAGGTTTAAGTAGTTCTAAGTTCTAGGGGACTGATGACCTCAGATGTTCAGTCCCATAGTGCTCAGAGCCATTTGAACCATTTGTTAGAGCAAACGTCTACATGGCCAGCATGCCACCACACAATGGCCATAACACACGGCGCTGTACGCGCGGTCCTTCCATATGCAATATTATTGAATAGCCGATACACCCAATCACAACCTTTATTCTTCGCTGTACACTGCTTTAATCAAGTGACCAAAATAGTGCTGTCGGTCACTTAAGCACCTAGGTGCTCCATTTGCAATGTGGAGGCCCCTGTCTGTATCTCCACTGGAATTGCATCCTCCTGCCTGGGAAGAGACGCCAACTACCCGACTGAGTTGTTTTTGTGCACACAACAGCCATGCCGCTCACTAACCACTAGTGACTCCATCTGCTCCAGCGGCAACCGCCGACCAGCATGGACGGTACTGCTGATGCTGCACATGCCATCAGGAACAGCCTGTGTCTCCTGGAAGACAACTCTGCACGGGAGTCCCTCACTGCCATGGGAATGAAGTCTATCATGCGTCGCTGCTTGCAGCACTTTCCGGCTTGTCCTCTGGTCAGTCCAAGACTTTCGCTTGAGTGCTGGGCAGACCAAGACCGACACCCCCGGGATAACAAGGCCGCCCAGCAGTGTAAGTGACTTCACACTAAGCGGCCCATAGCCGACGCTGCGGACCACGGACACCTCCGTACAGACGCGCCTGATGCTACCGATCTTCTGTCCGTCATACAGAAAGGAGCGAACTATAATTCGAACCAAAGACCAAATTATATATATTCTTATAAAACGGCATAAAGGTTCATAACGAAATACCGATTACATATACGGGCAGGAAAAGGTTCTAGAACTCCTCTGAGAAGTGTTTACCTTCAGTTCCAGAATGAACATCAAATTGTCAGGTTTTCTAAATATAAAAGCACTTTGTTAGTAACATACAGCAATAATGAGACTTGCAGTTGGTGATTTCTATGTGGAAAAGGAAATAAGCTGTAGAGAGATTGAAAATGGTAAGTAAAGAGAGCCTCAGCCTTTTGCTCACATTCTTACATGTAATGCACTTGGTTGTTTTTCATTTCCTTACCTTTCATAACATTTTTAATATTGTTTCAAGAAGAGTACCTTCAATAGCAGAGTGAACTTCAAATTGTCAGGCTTTTCTTAAAGGAAAGAGCAGTCCCTTAGTATCACAGTGCAAGACAGAATCTTGTGTTCAGTGATGTCTATGTTAAAAGGAGAATATTTGATATCTATCTTTTGTTTCCATTCTTTATTACTGGGGATACACTTGTAAAAATTCTCGAAAAGAGCTGTCACCATGAACATATGAGTAAATTCACAATAGTCATTAGTTTTATAAGATAAAGCGAACTCTTGTTAGCTTATTGTAAACGAAAGTTGTGAGGGTTTTGCTATGTATGACAGTGTTTAAGATAATTTACTTTCAGTGTAATAGCTTGAAAATCTTAAGTCCTGCTGTCAGTTGGCATTTGTCACCACCTGTATGCGAGTTTTAAAACTAAATAGTGTTCTGACAATTATAAAATAGTGGCAAAGTTCCTCAATCGATTAAACTTATTCCTGCCCTTATATGTAATCGGTATTTCGTTATGAACCTTTATGCTGTTTACAAGACTATATATAATTTGGTCTTTGGTTCGAATTATAGTTCGCTCCTTTCTGTATGACGGACAGAAGATCGTTAGCATCAGACGCGTCTGTACGGAGGTGTCCGTGGACTGCAGCGTCGGCTATGGGCCCCTTAGTGTGACGTCACTAACACTGCTGGGCGGCCTTGTTATCCCGGGGGTGTCGCCAAGGCTCCCTGCTACCCAGCACTACCCCATTCAAGCTCGAAGAGAGTGCAACAGTGGCGATAAACGCCACCGATTGTGCCCCTTATCCAAGAACGAGAGTAGCGCTCACGCAGCCACGTGGACTGGGCAGGAAACATGACGTGCCGCGAATTACAAACCCACGGCGCACTGTCTTGAATGGAAAGTGATCAACAAAATTAGGAGTTACTTCATGCGTAACCTACTGAAGGACCCCTGCCGTTAATGTTGGTTGTTAATACAACCTGGCAAACAGTGTTAACAGTAAACTCAGATTATTTGGCGATGATGCAATTTTCTGTAGTAAAATGTGTAAGTAGGCTGTTTATGTTTTCTTATTGGCAACGTTATGTAGCGCTCTATATGAAAATCACTGGCTGTGCTGTGTGCAGTCTGTGGCTAGTTTGCATTGTTGTCTGCCACTGTAGTGTTGGGCAGCGGCAGCTGGATGTGAACAGCGCGTAGCGTTGCGCAGTTGGAGGTGAGCCGCCAGCAGTGGTGGATGCGGGGAGAGTGATGGCGGATTTTTGAGTACAGAATGGATATTATGAACTGCTATGTATATTATGACTATTAAGGTAAATACATTGTTTGTTCTCTATTAAAATCTTTCATTTGCTAACTATGCCTATCAGTAGTTAGTGCCTTCCGTAGTTTGAATCTTTTGTTTAGCTGGCAGTAGTGGCGCTCGCTGTATTGCAGTAGTTCGAGTAACGGAGATTCTTGGTGAGGTAAGTGATTTGTGAAAGGTATAGATTAATGTTAGTCAGGGCCATTCTTTTGTAGGGATTTTTGAAAGTCAGATTGCGTTGCGCTAAAAAAATATTGTGTGTCAGTTTAAGCACAATCATGTATAAATTGTTCTAAGGGGACGTTTCAAATGCTTGTGAAAAATGCTGTACAAATATTGCTAGACTTATGCTAAGAAAATGTAAAGATCGGCAACTTGCTTTAAATGGACTGAGCCCTTTACAAAAGGCAGACTTGTGTCCCGTGACTACAGGACCAGTAAGTCACAGTTAAAAGCACTCAAGCTATGCAAGTATGTAGGTGTAACAATTTTTAGGGATACGAAATGGAGGGCCACTTACAGGTAAAAGAAGTGTCAGACTTTGGATCATTGGCAGAATACAACGAAAATGCATTAAGTATTACGTATGGTGTTGTTAGAGAACTACTGTGCGTCCCATCTTAGAATGTTGAACAATAATATGAGGTCCACGCCAAGTAGGACTTGCAGCCATTATTGAAACTGTGTAAAAAGGGCAGCACGCGCTGTCACAGGCTTGTTTTATTCGCAGAAGGACGTCAGGGAAATGGAGAAAAAACCTGAATTGTTTGTTGCTTGAAGGTAGACGCCGGAATTCCAGGAACACGCTACAATACCCTACGTACTGGGGCACAAGAACTAGATTAGATTAATTATAGCGCGAACAGAGGCGTTAAGGAAGTCATTCTTCCCGCGCGCCATAAGCAAATGGACTGGGAAGGATCCTTAAATTGTGGCTCAGTGAAAGTACACTAACCAAGTAGTTCGCAGTGCTTGGCAGAGTGTGGGTATTGTTATAGAAGTGTAGCATTCGAGTTGTGTCTCTTCTCCCTTTACTACCCGTACAGCCAATCAGTTCATCCTCTGATAGACGACGTGACGCAGTGTGTGGAGTCTCCAGGATGTGGGCGGTAACGCAGCTGCTCGGCAGCGTGGGCGTGTCCCTGCCTGCCGTCCGTCATCAGGCACCGCCCAAGTGGTGCCTGCGCCGATCGTATAAAGTGTGTTGCAGCGCACGTGATCGTTTCTCTTCATACACGTCTACTGCCGACGTAAAGCACGCGGCAAACGGCTTCGGCACTGCCATTAATCTCCATCAGACGAGCGCACTCCGCTCGGCTAAAGGTCAGCGCGCTGCTTTTAGTGGGCACGCCATCAGCGCAGCATTGCCGTGATACACGGCTGTCCCTAGCTCGGTGTACCGCTGGCCCAGCAGTTACCATATACTGGCGCCTACTTTTTGTTGGCAGCGGTTCTGGGACTTACAGAGACCATACCAACACCCAGGGAAGAGACAAGCTATATTTACACGTCACGGCAGGTAGTTCTCCATCAAACACAGCAATTTTCACATACAGTGCTGGCCATTAAAGTTTTAAATCACGAAAGATAAAATATAAACAAATTTTACTTCTATGAAGTATAGTCGAAAGAGGATTGTAGGTGGCTTGGTGGTATGCATGATGCGAAATTTAGTACACACAGCTGCCACCTCAGGAAGCAATAATGGCTCCAAGCTAACAGGGCATCGAGTAGAACAGAGCCTGAATGACAGATGCGGCTAACCATGTTACTTCAGCTATATGCCAGTTCATGAGTCACAGAGGATGGTAAGTGGTGGTCGCCGGTGTCTCAGCTACCCCTTATCAGATGTCCTCAGTGGCTCTGAGAACAGGAGACCGCGACGGCCAGGGCACCAGTCGATCGCCGTACAGACAACATAGGGTCTTGCGTTATTTTGTTAGAAGATAACATTACGGAATGAAAAACGCGTCGTTAGAATGTTTAAAAGTTGGAGTGTTCACAGAGGAAAATTGTGCGTATAACACTTCGATGGGAGGAAATGGTTATGTAAAGTACAGGGCTATTATAAATGATTCATTCATTTTCAGAACTCTGCATTTTCCAAGTTATTACATATAAAAATACACCATGTGATCAAAAGTATCCGGACACCGCCAGAGCCATAGGTTTTTTATATTAGGTGCATTGTGGTGCCACCTACTGCCAGGTACTCCATACAAGCAACTTCAGTAGTCATTAGACATCCTGAGAGAACACAATGGGGCACTCCGCGGAACTCACGAACTTAGAGTGTGGTCAGGTCATTGGGTGTCACTTGCGTCACGCGTCTGTAAGCGAGATTTCCACATTCCTAAACATCCCTAGGTCCGTGAAGTGGAAACGTGAAGGGACACGTACAGCACAAAAGCGTACAGGCCGACCTCGTCTGTTGACTAACAGACACCGCCGACGGTTGAAGAGGGTCGTGATGGGTAGTAGACAGACATCTATACAGAGCATCATACAGGAATTCCAAACTCCATCAGGATCCACTGCATGTTCTATAACAGTTAGGCGAGAGGTGAGAAAACTTCGATTTCATGGTCGAGACGCTGCTCATAAGCCACACATCACACCGGTAAATGCCAAACGACGCCACGCTTGATGTAAGGAGCGACACATTGGACCACTGAACAGTGGAAAAACGTTGTGTGGAGTGACGAATCACGGTACACAATGCGGCGATCCGATGGCAGGGTGTGGGTATGGCGAATGCCCGGTGAACGTCATCCGGCAGCATGTGTAGTGGCAACAGTAAAATTCGGAGGCGGGGGTGTTATGGTGTGGTCGTGTTTTTCATGGAGGGGGCTTGCACCCCATGATGTTTTGCTTGGGACTATCACAGCACAGGCCTACATAGATGTTTTAAGCACCTTCTTGCTTCCCTGTGTTGAATAGCAGTTCGGGGATAGCGATTGCATCTTTCAACACGATCGAGCACCTGTTCATAATGCACGGGATGTGGTTGATGGGTTACACGACAATAACATCGCTGTAACCGAATGGCCTGTACAGAGTCCAGACCTGAATCCTATAGAACACCTTTGGGATGTTTTGGAACGCCGGCTTCGTGCCAGGCCTCACCGACCGACATCGATACCTCTCCTCAGTGCAGCACTCCGTGAAGAATGGGCAGCCATTCCCGAAGAAAGCTTCCAGCATCTGATTGAACGTACGTCTTCGAGAGTGGGAGCTGCCATCAAGGCTAAGGGTGGGCCAACACCGTATTGAATTCCAGCGTTACCGATAGAGGGCGTCACGAACTTGTAAGTCATTTTCAGCCTGGTGTCCGGATACTTTTGATCACATAGTGAATGACTGATTCAAGAATGGAACCATAAACTCAAGTTTGATTTTTACGTTCTACGGGTGCCCCTGATCGTACGACATACGCTCAAGCGGTAGCCAGGCTCGCTCCATACCTTGTGTAGTAATATCCTCTCAGTGGTCATCACAGCAGTTCTCTGACCTGTACCAGTGCTCTTGGTAGCAAGAGTACGTAAATATGGTCTCCAATGTATCCTCAAAGTAAAAAGTTACAAGGCCTTAGGTTAGGCTATCTGGGAGGAGGGGGGCTTCAAGGGAACAGAGCCATCATCATGATCACGACACCCAGTCGAATAATACGGAAGTTTATGGATTAGGTAGCCACGAACATCGATGCTCCAGTGACGGACTGCTCCGTCTTGGAAGACAATATTCTCGGAATCAGCAGCCAGTTGTGAAAACAGCCACAGCTGCGACATGTAAGAAGTACCCAGCATTGTGATGCATAATTAAAGGCAGCGGGCATAATCTTCCGGTTTTGTTGTACGAACTGCAGGCGATACGCTTGGCCGACGCAGAATTTTCCACACGTTTTGCTGCGGTATACCGTGCTAGTAGCTTACGCAGACAGTTGACTTTTTTGGACTGCGTACGAAACTTCCCTTGACCCTCTCCACTGTTACATCTGGCACACTTTGTTAGCCGGTTCTTTTGTTTTTACAAGATAACCAATGCTCCTAAACTGTCGATACCATCGGCCAGTGCTCTGTCAACGTGGCGATTCTTTTCCATAATTCCTACTGGATGCGCGCTACACTGTTTTAACAAATAAACTTCTAGCATATTCCAATACCCAAAAACTCTTTTTCTTACTTTTTCGACATTTTGTCAATGTACTGCACTCGTAACATGAACTAGAGGGTACAGTGTACGGCAATTTTAGAAAGAGGGTAGAAAGGGAGTAGATATACAGGGTGTTACAAAAAGGTACGGCCAAACTTTCAGGAAACATTCCTCACACACAAATAAAGAAAAGATGTTATGTGGACATGTGTCCAGAAACGCTTAATTTCCATGTTAGAGCTCATTTTAGTTTCTTCCACCTACGCTCAATGGAGCACGTTATCATGATTTCATATGGGATACTCTATCTGTGCTGCTAGTACATGTGCCTTTACAAGTACGACGCAACATGTGGTTCATGCGCGATGGAGCTCCTGCAAATTTCAGTCGAAGTGTTCGTACGCTTCTCAACAACAGATTCGGTGACCGATGGATTGGTAGAGTTGAACCAATTCCATGGCCTCCACGCTCTCCTGACCTCAACCCTCTTGACTTTCATTTATGGGGGCATTTGAAAGCTCTTGTCTACGCAACTCTTCGTGCTCGTATTGTGGACGGCTGTGATACAATACGCCATTCTCCGGGGCTGCATCAGCGCATCAGGGATTCCATGCGACGGAGGGTGGATGCATGTATCCTCGCTAACGGAGGACATTTTGAACATTTCCTGTAACAAAGTGTTTGAAGTCACGCTGGTACGTTCTGTTGCTGTGTGTTTCCATTCCATGATTAATGTGATTTGAAGAGAAGTAATAAAGTGAGCTCTAACATGGAAAGTAAGCGTTTCCGGACACATGTCCACATAACATCTTTTCTTTATTTGTGTGTGAGGAATGTTTCCTGAAAGTTTGGCCGTACCTTCTTGTAACACCCTGTATACATGTGTATGATAAACCCCTTCCATAGAAAATTTCTCTCTTACGTACCATCTCTATGTTACCACAGATGACTTGTCACTGATCTGATTTGTACGAATATTGCAGTAAACGCGAGGTACCTACTTGCTTCCACCGCCCTTAGTGGACTCCATAAGTTATAATCTACGTTCACCAACCTGCAGTCTCCCATAGTTGCTGTCCTTTGCGTAGGCCATGAATCTTGAGGATGTAATAAACTCTGAGCGAAGAACTGAAATAATTAATTTCCAATAGTTTATTTATACGGGATGCCACTCGCTTTTTACTAGTAGAACGCGAGAAACTGCACAGTTACATTCTAATTTAAAGTAAAAAATAATTTCTATTCTTGAATAAAATAATGAATTACTGTCACACTGTTCTCAGCTACATGGACAAATAACCAGAGTTTTCTAATAAAATGTTAACCGATACCGACTGCGGCAGATAACATGTCTGTCCCCCGAGGCTGCCCAACCAGCTCTCTTTTACAAACTAGAAAGGCTTAACTGATACCGACAGCTGCAGGCAACATGCCTGTTCTCCAACACTGCCGAACCAGCTGTAATCTTACGTGGGAACCACTTTGCACGCCATCCTAGTTGGGCGCGATCCGAAGAACTCCCAACTGCTTCGTCTGCCTTTCCGTTTAGCTGTTGTTTACTATGCTGCTAGTAGTTAATACTTGTGGAATAATTTAATGATAGCACTCTATTGAGAGATTCTTTAATTTGAAGTGCAAGTTAATACGCTGTTTAGTTTGTCTAGTATTAATTACAGAAGATTATCATTTTGACGCGCAACTTCCAGACGCTGAGGCCAATCGCGGACAAGAACCACAATTTAGGCGGTCTTTCTCACGATACACGCATCGAACAAACCATCTGTCGTCGCTACCTCACATCACACTACGCTATGTTGCCACTGTTGCCTCTCAACTGCTCTGAGAAGAGCTTCTTGTATCTGAATTTGATGCCTGCAAACCCAGGAATATTAGAAATGCAAACTTGTTGAGTTTACCATTCTATTCATGCATCAGTCGTATTTGTACGTGTAATACTTCGGGAACTATAGAACTTTGAAAAGAGATGAATCATTCATAGTAGCCTTGTATAACGGAGTCGTGAGAGGACGGGTTCTTCGGCGTGTTAGTTACTTTCGTGTACGTTCTGCACTACAGCCGTACAGGGAGGCTGATCGGGGTCTCGGAGCCATCCGAGGTACACACAGCAACAGACGAGAAGAGCACAGGAGCAAGAAACAGAGATAGGAAAGGGCCATCTCGTCCACCGGTCCCAGATGCCACCGTACTTCCAGAGGGCAGGCGCATGATGGTTATGCGAAATGTTTAATCGATGTATAATATAAAAGTGTGTGTGTGTGTGTGTGTTTTCACATCTCCTCCTAAACCACTGGACCAATCATACGCATAGCCCTTCCTGTCAGCAACAATCGCTGTGGGGGTAAGAACTACCTACCTATCATAGATCAGAAGCTATGACGTCATAAACTATGAGATGCTTGAAAAACTGCTCCATCATGCATGACGTTTAACTTTATTACTTCTTTTCCACAAACTCTATTCGCAACATATTGTCGAAGAAGAAGCTGAGTAGCAGAGTCACTGTAGTGTAGTGGTTAGGGGCGTCCGCCCAGAACAAATAGAACGAACAATAACGAACAAATTGAAATAAATAAAAAAAACGCAGATGGCTGCTAGCGTAGGGGTAAAGTGCTGGACAGGAAATTGCAAACTGCACTTGCTGTCGGTTCAAATACTGGTCGCATCAATACTTTAAGAATGCCACCTTTGTTGTTGTAACACTCAAAAAATGGCTCTGAGCACTATGGGACTTAACATCTGTGGTCATCAGTCCCCTAGAACTTAGAACTACTTAAACCTAACTAACCTAAGGGCATCCATGCCCGAGGCAGGATTCGAACCTGCGACCGTAGCGGTCATGCGGTTTCAGACTGAAGCGCCTAGAACCACACGGCCACACCGGCCGGTCGTAACACTCAGTTACTAAAAATATCATTGTACACGTTTCCTAAATGTAATCATGTAAAAAAGAAATAAATAAATTAAAAAACCTAAAAATAAAAAAAACTGAGGGAATAGTTAGGGGCAACGCCGGAAAAGGGTTTGTTTATTTCTTTTTTATGGCAGTGTTAAAGTGGCGGTGCCAAGTAGGGGTTGATTTGATTTTGTTTCTTTTAATTTTGGAGATCAAACTTGTCTAAGTGAGAAGATAGGTAAACAAAAAAAGCGTTACAGGCAATAAAAGAAAAAAAAAGAAAAAAAGGTATGATACTAGAATGTTGCATGGAGGGTTGTGAGTTCGAACCTCACCTGAAGTGTAAAATTTTAATTTCTATACTCGATTCTAGTGCATTCTAGAAGTATCCACAAATGGCAAGAATCATTGTACTGGAATGTTCTGTAACTGTATGTATACCGTATGTGTTCTGACCGGTGGCAGTTCGCTCAGCGCTCTTGTATGTGCAAGTGCTGAATAAACCTTCGTTAAGCGAAGTTAGTGTTCGTCATTCGTCTAATTACACCTTCTTCTACGTGACAATATTTCGCAACCAATATCCGCATACGTAACTGAATGTAAGTACACAAATACGATGGTCGTATTTGTAATACCCCACATTTTTCCCCTCAGAACATATTTATTGTTAAGAGTCAAAATTGGTGACAATATACATCTTGTGCATGTTCTAGTTTTCTTCATAGTCTCCATCACGTTCTATGGCCGTACGCCAATGATGTGGAAGAGCATGTATTCCCCGCTGGTAACAGCTCTTACCCTTAAGCGTAGCCACGTTTTCACTGCATAACTGATACTCTCGTCATCTCCGAAGTGTGACAGGAAGGCCTCTCCGTCGGTCTCAAAACGCTCCAACAATTCAGATGAAACGGCCTTTCTTTGAATCTTGTGGTCCGCTATGAGGATTCGTGGAACCCATCGTGAGCACCTCACTGAAGGTCCGAGAGTCTCCATCATTACAGACGCACTTACAATGTTGACCGACAACTATAGAGCCAATTGTCGAATTGTGATGTGACAGTCGGCATGAATAACGGCACCCGCACTATTCAGCATGTCTGGAGCAGTGGCTGTGACAGGACGTCCCGAGCGTGGCTGATCGTGGAGCTCTGTTTCTGCATTTCCTGAGGCTGTAACTTATCTCCCATCTGTACTCCTGTTAACAGCAGCATCGCCATACAGTGCACACAAACGTTTACGGGTGTCCGCCACGGTTTCTTTTTCTGCACACAAGAATTCAATTGAAACGTCCCCTTGGAACAATTATACACGACTGTGCTTAAACTGACACACAATTTTTTTTTTTTTTTTTTTTTTTTTTTTGCGCAACGCAATCTGACTTTCAAAAATCCCTGCAAAAGAATGGCCCTGACTAACATTAATCTATACCTTTCACAAATCCCTTACCTCACCAAAAATCTCCGTTACTCGAACTACTGCAATACAGCGAGCGCCACTACTGCCAGCTAAATAAAAGATTCAAACTACGGAAAGCACTAACTACTGATAGGCATAGTTAGCAAATGAAAGATTTTAATAGAGAACAAACAATGTATTTACCTTAATAGTGTTGAAAAACCATAATATACATAGCAGTTCATAATATCCAGTATAACAAATTTCAAAACTCCGCCATCTCTCTCCTCACATCCACCACTGCTGGCGGCTCACCTCCAACTGGGCAACGCTACGCGCTGTTCACATCCAGCTGCCGCTGCCCAACACTACAATGGCAGACAACAATGCAAACTAGCCACAGACTGCACACAGCACAGCCAGTGATTTTCATATAGAGCGGTACGTAACGTTGCCAATAAGAAAACATAAACAGCCTACTTACATAAAGAAAACATAAACAGCCTACTTACACAATAACAGCATGCTGCTTCTACGTGAGCCGTATATAGGCGCCATTTTGATGCTGTACTATGGCTCTAACATCTGCCAGAACGGTTCGAAACTTCACCAGCGCACAGAATTAACATCAAATGTGAAGCATTAATAAGGATTTTTTTTAAAAATGTGGGGCATTGCTTATTGAACGAACCTCGTATATTATAAAAATGTGTGTGTGTGTGTGTGTGTGTGTGTGTGTGTGTGTCAGTCACATCTCCTCCTAAACTACTGGACCAATTTCATCCAAAAATCTACACACAGCCGTTACTGTCTGCAACAATCGCTGTCGGGGTGAGAGCCATCTACCTATCATAGTTAAGGGGATATGACATGACGTCATAAACAATGAGATGCGTGAAAAACTTCCGCATTATCCATGACGTTTAAATTTATTACTTCTTTGCTACAAACTCTATTCGCAACATATTTCGCCGGCAGAAATCCTCATACGCCGCTGAATGTAGCTACACAAATACATCGTTGTACGACAGGCAGTTAAAGAGATTTGTCGTATACGTTGAGATGCGTGAAAAATGCCGCATCATGTATGAAGTTTTAATACGTTTATTCTTTACTACTAAGACACTCCTACAGTCTAATCAATTTAAGGAAATCCCTGACACCTGGCAGCACTTCTGACAGCTTTCAACTGCGAAGCGCAAACGGCTGTGCGCGAAGACAAACGTCGTCTTTAGATTTACGAAGATGCCTTCCTATAGATATGTTTACCGAATATTCTTGTAGACACGCGAAACAGATGCACTCAGCGTACAGAAAGTGTTCAGGATCATCTCACACGGAATCTAATGCAGGAACACACAAACGGTAGCGTTTCTAATGGAAAAATGCAAAATGAATACCCGGATAATACCGGTTTTGTCAGCTAGTAGCTTCTAAACTGTTATCAAGCTGTACTATTTACCAGCGACATTTTGCAGCACATCTCGGAGAAGATCACGATAAAATGTTTTGAAGACCTAAAATCAGCCTGCCAAATGAAGATTAAATGATGGTGTAAAAATAGGTTACTTCGGTAATGTAACGACGATATGGCGAGCTTTCTGGAACTGATACGTACCGACAAAAGATCTCCCATAATATGCATCACGCAGCTCGCCGAGAAAGAGACTGCTGCAAGTATTAGCTACAAACTTACTCACAAGGTAGCTACCGATTTGCAACCACTTTCTGAAGTCGACTTCAGTAAAGAGAAAAAGTGGTAGCAGTTCCCAACGCTCAGGAGACGTTTTTTGTTAAAATGAACTGGAAGTAATAGGAAAAAGCTCTGGTTTCCTGTATTTTCAATGCGTTTTGGCTTCTCATATGTACACAGCAGTTCATGACTGATCGTTGTATGCAGTCAGTACTGAATATCTTACTCATTCAGTTCGTAGTTAAATTTATTTAGTGGTATTTTGTCACTCAGGACTGTTTTATTTAGATTATAATGCGTTTGTGATTGAGTTTACTGTGATCATCTTCTTCGTTAAATGTTGTACGTGAGTGATCTGTATTGCCGAAGTTTTTCTTTACTTTTTCATGTTTAGGATCGGGCAACGGAACATTCACTTCTTTATTACAAGTGAAACTGCAACTGCTGTTTTTAAAATACGACCCCGCTTTCGCCGGCAGAATGAGTTTGAACCCCCTGTGCAAAAAATGACAGGAGCTAGGGATGAAGCTGAGAGTAGCTCTTGAAGATCGCGGGAAGTAATTTGATGTTAACCACCGAAAGCCAAATGCCAGAAAAATGCAGGTCAGGGCCTGTTATTTGAGAAACCAGGATGCCAGGAGGAAATTAAATATTATCTGGAGAGAGGAACAACTGTGCCAACACGATACTCGAAAATACCACGAGTAAAGTTGCAGCGTACCCTCACATTCAGAGATCATTGTCAAGAAACAAATATCGAAGTATGTGACCAGAACAACATCATCCTTGAACTTTCCGGCAACATCCAGGCCTCACGGCCAAACGTGCTCCGTACTCCTTACGTCTGCCCAGGCACCACCTTTCTACGCAGCAGAATACGCAGCACCGAAATGGCGAAACTCCACACATGCGAAACAGGTGGATATGGCGTCGAATGAGACCGGACCCATTGTGACTGGCTTCTTACAACCAACTCCTGTCACGAAAATTTTTCAAATTATGGACATAGCGCCACCTGACATCCGTATAACAGCCGCAAATGGAGGTAGGGGAACAGGTAATCGATGCCAGACATTCCCTGTTTCAATAGTAACTACGAAAACCTAGTTCATGCACACATCAGCAATTCCATGAGCACCTGGAGCTCGCTGAACAGAGCTGTGGTGAAATTCATTGGCCGAAATGTTTGGGAGAACAACAAAGAGGAACCTGCGGTGGGCTTTCATCAGACGTATGCAGTATGAAAGGCACTAAACCGATTGAGGACAGGAGGGTCACGATGCAAGATGAACCTCAGGAGGTGGGGAGTCTGAAAATGAGTCCTGTGAGTGTCGTGATTTGCAGGACCCACGCCATCTCCCTG
This sequence comes from Schistocerca cancellata, assembly GCF_023864275.1. NCBI lineage: Eukaryota > Metazoa > Arthropoda > Insecta > Orthoptera > Acrididae > Schistocerca > Schistocerca cancellata. The sequence continues at coordinate 556,130,859 of NC_064632.1, forward strand.
TCTGCAGAAACCAGACCGATACTTGTACCTCAGGCGATCTGTATTCAGGATGTTATAAGGCCATAAGGACAGTCGAAATATGGAGCTTATGGTCCAAGTAAAAGAAAATTATCAGTGCCTGCGAGAATTTTTTTATTATTTTGTATTATAAAAATAAGTAAATAAATAAAGCAGTGAGCGATCCCGTGCCCAGAACCCGTGCTTTCTGGAGCAAGAACGTACCAGAGGCGTAAACTTACAAGGCCCCCGAGATATGAAGCAGGGAACACTAAACGTCTCTGCGTATTCACCCTTTAATGCGACGCGTTTCTGCCAGCGATGTATAGGTACGTGGAGGCCCTGTTTGCAGCAGTCTGCATTTTGGTTACTCTCGTATGTTCTACCTGTAAAATCACCTCGTCCTCATTTGGAATGCCTGACACGCAGTGTTTTTTCCCTACGAGGAAAGAGGAAAACAAATCAGTAAAGTATGTGAGAGCGAGGGAGGGGGGAAAGAAGCGAAGCTATAATCGATTGCGTAAAGAAGCCACATCTGTTACTGTGGCCTGCACAGATATCGGGCGTTATGATGGAGCATAAGCAAGCATTTGGACAGCTTCGTCTTGACAGCCCCCTGTAATCTCGTCAGAGGAATTAGCTGGTTTACTCCTTTGATAGTCTGCCCTTTACGACCATACTCTACTAGCTCCTCGCCACGCCACACTGCAGTCAAGTTCCACTCAGCATTGTCTTATCTCATGCCTGTTCGGTGTACAGTGTGTAAACTTTTAGATGGCAGACCTCTCCCTAGTCCTGAATCGGTAGAAGTCGGTAAACGTCGGGAGGCTTCGGTAGGCACGCAGTTTAGACTACTGCCAACATTACGTAGCTGACTGTGTTGTACAAGGTAGCCATTGTCGTCTGCTTCCTTATTGTTTCGCGCTGTACTGTTCTACGTGTTTTTATTGTGCAGTTGTGCTAAACATTATCAAAATGAGTGAAGAGGCAGTTGCTGACCCATCTCGGGAGTCGCCAACAACCCCTACCGGTAGGCCTACGGTTAGAAGAAGCCTTTCATCTGCTTTCGTGTAACCATGACGCGCAAATTATAGTGCCAGCACTGCAACTGGTAGGTGTGCCTTGTCTCCCCCCCGCCCCCCCAAAAGGGTCCACTCCCCACCCCTCGCCATCCAATGCTTGCTTCCTCCTCTCCCCGCACTCCCCTCACAACTCTGCCGTCTTACAGTTAACACACTGTACGTCTATTTCAACAGAGGTGAGTGCACGAGTTTCCACTGACTACTCTGCCCGTGTGCCTCGCCGTCGAAGTGATACACACAGACGATAGGCAGCTGAGGAAGTCGTCTGGACGGCCTGACACACATGTAACATTTCCGCTGCCGCCTCGGTTTGGCAACCATCTTGGATGAGTATGAGCAGACGCTGAAGTCATCGGCCGGCGACCATTGTTAAGAACGAAATCTCGTGTAAGAAGTAAGATGATGGATACTGGTCCGTGACTGATGTTCACTTTTGCTACTATGGCCTCAGTTGTGATACACCGGTCTTCGAGCACCAGGTTGTGGTGTCCTTGTCAAAAGTTGTAGAGTTAGCTTAAAAATGATAACATAAAAGTTTTATTAAACTTCTCTCTAGTTTATGGTGTTCAGTAATAATAATCTCGTAGGTTAACAGTATAACATAACATCATCTAATTAATGCATTATTATTACTGAACAGCATTAACTTGCTAAATAGTAAAAAGTTTATTATTAGGTAAAGATCTTAATTCTCATGGCAGATACTGGCTTCACTGAAGACTCAATACTAGCGCACTCGAATTTAAGTAATATACACCGAAGCGCCAAAGAAACTGTTATAGGCATGCGTATTCAAAAAAGATATATATATATATATATATATATATATATATATATATATATATACAGGCAGAATACGGCGCTGCTGTCGGCAACGCCTATAAAAGACAATAAGCGTGTGGTGCAGTTAGATCGAGTACTACTGTTACAATGGCAGGTTAGCAAGATTTAAGTCAGTTTCAAAGTGGTGTGATAGTCGGTGTACGAACGATGGGATACAGAATCTCCGAGGTACCGATGAAGTGGGGATTTTCCCGTACGATCATTAGACGAGAGTACAGTGAATATCAGGAATCCGGAAAAACATCAAACCTATGACATCGCTGCGGTCGGGAAAAGATCCTGCAGGAATGGGACCAACGACGATTGAAGAACTGTTCAACGTGACAGAAGTGCAACCCTTCTGCAAATTGCTGCAGATTTCAGTGCTGGGCCATCAGCAAGTGTCAGCGTGCGAATCATTCAACGAAACATCATCGATATGGGCTTTCGGAGCCCAAGGCCCACTCGTGTAACCTCGATGAATGCACGACACAAAGCTTTACGCCTCGCGTGGGCCCGTCAACGACGACATTAGACTGTTGACGACTGGAAACATGTTGCCTGGTCGGACGAGTCTCGTTTCAAATTGTATCGAGCAGATAGACGTGTACAGGTATGGAGACAAGCTCATGAATCCATGGACCATGCATGTCAGCAGGGAACTGTTCAAGCTGGGACAATGCGGCACCCCACACGTCCAGAATTGCTGCAGAGTGGCTCCAGGAACACTCTTCTGAGTCTAAACAGTTTCGCTGGCCACCAAACTCCCCCGACATGAACATAAGTTAGAATGTCTGGGGTGCCTTGCAACGTGCTGTTCAGAAGATATCTCCACCCCCGGCGTAATCTTACGGATTTATGGACAGCCCTGCAGGATTCATGGCGTCAGTTCCCTCCAGCACTACTTCAGACATTAGTCGAGTCCATTCCAGGTCGTGCTGCGGCACTTCCGCGTTCTCGCGGGGGCCCTACACGATATTAGGCAGCTGTACCAGATTATTTGGCTCTTCAGTGTAAGACGAAGGCGGGCACAATATATACCAAGGTTTATATCTTAAACATTCAGCCAAATACCAAAATGGTGAGTGCTTTCATATTCTATCTAACTAAAAATCAGCTGCAATATAAATAGGTTTTACCTAGTATTTTAATTTTTCTTGTCAGAATGTAGTGCAATATGCAATGAATTCTCTTGTTACATCAGTACCTGTGCTACTTTCCTACCTACCTGTGGCATCCCGCCACAGTTTTCCTACATTATTTTCTTTGCTTTTGGATTCGGCGTTTTCTGCGTGGTGCAATCAGGACGTTAATGACAATATGGGTTTAGTTAGCTTGTTTGTCAGCCTTTACAGCAGAGATGAGAGGGCGGAGCTATTCTTAGTTGAGATGGGTGTTCAGTTACAACAGGTTTGTAATTCTCGTGGAGTTGGCAGGATCGATTTCCTGAAGTAGCAAGTAATTACTTTTAGCCAGTTCTTTTATTGTTCTAACAAACAGATTCGTTTTTTGAGGTGTCACACCAAAACCCCTTAACAATATGTCAGATGCTTTCAATAATCACTACGAAGGACATTTATCAGAAACGAGTGATTTCACAGCCTTTCGGCCTGCTAGCTACTGGCCACTTGGCCTACATCTTAAATCACCAGCACTTTGAAATAATTCAGTATCAGTCAAGGGCCACTTGCCCTATAGTACAAGAGAAAAGTACCACCAATCAGTAACTGCTGTCCACTGAAATTTCTCTAACTTGGTTCTTTGAGACAGAGACAGGCAAAATCTTTTCAGTGCTATTGCAATGAACACTGAAAATTGCCACTTAGCTTGTAGTTGCCATGTGTTCACCAGAGTCTATCACCGACTTCTCGTAGCTGAAATACCTATTGGTACATAAGATGCTGCTGAAGAGTGTCATAGAACTCCGGCTGCTCGGATTACTCGCTGAATCTCTACTCTCCTCTAATCTGCTCCTCTCCGAGCTTTTATTTCGTTTCACATTTATGCTGAGTACACACGGCCCTTTGGCACATCTGTCGGGAATACTCCATCTGAATCATTCCTCGACGTGTGATCGTCATACCATTTGACTATTATTCCAACTTCTACTAGAAAAATGTTCAAATGTGTGTGAAATCTTATGGGACTTAAGTGCTAAGGTCATCAGTCCCTAAGCTTACACACTACTTAACCTAAATTATCCTAAGGACAAACACACACACCCATACCCGAGGGAGGACTCGAACCTCCGCCGGGACCAGCCGCACAGTCCATGACTGCAGCGCGTAAGACCGCTCGGCTAATCCCGCGTCGCCTCTACTAGAAATTCCTCCATTGTGTCCATCGGAAGGTTACCAATGACGTCTGTGACCTCGACACTCGTCGCCTTGGCAAATCATCAAGACTGATCCTCACTGGCGTGTCTGGCCAGCCGCTGTGAGGCAAACAGCTTTCGGTTGCGTTGGGACTCCTTATCTCATCCCGTTTGTCACTCGACTGTTCTATGCACCTGAAAGCCTGTCTCTGTCTACTTCTAGTAATGATCCAGAAAGTAACTGAAATTATTAACATTTTATATGATGATGGCGTATCTAACGATTACAGTTAGATTCTTGAAGAATCAAATTATCTGATAAAGCAATGGCGGAATCAATCCATTTCGCTCCGATTCCAACCCGAGAAGAAGTACACAAGGCGGAAAGAAATTAACATCGAGTGAAATAAATATGAAACGAAATTTCTGCAGCGATTACATTTAAAACGTTTACAAAAATGGTTCAAATGGCTCTAAGCACTATGGGGCTTAAAATCTGAAGTCATCAGTCCCCTAGACTTAGAAGTACTTAAACCTAACTAACCTAAGGACATCATACACATCCATGCCCGAGGTAGGGTTCGAACCTGCGACGGCAGAAGGAGCGCGGTTCCGGACTGAAACGCCTAGTACCGCTTGGCCACAGCGAAACGTTTACACGTCCTTTATCTTTGAAGATGAGTCTCTGGACACAGAAAAAAGTTTAATGAATTTTAGCGTTGATGTTAAAACGTCCTCCAGCTCTTTACAGACGTATGCGTTACCACGTGGTTCTTCGTCGTTCAGTGGAGGCTTTTGCGCAACCCAAGCACTGTGTCGCATGGTGGTACATTATGCCGTTCACATTCACAAGATCGGCATGGATTGTCCCGGCGTCTTCCCCCTTCAAAAGCAGAAAACGAATTACGTCACGATACTGCACTTGATCAATGGGCTGCTCCGAATTGTTAGTTGTTCCTTTAGCGGCCTGCTATGGTACCATTTTATTTTTTTTACAGACTACAGAAATATACATACGATGTGAAGGGGCAAATTTCATAAACTCCAGGATTCGTAAAGCTGGCTGCTGGTTAGTACGCTAGCGCGAGCAGATGTCTGTACGATAGCCCCAACTGCAATGCGGCAAATGGGAGCGCGTAACTGACGAATGAAGACACGGCAGTCCAAGACGCGGCGGCAACGAAGTCGCCCGCAGAGTTCGCGGAAGAGACGCGGGGGCGCCTGAGCGTGGCCCGCGACGGCAATCAGGGTAATGGCCGGTAATGGATATTGGCGCGCAGCCGACGCCCCCGCGAAAGGCGTGGCACCGCCACGGTGTGGGTGTGTGTGGGTGTGTGTGGGTGGGTGCGCGCATGCTCGCTCGCTCGTAATGTGTGCGCTGGTAATGCGTGCGCTGTCGGCGGCGCTTTAATTAACACTTGCCCGTGAGTGGCTTACACGTCCCCCGCGCAGCGCAGATTACGCCCGTCGGCGATTCGCGCTGGCGCCAAAGGTCACTGGGGGGGGGGGGGGGGGGCGCTGTATCTGCCGGGCGAGCGGTGCTGGACTCGCGTGAACAGGCTGCAAGTAGGAGGCCCGTCGTTATCAGTTCTGTCAGCAGTACCCTCGTGCGTCTTGTCTAACAACTACTAACTTGACTGTGACTGCGAAAAGAGAACTGCAGGCGACCAAAGACATAATTAAACGGAGCTGCTAGCAACCGATATGCACAATACTTCGCGAAAAGAATGCAGATAGTGGTGCTAGACATGCCGGGTGATCAAAAAGTCAGTATAAATTTGAAACCGGAATAAATCACGAAATAATGTAGACAGAGAGGTACAAATTGACACACATGCTTGGAATGACAAGGGGTTTTATTAGAACCAAAAAAATACAAAAGTTAAAAAAATGTCTCGACAGATGGCGCTTCATCTGATCAGAATAGCAATAATTAGCATAACAAAGTAAGACAAAGCAAGGATGATGTTCTTTACAGGAAATGCTCAATATGTCCACCTTTATTCCTCAACAATAGATGTAGTCGAGGAATAATGTTGTGAACAGCACTGTAAAGCATGTCCGGAGTTATGGTGAGGCATTGGCGTCGGATGTTGTCTTTCAGCGGCCCTAGAGATGTCGGTCGATCACGATACACTTGTGACTTCAGGTAACCCCAAAGCCAATAATCGGACGGACTGAGGTCTGGGGACCTGGGAGGCCAAGCATGACGAAAGTGGCGGCTGAGCACACGATCATCACCAAACGACGTGCGCAAGAAATATTTCGCGCGTCTAGCAATATGGGGTGGAGCGCCGTGCTGCATATACATCGTACGTTCCAGCAGGTGTTTATCAGCCAGGACGGGGATGATGCGATTCTGTAACATATCGGCGTATCTCTCACCCGTCACGGTAGCAGTTACAAAACCAGAATTACGCATTTCCTCGAAAATAAAAGGCCCGATAACGGTAGATGTGGTAAATCCAACCCATACCGTGACTTTCTCGTCGTGCAATGGAGTTTCCACGACAGTTCTAGGACTTTCGGTAGCTCAAATTCTGCAGTTGTGGGCGTTGACACACCCTTGGAGCGTGAAATGAGCTTCGTCGGTGCACAACACGTTACTCAAGCAATCGTCATCTTCCGCCATCTTTTGAAACGCCCACGCCGCAAATGCCCTCCGCTTCACTAAATCGCCAGGTAACAGTTCATGGTGCCGATGGATTTCGTACGGATAGCATCGGAGGGTACGCCTCAGTGCCAACCAAACAGTAGTGTATCGAATGCCGGTGCGACGTGCGACTGCACGAGCGCTGACTTCCCCGTGCACAGACGAACCCGCTACAGTCTCCATTTCTTCCTGAACTTCCTCAGCAGCATTACGCCTAGTGCTCGGTCGGCCACTACGGAGTCTATCGTCTAAACAACCCGTGGCTTCAAACTTCGAAATCATTCTCGCCACAGCTGCATTCGTCAACGGACCTTTACCCGTTCGAATCCCCTTCGTATGGCGATAGGATTGTAACGCTGAACTAGCACATTCCCCATTCTGATAATACAGCTTCACTAAAAGCGCCTTTTCAGGTAACGTCAACATGCTGCGACTGCTGGCGCATCTGATTCTCTCTCTTTTTTTTTTTACTTTATTGTAATTTTGAAACCTGAACAAACAGGTAGGCTGGCAGCAGCACAATACGCCGCTCTTCAGCCGAAGAGAGTACATGGAGATAAACAAAGAAGAGACATTACATAGAAAAACAGCGGGAAAAACAGGAGACACAAGAATATAAAAGCACAAGAAGCCGTTCACACTTGATGACAATCCACACTAGGAACTGGAGACCCGACGCACAAACACTGAAGAAGACGATGTCACTGGTGAACAATGGAGCGTGACGGCGAAACGGAACACTAAACATGACGGCACACACGATACACTGATGGCGGTGATCTCCGGCGCGCGAATGTCCACTTAGCGTGTGCGAGTCTGGGGACCTGCCAAGAGGGCAACAGGGATGAGGAAGGGGAGAGGGGAGGAAAAGAGGATGCCACGGCTGAGGAGGCGGGGACAGGAGGATAGGGACAGGGGAGGGGGGGCCCGGGGGACGAGGGACGAGAGAAGGAGGAGGGAGGGAAAAGGGAGAGAAGGGAGGGAGGGTGCCCTGAGGAGCAAGCACAGGAGGAGGGCGGGAGGATCAAAGTTGGTAGGAGGGGTAGATGGAGGGGAGGAGGGCATCATCAGGGAGGGGGAGCTGGCGGAAGCCACCTTGGGAGAGGGTAAGGAGGGTGGAGAGATGGAGACCGGGTGGGACATGGGAGTACAGGCGCGGCAGCGGGCGGGGTTGGGTGAGGAGGATCGAGTTTACGGGAGGTGTATAGGATTCGTATCCTTTCGAGGAAGAGGAGGAGGTGGGGGAAGGGGATAAGGTCAGACAGGATCCGCGTGGGGGAAGGGAGACGGATGCGATAGGCAAGGCGGAGAGCATGGCGTTCAAGGATTTGGAGGGATTTATAAAAGGAAGGGGGGGCGGAGATCCAGGCTGGATGGGCGTAACAGAGGATAGGGTGGATGAGGGACTTATAGGTGTGGAGGATGGTGGAGGGGTCCAGACCCCACGTTCGGCCGGAAAGGAGCTTGAGGAGACGGAGTCGGGAACGTGCCTTGGCTTGGATTGTCTGGAGATGGGGAGTCCAGGAGAGGCGACGGTCGAGGGTGACGCCAAGGTACTTAAGGGTGGGGGTGAGAGCGATGGGACGGCCCTGATTCTCTCTCTCATTACAGCTCCTTTTATACACGATTGTCATGCGCAGTCACTGACGTTTTGCTGTCCAGCGCCATCTGTCGGACATTTTGTGAACTTTGTTTTTTTTATGTTCTAATAAACCCCATGTCATTCCAAGCATGTGTGTCAATTTTTACCTCTCTGTCTACATTATTCCGTGGTTTATTAACTTTTCAAATTTATACTGACTTTTTGATCACCCGGTATAAATCAATTGTTCCGTTTTCCTTGCTCTTCACAAGTCTTACTCATTTCCATTTCCTGTTACCCCTTTCGTCAATGAGACGGGTGGCTTACAGCAGCTCATATCATACGAGGCGCGTTCAGTAAGTGATCACATTTCTTTCTTGACAGATTTCAGTTCGAAGACTTCGGAATTTGTTGTAGGACGTTGTGGAATATTCCCGCTTCAGCACCTAGAATTTCATGAAGTTCAGGTAGGTGGCTGTGCAATACGTAACCTTTAAAATGACGTCTGTACAGTACGAGCAAAATGCCGTGGCCGCTAGATGAGCAATCGGCTGGAGAAGTGTGGGGAGAGTGCGCGTGGGTGGGTGTGTGTGGGGGGGGGGGGGGAGGGGGGATCGCTCAGAGCGTTGTAGGGCAAATGCCGAGGGTTAGAGGGGGAAGTGCCGTTCTAAACTGAAGCCTACGCTCACATATTTTTATAAATACTGCATGGTGATCATTCAAAAAGATCTACTGACACCTCTGCTTTTGTTAGTATCTAAAAAGAATTCCCCCGAAATTGCAGTGATTTATTTTCGCCTGGCCTGTTAACCATCTGTAATTTCCAGAGATGCATCATGAGTGACGAATTTTGAGTAAAATCTACACATTTCTTTGTCTGCCATGTCAAAATTTGCTTCTTTTGCCAAAACAAAGCGGAGTTTACACTGTCTCACCTCGCTAACATGTTACGCAGACAAAATTGCGAGAGAATTATGAAATACTTGTTTTATTAAGTGAGGAACTGATGAAAAATAACGTAGCTTATGAAGAAGAACATCCTCGGTAAATAAAAAGTGTAATGTCTTCACATATGTTGTTCCAAAACCCATAGTATTTCTCATTACACCAGCTAAGGATTGCCCTTAAAAATTACATTCTTTCACCTGAAAAGTCTCGAGTTATTGGCATAGCGCAGTAGTTTTACATAATAACGATATGGTGAAATACTCTCCTCTTCATGTGCTATCATTTGCCGAAATCTCATTTCGACGTCTTAAACCATTTGTAAAATATGAGGATTGTTGTGGATATTGCGCTCTGGCGCCATCGCAAATGAGTGTTTTACATCAGATCAGTTTTCTTGAGATTGTTAACAGATAGATACCTCGACTCAAGTCTAAAGAAAAATTCAATATGTTAGCTAAATTTAATACGCAAAAACATATTATGTAATATGCACCAAAATCATAGCGATCTCTTATAATATGCACCAAAATCATAGCGATCTCTGTTTTTCATTACACATTTCTCCGATACTCGCGTTATGCCTTACTTCCACGTAAATATCAGAATGACTATGCTGATTACAGAATGATGGGTACATCATCATGAACTTGACATACAAAACTATAAGTAAAGCAAAACTGAAATGTTTTTACCGAATAGTTCCTGTAAAATCGTTTTTTTTTTTTTTCAGAAGCTCGAAATTTAGCGCGGACTTCAATGCGAGATGCCTATAACAGTTTCCACAACAAAACTTTGTCTGGAAACCTGGTAGAAAATCCAAAGAGATTCTGGTCGTATGTGAAGTATGTTAGCGGCAAGAAACAATCAATGCCATCTCTGCACGATAGCAATGGAGATACTATCGAAAACAGTGCTACCAAAACCGAGTTACTAAACACAGCCTTCCGAATTGCCTTCACAAAAGAAGACGAAGTAAATATTCCAGAATTAGAATCGAGAACAGCTGCCATCATGATTAACGTAGAAGTAAATGTCCTCGGAACAGTGAAGAAACTTAAATCACTTAATAAAAGCAAGTCTTCTGGTCCAGTCTGTGTACCAATTAGGTTCCTTTCGGAGAATGCTGATGCATTAGCTACATACTTAACAATCATGTACAACCGTTCGCTCGACGAAAGATCCGTACCCAAAGATTGGAAAGTTGCACAGGTCACATCAATATTCAAGAAAGGTAGTAGGAGTAGGTTGGTTGGTTGGTTGGTTTGGGGAAGGAGACCAGACAGCGTGGTCATCGGTCTCATCGGATTAGGGAAGGATGGGGAAGGAAGTCGGCCGTGCCCTTTCAGAGGAACCATCCCGGCATTGGCCTGGAGTGATTTAGGGAAATCACGGAAAACCTAAATCAGGATGGCCGGACGCGGGATTGAGCCGTCGTCCTCCCGAATGCGAGTCCAGTGTCTAACCACTGCGCCACCTCGCTCGGTTAGTAGGAGTAATCCACTTAATTACAGGCCGATATCATTAAGGTCGATATGCAGCAGGATTTTGGAACATATATTGTGTTCGAACATTATGAATTACCTCGAAGAAAACGGTCTATTGACACACAGTCAATATGGGTTTAGAAAACATCTTTCTTGTGAAAGACAACTAGCTCTTTATTCACATGAAGTGTTGAGTGCTATTGACAAAGGCTTTCAGATCGATTCCGTATTTCTGGATTTCTGGAAGGCTTTTGACAGTGTACCACACAAGGGGCTCGTAGTGAAATTGCGTGCTTATGGAATATCGTCTCAGTTATGTGACTGGATTCGTGATTTCCTGTCAGAGAGGTCACATAGTTCATAGTAATTGACGGAAAGTCATCGAGTAAAACAAAAGTGATTTCTGGCGTTAGCAAAGGTAGTTTTATAGGCCCTTTGCTGTTCCTTATTTATATAAACGATCTGGGAGACAAGTCTTCGGGTGTTTGCAGATGATGCTGTCGTTTATCGACTAATAAAGTCATCAGAAGATCAAAACAAACTGCAAATCGATTTAGAAGAAATATCGGAATGGTGCGAAGAGTGGCAGTTGATCTTAGATATCGAAAAGTGTGAGGTCATCCACATGAGTGCTAAAAGGAATTCGTTAAACTTCGGTTACACGATAAATCAGTCTAATCTAAAAGCCGTACATTCAACTATATACCTAGGTATTACAATTACGAACAACTTAAATTGGAACACACAGAAAATGTTGTGGGGAAGGCTAACCAAAGACTGCGTTTTATTGGCAGGATTCCTAGAAAATGTAACAGAGCTACTAAGGAGACTGCCTACACTACGCTTGTCCGTCATCTTTTAGAATACTGCTGCGCGGTGTGGGATCCTTACCAGATAGGACTGACAGAGTGCATCGAAAAAGTTCAAAGAAAGGCAGCACGTTTTGTATTATCGCGAAAAATGGGAGAGAGTGTCACAGAAATGATACACGATTTGGGATGGACATCATTAAAAGAAAGGCGTTTCTCGTTGCGACGGAATCCTCTCACGAAATTCGAATCACGAAATTTCTCCTCCGAATGCGATATTTTGTTGACATCGACTTACGCAGGGAGGAACGATCACCAAGATAAAATAAGGGAAATCAGAGCTCGTACGGAAAGATATAGCGCGCAATACAAGATTGTAATAATATGGGATTGTGAAGGTGGCTCGATGAACCCTCTGCTAGGCTCTTAAATGTGATTGGCAAAGTATACATGTGGATGTAGATGTAGAAATATTGCAAGGTGTGCGTTTCGATTCTATCATTGCTGACCGGCCGAAAGGTGGAAAACACTTACCGGCCTCCCCTTCCGAACAAAGGAATGAACTCGCCTAGCGCTTTGGACCAAAACCGGTCACTGTGCATCGGCCACCGAGGTCTACGCGAGGTATAATGGAAGTGCTTTCTAGTCGGAGCTGTCATCGAGTTCATTTTTGCAGAAAACCAGAGCACTACAGATTTTCATAGGCGCTTCCAGCATGTCTACGGAGACCTGGCAGTGTAGAAAAGAACTGCGAGCCGTTCGGCGAGGCATCTGTCATCACCGCAACAAGGTCGCTCAAACCTGTCCGACCTTCCGCGGACCGTCAGGCCTTACACAGTCGTGACTCCTGCAGTGTTTGAACGTGTGGACACCCTCATTAGAGGTGATTCATGGATAACAAACAAACAAACACCTCGCTGCTCAACTGGACGTTTCCGTTGATAGTGTTGACACACTCGCCCACCAGTTGGGGTATTCAAAGATGTGTGGCCGCTGGGTTCCACCCTACAGACCGAATCTTGCATGTTCTTCCATCTGTTCGGCCCAATGTACGATGCGCTCTGTGGAAAGCAGTACGTGGATGATGCGCAGGCTCTGGATCCATCAAGACTCTGGTTCCGACGTCCACCGCTAGAGTAGTACTATGCGGGCATGTACGCCTTCCCAGTAAGGTGGCGTAGGGCCACCGCATTCAATGGGAACTATATCGAAAAATGTGTTTCTGTAGCCAAAAGAGTGAGAAATGATATCTAACCTGCTTTCAGAAAAAATTTATTCCATTAATTGTTGAACGCCCCTTGTACGTTTTACATTCAGATCGTCTTTACCTACTTTGACGCCTACATCTATGCTCCACAAGCCACAGTACTGTGTATGGTGGACGGTACTTTGGAAACACTGTCCATTCCCTCCTTCCCTGACACATTCACAGATGGTGCGTGGAGCTACGATAACCGGTAAATATCCGTATTAGCTTTAATACTCGTTGTGGTCACTTCACGAGACATATCTTGGAGGAAGTAATATGTTTCTCATTACAAATAAAATCATTTTTAAAGCGTAATTTTACGTGACCATTCGACAGAGCGGTCCCAAATTAGTCTTGTGTGACATTTGTGTTAGTGATATGTATTAACAGGGACAGTAAAACACGAAGAATAATAACCAGTACCACAGAAGCGACTCGGTTGCTACCCTACAGTCAACCATTCTGTGACACTCTAAAGTTAAATTTGCAAAAAATTATTATCTGAAAACAAAATAATATGAGCGTATAGGAAATTGAAATTTAAATAGAGTTTCTCTTTCATGAAACCTGATCCAGGATGACAAACAAGGCTGAAATAGAACTGGAAAAGTGGAAAAAACGGAAAAAATGTCAAAGGAGAAGGTTGTACGATTTAAGAATATCTAACAATTGCTTTTTTGTAAGTACCGATTGCTTTCTTTCTTTCGACATATATTCAAAAAACGTAAAAAATCGGCGCCTCTACAACTCGTTAGCATTCACGTTCCCGCGCTTGCTATTCACTGGAAGTATAGCCCACGGTAAGTCAAAAAAGTACTTGATTGAAAAATTGAAAATAATAATTATTTTTCGAGATACATCGTTTTTTTGAAAAAAGTCACTCTCAATAATTGTCTAGATTAACTCAGTGGCCGAGTGGTTCTAGACGCTTCAGTCCGGAACCGCGCTGCTGCTAGGGTCGCAGGTTCGAATCCTGCCTCGGGCATGGATATGTGTGATGTCCTTAGTTTAGTTTGGTTTAAGTAGTTCTACGTCTAGGGGACTGATGACCTCAGATGTTAAGTCCCATAGTGTTTAGAGCCATTTGAACCATTTGTTACGTTATGTACCCATCTTATCTTCAGCATTCTTCTGTAGCACCACATTTCGAAAGCTATTCTCTTCTTGTCCAAACTAGTTATCGTCCACGTTTCACTTCCATACATGGCTACAGTCCATACAAATACTTTCAGAAACGACTTCCTGACATTTAAATCTATACTCGATGTTAACCAATTTTTCTTCTTCAGAAACGCTTTCCTTGCCATTGCCTGTCTACATTTTCTATCCTCTCTACTTCGACCATCATCAGCTATTTTTCTCCCCGAATAGGAAAACCCATCTACGGTTTTAAGTGTCTCATTTCCTAATCTAATTCCCTCAGCATCACCCGACTTAATTCGACTACATTCCATTATCCTCGTTTGCTTCTGTTGATGTTCATCTTATATCCTCCTTTCAAGACACTGTCCAGTCCGTTCAGCTACTCTTCCGGATCGTTTGCTGTCTCTGACAAAATTACAATGTCATCGGCAAACCTCAAAGTTTTTATTTCTTCTCCATGGAATTTAATTCCTACTACGAATTTTTCTTTTGTTTCCTTTACTGCTTGCTCAATGTACAGACTGAATAACATCTGGGACAGGCTACAACCCTGTCGCACTCCCTTCCCAACCACTGCTTCCCTTTCGTGCCCCTCAACTCTTATAACTGTCATCTGGTTTCTGTACAAATTGTAAATAGCCTTTCGCTCCCTGTATTTTACCCATGACACCTTCAGAATTTGAAAGAGAGTATTCCAGTCAACATTGCCAAAAGCTTCTAAGGTAAGTCGTAGAGTCAGTATTGCCTCACGTGTTCCAACATTTCTACGGAATCCAAACTGATCTTCCCGGTGGTCAGCTTTGACCTGTTTTTCCTTTCGTCTGTAAAGAATTCGTGTTAGTATTTTGCAGCCGTGACTTATTAAAATGATAGTTCGGTAATTTTCACATCTGTTTCAAATTCCGAAGATGTCGCTGCAATAAAATTATTTTCCGTCAACAGCTTTTCATAATACACCACTGCGTCCTTCAATCGTGATTTTGATAGATCGCTATGAATGGATTCTTCAGGAATTTCTTCTCCTATTCCAGATGAGCCAGCAGCTTCTTCAGTCGACACGTTTAACCTCGGATCGGAATAACACGCTGAAATTTGAAACAGGAACGTCTGTTCACGACAAAATCGAAAAACATACTGCCGTTTACTTCTCACGGTTCGCGCACAGTCCTATGCGCATATGACAGTTATAATCCCAAGGGGCCCTTACAAAGCCACTTCAAACCTTGAAACCTCATAAACGGAATAGAACAACGAGCACAAATATTTTTCAGTGAATGAAAAACTTTACGTTCTTGAGCTAAAATAATGTTTTAAAAATAATCAGTGTTTGAGAAACTTTTTGAATAATTGGTGGAATAACAAAAGAAAATGAAACAGAAAAAAAAGTGCCAGAGGAGAAATCGAACCCGAGACCTCTGGCGTAAGAGTCCGAGCCCTAACCATCTAGGCCAGACGGCGGCTCGGCAATGGATTAACATTTTATACTCATAAGACACGTAAGAAACTTTGGATCGATTTTTCCAGGGATTTTCCGAGTAGTGCGTCCTAATATTTTAACCACGTGAGGTGTTAGGGGTCCTCTTTCACCACACAAAATTTCGGACAAATCCCCGACCCCACGGTCGTGCCGTCTCCTTGTGAGTTTTTAAAGCATGCCTGGGTGCGGAAGTAATGGTGCAGAGAAGGATGCCTGCAGTATGTGATGACACAGCCGTGCCAATTGCCTCCAAAACGGCAGCGCGCACTTCTGTCGCTTCTACATCTACATCTACATCTACATTTATACTCCGCAAGCCACCCAATGGTGTGTGGCGGAGGGCACTTTACGTGCCACTGTCATTACCTCCCTTTCCTGTTCCAGTCGCGTATGGTTCGCGGGAAGAACGACTGTCGAAAGCCTCCGTGCGCGCTCTAATCTCTCTAATCTCTCTAATTTTACATTCGTGGTCTCCTCGGGACATATAAGTAGGGGGAAGCAATATATTCTATACCTCTTCCAGAAACGCACCCTCTCGAAACCTGGCGATCAAACTACACCGCGATGCAGAGCGCCTCTCTTGCAGAGTCTGCCACTTTTTTTTGAGTTTATTAAACATCTCCGTAACGCTATCACGGTTACCAAATAACCCGATCTGGTACGGATCCCACACTGATGAGCAATACTCAAGTATAGGTCGAACAAGTGTTTTGTAAGCCACCTCCTTTGTTGATGGACTACATTTTCTAAGGACTCTCCCAATGAATCTCAACCTGCCACCCGCCTTACCAACAATTAATTTTATATGACCGTTCCACCTCGAATCGTTCCCTACGCGTACTCCCAGATGTTTTACAGAAGTAACTGCTACCAGTGTTTGTTCCGCTATCATATAATCATACCATAAAGGATCCTTCTTTCTATGTATTCGCAATACATTAAATTTGTCTATGTCAAGGGTCAGTTGCCACTCCCTGCACCAAGTGCCTATCCGCTGCAGATCTTCCTGCATTTCGCTACAATTTTCTAATGCTGCAACTTCTCTGCATACTACAGCATCATCCGCGAAAAGCCGCTTCCTCCTCTAGGATACCTCCGAGCCACAGTTTGTAGACAGCGCTCATCGGGCGATGGCCTCGATCGCGAGTGACCTCTGCGAGGCAGATATTCAGTGTACCACAGCAGCGAGTGATTGAAAAAGGTCGCTGCTTTGGGAAACTTTCTGAGCTCGGAAATCATAAAGTTGGAATGCACTCTGTCTAAGCTTGAAATGGCCACAAATGGTTCAAATGGCTCTGAGCACTATGGGACTTAACAGCTGAGGTCATCAGTCCCCTAGAACTTAGAACTACTTAAATCTAACTAACCTAAGGACACCACACACATCCATGCCCGAGGCAGACTGAAGCGCCTAGAACCGCTCGGCCACACCGGCCGGCGAAATGGCCACAGGGTACAGCGTAAATCATGATTCGAAATCACTAGTTTCCATTCATCCACTGTCCATTGCCGTCGCTCTTCACACAACCTCAAGCGTGTCTTAGCAATGACTATAAAAATGTGTGGCTTTCGTGGAGCTGCCTTACCATTGTATTCCGGGATGGTTCCTCTGAAACGCCACGGCCGACTTCCTTCCCCGTCCTTGAAATAACCCGATCTTGTGCTCCGTCCCTAATAACCTAGGCGTCTGCGGGACTTAGAGCCTTAATCTTCCTTCCTTCCTTTCTTCGAGCATTTTATTAAATTCTTTTAAACTACTTACGCAGTCCATGTGCTAGCTGGACTGGTGATAGAGCTTTGGAAGTAACAAGTGTTGCCTTCCGCTGATTTCAGTGGATTTTTTAGAACCACCCTCGGCTTTACCGTATGGTCACTGTCAACCAGTACGCGAGATCTGTCTGTTCTTCGTTTAGTTCGTGATTGTTCCTTCACATTTTCATTTCACAATCATATCGAAACAATCAACTTGGGCAGATTTAGAAGGACAAACTGCCTATTGGCTTCTGTCTCGCGTTCCTCGGCCGATGTTCATCTAATGATTTCACTGACGTTTCGCCAGCACGATTAGCTGGCATTGTCAAAGCTTTACCTTCCATTGCTGGTGGTGAACTGGAGCCGAGCTCGCGGCCGCAGACTATATGTACAGTCGTGGACAAAACGAACGAGACCCCTCGCCTTTTCGTTATGCTTATTCGCACAGCTTTAAAGTCTGCTACACAGCATAACAGACGAGGCGAGGAAGTGTTACCAACATACTATGCAATTTCACTCAGCTGATGTGCTGAGATAGCTAGCACTGGCGAAACTCGCGCTTCGAAGACGCCACAGCATCGTCTGCCACCACTTCGTGCGAAACGAAATACCTCAAGTATAAGCCAATGTGTTGTATTCGCATATGTGTGACTATGACTTGGATCTAAAGTGTGGTTGATAGTACGTATGCTCAGATTGCGAATCTAACATCATGAATAAAGACAAGGGGAAATGAATTAGGCGTCCTTCCTCTTCCGTAACATCAAACGTATTTTAGTTATTCTTTCTTAAATGAACTGCGCAGAAAATAATTGACCAGAAGGGAACACTTTTTAGTAACACCAGATGATATTAACAGCTTGTTAGCGCTCAACGGCGTCATATCGCGGACCGCGCGGCTTCTTGCGCCGTCAGTCCGAATCCTTCCCCGGGCATGGATGTGTGTTAGGTAAGTTGAAGTAGTTCTAGATGTAGGGGACTGAAGGCCTAAGCACTTTGGTGGCCTAGTTCTTAGAGCCAGTTTTTGACCTTCCGCGTAAATTTTCTTTACACAAACGGCCGTATCTTTAGATTGCGTTGACATAGCTCACTTTTTTACACCACCAAGGGAACGTATACCGCCGGAAGTGCGATACATTTCCCCTGATTATGTCCACCCGTACTCGAGGTAAACGGGTTTCAAGGATTGGGTAGACAGATAGACGGTCAAGAAAGTGAGACTAGTACGGTTCCATCTTTACTGATTTACGTGACGAAATCCTAACAACGAAAATAGTTACTGAAGATGAGGGCCGCATAATAATTTCCCCTACTCTTTATTATAAATGTTCCAGTTGCAATCGATACATCAGCATATTAATCGTAGCTACGCTTTCGATCCAAATCACATTTACAGGACTGCAAATAAAATCCATTTGCCTATACACGTGGTAACTCAGATCCCACTATTAATTCCACCGCGTTTTAGATGTGCTACCACTCCCATTGCTAGCTACCTTAAGGAACACTTCGGCTAATGAACGTTTCCTGGCTGTGGCACGTCTAATGGAGAATTCGAAAGATTGTAGAATACTTTTGGCAGTTACGTCGCCGTTTATTTCCTGGGGTGGTGCAGAATTATCCTACAAAATTTACTCGCTAATAACAGTTTTTTGTTATTTCGATAAACATCCCGAATGATTGTCACATAAGCGGTGACATAAAGGTAGGCAATTCATGTTTTTGAGTCCAGAAAGCTCTATGCAACAGAAACTACAGATCATTTTGTCATTTTCATTGCGAAATTGCCGGCTTATTCATGTCCGTGGTAATAATAGAGGGCTGTTTGCCTGGGTTGTCTGCAAGCGTAGTGAAAGGTGTTTGCTACTGCAAGGGAGGTCTGGTTTGTTTCCGGTTCTAATCTCAGTGGAGGCAGATAGACTATCAGTAAAGGAATTTTAAGAAATTCTCGCGCCCACAATACGTTTTATTGCTACCTTTATTCTATATCGGCGCCCTGTGGATGTCGATGTGAAACTCTTGTAGAATTTCATACTTGTTAGTGTCTGCTTTTTCCGCTTCTGTCAATACTTGAATTGACTTAAGTGTGGCGCTGAATGATCTTTAACTGAATTTCGTTATGAGTCTTCAAGCATTGCTAAATTTGCACACTTTCATGGTATGTCAGCAACGATAATCCAGTATGACTGGTCTGAACGTTGACACAGACCATTTCGCGGCCGAGTGCGCATAATATTTTGCTAATTCATAAGGATCTGGGTACTTTGTCTTACTAAAACAGTTATGTTATCTCGATAAGCTGAAATTCATTTTTATTAGTGCAGTTCATACTAATTGGCGTTTCTTCTTTCATTTAAATCTTATATTTAGGTGTTGTGGTTAACACACTAATCAGCATTAATATTGTCTTACACATGATTGAAAACAGTCTGACAAATTTGGGATAGTTTCTCAATTTCACGCCTGTGCACAGTACGTTGGCAGCACTTCGTCTCCTTGCCTGTTATGCTGTGTTGCAGACTTTAAAGCTGTGCGGATCAGCATAACGAAAAGGAGAGGGGTCTCGTTCGTTTTGTGCACGGATGTACCTGACGCGCCAACGTCCGAGGGCTTCTCCGCGGTCATTTCCGGTGCGGTTCTCCTCTTGCTACCTGTGACGGTCGTTCGCTGCAGCACAGGAAGCCAGGATCTGTTTACCTTAAGGCTTTCCTCTTCCTTGTTGAAACTGTTCGCTTCTTTTTGTATTTATACAGCTTCTCTGAACAAGCGGGTGTGATAATGCTTCTCTACAGCCAGAACTTCATTGTGGGCGAATTTTATTACGTGGTCGGTCTCACTCACTGCCACGGCCGATTTCTCCACCTGCCCCAACTTGGAATGTCGCTTATGTTCTTCGGTCCTGGTGTTGATTGATCGTCCAGTCATTCCGACATAAACTTTTCCGCATGTGCATGGTATACGGTATATTCCCGACATTGCAAGTAGGTCCCTTTTGTCCTTTGCCGATCTAGGACACTCTTTGATCTTCCTTATCGGTTTGAAAATGGTCTTTACGCCATGTTTGCGCAATAAACGGCCGATTCTGTCCATCACTCTGGGAATGTATGGCGGAAAGGCCGTACCCGACATTTCTTTTTCTGATTCCTTACTTCACCGAGTGTTTGGCTCTGCTATACTTCTAATATAATTTGTGGAGTACCAATTGCTCCTCAGAACACTTTAGAGGTGTTGCATATCGCGTCTGAGGTGCTGCGGCTCACAAATTCGTCCTGCTCGCGTAACGAGCGTATTAATCATGCCTCTTGCCTGGCTCGGGTGGTGGTTCGATAGCTTGTGCAGGTATCGGTCGGTGTGTGTCGGTTTTCGATACACGCTGTGTCCCAGGTTTTCGCCATCCCTTGTGACCAGCACATCTAGAAATGGCAGTTTTTTGTCTTTTTCTACTTCCATGGTAAATTTTATGTTGGCATGGAGGCTGTTCAAGTATCTTAAGAAGTCACTGAGCTGTTCTTCACCATGGCTCCACACAACGAAGGTATCATCGACGTATCTGTACCACACCTTAGGTGTGCAAGTCGCCAAGTCCAATGCCTGTGCTTCGAATTGTTCCATGAAGAAGATGGCCACCACTGGACTAAGAGGACTACCCGTGACGACGCCTTTTAGATGTTCGTAGAAATCGCCATTCCACGTGACATAGCTCGTGGTGAGACATGCATGGAAGAGCTTTGTGATGTCTTGCGGGAAAATGGAACCGATGTGCTCCAGAGCGTCACTGAGTGGCACTTTCGTAAACAAAGTAACAACATCAAAACTGACCAGGATGTCATTTGGTGCAAATTTTAGTTTCTTCAGCTTCTTAATGAAATATCTTTGACTCCTTTGTGTACGTGTTGGTCTTCCCCACGTGTGGCTTGAGCAGAGAAGCCAAGTGTTTTGCCAGGTTATACGTCGGTGAGCCAGGAGCGCTAACAATCGGTCTTAGTGGAACGTTGTTCATACGGACCTTCGGTAATCCATACAGCCGAGGTGGTAGGGCTTCTGTGTTGCGCAGGTTTCTCTGTACGTCCGCCGCCAGAGAAGACGCTGAAGAGCTGAGACGTCCATGATTGATTTGTAACATTCGTGAATACGGTAATGATGGAAGCTGAATTAAAATTTATGCAATATCCAGGAGTTGAACCCGGATCTCCCTGCTTACTACGCAGTGTGCTCCCTGCCGCCGTTGGATAAGCAGCTGCAGCAGCAAGTCGTATACTCTTAGCTCACTCATTTGTTACATAGTTTAATTCTTAATTTCTTTGCGTGTTTTTGGTACTTGCATTGTTTAATTCATAAATTTTGGGCGTATTATAGTATTTGAGAGTTGTAGCATCGCGTTTTAGTACCTGAATAGTGTAAATTCGCATTGTCGTCTGTCTTCTGTTTTTGTTTTGAACGGCCAGTGTCGGTTGGTCGGAGTCAGTGTGCTCCCTGCCGCCGTTGGATAAGCAGCTGCAGCAGCAAGTTGTATACTCTTAGCTCACTCATTTGTTACATAGTTTAATTCTTAATTTCTTTGCGTGTTTTTGCTACTTGCATTGTTTAATTCATAAATTTTGGGCGTATTATAGTATTTGAGAGTTGTAGCATCGCGTTTTAGTACCCAAATAGTGTAAAATCGCGTAGTCTCCTTGCGCCGCCGAGCAGTGTGTCAGCAGTGCGCAAGTAGCAGCATTACTGCATTTACTAGGCAATCTTGTATTTTAATAACCGTTTAAATTTTGTGTCGATTTGTTTGCGCTCTCTGTAGATTAGTTCAGACGTTCCTTGCACAACAGTTTTTAGCACGGATAGGGACTGCAACTGCTGTGTTCGGATGCAGGCTGAGTTGGCATCCCTTCGCTCCCAGTTTCAGGCAGTGTTGGCTTCGGTCACACAGCTTGAGGCTGTTGCCAATGGTCATCACTGTGGGGGTCCGGATGGGGGTTTGTCGGAGACGGCCAGCTCGTCCCACGCATCCCCCGATCGGACTAAGACTGTGGTTGCCCGGGATACTGCCCGCATTGAGGCTGATACCTCACCTGTGGTAGACTGGGAGGTCGTCTCAAGGTGTGGCAGGGGGCGAAAGACATTCCGGAGAGCTGAATGGAAGGCCTCTCCAGTTTGTCTGACGAACCAGTTTCAGGCTCTGTCTCAGGCTGATACTGATCTTCGGCCTGACATGGCTGCTTGTCCTGTTCCAGAGGTTGCCTCTCAGTCTGCAAGATCCGGGCAGTCACAGAGGGTGGGCTTACTGGTAGTTGGGAGCTCCAACGTCAGGCGCGTAATGGGGCCCCTTAGGGATATGGCAGCAAGAGAGGGGAAGAAAACCAATGTGCACCCCGTGTGCATACCGGGGGCAGTCATTCCAGATGTGGAAAGGGTCCTTCCGGATGCCATGAAGGGTACAGGGTGCACCCATCTACAGGTGGTCGCTCATGTCGGCACCAATGATGTGTGTCGCTATGGATCGGAGGAAATCCTCTCTGTCTTCCGGCGGCTATCTGATTTGGTGAAGACTGCCAGTCTCGCTAGCGGCATGAAAGCAGAGCTCACCATCTGCAGCATCGTCGACAGGACTTACTGCGGATCTTTGGTACAGAGCCGAGTAGAGGGTCTGAATCAGAGGCTGAGACGGTTCTGCAACCGTGTGGGCTGCAGATTCCTCGACTTGCGCCATAGGGTGGTGGGGTTTCGGGTTCCGCTGGATAGGTCAGGAGTCCACTACACGCAACAAGCGGCTACACGGGTAGCAGGGGTTGTGTGGCGTGGACTGGGCAGTTTTTTAGGTTAGATGGCCTTGGGAAAGTACGGAAAGGGCAACAGCCTCAACGGGTGCGGGGCAAAGTCAGGACATGCGGGGACCAAGCAGCAATCGGTATTGAAATTGTAAACTGTCGAAGCTGCGTTGGTTAAGTACCGGAACTTCAAGCGCTAATACACTCCTGGAAATGGAAAAAAGAACACATTGACACCGGTGTGTCAGACCCACAATACTTGCTCCGGACACTGCGAGAGGGCTGTACAAGCAATGATCACACGCACGGCACAGCGGACACACCAGGAACCGCGGTGTTGGCTGTCGAATGAGCTAGCTGCGCAGCATTTGTGCACCGCCGCCGTCAGTGTCAGCCAGTTTGCCGTGGCATACGGAGCTCCATCGCAGTCTTTAACACTGGTAGCATGCCGCGACAGCGTGGACGTGAACCGTATGTGCAGTTGACGGACTTTGAGCGAGGGCGTATAGTGGGCATGCGGGAGGCCGGGTGGACGTACCGCCGAATTGCTCAACACGTGGGGCGTGAGGTCTCCACAGTACATCGATGTTGTCGCCAGTGGTCGGCGGAAGGTGCACGTGCCCGTCGACCTGGGACTGGACCGCAGCGACGCACGGATGCACGCCAAGACCGTAGGATCCTACGCAGTGCCGTAGGGGACCGCACCGCCACTTCCCAGCAAATTAGGGACACTGTTGCTCCTGGGGTATCGGCGAGGACCATTCGCAACCGTCTCCATGAAGCTGGGCTACGGTCCCGCACACCGTTAGGCCGTCTTCCGCTCACGCCCCAACATCGTGCAGCCCGCCTCCAGTGGTGTCGCGACAGGCGTGAATGGAGGGACGAATGGAGACGTGTCGTCTTCAGCGATGAGAGTCGCTTCTGCCTTGGTGCCAACGATGGTCGTATGCGTGTTTGGCGCCGTGCAGGTGAGCGCCACAATCAGGACTGCATACGACCGAGGCACACAGGGCCAACACCCGGCTTCATGGTGTGGGGAGCGATCTCCTACACTGGCCGTACACCACTGGTGATCGTCGAGGGGACACTGAATAGTGCACGGTACATCCAAACCGTCATCGAACCCATCGTTCTACCATTCCTAGACCGGCAAGGGAACTTGCTGTTCCAACAGGACAATGCACGTCCGCATGTATCCCGTGCCACCCAACGTGCTCTAGAAGGTGTAAGTCAAGTACCCTGGCCAGCAAGATCTCCGGATCTGTCCCCCATTTAGCATGTTTGGGACTGGATGTAGCGTCGTCTCACGCGGTCTGCACGTCCAGCACGAACGCTGGTCCAACTGAGGCGCCAGGTGGAAATGGCATGGCAAGCCGTTCCACAGGACTACATCCAGCATCTCTACGATCGTCTCCATGGGAGAATAGCAGCCTGCATTGCTGCGAAAGGTGGATGTACACTGTACTAGTGCCGACATTGTGCATGCTCTGTTGCCTGTGTCTATGTGCCTGTGGTTCTGTCAGTGTGATCATGTGATGTATCTGACCCCAGGAATGTGTCAATAAAGTTTCCCCTTCCTGGGACAATGAATTCACGGTGTTCTTATTTCAATTTCCAGGAGTGTAGAAAGCACCGAAGCTGAAATCGTCATAGGTACAGAAAGCTGGCTGAAGCCAGAGATAAATTCTGCCGAAATTTTTACAAAGGTACAGACGGTGTTTAGTAAGGATAGATTGCATGCAACCGGTGGTGGAGTGTTCGTCGCTGTTAGTAGTAGTTTATCCTGTAGTGAAGTAGAAGTGGATAGTTCCTGTGAATTATTATGGGTGGAGGTTACACTCAACAACCGAGCTAGGTTAATAATTGGCTCCTTTTACCGACCCCCCGACTCAGCAGCATTAGTGGCAGAACAACTGAGAGAAAATTGGAATACATTTCACATAAATTTTCTCAGCATGTTATAGTCTTAGGTGGAGATTTCAATTTACCAGATATAGACTGGGACACTCAGATGTTTAGGACGGGTGGTAGGGACAGAGCATCGAGTGACATTATACTGAGTGCACTATCCGAAAATTACCTCGAGCAATTAAACAGAGAACCGACTCGTGGAGATAACATCTTGGACCTACTGATAACAAACAGACCCGAAGTTTTCGACTCTGTAAGCGCAGAACAGGGAATCAGTGATCATAAGGCCGTTGCAGCATCCCTGAATATGGAAGTAAATAGGAATATAAAAAAAGGGAGGAAGGTTTGTTTATCTGTTTAGCAAGACTAATAGAAGGCAGATTTCAGACTACCTAACAGATCAAAACGAAAATTTCTGTTCCGACACTGACAATGTTGAGTGTTTATGGAAAAAGTTCAAGGCAATCGTAAAATGCGTTTTAGACAGGTACGTGCCGAGTAAAACTTTGAGGGACGGGAAAAACCCACCGTGGTACAACAACAAAGTTAGGAAACTACTGCGAAAGCAAAGAGAGCTTCACTCCAAGTTTAAACGCATCAAAACCTCTCAGACAAACAGAAGCTAAACGATGTCAAAGTTAGCGTAAGGAGGGCTATGCGTGAAGCGTTCAGTGAATTCGAAAGTAAAATTCTATGTACCGACTTGACAGAAAATCCTAGGAAGTTCTGGTCTTACGTTAAATCAGTAAGTGGCTCGTAACAGCATATCCAGACACTCCGGGATGATGAAGGCATTGAAACAGAGGATGACACGCGTAAAGCTGAAATACTAAACACCTTTTTCCAAAGCTGTTTCACAGAGGAAGACCGCACTGCAGTTCCTTCTCTAAATCCTCGCACAAACGAACAAATGGTTGACATCGAAATAAGTGTCCAAGGAATAGAAAAGCAACTGGAATCACTCAACAGAGGAAAGTCCACTGGACCTGACGGGATACCAATTCGATCCTACACAGAGTACGCGAAAGAACTTGCCCCCCTTCTAACAGCCGTGTACCGTAAGTCTCTAGAGGAACGGAAGGTTCCAAATGATTGGAAAAGAGCACAGGTAGTCCCAGTCTTCAAGAAGGGTCGTCGAGCAGATGCGCAAAACTATAGACCTATATCTCTGACGTCGATCTGTTGTAGAATTTTAGAACATGTTTTTTGCTCGAGTATCATGTCGTTTTTGGAAACCCAGAATCTACTATGTAGGAATCAACATGGATTCCGGAAACAGCGATCGTGTGAGACCCAACTCGCTTTATTTGTTGATGAGACCCAGAAAATATTAGATACAGGCTCCCAGGTAGATGCTATTTTTCTTGACTTCTGGAAGGCGTTCGATACAGTTCCGCACTGTCGCTTGATAAACAAAGTAAGAGCCTACGGAATATCAGACCAGCTGTGTGGCTGGATTGAAGAGTTTTTAGCAAACAGAACACATGATGTTGTTATCAATGGAGAGACGTCTACAGACGTTAAAGTTACTTCTGGCGTGCCACAGGGGAGTGTTATGGGACCATTGCTTTTCACAATATATATAAATGACTTAGTAGATAGTGTCGGAAGTTCCATGCGGCTTTTCGCGGATGATGCTGTAACATACAGAGAAGTTGCAGCAGTAGAGAATTGTAGCGAAATGCAGGAAGATCTGCAGCGGATAGGCACTTGGTGCAGGGAGTGGCAACTGACCCTTAACATAGACAAATGTAATGTATTGCGAATACATAGAAAGAAGGATCCTTTATTGTATGATTATATGATAGCGGAACAAACACTGGTAGCAGTTACTTCTGTAAAATATCTGGGAGTATGCGTGCGGAACGATTTGAAGTGGAATGATCATATAAAATTAATTGTTGGTAAGGCGGGTACCAGGTTGAGATTCATTGGGAGAGTCCTGGGAAAATGTAGTCCATCAACAAAGGAGGTGGCTTACAAAACACTCGTTCGACCTATACTTGAGTATTGCGCATCATTGTGGGATCCGTACCAGATCGGGTTGATGGAAGGGGTAGAGAACATCCAAAGAAGAGCGGCGCGTTTCGTCACAGGGTTATTTGGTAACCGTGATAGCGTTACGGAGATGTTTAACAAACTCAAGTGGCAGACTCTGCAAGAGAGGCGCTCTGCATCGCGGTGTAGCTTGCTCGCCAGGTTTCGAGAGGGTGCGTTTCTGGATGAGGTATCGAATATATTGCTTTCCCCTACTTATACCTCCCGAGAAGATCACGAATGTAAAATTAGAGAGATTAGAGCGCGCACGGAGGCTTTCCGGCAGTCGTTCTTCCCGCGAACCATACGCAACTGGAACAGGAAAGGGAGGTAATGACAGTGGCACGTAAAGTGCCCTCCGCCACACACCGTTGGGTGGCTTGCGGAATATAAATGTAGATGTAGATGTAGAAACTGACCATTACACGACCACAGCACTATGGCTAACATTGTTGCAAGCACTACTAAGTTCTAATGCCCTCCACAGCACAAACTTCACATCTTCAGCTTACGTTTCCTCTAAATCGGCAGTGTTGCCAGGGCTCTCCAGCATTGGAGTATCACCGCAGCGTTGGACGTAATGGGGAAATTATGTATCTTAGGTGATCGTACAGATCTTACAATTAAATTTTCCTCAAGACATTTAAGTCTCATCTTTATCTACGATCACTTGACAGGATTTTCCCATAACGTCCGAAGCTAGTGTGCTATTCCGATGCTGGAGAGCCGTGGCAATAGGGGGAAGACAAGCTGAAGATATGAATTGAAGTTTGTGTTGGGTAGGGCATTGGACTTGGCTGTCTGTGCAGCACTGTTAGCCATAGTGCTGTGACGGTGTAATGGGAAGCATTCTTATCTCGTAGGCCAGGGGGCGCAGGATTAACATCTGGAGCCGCGCGGTCTAAGGTGCCTTGTCACGGTCCGCGCGGCTGCCCTTGTTGGAGGTTCGAGTGCTGCCTCGGGAATGAGTGTGTGTGTGTGTGTGTGTGTGTGTGTTGTCCGTAGCGTAAGTTATTTAAAAAAAATGGTTCGAACGGCTCTGAGCACTATCGGACTGAACATCTGAGGTAATCAGTCCCATAGAACTTAGAACTACTTAAACCTAAATAACCTAAGGACATCACACACATCCATTCCCGAGGCAGGATTCGAACCTGCGACCCTAGCGGTCAGCTACGTTAGTTTAAGTTACATTAAGTAGTGTGTAGGCTTAGGGACCCATGACCTAAGTGGTTTGGTCCCGTAAGACCTTACCACAAATTACCAATTTCAACATCTGGCTGTGGCACAAATTTTTTAATTCATTTATTCAGAGTCCTTCATTATCGGAAAAAAAGATGAGACTTACATGTGTTGAGGAAAATTTAATTACAAGATACAGTGAGTAGCTCACATTGGAGTCCACTGAGGTCACCTTATCAACCTACTCGGCTGTTACTGGTTCTCTGCTGGGAAAGCGATACTCACCGTTTGGTGGCTCAGCCTCTCGTGACATCTAGTGATCAATTCCGCATTACATGGCATTTCCAATAGAAAATCATAAACACAAAACTCGTTCTGAGTAGCATATATTCTCCGCAAACTACTGTAAGGAGCATGGCAGAGAGTACTTCACGCCGATATTCGCGATTTTCTCTCGTGCTGCATTCGAATAAGAAAGAGGGAAGGCTGTCTACATACCTCTGTAGGCATCCCATTCAATTTTATGTCATTCTCGTGAATACGGAGGTGACAACAGCACTGTCGCAGGGCATGCCACGAATATCGGATTTTTCCAACAGCGTTTTCGGTACAACAACGTAGTCTTTCTTGCAATGATTTCGATTTACGTTCCCTAGCGATAGTGGTTGCATTACATTACAAACACGGCACCTGTGCGTTCTGTGTACAATTGTAGTCAATGGCATACTTGGTGCCGAACTGGTCGTGTTATATTTCAACCGAATCAGTTAAGGGAAGTGGTCGACAGGTGTGTGTGCTGGTTTCTGTGGCGACGGGAAAAACTGCGGAACCTTCCAGAAAGCCAGCGTCGTCCTTGACCGCAGTGTGGCCGCGTGGGCCTGCAACGGCCATAAATCACATCGCCTGGGCAGATCCTGAGGAGGCGATACGGGACACGCTTCCCGCTAATCTCTGCTGGCACGGCTGCGGCTGCTGCTGCTGCTGCTGCTGTTGGTCTCACGTGCCGCACACCTGTTAGGCGGGGAAATTCCCATACTGGGACAGCTTTATTACAACTGCAACTTCGTACGAGATCACCAGAACAACAAACACGTTGTTATACGTAAGGTTTCGTCTTTGTCTTAAGTAAACAGGAAATAAGAATCTACACTACTGGTCATTAAAATTGCTACACCAAGAAGAAATGCAGTTGATAAATGGGTATTCATTGGACAAATATATTATACTAGAACTGACATGTGATTACATTTTCACGCAGTTTGGGTGCATAGATACTGAGAAATCAGTGCCCAGAACAACCACCCCTGGCCGTAATAACGGCCTTGACACGCCTGGGCATTGAGTCAAACACAGCTTGGATGGCGTGTACAGGTACAGCTGTCCATGCAGCTTCAAGACGATACCACAGTTCATCAAGAGTAGTGACTGGCGTATTGTGAGGAGCCAGTTGCCCGGCCACCATTGACCAGACGTTTTCAATTGGTGAGAGATCTGGAGAGTATACTGGCCAGGGCAGCAGTCGAACATTTTCTGTTTCCAGAAAGACCCGTACAGGACCTGCAACATGCGGTCGTGCATTATCCTGCTGAATTGTAGGGTTCGCAGGGATCGAATAAAGCATAGGGCCACGGGTCGTAACACTTCTCAAATGTAACGTCCACTGTTCAAAGTGCCGTCAATGCGAACAAGAGGTGACCGAGATGTGTAACCAATGGCACCCCATACCATCACGCCGGGTGATACACCAGTGAGGCAATGACGAATACACGCTTCCAATGTGCGTTCACCGAGGTGTCTCCAAACACGGATACGACCATAGTGATGCTGAAAACAGAACCTGGATTTATCCGAAAAAATGACGTTTTGCCATTCGTGCACCCAGGTTCGTCGTTGAGTACACCATCGCAGACGCTCCTGTCTGTGATGCAGCGTCAAGGGTAACCGCAGCCATGGTCTCCGAGCTGATACACCATGTTGCTGCAATAGTAGTCGAACTATTCGTACAGATGGTTGTTGTCTTGCAAACGTCCCCATCTGTTGACTCAGGGATCGAGACGTGGCTGCACGATCCGTTACAGCCATGCGGATAAGATGCCTGTCATCTCGACTGCTAGTGGTACGAGGCCGTTGGGATCCAGCACGGCGTTCCGTATTACCCTCCTGAACCCACCTATTCCATATTCTGCTAACAGTAATTGGATCTCGACCAACGCGAGCAGCAGTGTTGCGATACGATAAACCGGAATCGCGATAGGCTACAATCCGACCTTTATCAAAGTCGGAAACGTGATGGTACGCATTTCTCCTCCTTACACGAGGCATCACAACAACGTTTCACCAGGCAACGCCGGTCAACTGCTGTTTGTGTATGAGAAATCGGTTGGAAACTATCCTCATGTCAGCACGTTGTAGGTGTCGCCACCGGCGCCAACCATGTGTGAATGCTCTGAAAAGCTAATCGTTTGCATGTTACAGCATCTTCTTCCTGTCGGTTAAATTTCGCGTCTGTAGCACGTCATCTTCGTGGTGCAGCAACTTTAATGGCGAGTTGTGTACAAGCGTTAAGGCGATAGCTCGAGTCGTCCACAAACGAGACGCGAAAGCGGTCGCGGAGATAGATCTGGACGAGTTCTGTAACATCAAAACACATAAATTGAAAATGTGAAGCATTCCCAAGCGCGAAATACAGCGCCAGACAAATCAGATGCTTGTACTGTGGAGTGGAACGTTTTCAGTGAGATGCATTACCACTTTCTACGTCACAAACGTAGTTTTCAGTTGAGGACCATATTGGGTGGCTTTCATATTACGAGTATAACCAACTGGGAGCAACAAAAATGTCAACAGTCGCGTCGCGGTGGATACACTGGTTCACTTCAGATCACTGAATTTAAGTACTTGTCAATATCAGTGAAATTCTCCAACAGCAGTGTAACTAACATGTTATTTTATTTTATTTTGACGACGACCAGTGTCGGCATTGCAGTATGCCATCTTCAGGCACCATTACATCTATCAAAATAAACGATAATGCCATACAGTGCCATATATCCCTGGATTTCGTGAACTCGAAATGTTTCACAAGTGCTTCATTTGAAGACTTGGTAGCAACTGAGCACTCCTGTAGTCCATATGACCACGTTCTTGGCACTGTATGGCATTATCGTTTATTTTAAGGGGTGCATACGGGGCCTGAAAACGGCATAGTGGAACGCCGAAACTGATTGTTGTCCAAATAAAATAACTTCTTATTTACAAGGCTGTTGGAGAATTTGATTGATATTGACAAGTACTCAACCAACTAATGTCCCCTGTTCACGATGGATCAACAGAGATTGAATTTAAGTACCGTCGGGCGTGCCAACAACTTGGACGGGTAACCGCTCGGTTACATCGCGCGTTGTTACAGATTTTCCCTTGTTTTAACGGCAAAGGAGACAGGAGGGATGGTGACATAAAATCCCTAATCACCAGTTCCAGTGTCAGTGACATGGATCACGTTCCAAAACTCTCCGCAGTGTCTCATGAAGTAAGGACATGTGACACTGGTGACGGTGCTTCGTGAATCTGGTGGGGACGTTTAACTCGTCGGCCTCCTTGGTGCTATTCGAGAGGAGCAAGCAAAGTGTCGGCACTTCCCTTACATGACGCCACACTACACATTCACCCGTTATAATCACACAACGCTCACAAGTGAAGTAAAGTTGTTTACCTTTCCAATTCAGGCGCCTGAACCTGCCTTTCGAGACCTCCCGGCCATTCGTGCCATACGACCTTACTTTACTTTACTTTCCAATGAGAATGGAGGACAAAGAATGAAGTGCTCTAACTAAAAATGGAATAAAACCGGGATGCAGTCAGGTTGAAAGGATACCAATGGTAAGATTCGCTTATGACATTGGTGTACTTAGTGAAACAGAAGAATTGCAGGATCTGTTGGATGTATTGAACTGTCTAGTGAGCACACACTTCAGACTGGGAGTAAGTCAAAGAAAGACGAAAGTAATGAGAAGTTTGCAATATCCTTCTGTATCGCCACATCTCAAACGCTGCGATTCTCTTCTGTTCCGGGTCTCCGTCAGTCCATGATTCCCTGCCCAGCAATACCTTGCACCAAACACACATTCTCTGAAGTTTCTTCCAGAGATTAAGGCCAGTGCTTGGTAACAGTAGACGTCTTTTGGCCAGGAATTCCCTCTCTGTTACTTATACTCTGCTTCCTTCATTCATTGTGGGTTACTATGATTCCATGGTAGTAGACTTCCTTAACTTCTGCTTCGTCACGGTAAGTTTATCGCTAACCTCATTTCTGCTACTTCTTGTTTATTTTTTATATTGTTTTATTTTTCCTATTCTATTTTTCCTACTTCAGCAGGTATGATTACGGAGTGAATTGTAATATTTAGAGAATTTAAGTAGTGTATAATTAAACCTCATTATGATGTGAATTAAATCCTAATTTCCTATTTCAAATGCATTTTTAGTGACTGGGGCAGTATTTAATATTGAAGCCACCGCCAGACTGCAGTTATCACGCCATCGGTTAGTTTGCAGAGCAATCTTTACTGGAAAGTTTTTGCTTATATTAACTATACTTTCGTCAGTTCCTATTTTCACCATTAATCACCACACGTTTCCCATAGTAGCGGGGCGTTGTTTTTTTTTCCAACTGCAGAGAAGATTGCAGCGTCAGAGACGTAGTGCACGTGGCAGGTACCTTAAGGTTGGAGTTGGCTCCGCACGGCAAACAGTAGTGACCTTTCGCAGGCGTGTTTTCTAGCCGCCCCCTGCAGACAGCTGGTGGTAAATGGGAGAAGTTGGGACGTGCGCGGCCCACTCTGGCATGCACCTCACTTTCCATGGCGACCTCCTGCGTGGGGTGGGACCCACAGTACTGCCACTGCGGCCGAGGAAGGACTCACAGGCTGCCAGCGGCTGCCGCGAGTTGCGCATGTAAAACGGTGCGGTGACTGAGTTAAATGTTCTCAGGGTTGCTTACCGCGTCGGTTTCAGACACAGTCCCGAGATTTCTATGACTGCCTCGATCACTGTCGTCAGTGGCTAAGTCTGGCGAGGCTCCTACTTTTATACCCAGAGGACGGCGTCTGATCGACTGGATTACATCATGGTGACAACACGGAAATGGTACGTAATGAGGTGATGCTCTTTATGCCGGTAGATTTTGTTTGTGCTCTCGATACAGCATAGCTTGCCCGCATCTCGTGGTCGTGCGGTAGCGTTCTCGCTTCCACGCCCGGGTTCCCGGGTTCGATTCCCGGCGGGGTCAGGGATTTTCTCTGCCTCGTGATGGCTGGGTGTTCTGTGCTGTCCTTAGGTTAGTTAGGTTTAAGTAGTTCTAAGTTCTAGGGGACTGATGACCATAGATGTTAAGTCCCATAGTGCTCAGAGCCATTTGAACCATTTTGAACAGCATAGCTTGGAGCACTATACCTCGCATCGGGCAGTAAACAGCGAGAAGTCTTGCTCTGCACTCTTTCTTTACCTTTCCGTGCGCTGCTATCTGGGTAGCTAGTGTCTCTATTGAAACTGCTTTCACATAAAACTTCCTGGCGTTTAAAACTGTGTGCCGGACCGAGACTCGAAACCGGGACCTTTCGTATCATCGCACACTTCGCTGCAGAGCGAAAATTTCATTCTGGAAAAATCCCCCAGGCTGTGGCTAATCCATGCCTCCACAATATCCTTTCTTCCAGGTGTGCTAGTTCTGCAAGGTTCGCGGAAGAGCTTCTGTGAAGTTCGGAAGGTAGGAGACGACGTACTGGCAGAATTGAAGGTGTGATGACGCATCGTGTGTCACGCTTGGATAGCTTAGATCGCGTCGGCACGGTAGCTCAGCGTGTTCGGTCAGAGAGCTGGCTCGTATCTGTAATTAAAAAAAAAATAGTGAAGGGATCAACAACGAACTGCAACGGATCTCATGTGACGTCCGCTACGACCAGACACAACGAACAATAACGAACAAAATGAAAAAAAAAAGGCACACAGTTTTAATCTGCCAGGAAGTTTCATATCAGCGCACACTCCGCTGCAGAGTGAAAATTTCATTCTGTTTTCACATATTACGGCAAGAAAGGAAGAACGAATTGATTTTTGGTGTTAATAACGATCATCCTCCTATACCTCCTCTGCATTACTGCAGATGACGTGCCACTGAGCACATTTGTTCTGTGCATGCAGTACACGTGAGGCGCCTAGTTGTTTCCACTGCACTGTGTGGAATACGAAGGTTCTGTTATAGTTAACTAACCTGCTGTCTTCAAGTTGATGTCCCCAGCGCAGAAAACAGCACGCAGGTCTTAGGTTCTGTATCTTGAGGTTGAAACTGACTTTTAGCGGGGTTCTGTTCTGAAACAATGTATCACTTCCTTGGGATGCCACTCGCGTATTTTAATATAACCACACGAGAAGACTACATGAACTTAATACAACACCTTCTGATACAGCAAAGTACATGATCAAACACAATGTTTACGAAAATGTATCTTTACACTATTTGTGGCACAAGTCTGTACCTCATGACTACCGGAGTGAATCTTTTAATACTGAATACTGGCAAACACATCCTGCCATAAACAACATGACTGTACATCTCGACTGCCTAATCCAGAGTGACGAACAGCCTGAAACACTTCGCACGCCATACCAGAAAAGGCGTGACCCGAACGCTTCCGAAGTGCTTCGTCTGCAATTTCGTCAGTCTTTTGTTTTTGATTGAAATTGTTTTTAAAAATTCTAAAATGTCTGATTGATAGTCAACTGTGGAGAGATATTTATATTAAAAAGTGAAGTCATTCCAATGAGTAGTTTAACTAATAATAATAACTATATTTTAACGTTTTGGCGCCCTTGCTCCAAACACAACAGCCAATCACAGAGCAGTAACATTATGCAGGCGATCTTTCTCACGGGAATGGTACCGAATCTAACATCTGTCACAGGTACCTCACACCACATTTCGTCATCTATATACTTCTTGCATCTCCACTGCTCTGGTAACAGCTTCTTGGAGCCTAATATGATGGCTGACTAAGCCAGAAATATTACTATATTCAAATTTCAAGTGCTTCCCTGATCGCAGGGTCCTAATAGTTCGATGTGTGAGCAAGCATTCTCGTTTGTTCAAACAAAATCTCGCGTTTATTTTATCAGGCTGTGCTCAGCCCCAGGTGATTTTTCGAAATACCTGTGTTTCAGAAGATGCTGATGCTTAGAGGCTTCGATCGGCGGCAGTCCGTATAGATTGGCCCACAGTGCATAACAGCGGCTGTTGACTGCAAAATGAAATTGTCGCCGTTGTGAAACAGGGACAATTCAGATCGCACGTCTTTGTCTACTCTGTTCTGAACTTCACACTGCGCTGGAGTCATGAGCAGTACTGACCAGAGAGCTCGTGTGCGGTGAACGTAAACTCCGTTGATATTATTTCAGAGACTGCTCAGGGACTTTCCTGAGTATTTTGGTATAAGTAACTGTAATTCGTTTGATTTCTTGTCCTATTCTGTAACTCATCATTTCCTAGCTGCCCGTCTGTGCTTTTTTTTTCCTTTATTGTAATTTTAATCACCTATACAAGCGGGCTGGCAGCAGCACATTACGCTGCTCTTCAGCCTTAAGTGGAAACAATAACATGAGATAGAGGTGATACAGACAATACAAAAAAACGGCGGGCAAAAAATGGAGATACAAAAAAAAAAAACAATAAACATGAAGCCGTTCACGTTGGACGATAAAAACACTAACACTTGTGGACACGGCGCACAAAACACGGAGAACGGCGATGGCACATGTGAACAGTGGAGTCGTAACTGCACGAAACACAAAACGAAGCACTCACACGAGATACTGATGGCGATGGTCTCCGGCGCGCGAATGTTCACTATGCGTGTGCGAGTCCGGGGACCTGCCAAGAGAGGAGGAGGAGGAAGGGGAGTGGGAGAGTGAGAGGGGAGAGCAGAGATGCTACGGGCAGGGGAGATAGGGGGGGAGGGAGGAAGGGGGAGGGGAAGCCCGGGGGAAGAGGGGTGGAGGGAAGGGATGGGGGAAAAGGAAAAAGAAGGGAAGAGAAGGGAGGGAGGGTGCCGAAAGGAAAGGACACCGGAAGTGGGGGGGCGGGGTCAAAGTTGATAGGAGGGGTAGATGGAGGGGACGAGGACATCATCAGGGAGGGGGAGCTGGCGGAAGCCGCCTTGGGAGAGGGTAAGGAGGGTGGAGAGATGGAGACCGGGTGGGATGTGCGAATATAGGCGCGGCAGCGGGCGGGGGTGGGAAAGGATCGGGGAGACGAGAGGGTGAGGAGGATCAAGTTTACGGGAGGTCCCGTCTGTGCAATCCCTGTCCGCTATTATAGCCACCTGAGCTCATATCTCGCTGCAGGGGGAGGGAGTTACCCTGCAGCTTAGAGCCGATGGGCTGGCCTTTCCGTGATCATCCTAAGTGAGTTATGGCCGGAGCCTGTGTGGTGGAGTTTGTGACACTTGCACCGACTGATACTTATACAGAGAGGGAATGTGTTGACATTTGTACCGAGTTCAGGACACTGTAGGTAGTGGGCAGGGTGTTCCAGAAGCAGGCTGCTACCTGCGACGTATTCTGGGCGAGGCCAAAGTCCATTTCCTACGCAAAGTTCCCTGTGCCCACAGCAGTTCGAAATGTGCGTGGCTTTCTTTCAGCCTCTGACTCGCCAGCGTTTTAATGCTGAGATAATGGAGTTGACCGAGACCACCTTTGCTGATTTACGACGGGCATCAGTTTATAGTGGACTATACAGGGTGAAAAGTATTTAAACCGACAAACGCTGGGAGGTTGTAGGGGACATGAAACATCAGGTGACTGAAAGTAAGTAATGGTCTCTTAAACCAAACAATAGTAAATTAACGACTACAAAAGAAATATTTTCCCTAATGTCATTTTTCCTATGAGGATTATTTAAACCGTTGCAGGATTACGCTCTTCAGTTGTAGGCAACTACAATCCACCAGTGTAGTAGTGCATTGTCTCTGTTTACTAATGGAGCGATACACCTGGAGAGAGTACACTGATATGGTTGGTGCGTACTACGTAGCGCACCACAACGGATGAGCTGCACAGCGGGTTTATCAACAACAATATCCTAATCGCCGTATCCCGCATCATACGACCTTTACTGCTGTGTACCAACGTCTGCGTGAGACCGGGTCATTTAGCAGATTATCTGGACAGGAACGCGGTCGCACGGTAAGAGCGCTGCAATTTGAGAAAGCTGTCTAGCAAGATGTGGAGCGGGATCCTTCAATCAGCACTCGTGCAATTGCACGTAACATGGGGACGAATCAGACGAATGTAAGAACAGTCCTTCGAGAGAAATTGTTACGTCCATTTCACTTACAGCGTGTCCACAACCTGGGACCAGTTGATTATCCACCCAGAGCACAGTTTTCGCAGTGGTACCTGGAACAGCGTGAAATGCATCCCACATTTCCATACTCTGTGTTGTTTATCGATGAAGCAACGTTCGGGCGTGATGGAGTCTTCAACATGCATAATTGGCATGTTTGGAGTGAGGATAGCCCACATGCCACAGTTACTAGCGCCCATCAAGTGCGGTTCTTCGTTAATGTGTGGGCCGGTGTTGTTGGGGACTGTTTAATTGGGCCGTATCTGCTACCTAGGCCATTAAATGGCAGGCACTATTAGAATTTTCTCGCTAGGGCATTGCCAGAATTGCTGAAAGACGTCCCGCTCTCTACAAGACTACGCACGTGGTTCCAACATGACGTGGCGCCGGCACATTTGAGTCGTCGTGTGCGTCGATTCCTGGACCGACGGCTCCCAGAAACGTGGATTGGCAGAGGTGGTCCTGTACCATGGCCTGCTCGATCCCCAGACATGTCCCCTCTGGACTTTTTGTGTGGCGAGAGATGTGCAACCTTGTTTACGCAACTCCTGTTGCATCAGAAGAGGATCTGGTTGCCCGGATAGTAGCAGCAGCAGGAACAATTCAGGATACTCCTGGGGTTTTTGTCCGTGTCAGACAGAACATGATCCGACGGTGTAACCTTTGTTTACGTGTCGATGTGTTAATGTGTTGTCTCTTGGTAATAAAAAAATGGAAAAGTGTTTGTTGGTTTAGTCAATTTGCCGAATGGGAAATCTTCCTCTGCCGGTTTAAATACTCCTCATAGGAAAAAATGACATTAGGGAAAAATACTTGTTTTGATGTCCCCTACAACCTCCCAGAGTTTGTCGGTTTAAATACTTTTCACCCTGTACAAAGAAACAATAAGTGACTCACTGGCACTGTGTGAACTTTAAAAAGAATAATTGCAAATGAAGACTATCCACAAAGAATAACAGTTTTAGAAGAAGACAGCCATGTACGTATTCCATATGAACCAGCAACTGAAGTGCGTAAACATTTTGTCAGCGCAAAGAAGCGGGAAAAAGCAGACGTTACAGATTACGCTGAAGAAATAGGGCAGCTCTTCAATCGATGCTACGACTTAGTAACATCGTTAGCACCACACAGAAGTGCGAAACAATTCTTGCATCGTATTAGGCGAAA
This sequence comes from Schistocerca cancellata, assembly GCF_023864275.1. Taxonomy (NCBI): domain Eukaryota; kingdom Metazoa; phylum Arthropoda; class Insecta; order Orthoptera; family Acrididae; genus Schistocerca; species Schistocerca cancellata. The sequence continues at coordinate 556,169,621 of NC_064632.1, forward strand.
ATATATGGGAACTACACAAGTTCCCACAGATTCTGGAGGAATATTCTTCCAGGACAATAATTTACTGATGAATGATGGCAACAGTTTTTTACTTGCAAATGATAACAGGAGACTGAATGACAGAATGCTGGTGTGCGCCAGCGGAAAGAAAAAAAAAAGTGTTTATCAAACTGCGAATCATTGTTTGTGGGTGGAACGTCCAAGTGTTCGACCAAGGAGTTCCAACAGTCGTTTATACTCTACGCCGACCTTAATAGTTCTTGGGAGGAAGCGAATACCATTCTTGTTGTTAACGCTTTGCTGCCAAATAAAAAGCGAGAAACACATCGTTTCTTTTTAAAGCTATTGAAACTAACGTGCGTGGATGGAACCCTGCATCTCTGACCCAAAAATACAACTTTTCTTCTTTTTAGCCGATAGCAACCAAATTTTAAAATCGTGTTTGTTATACAGGGTGTTACAAAAAGGTACGGCCAAACTTTCAGGAAACATTCCTCACTCACAAAGAAAGAAAATATGTTATGTGGACATGTGTCCGGAAACGCTTACTTTCCATGTTAGAGCTCATTTTATTACTTCTCTTCAAATCACATTAATCATGGAATGGAAACACACAGCAACAGAACGTACCAGCGTGACTTCAAACACTTTGTTACAGGAAATGTTCAAAATGTCCTCCGTTAGCGAGGATACATGCATCCACCCTCCGTCGCATGGAATCACTGATGCGCTGATGCAGCCCTGGAGAATGGCGTATTGTATCACAGCCGTCCTCAATACGAGCACGAAGAGTTTCTACATTTGGTACCGGGGTTGCGTAGAGAAGAGTTTTCAAATGCCCCCATAAATGAAAGTCAAGAGGGTTGAGGTCAGGAGAGCGTGGAGGCCACGGACTTGGTCCGCCTCTACCAATCCATTGGTCACCGAATCTGTTGTTGAAAAGCGTACGAACACTTCGACTGAAATGTGCAGGAGCCCCATCGTGCATGAACCACATGTTGTGTCGTACTTGTAAAGGCACATGTTCTAGCAGCACAGGTAGAGTATCCCGTATGAAATCATGATAACGTGCTCCATTTAGCGTAGGTGGAAGAACATACTGACGAAACTAAAATGAGCTCTAATATGGAAATTAAGCGTTTCCGGACACATGTCCACATAACATATATTCTTTATTTGTGTGTGAGCAATGTTTCCTGAAAGTTTGGTCGTACCTTTTTGTAACACCCTGTATAAAGATGTGGCAATACCAAAGTTTTGAAATCATTGGTTTTCGCTTTTTGAATTTTTCATGTGATTTTAAAGGTATTCTTGGAACCCAACTGTCGGTGCTCACACCACAATTTTCACACGCCAGATTTTGAAGGTACAGACACAAGATACAGTTCAACGGTTTTGTGCACTCGTTTTAGGAGAAATATTAATAATTTGTTTTCAGGGTTTACTTCAAGTTTCAGCCTTAAATTTTCTTTAATTATCGGCACACACGTGTGATGATAAAATAGACAAATCACATTTTCAGTAGTATTAATGCACAGAAGTGAGCAAACGCATCAAGACTATTTGCCGAAAAAATTCATTCAGACTGGTTAACGTTTATGATAAAAAAGTTGGTACTGGGCTTAGAAACAGAAATTTATGGTGAAATAGATTTTAACATTTTTTCAAAACATGAATATTGTTAAAAGACACATACCCATTACAATTCACCATAACGTTTTCCCCTCCTATTTATATGAGGCTGCTTCTGGTAATTTTAAGATCAGGGTAGCCTTTTTCTTGAATTTTCTGTATAAAAATCTACTCACAGTCTTCTTGAGGAGGTGCAGTGCTAGGTAGGGATACCTTATTGTAAGCCAATATCTATTTCCTTGAAGCCTGTTGATTGTGCTGAGCCGGCCGCGGTGGCCGAGCGATTCTAGGCGCTTCTGTCCGGAACCGCGCGACTGCTACGGTCGCAGGTTCGAATCCTGTCTCGAGCATGGATGTGTGTGATGTCCTAAGGTTAGTTAGGTTTAAGTAGTTCTACGTTCTAGGGGACTGATGACCGCAGCTGTTAAGTCCCATAGTGCTCAGAGCCATTTGATTGTGCAGAAGAGGACTTCAGTGCATTCCCTAAATTTACGTTTACCCAGTCGACAGGCAAAGTAATTGATTTCCAACCGCTGACTGCCAATTCTTTCGCCTCAATCTTCCTGTAAATCTTGCAACTTGTTTTTCGTAATGTCTGTTTATGCGAAGTTCGGAATAAAGATGTTCGTTTTAAATGCGAACGGTGACTGGTAACAGTGAACTTGTTGTTTCATTTAAAGATGTTTGTTTTTGATGTTGATAAAAATCAAAATTTATCTTTGGCATCTTTCGGTGCCACAGCCCCTAACACAGTCCGTATTTCAAACATGTTTTAGACGTAACTTGACATTCGAATATAGTCAAATCGTTTTGGAATTTAAGAATAAACACTCCAAAGATGTGAAACAGCATTTTTTAAATTGAAGTTTTAAGGTGGAAACTCCCCTTTAGATGGAGAGTAGCGGTTTCTAAAGGGGTGACAAGTAGCATGATGTTCGGGTTAGGAACTTCAAAGCGGTGAGACTCATCAACATGTCAGTGCTGGATTACTGTATACTTATTGTATGCGATTGTGTCTTGATACGCTTAGTGTTCTATTAATGGGCTTCCAAACTTTGAAAACAACGAGGAAAAATTGAGTTCATAACAACATTACAATACATTACATACAAAAGATTATTACCGTTTGGATGACGAACAGCGAGAAGCCGATGTGCAAAACTTGGAAGGAAGGAAAGGACGAAGGAAGATGCTTTTAAGCGGTACGACTAAAAATGTATTCTTCATATAGGAGCTGAGAAATAAACGTCTAAATAATTTTCACTATGAAAGTACATTTTAATTTCAAGAGTAAAACTCAAAGGATGAATCTGCAATTATATGAAGTTACCATACTGCTTTTCAGCTGGAAAAGGATTCCGCAGTTCCACTGATTTTCAGATCATGTTGACAGTGAGGAAACACAGCTAGAACTTTTACACCTACAATGTGGCGTTTGCGTGATTAGTTTCATAGTAAAATTAGTCTCGTAGGCTTCTGTTTCCTCTGTGTAAATTTTCACGGCCTTAAACATCGACACAATCGTAGCTGCAGACTTGGAGACTTACATGTACATGACGCTTTTCTTACGCAATGAGAAGAACGAAATCCATGCACAGAAGCTCAATGGCGACTTCGACGTAAGAGCTGGTCTTCGAATTAGCATCAATCGAAAAGTGGTACAATATAGGGATCATTTGGTGAAAAGAGAATTAGTAATATTTGTTGAAATTCTGTGTTTTTATATTTAACGTTTAAATATGATGGTAACGAAACATACATTTATCAATTTAAATTTCGTCCTAAAACGGCAGTTATCATAAGGCTGTAACAAAAGTAAAGAATACTACACTACTGGCCATTAAAATTGCTACACCTATAAGAAATGCAGATGATAAACGGTTATTCATTGGACAAATCTATTATACTAGAACTGACATGTGATTACATTTTTACGCAATGTGGGTGCATAGATCCTGAGAAATCAGTACCCAGAACAACCACCTCTGGCCGTAATAACGGCCTTGATACGCCTGGGCGTTGAGTCAAACAGAGCTTGGATGGCGTGTACCGGAACAGCTGCCCATGCCGCGCGGGATTAGCCGAGCGGTCTGGGGCGCTGCAGTCATGGACTATGCGGCTTGGTCCCGGCGGAAGTTCGAGTCCTCCCTCGGGCATGGGTGTGTGTGTTTGCCCATAGGATAAGTTAGGTTAAGTAGTGTGTAAACTTAGGGACTGATGACCTTAGCAGTTCAGTCCCATAAGATTTCACACACATTTGACCATTTTGAACGGCTGCCCATGCAGCTTCAACACGATACCACAGTTCATCAAGAGTAGTGACTGGCGCATTTTGACGAGCCAGTTGCTCGGCCACCGTTGACTAGACGTTTTCAATTGGTGGGAGATCTGCAGAATGTGCTGGCCAGGGCAGCAGTCGAACATTTTCTGTATCCTGAAAGGCCCGTACAGGACCTGCAACATGCTGTCGTGCATTATCCTGCTGAATTATAGGGTTTCGCAGGGATCTAATGAAGGGTAGAGCCACGGGTCGTAACACATCTGAAATGTAACGTCCACTGTTCAGAGTCCCGTCAATGCGAACAAGAGGTGACCGAGACGTGTAACCAATGGCACTCCATACCATCACGCCGGGTGATACGCCAGTATGGCGATGAGGAATATACACTTCCAATGTGCGTTCACCGCGATGTCACCAAACACGGATGCGATCATCATGATGCTGTAAACAGAACCTGGATTCGTCCGAAAAAATGACTTTTTGCCATTCGTGCACCCAGGTTCGTCGTTGAGTACACCACCGCAGACGCTCCTGTCTGTGATGCAGCGTCAAGGGTAACCGCAACCATGGTCTCCAAGCTGATAGTCCATGCTGCTGCAAACGTCGTCGAACTGTTCGTGGAGTGGGTTGTTGTGTTGCAAACGACCCCATCTGTTGACTCAGGGATCGAGACGTGGCTGCACGATCCGTTACAGCCATGCGGATAAGAGGCCTGTCATCTCGACTGCTAGTGATACGAGGCCGTTGGGATCCAGCACGGCGTTTCGTATTACCCTCCTGAATCCACCGATTCCATATTCTGCTAACAGTCATTGGATCTCGACAAACGCGAGCAGCAATGTCGCGATACGATAAACCGCAATCGCGATAGGCTACAATCCGACCTTTATCAAAGTCGGAAACGTGATGGTACGCATTTCTCTTCCTTACACGAGGCATCACAACAACGTTTCACCAGGCAACGGCGGTCAACTGCTGTTTGTGTATGAGAAATCGGTTGGAAACTTTCCTCATGTCAGCACTTTGTATGTGTCGCCACCGAAAAGCTAATCATTTGCATATTACAGCATCTTCTTCCTGTCGGTTAAATTTCGCGTCTGTATCACGTCATCTTCGTGGTGTAGCAATTTTAATGGCCAGTAGTGTACATTTTAATTTCAAGAGAAACACTCAAAGGATGAATCTGCAGTTATATGAAGCTACCATACTGCTTTTCAGCTGGCAGAGGATTCCGCAGTTCCACTGATTTTCAGATTATGTTGACAGTGAGGGAACTTGGCTACAGCTAGAACTTGTACAGCTACAATGTGACGTTGCGTGATTAGTTTCACAGTAAAATTAGTCTCATAGGCTTCTGTTTACTCTGTTTAAATTTTCACGACTTTAAACATCGAAACAATCTTAGCTGAATACTTGTAGACTTACATGCACACGACGCGTTTCTTACGCAATGGAAAGAACGAAATCCGTGCACAGAAGCTCACTGGCGACTTCAACGTAAGAGCTTGTCTTCGAATTAGCATCATTCGAATAGTGGTACAATACACGGATTATTTGGTGAAAAGAAAGTAAGTAATATGTATTGAAATTCTGTGTTTTTATGTTTAACTTTTAAATATAATGGTAACGAAACATACATTTGTCAATTTAAATGTCGTCCTAAAACGGCTGTTATCATAAGGCTGCAACAGTCGTAATGGATACTAGGTTTCTTACTTAGCTGCCCCCTTTTTTTGCATCATCAAAACATTAAAAGCTATGTTGAATTTAGTTATCAGTTCTCATTAAAACAACAGTCTTAAAAATAAATCTGTCACGAAAGGCGTTAATGAGACACCCTGAGCGACCCACTGTTGCTCACTGCTGTGGTGTGAGCGAGAGACAGATCGCACGAGCAGCTGTGCTCAACTCCTGGTCTTCGTTGTTGTTGTTGTGGTCTTCAGTCCTGAGACTGGTTTGATGCAGATCTCGATGCTACTCTATCCTGTGCAAGCTTCATCATCTCCCAGTACCTACTGCAACCTACATCCTTCTGAATCTGCTTAGTGTAGTCATCTCTTGGTCTCCCCCTACGATTTTTACCCTCCACGCTGCCCTCCAATACTAAACTGGTGATCCCTTGATGCCTCAGAACATCTCCTACCAACCGATCCCTTCTTTTGGTCAAGTTGTGCCGCAAAACTTATCTTCTCCCCAATCCTATTCAATACTTCCTCATTAGTTATGTGATCTACCCATCTAATCTTCAGCATTCTTCTGTAGCACCACATTTCGAAAGCTTCTATTCTCTTCTTGTCCAAACTATTTACCGTCCATGTTTCACTTCCATACATGGCTACACTCCATACAAATACTTTCAGAAATGACTTCCTGACACTTAAATCCATACTCGATGTTAACAAATTTCTCTTCTTCAGAAACGCTTTCCTTGCCATTGCCAGTCTACATTTTATATCCTCTCTACTTCGACCATCATCAGTTATTTTGCTCCCCAAATAGCAAAACTCCTTTACTACTTTCAACTTCAAGTGTCTCATTTGCTGTCTCCTTTGCTGTCTCTGACAGAATTACAATGTCATCGGCGAACCTCAAAGTTTTTAATTCTTCTCCATGGATTTTAATACCTACTCCGAATTTTTCTTTTGTCTCCTTCACTGCTTGCTCAATATACAGATTGTTTAACATCGGGGAGAGGCTACAACCCTGTCTTACTCCCTTCCCAACCATTGCTTCCCTTTCATGTCCCTCGACTCTTATAACTGCCACCTGGTTTCTATACAAATTGTGAATAGCCTTTCGCTCCCTGTATTTTACCCCTGCCACCTTTAGAATTTGAAAGAGAGTATTCCAGTCAACATTCTCAAAAGCTTTCTCTAAGTCTACAAATGCTAGAAACTTAGGTTTGCCTTTCCTTAATCTTTCTTCTAAGATACTGGTCTTCGTAGTGGGCCCGTATCTGTAAAGAGCCGGTCAGCCCGGCGAGGGCGCCAGGCTTCGTGCAAAGTGTCACTCCGTGTGACTGTTCCAACCCCTACGTGGCGGGCTTACAGCGAGAGTAGTTTCCCCACAACGGCCGGCGTTTCTCAACATCCGTTCCAGAAGTTCTTAAGTCCTCCCTGAAGACAGCACCTTACAAGGGCGTTATAAACAAGGCAATGACCAACTGGAGTGTCTACATTCTACTCCTGATTCTGACTGCCTAGTATGCCTGTGTGTACTAAAATTTCGTGGAGCGTTCTGGAACTCGGCGAAATCGATGGGTCGGCCCCCAGCTATCTGGAGGCTGGGTTATCAAGTCGTGTGCCCTGTGAGACGGAGTTTCTTTTTAAATGCTTAACATTTCGGAAATCTGGAGTTAGTGATCTTTCGTGATCAACGAGGTTATTTTTCCCACACTGAGAGCCTGCGAAGCATTCAAAAGTATATTCCGTTGCACACGTGTCGAATTCTAATGCTACATAGGCATTTTCTCGTTTTTCTCAGTGAGTGTTGCAAATTAGTGAGCGCAAACGTGAGTGCACAGCGATGAGCCATTAGCTGCCTGGAGAGATCACAGTAAGGAGCCATCAGCTACCTGGAGCTGGTGTTGGATAAAAGAGAGGGCCTTGGCTATGATTAAGAAAATGCCACTTCTTTCCGTGCATCTTTGAGAGTGATTCTTTAACTGCGAACTGTATTCATGTTTTGCTGGTGACGAGAGTAGTCAGTGGCTATTTGGACGCAGTGTACGAACAGTTTGCAGTCTACACAGCCCAGTTCAGAGACTGGATCTCGGAATCTTTCTCAGAGCTATTGGATTGCTGCAGAGCGTTTCATTATTTACAACGAAGTGGTCAGAAGTTTAATTCAGTCGTGCGGTTTAAAGCGACCCTGGCGAGTCTTATTTAAATTTATTAGTGTGGCAGTGAAGAGAAGAAATCCGTTTCTGATTAATCCGTGGACCAATTACCCGCGTAATTTGTCTCGCGTGCACCAACTCGCCAAGAGTGCATGAATTCTAACAGCGACTGCGAACGTGATTTCGTGCGACGTTACGGGAGCTCAGGGAAACAGTCGAAAGGAATGCTTCAATTTGCGGAATTTCAAACAAGGCGGTGAACAACTTTCGGAGATTTAAGATGTGAAAGAAACTAACTTGAGGTTTTTGTCAACAACGTATTCTCTTTATACCAAATGGTGCTCTAGTAGGAATATAAGAACATGCTCGTATGCGAAAGCACGGTTGCTTCAAATTTTCAAAGCAATCGCTGAAGAACTACTTTCCGAGATATATGATCTTGAACAAACGAACACTTACATATTTGTGTATATAGATTTATTCACACACTTACATACGTAACTAAATATGACTGACGTTTGCTTTAATCTGTTATCAAATAATAGAAGTGATGCTTTGGCGTTACTTTTCAAAATCCTGTCTATGTTTTTGAAATTAGTGGGTGAAAGAATTTCACGTCGCGACGTTTGGTAATAATAGTACATCGCGCACTCTCCTTGCCAAAAATATATGTATAGGCTCTCTGGCCAACAAACTCATCTTGCGTGTGGTATATTTTCGCTGTATGCCATAAATTCGTTAGACTTCATAATTCAGAATGAATGAAGAACGACCTATGTATGTGAAGCCACACTTGATACGACAGAACTGCTTCAATTATTTTTGACAAAATCCCGTTTGCAAACAAGTGACTGGTATGAGAAAGTAAATGAAAGCGAAAGACCAAGTAGGAATTTTTATTACTATCACGTAGTTTCCTACTAACAAAAAAGAACTATGAGTCGGATTTTCGTTTTATAGACGTACGACGGAATAATATTCGTTCGTCACGTTTATACTGTGACCTTGTGTGGATCTAGGACACGGCAGCTGCCTGCGCTTTTTTATCACAGCATTTCAGTATGCTGTGTGATGAGTGCAAAGATGCAGCATTTGTAAGAGGTGCAAGTACGATATTTGCGGACGTGAAATCGATTTAGTGGTCGCCATTATACAGTTCGTAGGAACCTGCAGCGCACAGAGTCTCTCTCCTAAATAAAGCGCGTCTATGTGGCGCAGTACAGTAATGACGTGTCATGTGTAGCAACTTATTATAAACATTTTATTAACAGGTTTTTCCGGGAAAGTTACTACGAGATTGTCACGCAAACTCAAAAACGACGACTTCTTTCGTTACTCAAGCTAAATAATTTCAATATTTTATAATTTATGTTGAAATATCTTTTTCCATTATAAGTCATGCTACGCATGCATCTGCAAACCTTCAAAATGTTGCAGTTTTTGTAGAGTGTGCAATTCCTAATGTCTCCCGCCTTTTCACAGGTTGAACGAAAGAAAATGTTTTTCGGTGCATTATTTGTAACATTAGTTTTCATCTGCTTTCTACCGAATACTTAAGGGTTACGATTTCCGATTAACTTTATCAGACGCGTGACAATATTCCGTGATAACTTCGAGCTTCTCCAGGATTCTTGGTGCTACCGTCGTGAAATATGTTTTTAAAAACGTTCACAAGATGGAGGCTTATGTTGACACGAAACCATATCTTTGAAAAAAGTCTGCTCATCGATCACTGAATGTGATGACGTTGCTCTCCTTGCCTTTCTTTCTTTCTTTCACTTTCACTGTTTTTCTCGTTCTCCCTCATTCCCTCCCTCCCACCCCTGAACTGTTTCCTCGACTAAACATTGCTTTCGACTTAACAGCGTGAGAGTGACAACAGCCGGCCGGTGTGGCCAAACGGTTCTAGGCGCTTCAGTCTGGAACCGCGTGACCACTACGGTCGCAGGTTCGAGTCCTGCCTCGGGCATGGATGAGTGTGATGTCCTTAGGTTAGATAGATTCAAGTAGTTCTAAGTTCTAGAGGACTGAGGATCTCAGATGTTAAGTCTCATAGTGCTCAGAGCCATTTGAAGCATTTTTAGTGACAACATAATATTATTATTCATAACGAACTATTATATTTCATACTCCTCAGTTACGATGCTTTTTTGATATTCACCCTGTCACCAGACGCCAGTCTTTAACATAGCACATCAGTTTACCGACGGAAGATACAACATTATTCAAAATTCCAAAATAACTGAACGTATGCGCGTTTTGATAGTCCTACAGTTGGTATGGCCACAACAAATCCAGACTTATATTAAAAAAGTTTTTAGTTTTTTAACATATTAACCAACGATTTCTGACGCACTGCGATGTTGAAGGTTCTTAAATCCAGATTTACTGAACTACTGCGCATATTTCTTAATCCAACGGTTGTATTGTCCTCGATAAAGCCTGTAAAACCATCTTAACATTCGTGATCGATTTCGTAACATCATAACTGTGACATTGCCACTCTATTTGTTCATTTATCCTGGCAATATTGCATCTAACCACACATTCGTCGGATTTTACCATCACATTCATTATGCCACACGGGTTACTATAGGTCTTGAATTTAGAATGGAATCTTACAGATAATAATAATACTACTACTAATATTAATAATAATAATACACTACATGGCAAGCACCCGTATCATCTAACACAGCCACACATCGATCAAGACGCATCCAACACATGGCTAAGAAAAGGCAATATATACAGTGAGACGGAAGGATTCATGATTGCAATACAGGATCAAACAATAAACACCAGATATTACAGCAAGCATATTATTAAAGATCCCAATACCACAACAGATAAATGCAGACTTTGCAAACAACAAATAGAAACAGTAGATCACATCACCAGCGGATGTACAATACTAGCAAATACAGAATACCCCAGAAGACATGACAATGTAGCAAAAATAATACATAAACAACTTGCCATAAAACATAAACTAATAAAACAACACGTTCCCACATACAAGTATGCACCACACAATGTACTGGAGAATGATGAATACAAATTATACTGGAACAGAACCATTATAACAGATAAAACAACACCACATAACAAATCTAACATCATACTCACCAATAAAAAGAAGAAATTAACACAACTAATCAAAATATCCATACCCAATACAACAAATATACAGAAGAAAACAGGAGAAAAAATTGAAAAATACATCCAACTGGCTGAGGAAGTCAAGGATATGTGGCATCAGGATAAAGTTGACATACCGATTATACTATCAACTACAGGAGTCATACCACGCAATATCCACCAGTACACCAACGCAATACAGCTACATCCAAACATATATATACAACTACAGAAATCCGTAATTATTGATAATTGTTCAATAACCCGAAAGTTCCTAAATGCAATGTAACATGTACCGTACAGTTAAAAGGAAGTCACGCTTGATCAAGGTCCGCGTCATTTTTATTTTTGACCAGACATAACGTCTGAGAAAAGAAAGAATAATAATAATAAAAATAATAACGGCGAGAACAGTAAAAAAATTTCTGTGCAACAAGAGAACATAGTTAATGTTTGTTAGTGAAGAGTAGAACAAAGAAGAAATGTGAAATCGTGTAGATTTATACTGTGGCATTGGCAGCTTAGGACGTGAGATAAAAGTTGGGAGAACAATAGTTTGGTTGAAAGCGAGTTATTAAAGAGGCAAAAAAAGAAAAAAGGAACTAGATATTTGATTCTAGTGACTCATAAAACGACAGGTTAAAAAGAATACGTCCCTTTCAGGAAAGAAATTTCCTACGTCATCTGTCATTCCTATACGATTGTCGCTGTAAAAGGAGAAAAGGAAAGAGAAACAAATACATTTCAGAAACGGTACGGTTCGTTAGCTGGCGAAAAAGATGTCAGATGCAGGCAAGCTCTCTCTCTTTCTCTGTGCGCTCTCTACTTTCTCTTCCCGGCACGTACAAATAGCTACACTTGTAGAAGCTGAGCGGTGGTCGTTATCTACCACGCCGCCCCCAGCCCTCAGCTTTAAATGTATTTGTGCCGCTCCTGAACCGCACCACCGCCGTGGCTTAATTCAGAGCCTCACTGTCAGGGGGCAAGCCACCCTCTATGCTAATTCCCGCCGCTATTTTCGGCAGCGAGTGTGCGGGAGCGGCCGAGATTAGTGAAGAGCTCAGAGCAGCTGGTTCTTCTAGGGCCCGTCAGACTCGTCCGTAGTACACTTGATACCAGCTGATTACGCGCGTTTAATTGATGCCAGAGCCAAGCTGTTAATACATTTTATTCGAGTGCGAGGTGTCTGTTCCTTCGAAAGAACGGACCCCACGCAGATCCCACAGCTGTGAAACACTATGAAGGGGGATGACTGCTATCGACTGCAGCGGGACATTAAGCGGAATCAGGGAAAACGGGCGTAAATCTGTACCGGATCGGACTGCCTAGTAACCAGAAGATCCCGGGTTCGAATCGCGGTCCGGTACACATTTTCGCCCGTTGCCGCTGATTCCACTTAACGTTCCGCTGCAGCTGGTGCACTATGTGATCAAAAGTATCCGGACAGCCCCAAAAACATACGTTTTTCATATTAAGTGCATTGTGCTGCCACCTACTGCCAGGTACTCCATATCAGCGACCTCAGTAGTCATTAGACACAGAGTGAGAGAGCAGCATGGGACGCTCCGCGGAACTCACGGACTTCGAACGTGGTCAGGTGATTGGGCGTCACTTGTGTCATACGTCTGTACGCGTGCTTTCCACAATCCTAAACATCCCAGCTCCACTGTTTCCGATGTGATAGTGAAGTGGACACTTGAAGGGACACGTACGGCACAAAAGCGTACAGGTCGACCTGACTGACAGACCGCCTACAGTTGAAGAGGGTCGTAATGTGTAGTAGGCAGACATCTATCCAGACCATCACACAGTAATTCCAAACTGAATCAGGATCCACTGAAAGTACTATGACAGTTAGGCGGGAAGTGAGAAAACGTGGAATTTATTCATGGACGAGCAATTGCTCATAAGCCACACATCACGCCGGTAACTGCCAAACGAAGCATCTTGGTGAAAGGAGCGTAAACGTTGGACGATTGAACAGTGGAAAAACGTTGTGTGGAGTGACGAATCACGGTACACAATGTGGCGATCCGATGTCAGGGTGTGGGTGTAGCGAATGCCCGGTGAACGTCATCTGCCAGCGTGTGTAGTACCAACAGTAAAAATTGGAAGCGGTGGTGTTACGGTGTGGTCGTGTTTTTCATGGAGGGGGGTTGTACCCCTTGTTTTGCTTGGCACTATCACAGCACAGGCATATGTTGATGTTTGAAGCACCTTCTTACGTCCCACTGGTGAAGAGCATTTCGGGGATGGCGATGGCTTCTTTCAGGCCGATCGAGCACCTGCTCAGAATGCACGGCCTATGGCAGAGTGGTTACACGACAATAACATCCCTGTAATGGACTCGCCTGCTGAAAGTCCTGACCTAAACCCTATAGAACACCTTTGGGATGTTTTGAAGCGCCGAATTCGTTCAAAAATGGCTCTAAGCACTATGGGACTTAACATCTGAGGTCATCAGTCCCCTAGACTTAGAACTACTTAAACCTAACTAGCCTAAGGACATCACACACATCCGTGCCCGAGGCAGGATTCGAACCTGCGACCGCAGCAGCAGCGCAGTTTCAGACTGAAGCGCCTAGAACCGCTCGGTCGCAGCGGCCGGCGCCGAATTCGTGCCAGGCCTCACCGACCGACATCGATACCTCTCCTCAGTGCAGCACTCCGTGAAGAACGGGCTGCCATTCCCCCAGGAACCTTCCAGCACCTGATTGGATGGATGACTGCGAGAGTGGAAGCTGCCATCAAGGCTAAGGGTGAGCCAACACCATATTCAATTTCAGCATTACCGATAGAGGGCACCATTAACTTGTAAGTCAGAATCAGCCAGGTGTCCGGATACTTTTGATCACATAGTGTAGCAGTCATCCCCCTTCACTATACATGTAGTGTTAATACATGTCGCGGCGCAGCAGTTATCACAACAGATTTCTGTTCTGGAGAAGTGGGACCAAATTCTCTCGGTACATGTTCCGCCTCATTTAGGTCTGCCCCAACTTCAATAAACTTCTGCCAGAAAGCTCTGGAATAATTCCTTATTAATCTTTTATACCTCGAAACCGGTACTGCAACGATTAATGTACTGCACCTAAAAGTTAGTACTTTTTCGCGCTTCCTGCTCTTCGCTACGAGATACCTAAGGGTCCCGTGGAACAGACCAAGTGCTGTCAAAAGATTATCAAAGTGCTGAATCAGCAACTAAGTAGTACATTACTGCTAACAGAAGAGCTGTCAATGTTTCATGCTTTCCTTGACAAACGTTACTGCTACGTGAATGAAGAACTGTTTGATAGACACCTCGATGCCGCTGCGTGAGAAAATTAGTACGATTAGTTCTGTAGATATCGCAAAAACTGCAGAAGCGAAATAAAGGAAATTTAGTGAAATTAAATTATGTTAAATTATAACATCCACAAGCAGGCCAAAGAAAATCATCAATACCCTAATATGGAAGAACTCATATGTGGTTCATGATCTTTTGAATAGTAGAGAAGTTTGTCTCCAATACGCAGTACTCTTAGTCAGCTGTGTAATACACCTCATTAATTCAAGTTTTTCACACTCTCTAAAATATGTCATTGTTTGACTCCTATCTATGAAGGATCACTTCATAATTTAATGAATACTGAGCGTTCTCACCTGACATATTTCCAGAATTTTGTGGAGGTTTATCTGTTCGACGATTGTGAGCCAATTATGCCGTAGTGACACTCAGCTGATCATAATCTACTGAGGCAGCTATTTATACGTACACTGAGAACATAATAAGAATTTTAAAGGAGAAAATATCTATAGTTAAGATCTTCGACTTATCGAAGGCGTTCATTTTTATGTCAGTCATAACATTAGATTTCTTACATTTCTGTGAAACACGTGGATCAGCATAACCCTGCTTTCGTTGCCATCTAACGAAATGGCTGCAGGAATTTCGACTATATTTATTGTATTGTCATTCCTCAGAATTAGATCAGCAGACTAGTGCTCTTATTGCCCTACGTTAATTATTCACCATTTAATTTGAATCAGCAGAAGAAATTGTGCCTTTTTTGCAGATCACAAGAGTATTGTTGAGGCGAAGTAAAAAAGTATCAACAAAATAAATAGTAAATGATGGTGTAACCTCCCAACAGTGAAAATATGTATTTCATTCACATTTAGCGTAACCTACGAACAGATAAAAAATATATGTATATAACTGACATTTAGTGTAACCTAGCAACAAATAAATTTCGTAACCTACCAATAATAACGTGAATAACCTCCCAATAAAACAGGTGATTCACTTATGATCTTTCAATAATTGACTGTGAATTTGAACTGGTAAATTTTGGACGTCAGCAGTGCTGCGTCATGGCCCTGAAAGATCATACGGAATAAATTAAAAATTCTTACCTCAATAAGGTCGCCGGATAACGCGTATATATCTGCTCCTATAAGAAATTTTTCTGGCACAGCCCAGTGCAATGCTGGCCGATAGATTTTTCATGCATAAAAGGAAATAACTGATTTTTCTTTACAATAATCAGGATGATCATGGATTGGAGAAATTAGTAAATTCTTTAAATTGAGATGAATGATGGTCAAATGTTAATTTTTTATAAGAAAGATTTCTTTTTAAAAGCATTTACATGGGACTTGATATAACAATTCGCGAGGCTGCTTTTACCTTATACTACATCGCTCAGGCACCGCCATCGCTCCACACGACCGGCCCAGCCAACTCCATACACCAGACTGCTAGCTACTACTACTCCTGCTGCCACACAGTTCCTAGTGCATACAACACTGTTCTCTGGCCTGAGATTCTCTTATAGCTTACATATCGCAGGCAGCGCGTGAGCAATCCATCGAAATTACATCTGCTCGACTGCGGTAGCAACAAATTCCTTAATCATGGACCTCTTACATAACCCTCCACTGGGCGGGGGGGGGGGGGGGGGGCAAAAAATTTGGCAGCGATGGTGAGTCAATTGGATTTGCCATGAGCAACAAATTTTTCTATAACCTAGAGTGCACATGCACTGAGTTCAGAACATATTAAGAAATGACATAATGAGTACAAAATATATTAACTAATGACATAAAGTGCACACACACTGTAAAACTCTTTAGCATTTTTACATGAATTATACATATGAAGAAGTGAAATAAAGTGCACACGCACTGTAGAAGTCTTTAGCATATTTACATGAACTGAATACATTAAGAAATGAAATAAAGTGCACACGCACTGTATAAGTCTCTACCATTTTACAAGAATTTAAATATATTGAGAAGTGAAATAAAGTGCACACGTACTGAATAAGATTTTACCATTCTACAAGAATTTAAACATATTGAGAAATGAAATAAAATGCACATGTACTGTATAAGTATTACCCATTTTACAAGAACTAGGAAAGGAATGGGAAGGATAGCATCATGGTTGTAGCACAATGAGTTGCATGTAGCTGCGCTGAAAGTCCATATCTTTCTACAGAAGCACAACACCAAGTGAGACAATCTGAAGTTCTCTTCCTGAAGTATTTATCAGTGTAGCCAAGACACTGAAATGTTGCATTAATACTGTATGTTATCATTTGGGTAGTACATTAGGTACACCAAACAGTAGGATCATAATAACATCTCCATCGTTCAAGGTGGTGGACAGCTTGATATGTCAGCACCACGTTCTTGTAGAACCATACTCTTACATCAACGTAGAATTAGTGCAAAAACCAAATATAGTGCTCCATGATCATGAGGATGGACAGGACATACGATATTGCAGTAATTGCTGGTAATTAGGTCAGAAGGTGAAGGACATTAAGTCTTATGCTAGTCATCATTCAGAATTACACTAGTGTATCAACCGATTTGAATAATTATTGGCACTCATTGGCTAGTCACTAAACATTTCTGTAATATGTATGGAGTATTACAGAATATTATTCATAAGACATCTTATTACAGTAATTATTGGCACAGCATTTATGCATAAGTCATCTCATTACAGTAATCATCGGTATTATTTAAATCATTCAAAACTAGAGTTATTTCATGTAGCATCAAGCTGCTAGTGTTTATATATGATATCATGCAAGTGACATATGACATATTTAAAATGTAACACATTGTAACTATTACTCAGGGTCTGTAGTCCAATAATACGTAGATATAATGGAATCAATACATCAGAAAAATCTGCATTATATTTGACACTAAAAACATATCTTAAACTGGTAGCATTATTTAGTTGTATACTGGTAATAGTTGAGAGTGGTAATAAATTTTTTTCTGCTAGCAATGCATTGCATTGGGATCGATAGTCAGTTGCTGGGGCATGAAAATATTTGCTTTTGACTTATTGCTGGAAATAAGGATTAATAACGTCATTCGTAATGAGTCAGCTGTAGCAAGGTTATGAAACAAGTAGAGTATATGTGATCACATTCATAAATGATAGACACAACTGGGTAAAAAAAAATGCAAGTATTAGAACAGGTTTAATAACTAACTGCTTATGTTAATATCATGAAAAGCTTCTCCTGGAAAAAATACAAAATGGATTATTGACCTGAAAGAAAAAATGTATATTATGCTGAAAAGTAGTAAACTTCGAATTAACAGGTAATGAAACGTGTACTTAATATGTAAGTACTCTAGCTGTCTTTCCCAAAACATTCAGTCATTATATATGCGACATAAGACATACTGTCAAAAGGAACTGGAACAAATACTTAAATGACTACATAGCATCTCTTATTTAATAGAAAATATATAAACTTCATAATTATCCTCATCTGCAAAGCAAAACGTCAATATTCATTTTACCATAACTTCATCATTATCCTCATCTGCAAAGAAAAACTACATTATTCATATTACCATGTACTTCATATAACTATTCATCATCATTTGTTATCATCTGCAAAAAAATACTCTTAATTATTTATTATTCATATTACCATTTACTTCACACGACTATTCATAGTATAGAATTTCTTACTTCTAGCATATTTCATCACTAAAATTAACATGTGTAGTTCTGTCTGACAGCCTGCAATAATCGCCTCGTATTCTGAAAGAAAAATAATTAGTCAAGACTGCTATTATACAGTGTGTATAGTATATTCTTGTTAATGCTTGTTAATTCTGATCCATTTACTCTTCATGACAAGGTATTGCATTTTCTTTCGTTCATTCCGATAGTGAAATTTCCATTTCATAGTAAACCACTGTGATGTGTTTAATTTATTTCTTTTACACGGTACTGCTTTCTGAAAACGATGAATATGGATTAATATCTTGCATTTAAATCATATACTCATTAAATAAAAACTTGTTTCTAGTGATATAAATAAGCATACAGCATAGCATGACAGACAACGTATTAGGTCAAAAACATAGACAGTTTTCAAGTGCAAAAATGTACACACAGTATCATAAGGTAGTAGCAAAAATGTAGAATAGTGAAGATATTGAGATCTTAAAGATTTCATAGTGCATACAGACAGAATTCTACTTTCGTTTGGAAAACAATCATACATACACAAAAAATGGAAAATGTGCACGGTCTGATGTCTTAACGACAAGAAAGGCGACCTGCTAACCTTACCTTGCCGGGCACTTGCCAAGAAAAAATATCATCATCATCAGCAAGTGGTCATATAAATACCTGGAAATGGCATTACAGTGTGATAAATCATAAAGTATCTTCATTCAATAAATGGTTTAATATTGGAAATATGGAGATTGCCTTTGCTTTTTTTGGTACTCAAAGTTTCGACATGTACCACATTGGGGTGAGGAATACTGCGAATTCTATATGGGCCAGTGTATAGAAGCTCAAATTTACTGCATCTACTCTTTCCTCTGTTGGATAAATAGCGTGTGCGTACTAATATCTTCTGTCCAATGTGAAAGTCACGGCGTATACATTCCTATTTTTGTTGTCTTCTCCGGCGCTCTGCGGCACGTTTGATGTTGTTGAACGCAATGTCAATTATTTCATGGTGGCGTAGTCGACGAGATGTAGGAAAAGATACTAATTCTTTAATTTTGTTAGGTGGTTCAACATTTTTCAATATAACAGTCGGAGAAAGCATAGTAGATTCATTTGGTATGGAGTTAATTACATCCTGGAATGAGAGTATGTCTGTATCTCAATCAATATGTTTCTTATGGTAGTATATTCTACATAGTTTACCAGTTCCTTATATCAGTCGTTCAGAAGGGTTCGAAAAAGCGTGATACCTGGATATATAGATCGGAGAAATGTTTCTAGCTCGTAACATACGTGTGCATTTTGCAGATCGAAATTGTGGTCCATTCTCGGAAATTACTTTCAATACATGCCCTACATGAAACAAAAAATGTTTTACAAATGCATTCGAAATAGATTCAGCTGTAGCTTTGCGTAACGGAGTGAAGGTAACAAATTTCGAAGTGAGATCAACAGCGACAAAGATGTAGCAAAAACCTCTATTAGATCTGGGAATCGGACCAAAAAGTCTACAGCGACCATGTGTCTCAATTTAACGGGTACAGTGGGATGCAACGGAGGAATATGTGAAGTCGTGTCTTATTTAGCTTTCTGGCAGATTTTACATGACGCTAAAACTCGTCGAAGACGTTTCTCCATGTTGGCAAAATAACAGTTCTGTCTCAGTATAAGAAAACATTTTCGGTCTCCATAATGTGCGTAACTTAAATGAGTATACCAAATTAATTTGTTAACAAGCTCGTCAGGAATACATAATAACCAGTTGTTGCTGTCAGGGTGAGAGCGGCGAAACAGAATATTATTGCGTACAGTATAATGGTTTCTAATGGTAACGTTACTCTTATGTTGCCAAAGGTATTTAATTTCTTTCCATACGTTGTCTTTGCTCTGCTCTTGTGCTATGTTTCGTAATGACGACGAAATGGAATTTTCAAATCCAACTTGTTGAATATACATGACGCTAAAATTTGCTTGGCAGAAGTTAGTTGCCATGTCTTGCTGACTGTTGATGAGAGAACGGGATAGTGCGTTTGCTACAATATTTTGTGTTCGGGAATACGGAATAGGATAATGTTTAGCTTTAAATGTGTCATGCTGTTTAACTTGAAATTCATACATAAGACCGGACATAGTACCAGGGATGTTGTCAAAAACTGGAGCTTGCTGTAAAAGAATATTGCGTAGCTCTGTACGTTCGTCATCTGTATTTGCACTGCTCTGTTTTACCTTCTCAGAAATCATTTGCATAATATCATAGTCGGCTTCATCTGGTGTATTGTAGTTGTGTAGGTACGTATCTGTGAACAATGTGGAATGACAGTGTATGTTACGTGATGTAGAAATGACCTCTGTTCGATTAATTGCCTGTTCATCTGCAGATAAAGCGTGCTGAAATTCTAATGCCAGCTGTACATTTTCATCCTTTAACATTAAATAGGAATTTTGAAAGTCAGTAATTGCGTCGTGTTGTACCAAAAAATTCGTACCTAAAATAACGTATGTTGTCAATAAGGGAACAATCGAAACATTTGAGTGGAACTTATGACCTGCAATACAAAATGATAAGTGTGTCTGTAATTTTACATCTACTCCTTTACTAGATACTGCTCCTTTTACTTTAGTTTTGCTTAATGGTAACGTAGGATAGGTGTTCTCTTTGTTACATTCGTTGAATGTTTCTTCATTTATAACTGACATAGGTGATCCAGAATCAATTACTGCTGAAAATGTGGATGATCCAATCTTTACTTCAATGACAGGGTGGGAAATGGTTTTTTGTATAACTGGTTACTCATGTAAAAGTGTGTCTCGGATGTCGTCAAAAGTAATAACATTTTCGTGAACAAGATTCTGTGTGTCAAAAGTATTGCTTACATTGCTGGAAGATGCAACCTGTACTGTATCTAGTCAAATTCTTTCTGACGTGCTGTTATTTGCAGGAGCATGCTGTGGCATTTCAACTATTTGTACTGTTCTGTTATTTCGTCCTGTCGTATTTAGCTCGGGATGATACCGGCTGTGTGGTTCATTCATAATAATCTGTTGTTGTGGTTGACTCTGCTGCTGGTAAGACCGACTGTTATTAAACGTACGCTGAAAATTGTGCTCATTACTTTTACGTCTGTCATGGTAGTCATTATTATACCGCGCGTTGCGATAGGAGTTGAAATGATGCGTCTTCTGTACGTAGTGGTTTCCTTGTTGCTGTGCGTTACTATTTGGTGGAGCCGACGCTATACGTGTAGGCGGCGAAACATTAAAGCTTGGTTGACCTTGTACATTACATTGTTGGTTACGTATGGTAACCGGCTGGTTTTGTTGCTGTTGTAGGGAAAAGCCTCTATTGTTACCAAAATGTGTTTGTTGTTGCTGATAATTTTGACGATACTGATAATCAAAATTTTGTCACTTATTGAAACTATACTGGTAGTTCGGGAGTGTCTAATGAAAATCGTCCCTTTCAGATAAAACTTGTCATATCAGATTTCTTTACTCATTCTTAATCCTAGATAGATAGATAGTTGAAGAGTTCTTTGATAGACATAAAGGATAGTAAAAGAGTAGGCAGCAGCGCAGAAAACTAAAGAAGAAATAGCACTACTACGGCTCGGGGCCCTGTGCACGCTACGGCACATATTCATCAAAGTGTAATGAATCCCCTGAGGTCACTTACACGCTGCAAATCAATTTTAGTTTCTGCGTTACAGGCAATGACGGTGAAAATGCAAAAGTAAATAGTTATATCCAGTCCAAAGGGTGAATCTGTGTTCTGTCATTCTTAAATACCTTAAATTTTCTCACGAATAGAAAGTGCTTCTAATCATAATTATCGTCTCTGTATTTCTGAACAGGTTCAGGATTCTATGATAATCTGTTTGTCTGTGACTGTTCGGAATCTAAGTGACGTACTCTCTGTAAATTACCTAAATTAATCTGGCTGTGTGAGTGTGAGAAATGTTCGGAATGTGGCGTATGCTGTGTCGTGTTAGTGACTGAAACATTTTTCACCTCCGTCACTTCGTGCTGTAAAGATGACAATTTTCTGCGTAATGTATCATTGGATGTACCTATCTCATTGATTGTCTGCTGTATGTTTTGGGATTCGGGTGTTTGATTGAACGAAACTGGTGACGTGTCGTCTGATTTGGTGTCATTGTTATTTTCGATAAAGTCAATACGACTGCCCAGTTCATCAAATTTTTCAGTCAGTGCTTTTACCTAATCTTCGTTTTTAGTGTCACAAGCATTAATTTGTTTTTGCATTTTACGTGTGGTTTTGTTCAATTTCTTAACATCTGCTGTGATGGCATCAGGATCCTGTACTAATTCTAATTGTTAAAGTCTGCTGGTCACTGTCTGAAAGTCTACTGTGTGTGTGTGTCTGTTTTCGCTTTAAGATCGGAGATTTCACCATGCAATTCGGTGTTCAACTGTTTGATTTCTTCTGATATTGTAGCAATGTTGTTGTCTACGTATGTTTTTGCTTTCGTAAATAACTTACGCTTATCTTCCTGTCTCTGTACAGTAATGGTTTCTATGACTTGTTTCTTTACCTTGTTCTGTTCCTGTATAAATTTCCGGTAACGCGTTTCACTGCTCTGTAGGTGGTGATTAAAACGATCGTCAATTTGGCTGTTTTGTTGTTCAAATTTCTTGGCGACTTTCTCATCCAGTGTGCGTGAAAGTTCTGCTGACGTCGCGTTACTGTGTTGCGTTTTCAGAACATTGTTTAGCGACTGCACTAATTTCATCTCTAAGTAATTTGGTTGTGGCTGCATGTGTATTGCTTAATTCTTGTGCCACAAATCTAATTTCTTCACTACTGTTCCTAGCACAAGCCTTAGTTTCGTCACGTAATTGTTCTTTAGTATCATGACATTGCCGGCAACGGCTGTAATCTGTTCACTAAGTTGTTTGAAATTGTTGTTTTGTTTTTCATTCGACTGTTTGAGTTTTCATTAAGTTGTTTGTTCGATTCATTAAGGTTGTCGTGTTTTTCATCCAACTGTTTGAGATTTTCATTAAGTTGTTTATAATTGTTGGCTTGTATTTCATTACGTTGTTTGTTCCGGTTGTCGTATTTTTCATTGAGTTGTAGTAATAATACCATAACTTGGTCCAACCCAAAATTAGCGACTCTATTTTCTGTGCTGTGTGATGGTGTATCTGCATGTGTCACGTTTTGTGTAACCATTTCGTCATTGTCTGATTCATGAAAATGTTTGCTAATCGGATGTGCTCTGCTGGTCACTACATCGGAATCAAATCTGACGTGTTTTGTGTATATTGTTCACCTTTGTCTGTTCACTGTGTAAATTTTGCAAATCAGGTGTTTCAAAATGGACAGCGTTCATTGTAACGGGACGTGCCGCGTCATCAATTGTCGTTAAATTTACAGTGGACACAATAGAATTTGTTTGCTCATCATTAGGACTAAAATCATTACTAGTGGTCGGTACGCACTGATTATCTGTAATTAGAGGATTATCATTATGACACTGAGTGTCGCTAGTATTATCGGTCAAATTATTCGAGTCGTCTTTCTCACTCATCGCGCATCGCACTGTACTGTTAGCAGTTTTTCGCGGCATTTTCACAAGTCAAAGTTAAGCACAAAATCAAACAAATACAAAGCAAAAATAGAACAAATACAATAACAATAAAGAGCAAAAAAATTGCCGATGATCTGTGAAAGAAAGAGTGACAAGTTAGTAAATGCGTTGCGGCAGATGCAAACTACATTTAATGTTAGGTAAATAAGAGCAGATATACAGGGTGATTCAAAAAGAATACCACAACTTTAAAAATGTGTATTTAATCAAAGAAACATAATATAACCTTCTGTTATACATCATTACAAAGAGTATTTAAAAAGGTTTTTTTTCACTCAAAAACAAGTTCAGAGATGTTCAATATGGCCGCCTCCAGACACTCGAGCAATATCAACCTGATACTCCAACTCGTTCTACACTCTCTGTAGCATATCAGGCGGAACAGTTTGGATAGCTGTTGTTATTTATCGTTTCAAATCATCAATGGTGGCTGGGAGAGGTGGCCGAAACACCATATCCTTAACATACCCCCATAAGAAAAAATCGCAGGGGGTAAGATTAGGGCTTCTTGGAGGCCAGTGATGATGTGCTCTGTCACGGGCTGCCTGGCCGTCCAGAACTTTTCCCTTTGCACAAACACCCATTCTCTGTAAACTGTTTATACCAACGTTTAATACACCACCTATCAGGAGGTTTAACACCATACTTTGTTCGAAATGCACGCTGAACAACTGTCGTCGATTCACTTCTGCCATACTCAATAACACAAAAAGCTTTCTGTTGAGCGGTCGACATCTTAGCATCAACTGACGCTGACGCCTAGTCAACAGCGCCTCAAGCGAACAAATGTACAACTAAATGAAACTTTATAGCTCCCTTAATTCGCCGACAGATAGTGCTTAGCTCTGCCTTTTGTCGTTGCAGAGTTTTAAATTCCTAAAGTTGTGGTATTCTTTTTGAATCACCCTGTATAACTGACTACTTATCAGAAATTCACAAAAATACTATCCTGGCCGGTTGTCGAGACGTGTAACCTCCCAACAGTAAAAATATGTATTTCATTCACATTTAGCGTAACCTACCAACAGATAAAAAATATATGTATATAATTGACATTTAGTGCAACCTAGCAACAGATAAATTTCGTAACCTACCAATAACAACGTGAAAAACCTCCCAATAAAACAGGTGATTCACTTATGATCTTTCAATAATTGACTGTGAATTTGAACGGGTAAATTTTGGATGTCAGCAGTGCTGCGTCATGGCCCTGAAAGATCATACGGAATAAATTAAAAATTCTTACCTCAATATGGTCGCCGGATAACGCGTATATATCTGCTCCGATAAGAAATTTTTCTGGCACAGCCCAGTGGAATGGTGGCCGATAGATTTGTCATGCATAAAAGGAAACAACTGATTTTTATTTACAATAATCAGGATGATCATGGATTGGAGAAATTAGTAAATTCTCTAAATTGAGATGAATGATTGTCAAATGTTAATTTTTTATAAGAAAGATTTCTTTTTAAAAGCATTTACATGGGACTTGATATAACAATTTCCGAGGCTGCTTTTACCTTATACTACATCGCTCAGGCACCGCCATCGCTCCACACGACCGGCCCAGCAAACTCCATACACCAGACTCGCTACTACTCCTACTACCACACAGTAAGGTCATCCGAAAACCAGTATCAGTCGCAAAGTGATTTAGGAAAGGTTGCTGTATGGTGTGGCAGGTGGCAGTTGACGCTAAATAACGATAAGTGTGAGATGATCCACATGAGTTCCAAAAGAAATCCGTTGGAATTCGATTACTCGATAAATAGTACAGTTCTCAAGGCTGTCAATTCAACTAACTACCTGGGTGTAAAAATTACGAACAACTTCAGTTGGAAAGACCACATAGATAATATTGTGGGGAAGGCGAGCCAAAGGTTGCGTTTCATTGGCAGGACACTTAGAAGATGCAACAAATCCACTAAAGAGACAGCTTACACTACACTCGTTCGTCCTCTGTTGGAATATTGCTGCGCGGTGTGGGATCCTTACCAGGTGGGATTGACGGAGGACATCGAAAGGGTGCAAACAAGGGCAGCTCGTTTTGTATTATCACGTAATAGGGGAGAGAGTGTGGCAGATATGATACGCGAGTTGGAATGGAAGTCATTAAAGCAAAGACGTTTTTCGTCGCGGCGAGATCTATTTACGAAATTTCAGTCACCAACTTTCTCTTCCGAATGCGAAACTATTTTGTTGAGCCCAACCTACATAGGTAGGAATGATCACCAAAATAAAATAAGAGAAATCAGAGCTCGAACAGAAAGGTTTAGGTGTTCTTTTTTCCCACGCGCTGTTCGGGAGTGGAATGGTAGGGAGATAGTATGATTGTGGTTCGATGAACCCTCTGCCAAGCACTTAAATGTGAATTGCAGAGTAATCATGTAGATGTAGATGTAGATGCATAAAAGGAAACAACTGATTTTTCTTTGCAATAATCAGGATGGTTATGGATTGGAGAAATTAGTAAATTCTTTAAATTGAGATGAACGATTGTCAAATGTTAATTTTTTATAAGAAAGATTTATTTTTAAAAGCATTTACATGGGACTTGATATAACAATTTCCGAGGCTGCTTTTACATTATACTACATCGCTCAGGCACCGCCATCGCTCCACACGACCGGCCCAGCCAACTCCATACACCAGACTGCTAGGTACTACTTACTCCTACTGCTACACAGTTCCTACTGCATACAACACTGCTCTCTGGTCTGAGATTCTCTTATAGCTTACATATAGCAGGCAGCGCGTGAGCAAGCCATCGAAATTACATCTGCTCAAAAGCTAAACAGCTGTTATCACGTTAGTTCATTCCCACTGAGGTTCCACACCACTGTAGATCATCTTTCAAAGTAGTGTCTTCTAGTGTTTGGTAAGTAGATGATGTTAGTCATTTCACGCTATTGATATTAGACCGCGCAGTCATAATAAGGGGCAGATTTAGGCAATTAATTAGTAATTTTACTTAGGAAATGTAAACTATGTAATACAAAGGTTTTTTTAACCTACAATAAATACATAAGCAGGAACAACGTTTATCATTTAGTAGGATTCATCATTCATTTATGTTTAGATTGTAATTTGTGGAATTAAGAGATCCTAAGATCTGCTGGAATGGAATGTAGTCAAATTAAGTCGGGTGATGCTGAGGGAATTAGATTAGGAAATGAGACACTTAAAGTAGTAAAGGAGTTTTGCTATTTAGGGAGTAAAATAACCGATGATGGTCGAAGTAGAGAGGATATAAAATGTAGACTGGCAATGGCAAGGAAAGCGTTTCTCAAGAAGAGGATTTTGTTAACATCGAGTATAGATTTAAGTGTCAGGAAGTCGTTTCTGAAAGTATTTGTATGGAGTGTAGCCATGTATGGAAGTGAAACATGGACGATAACTAGTTTGGACAAGAAGAGAATAGAAGCTTTCGAAATGTGGTGCTACAGAAGAATGCTGAAGATAAGGTGGGTAGATCAAGTAACTAATGAGGAGGTATTGAATAGGATTGGGGAGAAGAGAAGTTTGTGGCACAACTTGACTAGAAGAAGGAATCGGTTGGTAGGACATGTTTTGAGGCATCAAGGGATCACAAATTTAGCATTGGAGGGCAGTGTGGAGGGTAAACATCGTAGAGGGAGACCAAGAGATGAATACACTAAGCAGATTCAGAAGGATGTATGTTGCAGTAGGTACTGGGAGATGAAGAAGCTTGCACAGGATAGAGTAGCATGGAGAGCTGCATCAAACCAGTCTCAGGACTGAAGACCACAACAAGATCTGCTTCAGGGGGTAGTCAGACAAGGCCAAATCTTCATTTCAGCGTTTATTATTTTCCGTTGCGCACATTCATTTTACACCCACCCGGAGTAGCATCTTGGAACGTGGCTTTTCCTGTAGCAGGACTACTTGTTCTGTTGAGGTACAGTGTTGCAGTATGACGGGCTGCATTGTCACATTGATACCAACAGTGATCGTCTGCTTACTGTTGCTCTACTGTACTATGTACGCAGAGCTGTGAAATGTGTTGGTATCCTTCCGCGTGTTAGCAACAAGGAGACCACACCCCTACCTATACCGTAACACCGTCGCTCGGTACTTCGCTGTCTGCACTACACACGTCTGCAGGTAGCACTGTCCACGCTCTCTCCGGCCGCAAACGCTTCCATCGGACTTCCACAGAGCACAGTGTGGCTCACTCGTTTCCAGTCGTGAACTCACCAGTGGAGTCGCCCTTTCTGCCACATCAGGCCTCGCTTAGCGCTGATCGCAGAAATGTGTGGCTCGTGCGTAGCTGCTCGACCATCGTACCCGACCATCTTCAACTCCATAAGTACAGGGTTATTACAAATGATTGAAGCGATTTCACAGCTCTACAATAACTGTATTATTTGAGATATTTTCACAATGCTTTGCACACACACACAAAAACTCAAAAAGTTTTTTTAGGCATTCACAAATGTTCGATATGTGCCCCTTTAGTGATTCGGCAGACATCAAGCCGATAATCAAGTTCCTCCCACACTCGGCGCAGCATGTTCCCATCAATGAGTTGGAAAGCATTGTTGATGCGAGCTCGCAGTTCTGGCACGTTTCTTGGTAGAGCAGGCTTAAACACTGAATCTTTCACATCAGTATGCGTGAAACCTGCCCGCACGCG
Organism: Schistocerca cancellata; assembly: GCF_023864275.1. Classification (NCBI taxonomy): domain Eukaryota; kingdom Metazoa; phylum Arthropoda; class Insecta; order Orthoptera; family Acrididae; genus Schistocerca; species Schistocerca cancellata. Next base: position 556,197,770 of record NC_064632.1, read on the forward strand.
TTCAACCGCTTCTTCGCTCACTGCAGGCCGACCCGTTGATTTCCCCTTACAGAGGCATCCAGAAGCTTTAAACTGCGCATACCATCGCCGAATGGAGTTAGCAGTTGGTGGATCTTTGTTGAACTTCGTCCTGAAGTCTCGTTGCACTGTTATGACTGACTGATGTGAGTGCATTTCAAGCACGACATACGCTTTCTCGGCTCCTGTCGCCATTTTGTCTCACTGCGCTCTCGAGCGCTCTGGCGGCAGAAACCTGAAGTGCAGCTTGAGTCGAACAAAACTTTGAGTTTTTCTACGTATCTGTAGTGTGTCGTGACCATATGTCAGTCAATGGAGCTACAGTGAATTTATGAAATCGCTTCAATCATTTGTAATAGCCCTGTACAGTTATTCTGCTAGCTGGACCACTGGTAGCACTACGAAACTCGCAAGTGATTTCTTCCGATGATTTCGCACGATTTTCAAGGAGCAGTCTCTGCAGTGCTCGGCGGTCCCTGACCGTCAATACGTTTTAGGTGTGCCCGGTGGTGTTTCAGCTGCACTTGTTCCTTCGCGCCGGCCGGAGTGGCCGTGCGGTTCGAGGCGCTACAGTCTGGAAGCGAGCGACCGCTACGGTCGCAGGTTCGAATCCTGCCTCGGGCATGGATGTGTGTGATGTCCTCAGATTAGTTAGGTTTAATTAGTTCTACGTGCTAGGCGACTGATGACCTCAGACGTTGAGTCGCATAGTGCTCAGAGCCATTTGACCCAATTTTTTGTTCCTTCGCGTTTCCACTTCAGAGTCGTATCACCAGCAGTCGGCTTTGGCAGCCTTAGAATGGATGAAACGTCTCTGATGGATTTATTACTCAGGTGACATCCAGTGATCAGCGCACGGGCCTGTCGCTGTGGCCGAACGGTTCTAGGTGCTGCAGTCCGGAACCGCGCTACTGCTACGGTCGCAGGTTCGAATCCGGCCTCGGCCATTGATGTGTGTGATGTCCTTAGGTTAAGTTTAAGTAGTTCTAAGTGCTAGGGGACTGATGACCTCAGATGTTGAGTTCCATAGTGCTCAGAGCCATTTGCACCATCAGTTCACGTTGGAAGTCATTCCTCTCTTCTGACAGACCCATTCTGCTGCTGCTTCTCTTCTGACACGACAACATCCCCTGCCTCCAATAATGGAAGGTCACTCTTTAGTGACATCTAGTGGCGAATTCCTTATTAAATAGGACTGTCCGGATACTTTCAAGCAGACAGTGTATACTGTACGTGCAAATTGCGACCCCAAAGAGAAGTGGTGGGGATGTTTACGTAACAAAAGCGTCGTTTCGATTCACCAGTGGCATGGAATCTGAGTAGCCGGTAAAGAATCGGGGCAAGTAATTGTGTTGTGACTTGGCAAGACAGCCAAGTCACTATGCGAGGATACCGAAAGGCACGCGTTAAACTCACGCAGGCTGGCGTGAGGTCTGGAACAGTAAAGTAGTTGAGTCTAGTAAGAAAAGAACGTAGTTGCTGGAACACTTAACTTTAATCCATAATTGGTGTACATCGCTCTTGAATGTACAGGCTTTAATATCTCAATATAAACTGGTAATGGCGCCTTGCTAGGTCGTAGCAAATGACGTAGCTGAAGGCTATGCTAACTATCGTCTCGGCAAATGAGAGCGTATTTGTCAGTGTAGCTTCGCTAGCAAAGTCGGCTGTACAACTGGGGCGAGTGCTAGGACGTCTCTCTAGACCTGCCGTGTGGCGGCGCTCGGTCTGCAATCACTGACAGTGGCGACACGCGGGTCCGTCGTATACCAGCGGACCGCGGCCGATTTAAAAACTACCACCTAGCAAGTGTGGTGTCTGGCGGTGACACCACAATTGCTCTCCTGATCACTTCGCTTCGTTAATCTCTAGTGCACAAGGTCCAATTGGAATCAGTAAGTATCCTCGCTCATGTGAATATTGTGAGGTAACGGGCGACTTGTGGCGCCCTGCAAAGATTATATGTTCCGAGTTGGGGCGGCCGCACAGGACGCTCGTCAAACCCGCGGCCCGGCAGCAACCACGTGGTCCCGAACGTTGGCTTAGCAACCGCGTGATGCCGCACGACGGCCGGTCCAGCCGCATGGCTGGGAATTCCATCGTGACGCTGTGTTGATGAGGGAGACACGCCGGGAGTGCCAAAGATGGCGGACTTTGTGAAACTTTAATGGCAGGTATTTCACAGTTGGTATAGAAATTAACTATGGCCAGATGAATCATGATAACTCAAAAGTAAACACGTACATTACTACTATTTGCACGACGATTCTGATGGTGTAATCAGATTTTCAATATCTTCATTAGTTCAAAGTTTAGTACCTGACGGTAAATTATACAAGTAACACCTAGCAACTAATTTCCAAAATACACTCCTGGAAATTGAAATAAGAACACCGTGAATTCATTGTCCCAGGAAGGGGAAACTTTATTGACACATTCCTGGGGTCAGATACATCACATGATCACACTGACAGAACCACAGGCACATAGACACAGGCAACAGAGCATGCACAATGTCGGCACTAGTACAGTGTATATCCACCTTTCGCAGCAATGCAGGCTGCTATTCTCCCATGGAGACGATCGTAGAGATGCTGGATGTAGTCCTGTGGAACGGCTTGCCATGCCATTTCCACCTGGCGCCTCAGTTGGACCAGCGTTCGTGCTGGACGTGCAGACCGCGTGAGACGACGCTTCATCCAGTCCCAAACATGCTCAATGGGGGACAGATCCGGAGATCTTGCTGGCCAGGGTAGTTGACTTACACCTTCTAGAGCTCGTTGGGTGGCACGGGATACATGCGGACCTGCATTGTCCTGTCGGAACAGCAAGTTCCCTTGCCGGTCTAGGAATGATAGAACGATGGGTTCGATGACGGTTTGGATGTACTGTGCACTATTCAGTGTCCCCTCGACGATCACCAGTGGTATACGGCCAGTGTAGGAGATCGCTCCCTACACCATGATGCCGGGTGTTGGCCCTGTGTGCCTCGGTCGTATGCAGTCCTGATTGTGGCGCTCACCTGCACGGCGCCAAACACGCATACGACCATCATTGGCACCAAGGCAGAAGCGACTCTCATCGCTGAAGACGACACGTCTCCACTCGTCCCTCCATTCACGCCTGTCGCGACACCACTGGAGGCGGGCTGCACGATGTTGGGGCGTGAGCGGAAGACGGCCTAACGGTGTGCGGGACCGTAGCCCAGCTTCATGGAGACGGTTGCGAATGGTCCTCGCCGATACCCCAGGAGCAACAGTGTCCCTAATTTGCTGGGAAGTGGCGGTGCGGTCCCCTACGGCACTGCGTAGGATCCTACGGTCTTGGCGTGCATCCGTGCGTCGCTGCGGTCCGGTCCCAGGTCGACGGGCACGTGCACCTTCTGCCGACCACTGGCGACAACATCGATGTACTGTGGAGACCTCACGCCCCACGTGTTGAGCAATTCGGCGGTACGTCTACCCGGCCTCCCGCATGCCCACTATACGCCCTCGCTCAAAGTCCGTCAACTGCACATACGGTTCACGTCCACGCTGTCGCGGCATGCTACCAGTGTTAAAGACTGCGATGGAGCTCCGTATGCCACGGCAAACTGGCTGACACTGACGGCGGCGGTGCAAAAATGCTGCGCAGCTAGCGCCATTCGACGGCCAACACCGCGGTTCCTGGTGTGTCCGCTGTGCCGTGCGTGTGATTGCTTGTACAGCCCTCTCGCAGTGTCCGGAGCAAGTATGGTGGGTCTGACACACCGGAGTCAATGTGTTCTTTTTTCCATTTCCAGGAGTGTATAAACGCTTCATCCGATTTTGTCGATCGCCGTGTCTTTAGAAAGCTATTAGTGTAAACCTAAATTGGTATGAATTGCTGGCATTTAACTTGAATAGTACATGAGTTATTGGAGGTCAAAGTGGCCGATTACTATGTATTGGGTCAGGCCATAAGTACTCCACAGTTACACGAAAAAACGGTAGCAGCATGCTTGTAAATGTATTCATCTACGTGTTTTTTTAAATCCGATATATACTATTCATGAAATAATTAGTTAAATATTTACTGTGTTTTAGGAAGCACAGAGAGATTAGGCTACTGGCCTACCTTTTGTTATATTCCTTTGATATATGTTTATTTAATTTGTTTATGTATCTAAAATGTGTGTTAGAGCGTGTTTATGGTTCATCCATAGAAATATTTATTTAATTTCTAGTTATTTAAATGTAAATCCAGTACAGGGTTATTACAAATGATTGAAGCGATTTCACAGCTCTACAATAACTTTATTATTTGAGATATTTTCAAAATGCTTTGCACACACATACAGAAACTCAAAAAGTTTTTTTAGGCATTCACAAATGTTCGATATGTGCCCCTTTAGTGATTCGGCAGACATCAAGCCGATAATCAAGTTCCTCCCACACTCGGCGCAGCATGACCCCATCAATGAGTTCGAAAGCATCGTTGATGCGAGCTCGCAGTTCTGGCACGTTTCTTGGTAGAGGAGGTTTAAACACTGAATCTTTCACATAACCCCACAGAAAGAAATCGCATGGGGTTAAGTCGGGAGAGCGTGGAGGCCATGACATGAATTGCTGATCGTGATCTCCACCACGACCGATCCATCGGTTTTCCAGTCTCCTGTTTAAGAAATGCCGAACATCATGATGGAAGTGCGGTGGAGCACCATCCAGTTGAAAGATGAAGTCGGCGCTGTCGGCCTCCAGTTCTGGCATGAGCCAATTTTCCGCGGGCTACGCGTGAAACTTGCCCGCACGCGTTCAACCGTTTCTTCGCTCACTGCAGGCCGACCCGTTGATTTCCCCTTACAGAGGCATCCAGGAGCTTTAAACTGCGCATACCATCGCCGAATGGAGTTAGCAGTTGGTGGATCTTTGTTGAACTTCGTCCTGAAGTGTCGTTGCACTGTTATGACTGACTGATGCGAGTGCATTTAAAGCACGACATACGCTTTATCGGCTCCTGTCGCCATTTTGTCTCACTGCGCTCTCGAGCGCTCTGGCGGCAGAGACCTGAAGTGCGGCTTCAGCCGAACAAAACTTTATGAGTTTTTCTACGTATCTGTAGTGTGTCGTGACCATATGTCAATGGCTCTGAGCACTATGGGACACAACTGCTGAGGTCATTAGTCCCCTAGAACTTAGAACTAGTTAAACCTAACTAACCTAAGGACATCACAAACATCCGTGCCCGAGGCAGGATTCGAACCTGCGACTGTAGCGGTCTTGCGGGTCCAGACTGCAGCGCCTTTAACCGCACGGCCACTTCGGCCGGCCATATGTCAATGAATGGAGCTACAGTGAATTTATGAAATCGCTTCAATCATTTGTAATAGCCCTGTATCTCGAATGTGTTTCATTATATTTGTGTGGATGCGTTGGCTTGAAGACATGGCGCGAGCGCTCTGGCCAATCACAGCGCTCGTTACTAAGAGAGGCGTGTGGAGGTTGTGGAGGAGCATCGTTTCCGGGGAGGACACGGGGGAGGTCGGAACAGGGCGGCGCGAGGGACAGCAGCAGTGGATATGGACGCGACGGCGCGGGGGACTCACGGTTGCGAGAGAGACTTGGAATGTGCAGCGGTTTGCGCGTGGTCGCGAGCGAGAGAGAAATACTTCGGAGTGCGGACTTGTGAACTTGTGAGACGTCCGAGGTTTCTACAGTGAAGACGTAGTGTGCGTTTAGAAGAGAATATCTCCCGAGCTATGTTGTTCATAACTAATTACGTGCAGTAGGAATCTATTGTTTACCTGTTATTCAACTTATATTTTATTTAATTGCTGGACCATCGACACCAATTCGTGTTTTGCAGAAATATATCGCATTCTCAAAAGTACCTCTACTATCGTACTCATCATTTAAAGTCGTTAAGATAGTACCTGCTGTTGTGTCTAGACAAGACAGTCTAGACACAAGGCGGAGATACCGAAAGGGCACGCGTCAACTCACGCCGACTGGCGTGATTTCTGGAACAGGATACATTATGAATGCACTAAAGAAAAGTACGTATCGTCTGTTTACTTAACTTTAATTCATCCTTGTGGTACATCGCTCTTGACTATACAAATGAGACTCTCTCCAGATATGGTTAATGGCGCCTTGCTAGGTCGTAGTCATGGACTTAGCTGAAGGCTATTCTAGCTGTCTCTCGGCAAATGAGAGAAAGGCTTCGTCAGTGTAGTCGCTAGCAAAGTCGTCGTACAACTGGGGCGAGTGCTAGTACGTCTCTCTAGACCTGCCATGTGGTGGCGCTAGGTCTGCAATTACTGACAGTGGCGACACGCGGGTCCGACATGTACTAATGGACCGCGGTCGATTTAAAGCTACCACCTAGCAAGTGTGGTGTCTGGCGGTGACACCACACCTGCAGATTTTATTTAACTGCAATCTTTCATTCATAAATTTATATGTTTCATTCATAATTCGCAATTGCCGAGTGATACGAACCTTCGACCATTCGGTTCATGTGTGTATTCTTATCGTATACTGTGGACTCAGCAGTATTTGGCTTGTAACGCGGCAACTACGTATCCCAGGCCATAGACAACAAAACCAGCCAAGATTTTTAATATTGCAACTCCGAGTCGAAGGGTACGTAGTTGCGGGCCACACATCATTTCATTCATTTTATTTTGAAAGCCCGCAATTTATACCGAAACGAGTATTCCTCTTCGAAAACAACGTTATTTTTGAAGAAATGCCAAGCTTCTCCTCTCGTCCCGTCCGCTCATCTATATTTTTCTCCCATAACGATCGCGTCCTTCTTTTCGTGTTGTTCACTACCAAGGCAGCCTCGCTGAAATCAAGAATTGGTGATATTCACTTAGCCCTCGAAGCCGTGGTAAGTTTTCTGCCTACGCGTGCAGTGCCGATGCGTGCCCTCTGTGCAGCGACACTTCCCGTTCGCTGTTGCTCGTGCCTTAAGGAAGGCGTAAGTGGACACTCGGGTGTCGGCAATTTGTCTGTGGTCATCAGACTGTAAAATACTTATCGGAATGTAAATAATGCTTCCTAGTTCTCGAGAATAAAAATTTACCCTCTAAGACAAAAACGCAGCACAAAGCAGGTATCCAAATGGTTCGGAAATCTGTACATCTGATGTACATGTATGAAAAAACAAATGATTAGAATTGCGTAAAAACTTGAAACGTCCCCCTTTGAATAATTATACATGACTGTGCTTAAACTGAAACACAATATTTTTAGCGCAACGGAATCTGACTTTCAATAATCCCTACAAAAGAATGGCCCTGACTAACATTAAACTATACCTTTCACAAATCACTTACCTTACAAAAATCTTCGTTACTCGAACTACTGCAATACAGCGAGCGCCACTACTGCCAGCTAAATAAAAGATTCTTACTACTGAAGGCACTAACTACTGATAGGCATAGTTAGCAAATGAAAGATTTTGATAGAGAACAAACAATGTATTTACCTTAATAGCGTTCAAAAGTCATAATATATATTTATCAGTTCATTACATCCAGTCTTACAAATGTATTGTCTCTGATGCACACACGTCCAGATCATCGGCTCTCAAATTTCCGCCATCTCGCTCCCCACATCCACCACTGCTGGCGGCTCACCTCCAACTGCACAACGCTACGCGCTGTTAACAGCCAGCTGCCCAACGCTACGATAGCGAACAACAATGCAAACCAGCCACAGCCTGCACACAGCACAGCCTGTGATTTTCATATAGAGCGCTACGTGGCGTTACCAATATCAAAACCTAAACAGCCTACTTACAAACTGTATGATTTATTCAAGAGACACACCTTCACAAATATAGCAAGACAAGTTATTCGTCCTCCTCTGGCCCTTATGCAAGCAGTTATTCGGCTTGGCACAGATTTGTGGAGTTATATGGTGTCCTCTTGAGGGATATCGGGTCAATCTTTCTTCAATTGGCGCTTTAGATAGTCAAAATCACGAGCTCTTTGGAGGCCCCTGCCCTTAATGCTCCAAACGTTCTAACAGCACAGCACTATGTTGACTGTATTCTATGCTCCGTTTTGTTGCCCTTCATGACGCGTTATCCTGGCTTACATTTCAGCAAGATACTGCCAGCATGCTCATGGCCAAAGTTTCTACTGCTTGTCTCCGCGCTTTGCAAATCCTACCTTGACCGGTGTAATGGTCGCCTGGTCGTAGATATTGCTAATTGCTATAATCGCACTATTTCACTCACATTTACGGAGCTTGTTAGCACTTGATGTTAGGTTGGCGCCATTAAAATGCATTGTAGTAATCACTGCTGCTTGCTGGATCGCTGCTGTGTCTCGATGCTGATGCTGGCTCTAAATCTAGTTGGCTAGGGTTAAAAACATGAGGTCCCGTGTTTTTTATGTGCTTTTGTTGATAAAGAACGAGCGAAACCAACAAATATGTAAACTTCAAATATTTATTACTCTGGTGGCCATCTTAATTCCACTGTCCACCAAAGACCATGACACAACACAAAGTAGTATTTCCTTTACATGTTCTTTGCATTGTTTATCCACCTCAAACAATAACACACAAACACACTTTACCAAAGTGACATTCCGACCGCCTCTCGACCCTTCTTGCTGCTCGTATTTATAACATTGTCAAAGAACTACTAAAAAGAGATCTAGTTTACAAGTCACATGTACATCTGTTATCATAATTTGTGCAGAAAAGTTATTAATTTGCATCGAGTGACATAATTTAACATGTTATTAAAATGACAGGCAGATTTGTTGACTTGACAGAATAATTCTTTGTTACAAAAAGGCCGTTTTTTAGAAGTTTGTCAATTGACTTCTCTAATTTGCATAAATAAGTAAATAACATGAATTATTAAGAATTACATTGGTTTTCGTCTAAAATAGGATTGCTTACGTGAATACTGAGTGAAAACGCTCCTAGTGAACAAATAGGTTTCACTGGGTGAATTTTTATTTAAGGAGATCTAAAATACCAAAGTTGGCCACTATTTTTCGTACTTCATATTAATTATTTAAGATGAACTTAGTGTTTTTACATGATGACATTTGCTGTATCAGTGATCAAGTGATATAAACTTTTGTGTGGGTCAGTTACTCAGTATAATTTAATGGGTTGACTGTTTATAGAGACATGTTATGCAATCATTGTTAACATACACAATGACTTTTCTATAATCATAAATACTCGTTAAACTGGTTGAATTTGGAGGGTATCGCATACTTCGGTAAAGAAAAGCCTTTAATATGTTCCGTTACACCGGGAAGGTCGCCAAATTTCTCCCGAATTGAGAACGTTTCGAGCGTTACGAGCACGACCCTCTAGTCAGCTCCGAGTGTTGAAGATCTAACATGCCAGTTGGACAGAATTTGGCACTATGTCGCTCAGGATGACACACAAAAAATCTCTCAACCAACGCCAATCCGAATAAGAGCGTGAGAATGGCCAGAGGTATACCAGACGTTACTGACTTGCTCAATTTGGGAAGTTCGTTCTCTTGAATAAATCACATAATTTTTCTGAAATTGTAACCATTTGATTGTCTGTACATGTAAATCACATATACCGAATTCCGTCTCGTTCGGATAATTCCTTCGTGGTCCATCTGTTTTTATTTTTCTTAAATTTATTTATTATTCGTCTTAAGAGTATGTATCGCTAAAATGTAAACGTCGTGTGTCTACGGTCTCCCGTCACGTAGACCGTTCCCCGGGTGCAAGTCTTTCGATTTGACGCCACTTCGGCGAAGTGCGCGTCGATGAGGATCAAACGACGATGATTAGGACAACACAACACCCAGTCCCTAAGAGGAGAAAATCTCCGACCCAGCCGGGAATCGAACATGGGCCTTTAGGATTGGCATGCTGTCCCGTTGACCACTCAGCTACCGGGGGTGGCCTGTATATCGCTGATTAGCAGGGCCATGTTGAGGCAAAATATGCAAGGTATGTACTACATCTACATTTACATCTACATTTATACTCCGCAAGCCACCCAACGGTGTGTGGCGGAGGGCACTTTACGTGCCACTGTCATTATCTCCCTTTCCTGTTCCAGTCGCGTATGGTTCGCGGGAAGAACGACTGTCTGAAAGCCTCTGTGCGCGCTCTAATCTCTCTAATTTTACATTCGTGATCTCCTCGGGAGGTATAAGTAGGGGGAAGCAATATATTCGATACCTCTCGAAACCTGGCGAGCAAGCTACGCCGCGATGCAGAGCGCCTCTCTTGCAGAGTCTGCCACTTGAGTTTGCTAAACATCTCCGTAACGCTATCACGGTTACCAAATAACCCTGTGACGAAACGCGCCGCTCTTCTTTGGATCTTCTCTATCTCCTCCGTCAACCCGATCTGGTACGGATCCCACACTGATGAGCAATACTCAAGTATAGGTCGAACGAGTGTTTTGTAAGCCACCTCCTTTGTTGATGGACTACATTTTCTAAGGACTCTCCCAATGAATCTCAACCTGGTACCCGCCTTACCAACAATTAATTTTATATGATCATTCCACTTCAAATCGTTCCGCACGCATACTCCCAGATATTTTACAGAAGTAACTGCTACCAGTGTTTGTTCCGCTATCATATAATCATACAATAAAGGATCCTTCTTTCTATGTATTCGCAATACATTACATTTGTCTATGTTAAGGGTCAGTTGCCACTCCCTGCACCAAGTGCCTATCCGCTGCAGATCTTCCTGCATTTCGCTACAATTTTCTAATGCTGCAACTTCTCTGTATACTACAGCATCATCCGCGAAAAGCCGCATGGAACTTCCGACACTATCTACTAGGTCATTTATATATATTGTGAAAAGCAATGGTCCCATAACACTCCCCTGTGGCACGCCAGAGGTTACTTTAATGTCTGTAGACGTCTCTCCGTTGATAACAACATGCTGTGTTCTGTTTGCTAAAAACTCTTCAATCCAGCCACACAGCTGGTCTGATATTCCGTAGGCTCTTACTTTGTTTATCAGGAGACAGTGCGGAACTGTATCGAACGCCTTCCGGAAGTCAAGAAAAATAGCATCTACCTGGGAGCCTTTATCTAATATTTTCTGGGTGTCATGAACAAATAGAGCGAGTTGGGTCTCACACGATCGCTGTTTCCGGAATCCATGTTGATTCCTACATAGTAGATTATGAGTTTCCAAAAACATGATACTCGAGCAAAACACATGTTCTAAAATTCTACAACAGATCGACGTCAGAGATATAGGTCTATAGTTTTGCGCATCTGCTCGACGACCCTACTACGGTATGAAATAGACAGTGGCTGAAAAATTATAAGAAAAGTTAACATTTGTCTGATTATCGTGAACACCGAGCAAGGTGGCGCCGTGGTTAGCACACTGGACTCACATTCGGAAGGATGACGGTTCAAACCCGTGTCCGGCCATTCTGATTTAGGAGTCCCGTGATTTCGGTATATGGTTTCAGTGAAATGCCGGGATGGCTCCTTTGAAAGGGCACAGTCGATTTTGTTCCCCATCCTTCCCAAATCCGATGGGACTGACGATATCGCTGTTTGTCCGTTCCTCCCAAACCAACCAATTATCGTGACAGCTTTTCTGAGACACACACACACACACAAAAATACAGAACAGAAAACTGCTTCTAATTTGCAAAAACATTTGTGCATTTAGAGGTACTGACATCCACATCTACACCTACATCCACACCTACATCTCCGTGGTTACTCTGCAATTCACACTTAAGTGCCTAGCAGAGGGTTCATCGAACCATTTTAATACTACTTCTCTACCATTCCACTTTCGAATGGGGCGTGGGAAAAAGGAACACCTAAATCTTTCCTTTCGAGCTCTGTTTTCTCTTACTTCATTATGATGACCATTTCTCCCTACGTAGGTGGGTGTCAACAAAATATTTACGCTTTCGGAAGAGAAAATTGGCGATTGAAATTTCGTAAATAGATCTCGCCGCAAAGAAAATCGCCTTTGTTTCAGTGACTGCCATCCCAACTCGCGTATCGTATCAGTGACACTCTCACCCCTATTGCGCGATAACACGAAACGAGCTGTCCTTCTTTGCACTTTTTCGATGTCCTCCGTCAATCCTACCTGGTAAGGATCCCATACCGCGCAGCAATATTCCAGCAGAGGACGGACAAGTGTAATGTAGGCTGTCTCTTTAGTGGGTTTGTCGCATCTTCTAAGTGTTCTGCCAGCAAACGTGCTATGAATATTTAATCACACGTATTTAACGCCAAGTAAAAGTTAACGAGAAATGTGAGCTGCTGCTGACACACGCTGGGAGTCGTCGTCGTCGTCGTCTTAGTCGTCCATCCTTCTCCACGAAAAGAGGGGGAGGAAGAAAATTTTCAATTGTGTGTGAATTCCTAAGGGACCAAACTGCTGTGGTCATCGGTCATTAGACTAACACACCACGTAAACTAACTTCCGCTAAGAGCAACACACACACACACCCATGCGCGAGGGAGGACGAGAGAGAGAGAGAGAGAGAGAGAGAGAGAAGCTGACTACTACTATTGCTATCGTGGCGTGTCTAGTCACCATTACTGGAAAAATGGCAGTGTCTTGTTCTGAAAGGAAGTCACTATGTCTTTTTAACTACCAGAAGCGATCAGTATACCGCTGTAACTTCTTATTTGAATCTGTGATAATCAGTCTGAACCTTTTCCAAACTAGTTCTTCCAAAAAACATGTATCAAGTCCCGCAAACAAGAGGTTGAGGTATCCCGTAAACATCTAGCTGCTTACCAAAAGAGAACTGACAGCTGAAAAAATGCTGGATCACAGCGGGATACCCAGCACTCGCCCATGTTGTTCTGGACCGATCTGATACATCTTACTCGTATTTCCGCGACTGCCTCGGTTCGAGAGTAATCATTTGCGAAACGAAGACGTGGACGACCTTCAAAATATAATGCAAGATGCTGGTACAGTTCCACGACTGATTTTAACTTTTCCACTGTCGTCTCGATATTTATGTGCCAGGCTTCGAATACCATGACCTGCACTTGTGTTACGATTCCCGGTGCTTCACAGAGGGATTCTCTGCGTCTTCGTTCTTAGTCATTCACCTTGGAAGAGATTGTGTCGTCAGATCACTGCGTCTGCTGACGGTGCATTGCAGTGGTACATTTCTCAGAGAAATTCGGCGTACTCGGAAGTGACGTCAAAATTACGTGTCAATCGTTGTGACAGCGAAATTCGATAGCAGGCGACCCAACAAGCCGGGAGCGCCACCAGATTATCCTTCATATGTGGGTTTCGTTATCGGGAATCGCAACATATTCGCAGAGGAAACAGATAATTATTTGTAACGAGGAAGAAAATAACTTACAATGAAATGAATACCCCCTAGTTGCACACAGGCGTTGATATACATCAACAGGGACAGTTCTAAATGTGTGCCTCGACCGGGACTCGAACCCGGGATCTCCTGCTTACATGGCAGACGCTCTGAGCCACCGAGGACACATAGTGCGACTGCAGGGACTTATCTCTGGCACGCCTCCCTTGAGTCCCACATTCTCAACTTATAGTCCCGTACTATATCATAGTGCCACACCCCATTATATTCATTACTCGCAGCTTTTTGCCGATTCCCGTAAGAGTTCGGGCACTGTTTGTGTGTCCGCAGAGAAGAAGATGGTCAAATGGTCGGTGAACTTACACACACACACACACACACACACACACACACACACAGGCGCGCGCGCTCCGAAAAAAGAGATAGTTCTTCATATAAGAATATAACTGTTATTGCCGCTCGTTCGACTGGCAGCAATTTCACCTGTGCTCTTAGGCTTCTGTCCAAGCACAGCCTCGGAAATAGCGTCATATTCCTAAAAAACGACAAATACTTGTGACAAGCAAGAATGCATTTGTCAGTCCTAGTCGTTTCACACACAGCAATTTCATATTTTTTCTTTAATCAGACTAAAGTCACAAAATAGAAGAAACTCATTCCCCATAGCTCACTCCTTACCGTAAATAACATTGAAAATTGCACAATGTACTTGATTTACGTCGATAGGAAAGGAGGCTTAGAACCTCTTGCAAATGTCAAAATGTATTGGGATAGCAGCACACGAACCTACTTCCATCTACTCCGTAATTCTACGTCTCTAACCTTAAGAGCACGGTGAGCACTAACTCTCAACAACGTTGTCATTAATCGTAGTATATCCTGAAAGCTTCTACCGGCAATCTGACGTTTATGAATTATAGCAAATCATACCAAAAGTGCAGTAGTTCTGATAAATCTTCGATGCGCCATTGCCTTGGAATGGCATACTGTCATAACACGCAAATTATAATACGAAGAAAACTAAATACGTCGATATCCATTACGTCGTCTCTAAAGACGTCGACCGCTGTGTACTTTCGTGATCGCACAGAATTCCGCGTCATTTCGACATCAGTTCCGCGCAAGCCGGTGGAGTTACTAACTTCTACCCACACTCCCACCAATCCAGGAAGCATTGTTGCTCTTTAACTGCAGAAAACGAAGTACCGCACGATGTACTTACTTTATCAGCTGTCTGTCCCATATTGTTTTTGCTCCTCTATCGTTGTGCTGTGATAATGTGAATCAGATATCTCAGTATGAGCCAAGACAGCAGAATAATGATCTTCAAGGACCTGCAAACAAGGAAACAAAAAATTTTGAAGGCCCACTATAGTGGCCATGTCCCTTTGCTTGCAAGACGCTAAGAATATAATGAGTATCTGACGCACCTTTTCGGCTAAGCGAGCTTGACAACGGTACCCCAGGGAATGGCCTCGTGATGGTACTTGGTACCGAAAGTGGTAGCCAGTAGACAAAATAAGTGTTGCAAGATACTACAGCAAATAAATGTTCGTGATCGCATTTTCAACAGATAGTATGTTCGGAACGTGCAATACTTCTTTACTGTTCTCTCTTACATGCGCTTACATTTGAATTACGGGTGACTAACTTCGAATATGTTTGTGCATTTCAAACCACTGACTAACGAGTTCTCACGTGATTAATGAAATAGTTTCATGCTGAAATGTTGAGAATAGCTCGAAATATGTAAATGTTATATTAGTAAAAGGAAGCAAAAGATAATTACGTAAATTCACTTTTTGGAGGGGATAATTAAAAGTTTATAAGTGTGTTTGAAAGATTTCATCAATAATTCAAATTATTGGAATAGTTACATAGAATAATAATATCGTACTGTCCTGTCAGACGATGGGGGGAATTCAGTGATGCAGGGACGTAGTTTGAAGCTCGGAATCCATGCAGAGAATTTTTCTTCTCCATTTTTTTTCTGACAAGCAGGCTATATTCACAACTACACGTTTTTACTTTCTTGTAAACGATCTTTCCTGTGGTACACTACCATAATGATTTTTTTAACAAACTGAAAAATTCAAATACAACTTAAGACCTCTAGAGTGAAGCTTACGTATCATCGCCTTCCCGCCCTTATCTTCACACATACGGGTGGAGTCGAATTTTACCCTTAGATTATTTTTTCCTAGGAAATAATCAGAACATGTAGTAAGTTTGGTTGAAACTGCTAAGTGAGTTCCAGAGTTATGAGTCCATTTTTATACTCATCCCTTGGAATTAGAGTTCAGTTTTAAACATGTTCTATGGATCATTGCATCAACTCACCCATGACATAGAAATTATCTTTAGATTTACAAATAATTAATGAAGGAAACAAATTTCCTGAGTGAGAGCGTGATCATTGTGAATATTTTGTGAATAAAACCTTCTAAATCCGTTAATACACTCCTGGCCATTAAAATTGCTACACCAGGAAGATGACGTGCTACAGACGCGAAATTTAACCGACAGGAAGAAGATGCTGTGATATGTAAATGATTAGCTTTTCAGAGCATTCACACAAGGTTGGCGCCGGTGGCGACACCTACAACACATACACAAACAGCAAAAACAGTTACCTGGTGAAACGTTGTTGTGATTCCTCGTGTAAGGAGGAGAAATGCGTACCATCACGTTTCCGACTTTGATAAAGGTCGGATTGTAGCCTACCGCGATTACAGTTTATCGTATCGCGACATTGCTGCTCGCATTTGTCGAGATCCAATGACTGTTAGCATAATATGGAATCGGTGGGTTCAGGAGGGTAATACGGAATGCCGTGCTGGATCCCAACGGCCTCGTATCACTAGCAGTCGAGATGACAGGCATCTAATCCGCATGGCTTTAACGGATCGTGCAGCCACGTCTCGATCCCTGAGTCAACAGATGGGGACGTTTGCAATACAGCAACCATCTGCACGAACAGTTCGACGACGTTTGAAGCAGCATGGACTATCAGCACGGGGAACATGGCTGCGGGTACCCTTGACGCTGCATCACAGACAGGAGCGTCTGCGATGGTGTACTCAACGATGAACCTGGGTGCACGAATGGCAAAACGTCACATTTTTGGATGAAACCAGGTTCTTTTTGGAGCATCTTGATGGTCGCATCCGTGTTTGGCGACATCGCTGTGAACGCACATTGGAAGCGTATGTTCGTCATCGCCATACTGGCGTATCACCCGGCGTGAAGGTTACACGTCTCGGTCACCTCTTGTTCGCATTGACGGCACTTTGAACAATGGACTTTACATTTCAGATGTGTTACGACCCGTGGCTCTACCCTTCATTCGATCCCTGCGAAACCCTACATTTCAGCAGGATAATACACGACCGCATGTTGCAGATCCTGTACGGGCGTTTCAGGATACAGAAAAAGTTCGACTGCTGCCCTGGCCAGCACATTCTCCAGATATCTCATCAATTGAAAACGTCTAGTCAATGGTGGCCGAGCAACTGGCTCGTCACTATACGCCTGTCACTACTCTTGATGAACTGTGGTATCATGTTGAAGCTGCATGGGCAGCTGTACCTGTACACGCCAACCAAGCTCTGTTTGACTCAATGCCCAGGCGGATCAAGGCCGTTATTACGGCAAGAGCTGTTTGTTCTGGGTACTGATTTCTCAGGATCTATGCACCCACATTGCGCGAAAATGTGATCACAAAAAAATGGTTCAAATGGCTCTGAGCACTATGGGACTTAACATCTGAGGTCATCAGTCCCCTAGACCTTAGAACTACTTAAACCTAACTAACCTAAGGACATCACACACAGCTTTGCCGGAGGCAGGATTCGAACCTGCGACCGTAGCAGCGTGCAGTTCCGGACTGAAGCGCCTAGAACCGCTCGGCCACCGCGGCCGGCAAATGTAATCACATGTCAGTTATAGTATATTATATTTGTCCAATGAATACCCGTTTATCATCTGCATTTCTTCTTCGTGTAGCAATTTTAATGGCCTTTAGTGTATATATCTTTTTTATTGGTTTAGCATACTGAGGATAACGTGAAATAATTTGTACCTTCTTCCTTTCCAGTAGTTTTTCATCCTTTAGCTATATTTTCTCTTGTTGTTTCTGCCCATATTCCGCCAGGTTTTTTTTTTTCTCCAGGTAGTCCTTGACACACTCTACTTTTCCTCTGAACTTTTCTCTTTCTCCTACTTCTTTTTCAGTTATTTCCATTTCCCTCGGCTGTACTTTAAGTTTTCTACTCCACGTCATGCTGTTTTTGGGTTTTTTGTCAAAAAATTTAAAAATCCTTTTTGTTATTCTTTTGTCATCGTTGATTTTTAAGTGTCCATAGAATACGACACTTTTCTTCCTCATTGTGTCTAATATTCGTCATTTTCTTTCATAAAGTTCTTTATTACTTCTTAATTTAGATTTCCTATTATGGTAATTTGGTCCCAAGGTGTTCCTGATTTTTTTTTCCTTCTTTTGGATTTCACTTAACCGTTTGGTTGTATTTAACGAAAGCAAATCTGAAGCATAAAGACATTGTGACCTACTGACGGTGTTGTAGTGCCAGAATTTTGGACTTACGGAAATAGGTTTCTCATTAAAAAATGCTTTTTTTTAATTGAAGAATCACTTCCCGTTTCCTTGTCCTTGCCAAGTTAGCTTCTTTGCCCATAGCATTTGTTTGCATCATTTCACCTAGATATATAAGTTCTGTAGCCTTCTTTGTTCTTCCATAGACAGTTTCCATGTATTTCAGTGCCTCTTTCGCGTATTTTTTCAAAAGATGTTTGTAGGTCTTCTTTTTAAGTCTTCTTTTTAAGCTCTTGTAGGAGATATATCTATGTTGCTGCATCTTCTATAGATTCAGCTAAGACAGCAAGATCGTCTGCAAAATCCAAACAAACAAGTGTCAGATTATCTCCTTTTTCCCCAGTCATCACTTTTATAATTCTGTCTGTTTCTGTTCCATTACTCAATTGTCAGATTACCTTTTCAAGTATGGAACTGAACAGCAGTGGCTTAGATCCTTTTTGATCTCACAGGCGTCGGAGGTTACACTCAAAAATTTAATTTTGTTACTGTGTCTTTTATGATTGCCACAGATTTTTTTTCAACTCCAAACTTTTTTGAGGTGTTGAATAATGTTTCCCTGTCAACTGAATCATATTCTTTTTTGAAGTCTACAAATGTTACACAAACGCGTTTAGTTCTAATTCTTCTATAACTGATTATAAATTTCAGATTTAAAATTTGTTCGACACAGGTTCGTCCTTTCATAAACCATCCTTGGTACTCTCTCAATTGCTGATCCAATTGGCTTTCGAGCCTGTTTTGTAATGCTTGTAAAAGAATTTTGTAAGTTACTGCAAGAGCTCTGTAGTTATTAGGGCTTTATCTTTTTTCTGAATTGAATGAATTGATGGTTTTTTCCAATTTTCTAATATAGCTTTTGTGTGCAGTACTTTTTAAAAGAGTCAAAGCAGATTATATACTGCTCCAGCAACTGCAATTTTCCACATTTAAGTAGCTGCTGAATCTTGCAGGGGAGCTTAATCATTGTTCAGATTTTTAATGATCTTTCGGATTTAATCCATGCTGGAAGGGTCTGAGTTTGTGTTAGTGCATCCATGATTTTGTTATAGAAACTTTGCTCTTGGTTCGACACTTACCTGGTTAATACATGTCTTGATTCATACACTCTAAGAAAAAAAGAACGGACAACTAAGGAATTATTCGACTGGGACGGAATTTGGTGCTACAAAGGAATGCTGAAGATTAGATGGGTAGATCACATAACTAATGAGGAGGTATTGAATAGAATTGGAGTGAAGAGAAATTTGTGGCACAACTTGACTAGAAGAAGGGATCGGTTGGTCAGGCATATTTTGAGGCATCAAGGGGTCACCAATTTAGTGTTGGAGGGCAGCGTGGAGGGTAAAAATCGTAGAGGGAGACCAAGGGATGAGTACACTAAACAGATTCAGAAGGATGTAGGTTGCAATAGGTACTGGGAGATGAAGAAGCTTGCACAGGATAGAGTAGCATGGAGAGCTGCATCAAACCAGTCTATAGACTGAAGAACACCACAGCAGCAACGATGTACATGTAAAGACAAACAAATGATTACAGTACCAGAAAAAGTGAACGATTTATGCAACAGAACTTTCTTCACAGATTGAGCAAGTCAATAAAGCATTGGTATACCAGTGGCCCGTACGAAAGCAATTATTCGGCTTGACTTTGACTGACAGAGTTGTTTGTGCCCTCCTGAGGGATGTCGTGCAAAATTTTGTCCAATTGATGCGTTAGATAGTCGAACTGCCAAGCTGGTTGGAGGGCCCTGCCCATAACGCTCCGGAGTTCTCAAATGGGGACAGATCTTGGTGATCTTACGGACCAAGATAGGGATTGGGAATAACGAAGAGAAGCAGTAGAAACTCCTGCCGTATGCTAGCGAGCATTATCTTGCTGAAATGTAGCCCAGGATCGCTTGCCATGAAGGGCACAAAACGGGGCGTAGATTATCGTCGAAAGACTGCTATGCTGTAAGGGTGCAGAGGATGACGACCAAAGAGGTTCTGCTAAGAAAAGAAATGGCACCCCAAACCATCACCACTGTTCGTCGGCTCGTACTGCAGACGAGAGTCAGGTTGGTATCCTACCGCTATCCAGGGAGTCTCCAGACACTCTGCGCTGGTCACTGGGGCTCAGTTAGAACCTGAACTCATCACTGAAAACAATTCTACGCCAGTCAATGAGATTCCAGGCCGAATGTGCTGGACAGCACTGCAAACTGGCTTGTTGGTGTACGTAGGTCAATGGCAGTCGGCGCAAGGGGTGCCGTGAGCCACCTGTTAATGATGCTTGTGTTCACTGAAGCACCAGTTGCATTTCGGGTAGATCATAATGACGAATCCTAGGCTCTGAGTCCCCCTCCGACGATATCTCTGTCTCCACGTTCTGCCGCCTCTTTGGTCGACCGCTTCCTCCTCGACGCTGTGTTCGGCTATGCTTCATCCATTCCTGCCGAAAATCGTCGAATAGTGACATCACTCTTATTCAAATGTCGACCGATTCGCTGATAACTCCAAGCAGCTTATTTGAGCCGAACTACACGTCCTCTGTCAACTCCTGACACGCGCGTATACTGTTTACGCGCCTGTCTGCGAGGCGTAGTTCCTGTCCAGCTGAGTACACGGAATGAACTTAATTAGTCTCTATGCCTGGTAACGATGTGTCAGCTGTTCACCATCCCTGCCAGCTGCGCTGTTAAATCGCGCTGCAGCGCTACACAATCATCCATCGGCCGCCAAAGTTAACAATTGTGCATTTTTCTTAGATACCAGTATGAATATTAATTTGTGACCAATTATTTTTTGCTAGAGTGTAACATAGTTTCGGCTACTGCTATCATTAGACCAAAACTGAGAACGTGTAAGTCTAGGTTGTGTGTCAGTATCAGTTTATGTCCTGGTTATGCAGAGGTTTTATTGACACTTACAGTGAAAGTCGTTTTTGGGTTAAAGGTCTTGATCTGATGATGGCAGAGACCCAGTTAACTCACATTAAGCGATCTAGGCGGCTTTAAGCACAAAATATGTTTAGAAATAAGACTAATTTTCTCTGTAAAACCAGGGCACGTGCTATCCATTTATATACATTTCGTTTTAATCTTAATCTATAACAAAATTCGATAGTTTAACTCAACAACGCACATACTGTCTGCTCAGAAATTAGCCTGTGGAGTAGAAGGAATCGTCAAGTCGAAATGACTTGAGTTTCTTTTTAAAAGTTTCATTACTTACCAGCAAATGTAATTCATAATGGATATGGTTAAATATATGTCTGGCACCATAATTTTCTGGTGTTTGTGCAGGAATAAAATAAGTTCTGGGTAGTGGAGGTTGTTTTTGTTCCTGGAGATATATTAATGAATACTACTGTTATTTACAAATTGTAGTCTCTAATTATTATTATTACGTAAAAATTCAGTAAAGAAACTTGAAGTAAAGATCTTCAAAGGGAAACTTCCATTACCCTCCAAAACAGTGACAAGACGAGTAGTAATCGGTAGAACAGATGCCACATTTTTCAGTTTTTAAGTCGCTATATTAGTAACTAACACGAAAACGATATTACTAATAAAGAAGTTACGAATGATATGTGTCACGGTACACAGAATACTGGGCGACAAGACAAGGATGTATGCAATTCTAAAATTTTACAAAGTAATGGCTGCCACTGCTGTAATATGTGGAAACGAAACTTGGACGTCACCTACACAAAGACATAAGAAGAACAATGTTAATGAGAACCAACTCAGTTGTATTAAGGTATATTTATTCGTCCGCAGCTCGTGGTCTTGCGCTAGCGTTCTCGCTTCCCGCGCACGGGGTCCCGGGTTCGATTACCTGCAGGGTCAGGGATTTCTCGTGCCTCGCGATGAGTGGCTGTGGTTGTGTCGTCTTCATCATCATCATTCATCCTCATTACGGTCGGAGGAAGGCAATGGCAAACTACCTCCACTAGGACCTTGCCTAGTACAGCATTGGAGGTCTCCCGTATCGTCCTTTACACTCCTCGGAGTATGGGACATCATCATCATCATATTTATTAGCGGACTTTAGGAAGTAAATTACACTTGTCGGCCTCTCTAAGACCATTGGGTAAGACAAATTCTATACAGTTGATATACACGCGACAGTCCTATCATTGTGAATGAAACTTATAAATTTCGCACAGACTCTGGTAATGTATGGACCAAATGAAATGTCACGTCCAGCCATAGTGAAATGGTGCCAACAAATTCTCCAAGGCCACAGAGACGTAGGCGATGCTGATGGGGCATGAAGGCCACCAACGTTGACTGCAGAGGACAATGTCCAGGCCATTGAGGAACTGATTCGCACCCATTACACATTTTACAATGACAAGGACGTTCATACTGAGGTTATCGAATAGCTCCATGATCAAGGAGTGGATTTCCATCGTCGAGGAATTGAACGATTGGTATAGCCTGTCTGTAAACTCATGTGCAAGCAGCTGAGTCCCAACTCTACCTACTTGGACATGTCTCACAAGGCACCTGTCAAGGCCAATGAGATATGCGGACCCTGTGGCGTGCTTCACAGCACGTGACACGACAGGTCTTGAGGGCCAGTGGCTGTCCACGGCGAGGAGCGAGTTACTGTTTGAGTTCAGTTTAACAATTCTTAATTGCGTGTTTAAATACACTCCTGGAAATGGAAAAAAGAACACATTGACACCGGTGTGTCAGAACCACCATACTTGCTCCGGACACTGCGGGAGGGCTGTACAAGCAATGATCACACGCACGGCACAGCGGACACACCAGGAACCGCGGTGTTGGCCGTCGAATGGCGCTAGCTGCGCAGCATTTGTGCACCGCCGCCGTCAGTGTCAGCCAGTTTGCCGTGGCATACGGAGCTCCATCGCAGTCTTTAACACTGGTAGCATGCCGCGACAGCGTGGACGTGAACCGTATGTGCAGTTGACGGACTTTGAGCGAGGGCGTATAGTGAGCATGCGGGAGGCCGGGTGGACGTACTGTCGAATTGCTCAACACGTGGGGCGTGAGGTCTCCACAGTACATCGATGTTGTCGCCAGTGGTAGGTGGAAGATGCACGTGCCCGTCGACCTGGGACCGGACCGCAGCGACGCACGGATGCACGCCAAGACCGTAGGATCCTACGCAGTGCCGTAGGGGACCGCACCGCCACTTCCCAGCAAATTAGGGACACTGTTGCTCCTGGGGTATCGGCGAGGACCATTCGCAACCGTCTCCATGAAGCTGGGCTACGGTCCCGCACACCGTTAGGCCGTCTTCCGCTCACGCCCCAACATCGTGCAGCCCGCCTCCAGTGGTGTCGCGACAGGCGTGAATGGAGGGACGAATGGAGACGTGTCGTCTTCAGCGATGAGAGTCGCTTCTGCCTTGGTGCCAATGATGGTCGTATGCGTGTTTGGCGCCGTGCAGGTGAGCGCCACAATCAGGACTGCATACGACAGAGGCACACAGGGCCAACACCCGGCATCATGGTGTGGGGAGCGATCTCCTACACTGGCCATACACCACTGGTGATCGTCGAGGGGACACTGAATAGTGCACGGTACATCCAAACCGTCATCGAACCCATCGTTCTACCATTCCTAGACCGGCAAGGGAACTTGCTGTTCCAACAGGACAATGCACGTCCGCATGTATCCCGTGCCATCCAACGTGCTCTAGAAGGTGTAAGTCAACTACCCTGGCCAGCAAGATCTCCGGATCTGTCCCCCATTGAGCATGTTTGGGACTGGATGAAGCGTCGTCTCACGCGGTCTGCACGTCCAGCACGAACGCTGGTCCAACTGAGGCGCCAGGTGGAAATGGCATGGCAAGCCGTTCCACAGGACTACATCCAGCGTCTCTACGATCGTCTCCATGGGAGAATAGCAGCCTGCATTGCTGCGAAAGGTGGATATACACTGTACTAGTGCCGACATTGTGCATGCTCTGTTGCCTGTGTCTATGTGCCTGTGGTTCTGTCAGTGTGATCATGTGATGTATCTGACCCCAGGAATGTGTCAATAAAGTTTCCCCTTCCTGGGACAATGAATTCACGGTGTTCTTATTTCAATTTCCAGGAGTGTACATGCAAACTCTCGGTAACACATGACAAAGTTAAAACTTCGAGTGGGAACCTTTTAACTAACATACTGATTTCCTGTGGGCACTGCTCGAAGCCGAGTGTTCGCCGGTTATGGCATGTAAGGCGACTAGTGTGACGTCGAAAGTTCATTACGGGGCCCGCATTTCTCGCGGGGCCCCAGTGCATCTACATAATTCTTCAAAAAGGTGTGCCGACCTTTCAGCGGCGCACTTTAAATCAGTGGCAACGCAGTGTGCAGTTACATCTGGGCAGCGTTAACTCTTTATGTAATATGGAAGATACTGTCTTCTTCTGTAACACAACATTACAGAGTAAACTACATAATGGCAGGAACGGAAGTCATGACTCAGCATTCATATATCTACTATAAAAAGACCAGAATGCCTGCTCATCTGAATGCATGTTCGTCTACTGTCTCCTCCCAAAGTTATGGACGTATTGCGACAGTATTTTCAATACAATATAGCACAGTTATGACGTAGGCCTACTCTTCCATTTGTTCCCGCTTAGAGGTAAAGGT
Source organism: Schistocerca cancellata (assembly GCF_023864275.1). NCBI lineage: Eukaryota > Metazoa > Arthropoda > Insecta > Orthoptera > Acrididae > Schistocerca > Schistocerca cancellata. The sequence goes on from NC_064632.1 coordinate 556,222,293, forward strand.
TTTCTTTCACAGGCTGCGTTGATACGCATCAATTCTTGCTATACTAGGAGCGTTCAAGAAGAAACGGGGAAGTAGGAATTACGCTTGCTGTATTATTCCGGTTTGCACGACTTGGCGTCTTATTAGGAAACGTGTCTCAAAAGTATGTACACAATGTTAGGCATATCGAATATGTAATCTACTGTCATCTTTCGAATAAGTAATGTGTGTTTTTGTGGTTTCGGCAAATATTTATTTTGGTTAAAAATGGAGCAAAGAAATTATATTAAATTATGCTACATCAAGGGAATAAAGCGCATAAAATTTTAGAAATGTTGAAGACTGCTTTTACTGAGTCTGCTATGGGTAAAACAAAGGCTTACGAGTGGCATAAGTGTTTCGAAAAAGTCCGTGAAGACGTTGAAGATAATGAACGCCTTGGATGCCCCACCACGTCACCCGACGAAATCATGGGAAAAGTGAAAAAAAAAAAGATAATGAACTATAGCCGAATCTCAATCAGGGAAGTCGCTGATGAGTATGGTATGAAATTGTTTCGGGCGTTTGTTGAATTAGGAGCGAAAACAGCGGCGAATGAAAACTGCAGCTGCTCCTGCAACAGCTCATAGCACGTGATGTAACATGGGCTTACGGATGATGTTTCTCTAGTTCATTGGTTTTTGGGACGTGGCCACACAGCCATCTCAAGTGTGAAATGTCAATTATGACGATACGAAGGTAAGGACAACACAATATCCAGTCCCTGAGAGGAGAAGAATCCCCAATCCAGATTTGATGTTGAAACTAAGGCTCAATCGCGCCAGTGGAAGCACTGTAGATCGCTGAGACCGTAAAGGACTTGGGAAGAGCGGTCACTTGTGAAGGTTATGCTCGATGTGTTCTTCGACCTCAAGAGCGTAGTGCAGCATTAGCTTTTGCCACAAGGTGGAATGATCCTCGCAAGTTTCTCTCAATTTCTTCTGTTTTACCAGCTATTTCCATTACAAGTCAGTTACGCAAGATCTCTCTCCTTCTCAGTGGTTTCCATATATTACTTTCCTCACCGATTCTGTAGAGAACCTTCTCATTCCTTATATCAGTCCTCCCAATTTCCAACATTCATCTGTTGCACCATACCTGAAATGCTTAGATTCTTCTCCGTCCATGTTTCACTGTCATACAATGCTGTGTTCCAAAAGTTCATCCCCATAAATTTCTTTCTCAGATTAAGGCCTATGTTTGATAGTAGTATACTTCTATTCGACAGGAATGCTCTTTTCGCCAGTGCTAGTTTTCTTTTTATGTCCTCCTTGCTCCGTCTGTTATTTTGCTGTCTAGGCAACAGAATTCCTTAACTTCCTTGTAGGTAACAGGATTACTTAACTTCATCTACTTCGTGTTCATCAATCCTGATGCCTTTCTTTGTGCTGCTTCTCATTACTTTCGTCTTTCTTCTATTTACTCTCAATCCATATTCCGTTTCCTCATTAGATTGTTCATTCCATTCAATAGAGCTTAGTATATTCTTCTTTACTTTCATTGTGTATAGCAATGTCATCAGCGGGTCTTAACATTGATATCCTTTCACCTTGAAATTTGATCCCACTCTTGAATCTTCCTTTCATTTCCGTCATTACTTCTACGACGTATGCGTTGAACAGCAGGGACGAAAAACTACATTCTTGTCTTACACCGTTTTTAATGCGAGCACTTCGGTTTCGGTCTTCAACTCTTATTGGTCCCTCTAGGTTTTTGTACATATTGTATATTACATCTTTCCATATAGATTACCCCTATTTTTCTCAGAGTTTTGAACATCTTGCATCATATTACATTGCGTACGCTTTTTCTAGGGCGACAGATCCCAAGAAAGTGTCCTGTTTTTTCTGCATTCTTGCTTCCATTATTAACCGCAAGTCAGAACTGTCTCTTTGGTACATTTACCTTTCCTGAAGGCAAACTGGTCGTCGTCTGACACATCCTCAATTTTCTTTTCCATTCTTCTGTCCTTGTCAGCAGCTTGGATGGATGAGCTGTTGAGCTGATTGTGCGCTAATCTTAAACTGAATTGTCTACTGAGCTATTCATTATCCCAGTATCTATAGCATCAGAGAACTTCAAGCGTATGTCTTCATTCCATAGTACTTCCGTATCCCACTTCTTTGCTTAATGATTCTTCGTGACTAATCTCTTAAACTTCAGCCTACTTTTCGTCACTACTGCATTGTGATCTGAGTCTGTATCTGCTCCTAGGTACGCCTTACAATCCAGTATCTGATTTCGGAATCTGTCTGACCATGATGTAATGTAACTGAAATCTTTCCGTGTCACCCGTCTTCTTCCAAATATACCTCCTCCTCTTGTGATTCTTGAACAGAGTACTCCCTATTACTAACTGAAATTTGTTACAGAACTCAATTACTTTTTTCCTCCCTCATTTCTTGTCCCAAGCCCACACTCTCCGGTAACCTTTCCTTCTAGTTCTTCCCCTACAACTGCATTCCGGTCCCCCATGACTAATAGATTTTCATCTTTTTTTACGTGCTGTATTACCCTTTCATTACCCTCATACGCTTTCTCTCTCTTCATCTTCAGCTATGTACATCTGAACTATCGTTGTTGGTGTTGGTTTGCCCTCGATTCTGGTAAGACCAGCCCTATCACTGAACTGTTCACAGTAACACTCTCTCTGCCCTACCTTCCTATTCATAACGAATCCTACTCCGGTTTTACCATTTTCTGCTGCCGTTGATACCACCCTATACTCATACGACCAGAAATCCTTGTCTTCTTTCCATTTCACCTCTATGACCCCTAATGTATCTAGATTGAGCCTTAGAATTTCCCTTTACAAATTTGCTAACTTCCCTTCCACGTTTGAACTTCTGACATTCCACGCCTCGATGGTCGAATAATATCATTTCATTGGTTATTCAATCTTTTTCTCATGATCACCTCCCCATTGGCAGTCCCATCTCGGAGATCTGAATGGCGGCTAGCCGGAATCTTTTTGCCAATGGGAAGATCATCATGACACTTTTTCAATTACAGGCCACATGTTCTGTGGGTACACGTTATGTGTCTTTAATCCAGTGGTTTCCATAACCTTTTGCATCCTCACGCCCTTGATTTTCTAAAGTGGTCTAGAACGATGGGTTTCCTCCAACAACTCTCTGAGCTTTTGCTTGGTAAATCCAGTAAACAAAGTGGTACATTTTCGCGTTGTTTTCTAATGCGCCCTTTTAAGGCAAGGCTGACTTTTGTATGAATTGCAGCCCTTTGACTGGGACTGGCAATATTTGCCAACACTTCTTTTGGGTCTACTCTTCAACACAAGCAGAAATTACGTCAGAGGTCAGGCGAACTCTCTGTACTCTGCAAATCTCTCCTTTGTACGTACACATTTTCGTGGGATGTACTACGCTTCATTACTTCTGAATAACTAAGTATATCACTAAATACACAAACTGAACTTACTGACGCTCGTAAGTAAAATCACACAAAGAGAATCAATGAAAATCACGGCACGCTGCACTACGCTGCTACCCACGGAATGGACAACTGATTTTTGGGATGCCTGTATGGGAGTTGCTGGGTTCTTCCGGGAAGAACCACTTCTGCCACCAAGACCTCTGCTCGTGAGTTCACCGACAGACTATACAGTAGTGGAAATCAGAATAAAGGCAGGATTCATACGAAAATTGTTGTCCAATGTCTGAAGCGTAGCCTACACATATTGAACTTACTATGAAACTATTAGATACATATAAGACATGACGTAATTACATAGTTTGTTTCATAACACGAGTAACGTGATAAGGCGTTTGCATATCCTTGATGGAAATTGGGATAAAGCCACTGACTGTCCAGTTGTGTTGTTGCATTGTTAGTACTTCGTTCATCCTCCATTCTTCCTCATCGCCTCCCTTGGACCGTTAATTCCCACACGTTTCGCGGTCGAGAACGAGAGCTAGCAGTGCGGTGTGCAATAGACTGACGTTCTTTACCTTAGACACGATGACACCCATACGAAAATCGTGTAATTTCAACTGTCGGCGTTGAGGTTCTGACCTCAATCACGGAGGCGTCAGAATAAGGGGTGAAATGTCGGTAAGAGAGTGCGTGAGGTCTTTCTCATCATGTGGCATGTCCATTGTGGCTTTGGGCAGAATTGTGGTAAAATTTGGTGCCAGTGTGACATCATTAAGCCAGCTTACACATCACGTGAACCTCTGAGCTGTGGCTTTATTTTCGGACGCCTTGCTGTTTGAAGGGTGACGTCGCAGGGCACCACGCTTTTGCACCATTACAAAGGAAGGCTTTACGCACCCACGAGAGCAATCTTGAACTTCCGTGTCGCAGTGGGAGAAAATTCGAAAAGATTTAAAAAAAAAAGGATTTCAGGAAAGTGATTATTTAATTGTGTTGCGTAGTGTCGAAAAGTGAACTTGTGATTGGGCTATTCTACTTCACACTGCAGTACCAGTCTTAGGGATGATAAACTCGCCTATTTTGTCACCGAATAATGCCTGATGATGCTGGATCAGAATGTTATTCATAATCTGAAAGGTTTATAAGGCAAACATTGATGAGCCATTCTTGTCTCTAATGGATAACCTTGAACCTTGCAAACGAGGGAAACTTTAACAACGGTCGTATAAATTTGGAACTAGCAGGTAAGATTCAGATCTCGAATCTGCAGACCAACCGCAAAATTGATAACTGCACTGCACGTAGTCTGTGGATATCTGCTGGCCTGAGACAAGTCCTTTCTTCTATAGGAGCTGCATCAAAAGAATTTGATTTATCTGGAATAATGATGTACCTTTAGCCATCAATGACAGTGTCCAGAAACACAAGCTCAACGTAGGTGATTTTCATGCCTTGCTACGTGTGCTTGCGTATACCTGAGGGTTATGTCACTGTGATGACGCGCTGTATGCGGAAGATGAGCCAACAGATATTTGTGAGTTTCATCTTACCTGAGCGATGTGTGGTTATGAAGATGACAGCAGTGAACGTTACGATGGCAGTATAATGACATTACGATGACAATGATGACGGCGATGATAATGATAGCAATGACCATAATGACGAAAATAATGACTGTAATATATTGATGACGATGATGCTGACTATGACGGTGATGACTGGGACTGTGTCGATGATTATGACTACGCCGATCAGGATCACCCTCCGCTGACAAATAAAGGAGTTGTTAAAGATGTCTCTAAAGGATGATTCTCGTTTACGGAAGGTGGGTGTCCGCTGTTCTATCATGTGATACATTGATGAGTCCATTAGGACCACGGAGGACAGGTGCACTAAGTTTAAGCGTCACACACGCTTACAAGAGTCGAGCAAACTCGTTATTGCGCAACGTTGCCTTGGAACCGGTCGTTCTTCCAGCTACTGGGATTGCGTTATTAAGGAGATAGCCCTCTTTGATCTCATAAAAAAGACGCGATTTTCATGTTTATTCTAAGTTAAATAAAAGGAAATCCTAAATTTGATGATATAGTTACTCCTTACACTTTTGTCTTTAAGACATCCTTCTTGCGTCCACATCGGACGATCCCTACAACCGCAGCATAAACTGGAGAAACACCTCGTAACCAGAACATTGGTCATCTGAAGGAATTCCCAGAGTCTTCCTATTAAACCTGCAGCAAAATAATTTTGTATAAGTTATTTGCAATATATTTTCTATCAGCATACATAGGACAATTTAAAAATATTGAGTTCTAAGGAAATGGTGACATGTTGAAGGAAGTGTCATTTTCTTCGACCAGAAAATAGAGACAAAACCGTGCACCGAAAACGGCCTTTTGAAGATATCACAAAATGGCTACCTATTTTGATAGAGAATTCAATTTCGAATAGAGGCCTAAAATTTCGAACAAAATCGTACGTACCGTTCCCAAGTTATTTTACCCGCCAGTATGAAAAATACTGTACCGAGAAAAATGCGTTTAAAGTTTTAAGTTACATTTTTTGCCCCTGCAGAGTGCGGCCGAGAACTGTCATGAAGAAGGAAATGCGTGACAGTTGTGTTGTGTGGGTTGTGTCAAATCAGGCGGAATCTCTCATGGGCACTCATACTTAGCATATTTACGTGCACACTGTGCGCTCAGAACTGAAAAGGCAGACGTGACGTAATCAGTGCGCATACTAGAGTCATTGCCCAACAAACCTATACAAAGCTTTATCGGATATTCACTGTGGTTTCCATTTCGCGACCGATCGGACCTTTCTTTCGGAATACGCCTCATAATATTAACTATCCTCAACTTCTGACGTTGGTCGTCTTTGGTTGTGCTCTAGTGTTTAGGGTGTACATATGTTGTCTTTTGGCATACACCCTGCGTACAGGCGTTCTAAATTTCCACTCACGACGCCTTTTCGGTGGATTTGTGAAACTTTTGAATTATCGCGGGTTGTCGAAGACATATTCCGAAAACATTCCCCTAAGCTGAAACTTGAAACTTTCTGGCAGATTAAAACTGTGTGCCCGACCGAGACTCGAACTCGGGACCTTTGCCTTTCACGGTAGGAGACGTGGTACTGGCAGAAGTAAAGCTGTGAGTACCGGGCGTGAGTCGTGCTTCGGTAGCTCAGATGGTAGAGCACTTGCCCGCGAAAGGCAAAGGTCCCGAGTTCGAGTCTCGGTCGGGCACACAGTTCTAATCTGCCAGGAAGTTTCATATCAGCGCACACTCCGCTGCAGAGTGAAAATCTCATTCTGGATTCCCCTAAGCTGTTCGAATAAGCCACATCATGCCGTTCACTATTGGAGGGACAGGACGCTGTACTAAAATTCACTAATGATACAGTTTTGTTTTACCTAAGGTATAGAACTAACTCCACATAGCGATTTCCTGCGCTCAAAAACGTCTTTGATAAAAAAAAACCACAAACCATAGAAGTTGGTTTATGCAGAAGTGTTTTAGAACGTCTCATATATAGTGTTATCCTCTGTCTATGTTTGAATCGACGTTGTTTCACTTTCCATCTTACTCCTAGTTTTCTGTTACAGCTGTAACTGCTGTAGGAAACATTTCCCTTACTTGTTATCACTGGCTTACTCTCAAAATAGCTGAACATGTTTTATCCAGCTGTCTTCAGCAACTCCATCTGCAATTTCTTGTAACGCTGTTTTAAAGTATTTGCAAAACCCCTACGCACAACAGAATTGTGACGGCAGGCCAAGGTAAGTGGAACAGCGGCTGATTCCTTGCCTTCCCCTTATCCGCCCGCGATACGTCGGCAGCCGCACGCCAGGCGTGGCACGCCACACGACTTCCGTCCGTTCGTGGGCGGTTCTCAGAACAGCGCACCGCACTCGCGAGCGACAGTAATGACGCTTGTGCGAAAGTCGTTCCGCGTACGGCCGGCGGCTGGCACTTGCAGAATATGCCGTATCTTTATGTCTTATCGTCCGTAAAGTTCCACCTGTGGTGTTCACCAAGGCGGCTCTACATTAGTTTATGACTAATGTTCACAGCAGTAGTGAGAATGCACTAATGTATCAACCTGAGTTCCCGTGTACTAGACTGTCGATGCCTCCAGTCATGCTACGACTCGAAATCGTATAATATGCTCTGTCTGGAAAGGCCTCAGAAGGCCCAACGGCACCGACCGACCACCGTGTCATCCTAAGCCGGTAGGCGTCACTGGATGCATATATGGAGGGGCACGTGGTCAGCACTTCGCTCTCGCGGGCGTTGACAGTTTACGTGACTGGAGACAATATTTTTCATTGTGCTACCCTCTTGTCAAAAGCGCTCCGCATATCCGGATTGTCAGCCATCCAAGTCCGGCAGCGTGAAACCTCTGTGATGTGATGGGAACTGCGGCAAGGCCATCGGCATATAACATACAGGACGTGCAAAAAATGGATGCTTATATGCGTCACATAGTTTTCAATCATAACTAATTTCAGTCAATGCGAGCACCATTGGTAACGCTGAAAATAACCAAAAAAGTTGCAAAAAGGTGGGAATTTAAGTAGATGGGACCTGGATAACCTGACTAAACACGAGGTTGTACAGAGTTTCAGGGACAGCATAAGGGAACAATTGACAGGAATGGGGGCAAGAAATACAGTAGAAGACGAATGGGTAGCTCTGAGGGATGAAGTAGTGAAGGCAGCAGAGGATCAAATAGGTAAAAAGACGAGGGCTAGTAGAAATCCTTGGGTAACAGAAGAAATATTGAATTTAATTGATGAAAGAAGAAAATGTAAAAATGCAGTAAATGAAGCAGGCAAAAAGGAATACAAACGTCTCAAAAATGAGATCGACAGGACGTGCAAAATGGCTAAGCAGGCATGGCTAGAGGACAAATGTAAGCATTTAGAGGCTTCTCTCACTAGGGGTAAGATAGATACAGTCTACAGGAAAATTAAAGAGACCTTTGGAGAAAAGAGAACCACTTGTATGAATATCAAGAGCTCAGATGGAAACCCAGTTCTGAGCAAAGAGGGGAAAGCAGAAAGGTGGAAGGAGTATAAAGAGGGTCTATACAAGGGCGATGTACTTGAGGACAATATTATGGAAATGGAAGAGGATGTAGATGAAGATGAAATGGGAGATACGATACTGCGTGAAGAGTTCGACAGAGCACTGAAAGACCTGAGTCGAAACAAGGCCCCGGGAGTAGACAACATTCCATTAGAACTACTGATGGCCTTGGGAGAGCCAGTCCTGACAAAACTCTACCATCTGGTGAGCAAGATGTATGAGACAGTCGAAATACCCTCAGACTTCAAGAAGAATATAATAATTCCAATCCCAAAGAAATCAGGTGTTCACAGATGTGAAAATTACCGAACTATCAGTTTAATAAGTCACAGCTGCAAAATACTAACACTAATTCTTTACAGACAACATTCCATTAGAACTACTGGAAAAACTGGTAGAAGCCGACCTCGGGGAAGATCAGTTTGGATTCCGTAGAAATGTTGGAACACGTGAGGCAATACTGACCTTACGACTTATCTTAGAAGAAAGATTAAGGAAAGGCAAACCTACGTTTCTAGCATTTGTAGACTTAGAGAAAGCTTTTGACAGTGTTGATTGGAATACTCTCTTTCAAATTCTAAAGGTGGCAGGGGTAAAATACAGGGAGCGAAAGGCTATTTACAATTTGTACGGAAATCAGATGGCACTTATAAGAATCGAGGGGTATGAAAGGGAAGCAGTGGTTGGGAAGGGAGTGAGACAGGGTTGTAGCCTCTCCCCGATGTTATTCAATCTATATATTGAGCAAGCAATAAAGGAAACAAAAGAAAAGTTCGGAATAGGTATTAAAATCCATGGGGAAGAAATAAAAACTTTGAGGTTCGCCGATGACATTGTAATTCTGTCAGAGACAGCAAAGCACTTGGAAGAGCAGTTGAACGGAACGGACAGTGTCTTGAAAGGAGGATACAAGATACACATCATCAAAAGCAAAACGAGGATAATGGAATGTAGTCAAATTAAGTCGGGTGATGCTGAGGGAATTAGATTAGGAAATGAGAGACTTAAAATCGTAGATGGGTTTTGCTATTTGGGGAGTAAAATAACTGATGATGGTCGAAGTAGAGAGGATATAAAATGTAGACTGGCAATGGCAAAGGAAAGCGTTTCTGAAGAAGAAAAATTTGTTAACATCGAGTATAGATTTAAGTGTCAGGAAGTCGTTTCTGAAAGTATTTGTATGGAGTGTAGCCATGTATGGAAGTGAAACATGGACGATAAATAGTTTAGACAAGAAAAGAATAGAAGCTTTCGAAATGTGGTTTTACAGAAGAATGTTGAAGATTAGATGGGTAGATCACATAACTAATGAGGAGGTATTGAATAGAATTGGGGAGAAGAGAAGTTTGTGGCACAACTTGACTAGAAGAAGGAATCTGTTCGTAGGACATGTCCTGAGCCATCAAGGGATCACAAATTTAGCATTGGAGATCAGCGTGGAGGGTAAAAATCGTAGAGGGAGGCCAAGAGATGAATACACTAAGCAGATTCAGAAGGATGTAGGTTGCAGTAGGTACTGGGAGATGAAGGAGCTTGCCCAGGATAGATTAGCATGGAGACCTGCATCTAACCAGTCCCAGGACTGAAGACCACAACAACAACAACAACAACAATCACACCACACATTTGGCACCACAGTCAGAATGATGCGTTTATGCATTGAGGTTATATACGGTAGACGTGTTGCATAAGCCCTGGTATTAACATATCCTGAAAGGAAATGATCCGCTGGAGCAATGTCGGACAATCGTAGTGGCAATAGGATTGAACCATCCCTTCCAAGAACAACATGCTGATGACCTTGCAGCGCCCTAGTGCACACCAATCATTGGACTGTCGTGTGCTCTCTGACAAGCCTTGAATTTACCGCAAATATGCACGCTATATTTATTTAGAACGCCACATAAACGAAACGTTGCTCCATCTGATAATGCTATTCGCTGTAAGAAATTTTCAGTATCTTATCGATTGATGCAAGTGAATCGCAACACCTAAAATCAGTTGTGCGACATAAACGAAAGTTGGTGGCCGTGTTTCTGCAACTAAAACATGATGTCTGTTGAAATTTCGCGCCAATCGTATAAGAGTTGCCACTAAGAGAATGCTAATCAGGTTTTCTCTAAATACATGCTGTCACGCTCGTGAGCGTTAGTTAGCTTTGAGAGTGGAGACAGTGAGTTTATGTTAGTGAAGAATGCCCTTAAAGCGACAAAGAGGCCATTATCAGCATCTCCATGAGTTTGAAAGAGGCCGTGTAAAGTACTACGAGAAGCTGGATGTTTCTTCTCCGATACCGCACAGAGACTTGGCAGGAATGTAATCAATGTACATGACTGCCGGTGGACACGCAAACGTACAGTCGCAGGAAGACCGGGTTCCGGACGGGCACGTGGCACTACCGAGAAGGAAGACAAAGATATTCGACGTTTGGCTGGTGGCGCATCGTACTGCATCTGCAGCAGCCGTTTGAACAGCGTTTGACACCACAGTGACATAAGAAACTGTTACAAAACGGTTACTTCAATGACAGCTCCAAGCCAGCCGTCCTGTAGAGTGCATTCCAGTGACCTCAAACCATCACCATTTGCATATTCTGTAGTGGACTGGCCAGACAGCCAATCCACTATACCCGGTAGCCGAATAGCACGCGTTAAGCTCACGCAGACTGGCGTGAGGTCTGGAACAGTAAAGTAGTTGAGTCTAGTAAGAAAAGAACGTAGTTGCTGGAATACTTAACTTTAATCCATAATTGGTGTACATCGCTCTCGACGATACAGGTTTTAATATCTCAATATAAACTGGTAATGGCGCCTTGCTAGGTCGTAGCAAATGACGTAGCTGAAGGCTATGCTAACTATCGTCTCGGCAAATGAGAGCGTAATTTGTCAGTGTAGCTTCGCTAGCAAAGTCGGCTGTACAACTGGGGCGAGTGCTAGGATCTGTCTCTACTCGCCGTGTGGCGGCGCTCGGTCTGCAATCACTGACAGTGGCGACACGCGGGTCCGACGAATACTAACGGACCGCGACCGATTTAAAAGCTACCACCTAGCAAGTGTGGTGTCTGGCGGTGACACCACATATTCAGAGGTGTCAAGCGAGAGCTCATTGGAGGGCCGGGTGGACGTGTTGCGTTTTCTGATGAAAGCTTGTTCTGGCTCGGTGCCAATGATGGCCGTGTGTTGGTTAGAAGAAGGCCAATTAAGTGATTACACATGTCAATCACAGCGCGATTACGGGCAGCATGGGGTTCACGCCTGAGCTTCAGGACGTGCGCTAGCAGCGCATGTCGGGTGTTTCAAGCGTCAACTTCGCGTCTCAATATCTCGGGATGTAATGGGAATATTGCGATGCAATCAACGCCATTGTGTATGTGCTTTGTCATGCTATGGATTGCTGAAGAAAAAATATAGGACGTCCATTTAAAAAAAACATAAGTTTGTTTTAAAAAACACATATGCTTTCGTTTTAGAATGTTTCCAAATATGTACATCCATGGGCCCCAGCCCTACATTGATACCGGTGAAAGTCGTTTTCCAATAGCTGTTATTGTTCCAGAGATATTTTGAGTGGACAAGATAGCTGGGACACCCTGTATATTGTGTGTGTGTGTGTGTGTGTGTGTGTGTGTGTGTGTGTGTGTGTGTGTGTGTGTGTGTGTGTGAAATCTTAATTTTGTAAGGGCACGACTGCAGCCGCTTGTGTAACACTCTATGTACCGTGATGTTCGGTACCTGGAGCAGACGTGATGCGTGCCTCACTGATTTGGATGGTGATCGTGTGAACACTGTCCACATATTTCTGACAGTGCTGACAGTGTCTGTACACCCTGAAGATAGTCACAGCTTTCTTTAGTTCCAGCTGTGCTTGCATCTAAAAAAACGCTTGCATTTACGCCTTAATCTCGCTGGGTTTTTCCGTAATTCTTTATGACTTTCATTGCACCGTAACTGCAGACTTCGTCTCAGCCAGTCGTACAACACACTCAGCTTTTCCTTGCACTCATGTAGCCGTTTCACGCTTTAATCGATATTGGCGCTCTCAGCGACAGATTCAGGAAATGAAACGCGCCATTATGGAAAATTAATGAGTTTGCGAACACAATAGAAATATATGTTTACAATCAGGGTAATCATTCTGGGACACCCTGTACTGTATGTGACAATGCATGTTGTGTTTTGCCTTGTGACGACAGCTAAGCATACCATCAAGTATACGTCGAGGGTGGAGGTGACGGTGGTACATTTTGGGGACGGCGAGATCTGCGACCTTGTACACAGACAGCGTTAACTTCTTCAGGGTGAAACTGAGAGAGGTTGACTAACCATCAGAGTCTCCACCGATTCGGAGCCCAACATTGTCCTGGAGAAACGGACATAAAGTGAAACACTGTCTTGACAAAAACAGACGTAATATTGTTATACGAACTACACATTAAAGCCCAAATCATCCAGCAGCAATGTATGAGGTATCTAAAAGTCATCATAAGCGTTTTTTTGGTTAAAAATCCATTTTCAGGCAGCTGATACACACTCTTCTCTTGTGACCTTGTTGTGTGATCGTTTAATGGTCTAATGGCCTAATATGGACCACAGTATGTTTTTTAATTTGATGAACTAAGTGAGAATTGATTCTAATTATACTGAACATGGTATTTTGTTTGATAGTTTTATAAAAACTTAATCTACTTCTTAGAGAAATTTTATTTGCCGAAACCGCAGTAATTTCTCGTATGGACTACTAGTTCCGGCATTTTAATTGCCATTTGCAGATCTTAAAAAAATTCTTGCAACAAAATTTTTACAAGTTTTCTACAATCTACGATTCGAAATTCACTGTGAAGCACATTTTTTTTTTTTTTCAAAAGATGTGTTACATACCATCTACATACATCTGCTGTCATCTAGTCACGAATGTAGTCAAACGTGCTGTATCATATTATGGTGTACCACCAATACATAGGAGTCACCTACGTGATAACTTACGAACATAATACGTACATATTTTTCCTGTCTGTATAATACATACAACGATGACAATAATTCGTAATAGCAATTTTTTTAAATGAGAGTGTATTATGTATATATGGAGTGTAGCCATGTATGGAAATGAAACATGGACGATAAGTAGCTTGGACAAGAAGAGAATAGAAGCTTTTGAAATGTGGTGCTACAGAAGAATGTTGAAGATTAGATGGGTAGATCACATAACTAATGAGGAGATATTGAATAGAATTGGGGAGAAGAGGAGTTTGTGGCACAACTTGACTAGAAGAAGGGATCAGTTGGTAGGGCATGTTGTGAGGCATAAAGGGATCACCAATTTAGTATTGTAGGGCAGCGTTGAGGGCAAAAATCGTAGAGGGAGACCAAGAGATGAATACACTAAGCAGATTCAGAAGGGTGTAGGCTGCAGTACGTACTGGGAGATGAAGCAGCTTGCACAGGAGATAGTAGCACGGAGAGCTGCATGAAACCAGTCTCAGGACTGAAGACCACAACAACAACAACAACAACAACAACATGTGTATTATTATACAATAAGAAACTTTTGAAATTGTTACAAACTTTTATATAAAATATTTGTAATTGCAGATTATTATCATTTTACGTATTATAAAAATATGGAAAATACGTAAATATTACGTTTGTTGACCTTTTAAATTACTCGCATTAATATAATCCTGTTCTCAGTTTCTCAATGGTTCTTCACCGGTTGTTCCACTTGTACAAGGTACAGCTTGTAGTCACTTCTGATCCTCCTTCACGACGCTCCAGGGCTTTCAGGGAGGTTCCCTAAATAATTTCCACTACGTTTAGCATCGCTTAAATATTATCATTGTGGCCTGGACCGAAATGTATTGTTTAATTTATCCATTTATGCCTTCTTTTTACCAGTGCACTACAACCCAGTTTTGACTTGATTATAAATTATAAGTATAATAATCAAAACGGAATGAAAATGTCACTGTGTCTTAAATCAGTGATTTCATTCACCAGTATGTTCAGAGACGCAGCGGACAAAACAATTAGGCATCTCGGGGAGATACCACGCTAAGTCCTTGAAGAGTTCAAAATTTTACACGTGAAATTGAAGTACAGTTTAAATTGCAGTTGAGTGCAGCGACTGCATGTTAAATATAAAAAGGAATAATAATAAATTAAACTACACTTCAGTGCGGTATTTAAGTTTTAAATATAAAAGAAATCACAGTAACTTAAATTGCACTTGAGTATGGCATTTGTATATCCATATATATTATAAAAATCTGTGGATGTACATATACACTGAAGCGCCAAAGAAATTGGTACAGAGTCGCGCTGGGTAGCCGTGCGGTCTGAGGTACCTTGCCATGATTCAGGCGGCTCCCCCCCCCCCCCCCCCCCCCGCCCTGTCAGAGGTTCGAATCCTCCCTCGGGAGTTGGTGTGTTCTGTCCTTACCTTAAGTTAGTTTCAGTTAGAGTAAATAGTGAGTAAGCCTAGGGACCGATGACCTCAGCAGTTTGGTCCCATTGGAACTTAGCACAAATTTTCAAATTTCCAAACTGGTGTAGGCATGTGCAGTCAAATACAGAGGTACGTAAACAGGCAAAATACGACGCTGTGGTCGGCAACGCCTATATAAGACAACAAGAGCCTGGTGGAGTTGTCAGATCTGTTAGTGTTGTCACAATGGCTGGTTATCAAGGTTTGAGTTTGAATGTAGTGTTATAGTCGGCGCACGAGCGAAGGAACACCACGTCTTCGACATAGCGACGAAGTGGTTTTTTCCCGTACTACAATTTCTCGAATGTACCGTGAATACCACGAAACCGGTAAAACATCAAATATTCGACAACGCTGCGACCAGAGAAAGGTGCTGCAAGAACGAGACCAGCGACGACTAAAGAGAATCGTTCAACGTGACAGAGGTCCAACCATTCCACAGATTGCTACAGATTTCAATGCTGAGCCATCAATAAGTGTCAGAGTGCGAACCATACAACGAAGTATGGGCTGTCGGAGCCGAAGGCCCACTCGTGTACCCTTGATGACTGCACAACACAAAGCTTTACCCCTTGCGTGTGCCCGTGAACACCGACATTGGACATGTTGATGACTGGAAACATGTTGCCTGGTCTGATGAGTCTCGTTTCAAATCGTATCAAGCGGATTGGCGTGTACGGGTTTGGAGACAACCTCAAAAACGGTTCAAATGGTTCTGAGCACCATGGGACTTAACTTCTGAGGTCATCACTCCCCTAGAACTTAGAACTACTTGAACCTAAACTAACCTAAGGACATCACACACACTCATGCCCGTGGCAGGATACCAACCTGCGACCGTAGCGGTCGCGCGGTTCGAGACTGTAGCGCCTAGAACCGCTCGACCACACCGGCCGGCGGAGACAACCTCATAAATCCACGGACCCTGCATGTCTGCAGGGGACTGTTGAAGCTGGTGGAGGCTCTGTAATGGTGTGGGGCAGTGTGCAGTTGGAGTGATATGGGACCCCTCATACGTTTAGATACGACTCTGACAGGTGACACGTAAATAAGCATCGTGTCTGATCACCTGCATCCATTCATGTCCGTTGTACTTTCCGGCAGACTTGTCAATTCCAGCACGACAATGCGGCACCCCACAAGTCCAGAATTGCTATAGGATGGCTTTAAGAACACTCTTCTGAGTTTAAACACTTCCGCTGGCTACCAGACCCCCCCCCCCCAGACATGAACACCATTGAGCATATCAGGGATGCCTTGCAAGGTGTGCTCAGAAGAGATCTTCAGGCCCTCGTACCTTGACGGATTTATGGCGAGCACTTCAGGATACATAGTGTTAATTGGCTCCAGCACTACTTTAGACATTAGCCGAGTACTTCAGCGTGCTCGCGAGGGCCTTATACGATATTAGGCAGGTGTACCAGTTTCTTTGGCTCTTCAGTATATATAGGGATTTATGTATGTTTCAAATCTCCTCCTAAACTATTGGCCCGATTTCAAGTAATCTTGGTATATTTATCATTTACCTTCTGCAGAGAATCACTGTGATGGTAACAACCACCTACATATCAAACGGGTGGGGGTAGGGGTGTGGGAGATAA
Organism: Schistocerca cancellata; assembly: GCF_023864275.1. Lineage (NCBI taxonomy): Eukaryota > Metazoa > Arthropoda > Insecta > Orthoptera > Acrididae > Schistocerca > Schistocerca cancellata. The sequence continues at coordinate 556,238,878 of NC_064632.1, forward strand.
AGAAGTGTAGCACACGACGCGTGAATTCTCACGCTTTATTCCTCCAGTATCCGGGAAGTGATTGCGCTTAGTGACTTGCAACAAAATTTACCCTTAATCTGAAACCTTTACGAAACTTTATCACGCTGTTGACCCCCTACAGAATGACGAAAGGGAAAACGTTTATAGCTTACATTTTCTCTGTTCATCCAGTAAAACTGTGGCATAGCATGAAGTTTCAACTTATTATTTCCTTACTATGGCTCGGAGCACTATGGGACTTAACTGCTTAGGTCATCAGTCCCCTAGAACTTAGAACTACTTAAACCTAACTAACATAAGGACATCACACACATCCTTGCCCGAGGCAGGATTCGAACCTGCGATCGTAGCGGTCGCGCGGTTTCAGACTGTAGCGGCCGGCTATTATTTCCTTACTACTAACTTTATTCCCAACACTTTTTGCAGACCGTATTTACCTATACCGCAGAATGTACCTGAAAAACTGTATCATTGTACGAATTGTACGACACATAGTTTAGGAGATATGACGTCCTAAACACGACGCATCCTGCATGATATTATTTCTTTGCCACTACTTATATTCGCAACACATTTCGCAGACAACATCCACGTATGACGCTGACTGTACCTACAACATTGTATCATTTTAAGACACATAGTTCAATAGCTATGGCGTCATAAACACGGATTGCATAAAAACGGAACTTACGGATGCAGTTCGCTAGAGAAACAGGTGAGATACGTATACAAATAGTGGTGCAAGACGTTACAAGTATGTGAAATATGTGTGGCGTGCAACTTCCTGGCAGTTTAAAACTGTGTGCTGGACCGAGACTCCAACTCGGGACCATTGTCTTCCTCGGGCAAGTGCTCAAACAATTGTGCTACCCAAGCACTACTCACGACCCGTCCTCGCATATTCAGGTCTGCCAGTATCTCGTCTCCCACCTTCCAAACTTCAAACAAGCTCCTCTTCATTCTGAAAACATCCCCCACGCTGTGGCTAATCCTTGTCTCGGCAATATCCTTTGTTCCAGGAGTGCCAGTTCTGCAAGTTTCGCAGAAGAGCTTCTGTGAAGTTTGGAAGGTAGGAGATGAGGTATTGCCAGAATTTAAGCTACGAGGACGGGTTGTGAGTCTTGCTTGGGAAGCTCAGTTGGTAGAGCACTTGCCTGCGAAAGGCAAAGGTCCCGAGCTCGAGTCTCAGTCCGGCACACAGTATTAATCTGCCAGGAAGTTTCGTACCAGCGCATTCTCCGCTGCAGAGTGAAAATTTCATTTTATATGTGGCTCATGTGTGCGAGCAAAGCTGCAGGTAAATAGCTCCTCCTAAACTCCCTGGATCAGTTTCAGTCCAACTTGGTACACACATTTCTTGCTATCTGGAAAGAGATACTGTGTAGATAGTAACCAGCAAGTTTTTATTGAGGTGGGGATGATAGTCTGGAGAGAGAAGAGGAAAAGGAGATGGACAGACAGAGAGGGGACAGAAGAGATAGACAGAGGAGGGGGAGGAGGGGGAGGAGGAGGAGGAGGAGGAGGAGGAAGAGGAAGTGGATAGGAAAAGGGAAGAGGTGGAGATACACAGAGGGACATAGTGAAGGAGATGGGCTTAGAGGGCGTGAGATGATGATGGAAGGGGGAGGATTAGATGGGCAGAGTGGGAAGGTGCAGATGGACAGAGAATGAGAATGGGGGAGTAGCAGATGGACAAAGAGAGAGGGTAGAAGAAGATACACTGAAAAAGGTTGGAGGAGAAGATGGGCAGAGAGACTGGGAGGAGGAAATGGACAGAGAAAGGTAAGAGAAGACAGAGAGAATATAGTTGGAGATGACCAGAAAGAGACAGAGCAAGAGAGGGACAGGCAGGGAGAGGGAGCAGGGAATGGCCGAAGAGAAGGGAGGAGGTGACTGAAGAGTTGAGGAGATATTTGGGGTGGGAAGAGATAGACTTACAGGGTGGAGGAGGAGATGGACAGAGAGAGTTGGGAGGAGCAGATGGACAGAGAGAGGGAGAGGAGGAGATGGACAGAGTGTGCCCAGTGGTGAAGGTGCAGGTGCACAGAGGGATACGAGAAAAGAAGATCGACAGAGAGGTGGGGGCGGAAGGAGAAATTCCCCTCTTTTGTTAGTACGTACCTCTGCTTTCCACAGGGGTGACCAGGGTTCTGTGGTGCGGGTGGCCAGGCTTCTATCGTCAGATCTGGTACTGTCTCTAGTCTCGATAATGGCCTCAGTATGGCGAGGAAAAGATTCGGCAAGTTTCTACAATATGATGAATAGTGAAGCTATCAAGCTGCGGGATTTTGTTGCTAAGTTTCACTCAATGTTCAAAACAGTCCAACACATTTTCTATGAGACTAAGATGGGTAATTTATAGGAACAAACGAGGTGTGGCCAGGAATGTATGAACACAGGCTACAATAACAAAAGTTTCTCGTCACCATTCCTTTCATTTGTCACTTTTTGACAGTCTTTGATGGTCACAATCAGCAAGGAAGATCCCCTTTCAAATATTAGAAAAAAAATTTTCGGGAGGGGAGGGGGGTGGAGGGAGGACCTTTCTGAATCCTCTTGTTTATATTCCTTTCCACATTTCAGGATGTGAGAAGAACATCTCTTTTGAAGTAAATAAGATTTCTTTATCACGTGTCCTAGACCCAGTGGCTGTTAATAGCTTCGTTTTCTGTCAAACTGGACTTTCGGTTGGCATTTACACAGACTCTCAGATACAGAAATAGACTTCATCGTTTGGTGAGGAACTATTTTGCAACACGGAATATAGCCTTTGACGCTTTTTTATCTTATGTGATGTTCGTCCTCGCTTAAGGGATTTTGCCTCCGACCTTTTCTGTCCTAAATGTAATTGATTCACGACACACAACACTAAAGTAATCAAAGTGTTAAGTAGCTGCCTCGTGCATGAACGCTACAATTCAAATTCGACCGCTATTAATGTAAAGTACCATCATCACTATTAGGGTTTAGAGGCTGTGGAATACTGTTCCCCATTTGAGACACAAAAAAAAAAAAAAATGAAATGAGCGTATGGCATCGTTGGCCAGGAGGTCCCATTGGGGGAAATTCGACCGCCAAGTGCAGGTCTTATTTCATTCGACGCCACATTGGCCGACTTGCACGCCGGTGGTGAGGATGAAATGATGATGACGACAATACTACAACCAGTGCACGAGCGGAGAAAATGTCCAACCTAGCCGGGAATCGAACTCGGGCCCACTTGCATGGGAGACAAGCACGTTACCACCCACCTACACAGGCGGACTTAGAGATAAAACGATAAGAATCTAATATTATTTATTAGATATGTGTAATACACGTACTGGAGAACACTACTTCAAAATTACATTGCTGTGTTAAACCGTTGAAGCTGTATAAATGCCCTTTTAAGGTGCGTAGGAAGAATGGAAAGGACAATTCACCATGTGTGAGATGATCAGTTTGTCTTTGTGAAAGAAAAGCATACCAGACCACTATTTTTGTTATGCTTAATAACTGAGGCAACACTTAAGAAATAGTTAATGTTATCGGAGGATTTATCGATCTAGAAAAGAAGTTCAACAATGTAAACTTGGCCAAGATGTTTGAAAGATTCAGAAACTAGTAATAAGCAAAATCAAACTCGGGTAATAGTGAAGTGCTGTAGTTAAGGAGAAGCAAGGAGTGGTAAAGCGGTAGGTTCCAAAAACTAACACTTGAAACATACTCTATATATAAAAGTGTTATTGCAAATATCCATGTATTTAACACACCTTCCGTAATTCTGAGAAACTTCATTAAACACAAATAAATGAACATAATTTTAGAATTGGAATTTATAATATCCCCTGTGATCGTGGAAGCAGCTACATAGGTCATACCATTCGTACCGTTTCCGACTGCTGTGCAGAACACCAACGGCATATTAAAAATAGAGAACTGGAGAAATCGACAACTGCGGAGCACAGCCTCGCGAACAAACATAAAATAGTATTCGATGAAACAAAAATTTCGTCCCATACTTCCACATACTGGGATTCTGTTATTAAGGAGGCTGTTCAAATAAGAAGAGCGAGAAGAACTTTAACTGTGATAGCGGATACTATCTGAGTGGTTCATGGAAACGAGCGCTCGATGCAGAGAATCAGCAGAGACATTCCTTCTTAGGTTTGCGTTCAAACGGAAGCTGTGGCGCCACCAGCGCACACGTCGACACCATGTGCGACAGCAGTACGTAATCACCGACCAATCACAAGCCGTCCACGGACTACATAAGGCCCCCACAGCAGCAGTGAAGACACCCCTCACCCCCTGGTTTCTCCTCTCTTCTCCAATAACCGCCCTCTGCCGCGCCTTCACCGTTGTGTCCCCCATACCCTACACCCTTCATCTCCTTTGCCAAGGTGGCTTCCGTCGACTCCCCCTCCCAGATGATGCCCTCTCTCCCTCCATTTATCCCTCCTATCAACTCTGATACTCACTCCCCCCTCCCTTCCTCTGTCCTTTTCCCGGGCTCCCTCTTCCCCCTTCCATCCTGTTTTTACCCCACCTACCATCTCTCTGACTCCCTTGTCTCCCCCGAGTCCTTTTGCTCTCCCCTCCACTGCCTTTCTCACCCCTTCTCATGCCCACCCAACCCTCCCCTTGTCTATGTCCCCTCCCTGCATTTGGTTCCTTCCTTATTCCCTTTTCCTCTCCTCTCCCCCCCCCCTTTCCCCCTCATCAGTTCGGGTCCTCCCCCCCCCCCCAAAAATCTGCCACCGTGTCACCTGTATAGTGCTGTTTCAAGTGAGTGTTCAGTGTTGTGCGTCCCCTGTCAGTGTTGCAAACAACCACCATACTGTCGCTAATTGTTTTTTTTATCTCGTGTGAACAGAAACAAGACTGTCACCATTTTTTTAACTGTGTCTGTCTATCAGCCACAGTTTTATCGCCTGCTTTTGTTGTTCTTAGGTCTCCTGATCCTGTTTTTTAACTTTTCTGTAGGCTGCAGAGCGGTGTATTGTGTTACTGCCAGCCCGCCCCCACCCCCACTCTTGGGAGGGGGGGGGGAATTGGAAATACAACAAAGGAAAAAAAAACGGTGAAGACAGTCAGTTGCTCCTGACAATGACGCCTGTCGTCGGAAGCGTGAGATTTTAACCCGAATTGCCGTGGCAGGAAAACCGAGAATGTGTTACATATAAATGCTGTCCCGAAAGACTTCATTCTCGTGTGTCTAATTTTCTTAAATTTCGTTCGATTTATCTGAAATACCTAGATACAGCCAAGTGAAACCAATTTCCTAGGCTTTGTAGTCATGTGATTCTCGGTTCGAGCCCCATCATGTGTATTTTTTGTAAATTTCAGCCAAGATATTACAATGCTGCAAGGTGGGTGTTATAAGATTCATTTACTTCGCCGAACGTTTATTTTTTTCGTGAAATATCACCCTTACATGATACCTATGAAGCCATATAGTATAGGAGACATGTTCCCCAGTTCTTCGATACGTCTATGAAATGTGCTTCGGTCATGAGCTACCTGTTACCAACGGGAAATACGTCTATTGCGACAGATAAAGCCCCTGTCTATTCATTTATGAATTGCCACGCAATTTTCTGCAAACTACACTTTCTTGTTGTACAAAGAAATCTGTGGAGTCATGGTTCAATACTAATAGCAGTGGTCGACAACATCCTCAATTCGAGTTACCACCACATTAATGAAACATGGATGTCATTACAGTTCGATAAGAATATCATGCAGAAAACAGTTGTTCGTGGTTATACGAAATCTTACTTAACGTACAAAAAGCGTTACTGTACCTCAGGAGTTCACGATTCAAAATGGCGTTCAAATATTACCACCGCTTTGAACACAGATGGCGCTTCCATGCAGATTATCGTCAGAGACGAAATCAACTGACCTGGTACTGATGTATATTCGAACGATTTACGATTCTCACTTCAAAACATATTTATGTTGGTATCATTTGCAATTCTTCTACTCTTCAACACCCTGATTTATACATACGATAGATGCACATATGGTAGATGAATCGGCACAAAAATAGGTCAACTACACGAAGACGTAAAGTTCACATGACCACAAATTCTATAAGTTGTAAATAGTAGATTTCAGCTATCAGTCGTCCTTTTGAAATTTTATTGGCAGATCTAGATGTCAGCTAGAAACTAGCCATTCTCAATGCACTATCATTTTTGATCAATGCATGCAATGCTGTTGGTCGGGCTTCATCCATGGTTAATTGAATAGTGATGAACTGTGGATGAAGTCCGACCAACAGGCATTACATGCATTGATCAAAAATGATAGTGCATTGAGAATGGCTAGTTTCTAGCTGACATCTAGATCTGCGAATAAAATTTAAAAAGGGTGACTGATAGCTGAAATCTACTATTTACAAGTCGATACAACAGTCGCTGCGTGCGACAGCCTTCTGAATGGAAGGTAACCTGATAAATTCTATAAGTAAATGGGACTGAATATTTCCTTAATATTCTGTAATAGTATACGACCGAAGTTGATAGTGGAAAATTGTTGAGATACCAAAATCATTAATTATCTTTCTCATGAGGTCACAGCTCTAGCCACAGAAAGTAATGCCTTATAAACAGTTAAAATTCAAGTAAGAAGTGTAACATGGATCGACGTTTTCTTCTGAAACCTGGTCCAGATTAACGCTTTCTGGCTGATGCTGACTTACTATACGGGTCTTCGGAGATGGCCGATATACACTCCTGGAAATGGAAAAAAGAACACATTGACACCGGTGTGTCAGACCCACCATACTTGCTCCGGACACTGCGAGAGGGCTGTACAAGCAATGATCACACGCACGGCACAGCGGACACACCAGGAACCGCGGTGTTGGCCGTCGAATGGCGCTAGCTGCGCAGCATTTGTGCACCGCCGCCGTCAGTGTCAGCCAGTTTGCCGTGGCATACGGAGCTCCATCGCAGTCTTTAACACTGGTAGCATGCCGCGACAGCGTGGACGTGAACCGTATGTGCAGTTGACGGACTTTGAGCGAGGGCGTATAGTGGGCATGCGGGAGCCGGGTGGACGTACCGCCGAATTGCTCAACACGTGGGGCGTGAGGTCTCCACAGTACATCGATGTTGTCGCCAGTGGTCGGCGGAAGGTGCACGTGCCCGTCGACCTGGGACCGGACCGCAGCGACGCACGGATGCACGCCAAGACCGTAGGATCCTACGCAGTGCCGTAGGGGACCGCACCGCCACTTCCCAGCAAATTAGGGACACTGTTGCTCCTGGGGTATCGGCGAGGACCATTCGCAACCGCCTCCATGAAGCTGGGCTACGGTCCCGCACACCGTTAGGCCGTCTTCCGCTCACGCCCCAACATCGTGCAGCCCGCCTCCAGTGGTGTCGCGACAGGCGTGAATGGAGGGACGAATGGAGACGTGTCGTCTTCAGCGATGAGAGTCGCTTCTGCCTTGGTGCCAATGATGGTCGTATGCGTGTTTGGCGCCGTGCAGGTGAGCGCCACAATCAGGACTGCATACGACCGAGGCACACAGGGCCAACACCCGGCATCATGGTGTGGGGAGCGATCTCCTACACTGGCCGTACACCACTGGTGATCGTCGAGGGGACACTGAATAGTGCACGGTACATCCAAACCGTCATCGAACCCATCGTTCTACCATTCCTAGACCGCCAAGGGAACTTGCTGTTCCAACAGGACAATGCACGTCCGCATGTATCCCGTGCCACCCAACGTGCTCTAGAAGGTGTAAGACAACTACCCTGGCCAGCAAGATCTCCGGATCTGTCCCCCATTGAGCATGTTTGGTACTGGATGAAGCGTCGTCTCACGCGGTCTGCACGTCCAGCACGAACGCTGGTCCAACTGAGGCGCCAGGTGGAAATGGCATGGCAAGCCGTTCCACAGGACTACATCCAGCATCTCTACGATCGTCTCCATGGGAGAATAGCAGCCTGCATTGCTGCGAAAAGTGGATATACACTGTACTAGTGCCGACATTGTGCATGCTCTGTTGCCTGTGTCTATGTGCCTGTGGTTCTGTCAGTGTGATCATGTGATGTATCTGACCCCAGGGATGTGTCAATAAAGTTTCCCCTTCCTGGGACAATGAATTCACGGTGTTCTTATTTCAATTTCCAGGAGTGTAGATATGAAATCAGAGTTGCTATAATTCCAACTACCCACTGTAGTATACTCTTTAACGCCACTGTCCACAGGACACAGGTAGATTGTTATCGTAAGGAGATATTGTAATACAGATTTGAACACTGCATTCGTTATGTGACGGAGACATCCTAAAACACGTTTGGCTGTCTATAGGGTAGGATTTCCAATAGAATAGATGCGATTTTACGTAGGACCAAAATTTTCTCAGGTTCTTGGCAAGATCTTTTGCTGACGTATGATGGCGGAAGGCCGGCCTCTGTGGCCGAGCGGTTCTAGGCGCTTCAGTCCAGAACCGCGCTGCTGCTACCATCACAGGTTCGAATCCTGCCTCGGGCATCGATGCGTGTGATGTCCTTAGTTAGGTTTAGTTAGTTCTAAGTTCTAGGGGACTGATAACCTCAGATGTCCCATAGTGCTTGGAGCCATTTGAACCATTTGATGGGGTAAGTAGTTGTATCCTTCGCGCGTTGATCTTTTTGTAAACGCATGAATTTCTGCTCACTTGTGCATGTCGACATTTATGTGTCCTTTTTTGAGCTGAGCTTGCAACAGTCCTTGTTTCCTCAGCATTTTTAGAATTTTGTTATTAAAACATTGTGGTCTTCTCCGTCCTTAATCCACTTACTCAGCACATGCCATACCTATCCAGAGCACGATCTGTAAAAACTTTTTACGCTCATCACATTGGAACTAAAGGATGTCCTTTCATTATCTTACTACGATGCTGACAACCCCTTATCTGCTATTTCTACGCAGAAGCGTCAAAGAAATTCGTATCGGCATGCGTATTCCAATACAGAGATATGTAAACAGGCAGAGTACGACGCTGCTGTCCGCAGCGCCTATATAAGATGACAAGCGTGTGGCGCAGTTGTTAGATCGATTACTGCTGGTACAATGGCAGATTATCAAGATTTAAGTGAATTTCAACGTGTTATTAGAGTCGACACATGAGCGATTAGGACACAGAATCTCCGAGTTAGCGATGAACTGGAGATTTTCCCGTACGACCATTTCACGAGTGTAGCGTGAATATTAGAAACCCGATAAAACATCGAATCTCTCACACTACTACCCGGCCGGCCGCGGTGGTCTAGCGGTTCTGGCGCTGCAGTCCGGAACCGCGGGACTGCTACGGTCGCAGGTTCGAATCCTGCCTCGGGCATGGGTGTGTGTGATGTCCTTAGGTTAGTTAGGTTTTAAGTAGTTCTAAGTTCTAGGGGACTTATGACCTAAGATGTTGAGTCCCATAGTGCTCAGAGCCATTTGAACCCATTCCTCCCACACTACTGGGCCGGAGAAACATCCTGCAGGAGTGGGAGAAACGACGACTGAAGAGAATCGTTCAACGTGACAGAAGTGCAACCGCTCCGCCATTTGTTGCACATTTCAGTGCTGCGCCAACAACAACTATCAGCGTGCTAACCATTCAACAAAACATCAACGACATCGGCTTTTGGAGCCGAAGGCACACCCGTGCACCCTTGACGACTGCAAGACACAAAGCTTTCCGCCTCACCTGCGTCCGTCAACACCGAAATTGGACTGCTGATGACTGGAAACATCTTGCCTGGCCGGACGAGTCTCACTTCTAATTGTATCGAGCGGATAGGCGTGTACAGGTATGCAGACAACCTCATCAGTTCATGGACGATGCATGGGACTGTTGAAGCTCGTGGAGGCTCCTTAATGGTGTGGGTGAGCCGCCACTACGTTTGCTCGCCTTGTCTGTCCGTGAGTGGCAGCAGCGGCGCTTATCGATAGTGCATACTGTGGTACCATCTTTGGAGCGGCCTCTTGTTTTTCCGGGTCGTCGTGTGTCCAGGGAGTTGAGTTGGGACGGAGCAGCAGTGAGGGCCAGTACTCGCCTGACCGCTGGTGACACACATGCACTGTCCGACGGAAGGATGTGGTCGAGAGAGTGCACGACCACGTCAAGGACCGGATACAGCGAGTTTTAGTTGAATGGACCGTGGTATTCGAGCAGTGCGACTTTCATCTGTGTGTGTGTGTGTGTGTGTGTGTGTGTGTGTGTGTGTGTGTGTGTGTGTGTGTGTGTCAGCCCATCGACGTTGTCAGTCGATGATTTACACTCCTGGAAATGGAAAAAAGAACACATTGACACCGGTGTGTCAGACCCACCATACTTGCTCCGGACACTGCGAGAGGGCTGTACAAGCAATGATCACACGCACGGCACAGCGGACACACCAGGAACCGCGGTGTTGGCCGTCGAATGGCGCTAGCTGCGCAGCATTTGTGCACCGCCGCCGCCAGTGTCAGCCAGTTTGCCGTGGCATACGGAGCTCCATCACAGTCTTTAACACTGGTAGCATGCCGCGACAGCGTGGACGTGAACCGTATGTGCCGTTGACGGACTTTGAGCGAGGGCGTGTAGTGGGCATGCGGGAGGCCGGGTGGACGTACCGCCGAATTGCTCAACACGTGGGGCGTGAGGTCTCCACAGTACATCGATGTTGTCGCCAGTGGTCGGCGGAAGGTGCACGTGCCCGTCAACCTGGGACCGGACCGGAGCGACGCACGGGTGAACGCCAAGACCGTAGGATCCTACGCAGTGCCGTAGGGGACCGCACCGCCACTTGTCAGCAAATTATGGACACTGTTGCTCCTGGGGTATCGGCGAGGACCATTCGCAACCGTCTCCATGAAGCTGGGCTACGGTCCCGCACACCGTTAGGCCGTCTTCCGCTCACGCCCCAACATCGTGCAGCCCGCCTCCAGTGGTGTCGCGACAGGCGTGAATGGAGGGACGAATGGAGACGTGTCGTCTTCAGCGATGAGAGTCGCTTCCGGCTTGGTGCCAATGATGGTCGTATGCGTGTTTGGTGCCGTGCAGGTGAGCGCCACAATCAGGACTGCATACGACCGAGGCACACAGGGCCAACACCCGGCATCATGGTGTGGGGAGCGATCTCCTACACTGGCCGTACACCACTGGTGATCGTCGAGGGGACACTGAATAGTGCACGGTACATCCAAACCGTCATCGAACCCATCGTTCTACCATTCCTAGACCGCCAAGGGAACTTGCTGTTCCAACAGGACAATGCACGTCCGCATGTATCCCGTGCCACCCAACGTGCTCTAGAAGGTGTAAGTCAACTACCCTGGCCAGCAAGATCTCCGGATCTGTCCCCCATTGAGCATGTTTGGGACTGGATGAAGCGTCGTATCACGCGGTCTGCACGTCCAGCACGAACGCTGGTCCAACTGAGGCGCCAGGTGGAAATGGCATGGCAAGCCGTTCCACAGGACTACATCCAGCATCTCTACGATCGTCTCCATGGGAGAATAGCAGCCTGCATTGCTGCGAAAGGTGGATATACACTGTACTAGTGCCGACATTGTGCATGCTCTGTTGCCTGTGTCTATGTGCCTGTGGTTCTGTCAGTGTGATCATGTGATGTATCTGACCCCACGAATGTGTCAATAAAGTTTCCCCTTCCTGGGACAATGAATTCACGGTGTTCTTATTTCAATTTCCAGGAGAGTATTATGGGATCTTTTCCGTGCCTGACTTGAATGGGGACGACCTTTGGTTGGTTGGTCGCTCGTTCGGTCGTCGCAGCGGACGACGTGCATTTGGTCTTCCGACTGCTTCTGGCTTCTCTGTGTTTGTGCCGACTCATAATTCGTCTGTGTTGTTTCACAGTGACTGGTTTTACTATTCTCTGTTGTTGGTTGAATTGTTTTCCAGGATCCGCGTGTATCTTGTGGTTTTGAATCTGCAGTTATTTTAATGCTGTCTGTGTACTGCATTTGAAGTGGGTTGCAAACGGAGATCGGTTCGGTTCGGACGGAGCAGCGAGGCGGTCTGCAATGCCAGGACAGGCCGGGACCGCTGGCGGCGTACAGCCACTGTCGGACTGACGAACTGTAGCCGACGACCGAACCCAGGACTTTTGAAGCTGAGTGAACCGTGTCCAGTACTGAAACCTCCACTGTTTGAGATCTCGCTGTTGTTTGCGTGTTGCTGCTCCCAGGGTCGGTGAGACCAGCCACAACAAGTGGAGTCTGTCAGGTTGGTGGAAGCTATTAGCCGCCTTCCACTCCTTGATCTTAATTTGGATTTAGTATTACTGTTATTAGTGAAGTGCAACCAGCGGTATTTTCTGCCTTGTGGCCGCTAACGCCCCAGTTACCTGCCCTGGAGGTTAGCGTACTTTTCTGGCAGTCTACCTTTCCTCGTCGTGTGATGCTGTCCGACACGGCGGGAAGTTCGACAGCCTATTGTATTGTACTGTGCATATGTTTTTGGGAGGTCTACCTTGGTTCTAGTGTTTCTTTCGTCCTTTGGTGTATTTCTTTAGACGTGGTGCTGTCCATCTCCTCGCCCTTGCCTAAAAGTATTCCATCGTTGTACCGGTGATCGGACATTAGGGAGATTCGTTAGTCGGTCGGTCGGTTGGCGCTTAAGCTACCTCTAATGTGAGTCGCCATCCTGTTACGTGAGTACAACTCTTGGCTGCCTGTCTAACCGCTTACACAGCTGTATTCACCTTCCTCAGGTCGATCCAGGGAGCACTGTCTGTGGATCACTCCGTCTTATTTGGACAAGTTGTCATAATTGTTTAAAATTTACCCTAATGTTTTAACATGTTATTGCCTTCCCCACTTGTGATTCCGGCCCTCAACCGTTAATTGTTTGTAGCACTGCTTGTGGCATTCAGCCGACAGATTATTTTCAATTTTATGTTAATAAGGTCTGCAGCTGTCGCTATAGCCTGTTACAGATAGTTAAGATTGTTTCAGAAAGGTTTTTGTGTTTTAACATGCAACTGCCTTCCTGACTTGTAATTCAGGCCTTCAGCCGTTGAGTATTCTGAAAATTGCTTGTGGCCTTCAGCCCCCAGTAATTTGAATCCTTTCTTAATCAGGCCTTCAGCTGTTAATTGTTTGTGACATTGCTTGAGGCCTTCAGCCGTCACTAACTTGCAATTCTTCTAACAAGGCTTTCTTCCGCCAGTGTTGTAAAATTTTTAAAATGATTGTTGAGAGTTTTGTTTTTTATTAATAAAGTGTATGTGTTTTCTGCGCAACCAACGGTAATTGATTACGCCCCGTACACACATTTCCTCCTTTCCCCAAGTCCCACGTATCAGTGGGGAGTGATATGCGACCCCTGATACGTCTAGATACGACTCTGACAGGTGACAGGTACGTAAGCATCCTGTCTGATCGCCTGCATCCATTCATGTCCATTGGGCATCCCGACGGACTTCGGCAATTCCAGCACCACACTGCGGCACTCCACGCGCCCAGAATTGCTATAGAGTGGACCAGGAAAGCTGTTCTGAGTTTAAACACTTCCGTTGGCTACCAAACTCCCCAGATATGAACTCTTACGGCCGGCCGGAGTGGCCGAGCGGTTCTAGGCGCTACAGTCTGGAACCGCGCGACCGCTACGGTCGCAGGTTCGAATCCTGCCTTGGGCATGGATGTTTGTGATGTCCTTAGGTTAGTTAGGTTTAAGTAGTTCTAAGTTCTAGGGGACTGATGACCAAAGACGGTAAGTCCCATAGCGCTCAGAGCCATTTTTGAACTCTTACGGATTTATGGACAGCCGTGCAGGATTCATGGTATGAATTCCCTCCGGCACTACTTCAGACATTAGTCGAGTCCATGCCACGTCCTGTTGCGGCACTTCTGCGTGTTCGCGGGTGCCCTAGACGATATTGGGCTGGTGTACTAATTTCTTTGGCTCTTCAGTGTAGTATAAAACTCTCCTGGGCTCCATGATAGATTTATTAATTTCAATAACCATCGTCGCTATGATACCATAATCGCTATCCCCTGTCTCTATACTGTCACTGTCGATAATATGTATCCTGTAGCTGCGATGGCAAAAATATTTCCATTGTATGTGGGTTTTCGAGCAAGCTGTCCAAGGCAGCTGTCATCGGAGACCTCCGTAACTATCAGAGCCCTGCTCGCCTGTGCCTGCTCGGAGCCTGATGTAGGATCGGCCACCTGTCCAGTCACAGGGTGAATGGGCGACGCCAGACTGGCGGCCTCCATATTTACCCTGTGGCTCGAGAGACGAGGAACTCGTCACAACCTGCTGTTGACCCTGAAAAGAGCGCGCATTCCCCGTGACTGGTACAGTGGAAGGGGCCTCGCCAGCAGAGCGCTTGCGATAAATTAGTCCCGAGGTGGTGTAAAGAAAATCTTGTAGGTATGCTCTGTAATTGTCATGTACAGATGGCATCAAATTTAAATCAAGATCTAATAATGCGTTTGCGGTAGCAATATGTCGCATTTATTAATTAACTTTGTGTTATATTTGACTTTCTACTGCCGGCCGAAGTGGCCGTGCGGTTAAAGGCGCTGCAGTCTGGAACCGCAAGACCGCTACGGTCGCAGGTTCGAATCCTGCCTCGGGCATGGATGTTTGTGATGTCCTTAGGTTAATTAGGTTTAACTAGTTCTAAGTTCTAGGGGACTAATGACCTCAGCAGTTGAGTCCCATAGTGCTCTGAGCCATTTGAACCATTTTTGACTTTCTACTCAACTTGCTTTAAGAAAAATTCGTCATTGTCACCACGATACCAAACTCTTGAACACATTCCACCTCCGATAAAAAAAAGTCTGTATAGATCAGTGCTACACAGAGCCAACAAATTTCCACTTCAACATAGAGGTCCAACAAGAACTTAACCATGAAATGTAATGTACTGCAACAAACAATGGAAATGATCCTTCGCTCATTGAAACCGGGTCACAATAGATAACAAATAAACTGATCAAACAACAGCTAACTACGTTCACAGCTGACAGCATCCCACCAGTTAAACATGTAAAAATGGCATATCTTGCTATAATGTCTGATAAATTGGTTCGGTTATTGAAAAGCATGGATGTAAAAATCAGCTTCAACATTAATCTAAGTAGGAGGATTTTTCGCGATATAAAGCCGCCTGAAACAGCTCTTGATCCATCTGCCGTGTACAAAATTGCCTGCAACCAATGTAATAAATGTTTTACTGGCCAAACAGACAAAATTTTAGAACTCCATTTGAGGAGTATATAGCCTGCTAAAGACGCAATGCCACCCATTATAAATCGAAAACACCCTTGAAATTTTGCTCGAAATCGGGAAAAACAAAAAATGGACATCAAGGAATAAATGGAAATTGTCATTCATAACACAAAATAGAGAGATAATATCCTCAACAAGACAACTGAACTCAAAAACTCAAAATTCTTTAGTAGCCTTTAGCCAGTTCTAATGCAGCAGAGTTAAGACGTGCCAGAGTGAAACTAATGACTACCCGATTGTCAGCAGGGTGAATATCGCTGTAAAGAAGCGATAGTCGATACTCATCCACACACTGTGAGGCCGCCACGTTGTATTCAGTGTATCCTGTTTACATTTATATAGAACGGGTTATGCAGTGAATTACGTCCCAGTCAGTGTCAGATTAATGTGAAACATCTGCAACAGAGCACCAGCAATGCAAATGAAGCTTTGAGAGACGAAAATCGGAAGTGAACACTGACATATCAAAAGCGTATCACACGGTAAGAACAGATGCAACACTGTCCGCATCGCAAACAGGCTGTGGTATCAGTGACAACAAACAATAAGACACAGCATGTCACAACAACAGCACGAGACACCAGTGGACATAAATTTCTGGCCATTCTCTCCCCCCCCCCCCCCCCCACCCATTACCAAGTGTACCCCAGCAGCCATTCCGGCAGCGAAGAGTGATCAAGAAAAGTCTACGTTGCTTTAGATTAAGACATTAAATGTTCAAGTAACTATTCTTTGCATGCATAAACGCCTGATGATGAGTGAAAGTTGCTTGAAATACATTGTAATACGTTAAATTAAATTACACAAGAAAAACGAATAAAAGTAGCTCGCAGCAGAAAATGCGTATAATATTTAACACAGGTTAAGTTCCATATTTCGCCTTGCATTCTAAATAAGTCTATTTGAGTTCAACCAAAGCTTAAAACCCGGTAGCACTGACGATGACCTATGATATGCTTGAATACTGCTCAGCAGTGTGGGATCCGTACCAGATAGGGTTGATAGAAGATACAGAGAAGATCCAACGGAGAGCAGCGCGCTTCGTTACAGGATCATTTAGTAATCGCGAAAGCGTTACGGAGATGATAGATAAACTCCAGTGGAAGACTCTGCGGGAGAGACGCTCAGTAGCTCGGTACGGGCTTTCGTCAAAGTTTCGAGAACATACCTTCACCGAAGAGTCAAGCAGTACATTGCTCCCTCCTACGTATATCTCGCGAAGAGACCATGAGGATAAAATCAGAGAGATTAGAGCCCACACAGAGGCATACCGACAATCCTTCTTTCCACGAACAATACGAGACTGGAATAGAAGGGAGAACCGATAGAGGTACTCAAGGTACCCTCCGCCACACACCGTCAGGTGGCTTGCGGAGTATGGATGTAGATGTAGATGTAGATGTAGATACTGTTGTTAACGTGATTTTTTTCGAACATTATCCCCGTATCGACACAATTTTAGTTATTGGTATCAGTACCAAATACCATATCCTACTGGAACATCGCTGCTGCCCTCGGCCTGGAAGTCAAATGATGTTCGTATGTGAACAACACAGGAAAAGGAGATTTTTAAAAATTACGAGTGTCGTGTAATAAGTAATGCACCACATTTTTTTTCTGAAAGCAGGTTGGTTTTATTACCGACTGTTTTGGCTACAAATCCGATTTTTTCAACATTATCTGCGTTTAATGTGACGCCCTTACACCACCTTACTGCGAGGGCCTGTAAGCCGACATGGTATACCAGACTACCGATGGACGTCGGAGCCAACGCCTTGGTGCATCAGTAACCTCCCCATCATTCATGTACTGCTTCCAATGTAGTGCATCCTTCACTGGGCCAAGCATGTGGAAGTCTGGAAGTGCAAGGTCAGGGTTGTAGAGCGGTTGAGGAAGAACAGTCCAGTGAAGTCTTCTGAGCTCCTCTCGGATGTGCACACTTGCGTGATGCCTTGCGTTGCCACGGAGAAGAAGTTTGTTTGCATTTTTGTGGTAACGAGCACGCCGAAGACGTTCCTTCAATTTTCTGAAGGTATCACAATACATTTCACAGTTGATCGTTGCACCACGAGGGTGGACATCAAACAGAATAAGCTCTTCAGAGTCTCGGAAGACCGTCGCCGTAACTTCACCGGCTGAGTGTGCGGCTTTGAAATTTTTCTTCGGACCAGGGTGGTGCGGAGTCACTCTGTGGATTGCTGTTTTGTTTCCGGTTCGAAGAGATGGACCCAGGCTTCGTCGTCTGTGACAACGTTCGACAAAACATTGTCACGATCAGCCTCGTAACGCGCAAGCAACTCCGGACAGTTGGTCCTTCGTTGCTCTTTGTGGTCTTCTGGTTGGCGGCGAGGAACCCAACGAGCCCGCGCATTTGAGCACTCCAACTGGTGGACGAGTGTGTCAGAGCTATCAACAGAGACATCCAGTTGAGCAGCGAAGTCGGAAGTCGTTCCTTCAATTTCCTGAGGGGTAGCATAATATACGAGGTTAATCCCAAAAGTAAGGTCTCCTATTTTTTTATAAGTACAGAACTCAGTTTGTGTGGCAGTTGGTCACACTGTTATGAAGAGTGCTTCACGCGCTGTGTGTAAACATGCGCATGCCGCGCTGCGGCGCTCAGTCTTGGCTTAGCAGCCGTTGAGAATGGAGCTCCCGTTGGATGTTACCGCCAACTGGGAATTGCCCGCAATTACACTCCTGGAAATGGGAAAAAGAACACATTGACACCGGTGTGTCAGACCCACCATACTTGCTCCGGACGCTGCGAGAGGGCTGTACAAGCAATGATCACACGCACGGCACAGCGGACACACCAGGAACCGCGGTGTTGGCCGTCGAATGGCGCTAGCTGCGCAGCATTTGTGCACCACCGCCGTCAGTGTCAGCCAGTTTGCCGTGGCATACGGAGCTCCATCGCAGTCTTTAACACTGGTAGCATGCCGCGACAGCGTGGACGTGAACCGTATGTGCAGTTGACGGACTTTGAGCGAGGGCGTATAGTGGGCATGCGGGAGGCCGGGTGGACGTACCGCCGAATAGCTCAACACGTGGGGCGTGAGGTCTCCACAGTACATCGATGTTGTCGCCAGTGGTCGGCGGAAGGTGCACGTGCCCGTCGACCTGGGACCGGACCGCAGCGACGCACGGATGCACGCCAAGACCGTAGGATCCTACGCAGTGCCGTAGGGGACCGCACCGCCACTTCCCAGCAAATTAGGGACACTGTTGCTCCTGGGGTATCGGCGAGCACCATTCGCAACCGTCTCCATGAAGCTGGGTTACGGTCCCGCACACCGTTAGGCCGTCTTCCGCTCACGCCCCAACATCGTGCAGCCCGCCTCCAGTGGTGTCGCGACAGGCGTGAATGGAGGGACGAATGGAGACGTGTCGTCTTCAGCGATGAGAGTCGCTTCTGCCTTGGTGCCAATGATGGTCGTATGCGTGTTTGGCGCCGTGCAGGTGAGCGCCACAATCAGGACTGCATACGACCGAGGCACACAGGGCCAACACCCGGCATCATGGGGTGGGGAGCGATCTCCTACACCGGCCGTACACCACTGGTGATCGTCGAGGGGACACTGAATAGTGCACGGTACATCCAAACCGTCATCGAACCCATCGTTCTACCATTCCTAGACCGGCAAGGGAACTTGCTGTTCCAACAGGACAATGCACGTCCGCATGTATCTCGTGCCACCCAACGTGCTCTAGAAGGTGTAAGTCAACTACCCTGGCCAGCAAGATCTCCGGATCTGTCCCCCATTGAGCATGTTTGGGACTGGATGAAGCGTCGTCTCACGCGGTCTGCACGTCCAGCACGAACGCCGGTCCAACTGAGGCGCCAGGTGGAAATGGCATGGCAAGCCGTTCCACAGGACTACATCCAGCATCTCTACGATCGTCTCCATGGGAGAATAGCAGCCTGCATTGCTGCGAAAGGTGGATATACACTGTACTAGTGCCGACATTGTGCATGCTCTGTTGCCTGTGTCTATGTGCCTGTGGTTCTGTCAGTGTGATCATGTGATGTATCTGACCCCAGGAATGTGTCAATAAAGTTTCCCCTTCCTGGGACAACGAATTCACGGTGTTCTTATTTTAATTTCCAGGAGTGTATTCGGTTTTTGGACGCAAAAGGCACTGCGCCGTTGAAATCCATCGCCAAATTGACGGAAGTGTATGGTGAGTCGTGCATGGTGTCAAAAATGTTCGTAAGTGGTGTAGAGAGTTTGCAGCTGGTCGGACCGAAATTCACGACGAACAAAGGAACGGGAGACCGTCAGTTTATGAGGAGACAGTGTTTAAGGTTGAGCAAAGCATGCGTGAAGATCGGCGGATCACCCTGGATGACGTCTGCACGTTGGTTCCTGAGGATTCCCGAAGCACCACCGTTCACGGAATTTTAACGGAAACATTGAACTACTGGAAGGTTTGCGCAAGATAGGTGCCACGCATGCTGACTGAGGACCACATGCGGCAACGAGTTGTTGATGCTTCCCGCGCATTTCTTCACCGCCTTGCAGCCGAACAGGACAACTTTATGGACTCAATTGTCACGTGTGACGAATCCTGGGCATACCAATTTACACCTGTGACCAAGCAACAATCACGCAAGTGGCGGCACCCTTCTTCGCCAAAGCCGCGGAAATTTAAACAAACACAATCTGCCGGTAAAGTCATGACAACCATTTTTGGGGATCGGAAAGGGGTACTGTTGGTCGACTTTATGCCCACTGGCACCACAATTAACGCTGACAGGTACTCTGAGACTCTGAAAAAACTGAAACGGTCAATTCAGAACCGAAGAAGAAGAATTATAAACAAGGGCGTACACGTTCTCCATGACAACGCTCTCCCACACATCGCTCGGCAAAACGTTGCTCTCCTGCACCCACCCTACAGCCCTGACTTGGCGCCCAGTGACTATTACCTGTTCCCTAGGTTAAAAGAACATTTGGCCGGAAAGAGATTCAGCGCAGACGACGAGGTGAAAGAAGAGGTTCATAACTTTCTGAACAGCATGGCGGTGAGCTGGTATGACATGGGCATACAAAAGCTGCCACAGCGTCTACAAAATTGCATCGACAGAAATTGTGATTATGTCGAAAAATAGCTAAATGTTCAAGCTGTAAACTTATTTAAACCATTGTAGAACTAAACAAGTCTATGTATTTATAAAAAAATAGATCTTACTTTTGGGATCACCCTCGTACTTCAGAGTTGATCGTTACGCCATCATTGTGATTCGTCAGTCACCTCGAATGAGTGTGTCCGCGCGTTCCATTACTGCAGGAGTCGCACCTGTGTGCGGCAGGCGGGCACGTGGGAATTCTAATACGTTTGCGCGACCTCGCTGCGACGATGATATTCTGCAAGCGCCTAAGAATATCAGCGATGCTCCGCCTTTTCCCCAAAAGAATGATAACTCTCTGCTTCGAACGCAATTCCGTTACAGACGCAGTTACGGAGACTGCGCATAGCGCCGCTACCTATCGGGACTTCACGAAACTGTTGGAACTAAAGCGGTAACATTCCACGATGTCCCACAACAAATTCCGCCTTTTTTCAACTGAAATTGTCCGAGAAAAAAACGTGCTGCGTTACTTATTTAACGCCCCTTGTATTACGCATGGATATGTAAGTTTGAATATTTAAGTATGTAACAACGTTTCCATTCAGATGCATAAACGGTAGTCTGTTAGACCTACGCCGAAGGTACAACTGAATGCGATACCTAAACTCCCTTCTTAGCCCCCCCCCCCCAGCCCCCCCCCATCCTTGCCCACACTCTTAGCTACTACCCAAGGGCGCCACGCCACGGTCCTCTCCAGAGGGTTGTCAGGATGATTTAAAACGGCAGTTGCGATAGCCGAGTGGTCGCAGCGTGTTCCAGAAATTCATGCCGTGATGTGTCACACAGCACTTTATTCACTGACAAGTGCGGCGCAGACGTGCCGACAAGTTTATGGCACTGAATAGCATTTTGTATCACATACCGCCAGTCGCTTCACTTTTCTAGCACTTTAGCAGAAGTTTATTGAGTTCATTCACTACTGGCCATTAAAATTGCCACACCAAGAAGAAATGCAGATGGTAAACAGGTATTCATGGGACAAATATAATATACTAGAACTGACATTTTCACGCAATTTGGCTGCATAGATCCTGAGAAATCAGCACCCAGAACAACCACCTCTGGCCGTAATAACGGCCCTGATACGCCTAGGCGTTGAGTCAAACACAGCTTGGATGGCGTGTACAGGTACAGCTGCCCATGCAGCTTCAACACGATACCACAGTTCATCAAGAGTAGTGACTGGCGTATTGTGACGAGCCAGTTGCTCGGCCACCATTGACCAGACGTTTTCGATTTGTGAGAGATCTGGAGAATGTGCTGGCCAGGGCAGCAGTCGAACATTTTCTGTATCCAGAAAGGCCCGTACAGGACCTGCAACATGCGGTCGTGCATAACCCTGCTGAAATGTAGGGTTTCACACGGATCGAATGAAGGGTAGAGCCACGGGTCGTAACACATCTGAAATGTAACGTGCACTGTTGAAAGTGCCGTCAGTGCGAACAAGAGGTGACCAGGACGTGTAACCAATGGCACCCCATACCATCAAGCCGGGTGATACGCCAGTATGGCGAAGACGAATACACGCTTCCAGTGTGCGTTCACCGCGATGTCGCCAAACACGTATGCGACAATCATGATGCTGTAAAGTGAACCTCGATTCATACGAAAAAATGACGTTTTGCCATTCGTGCACCCAGGTTCCTCGTTGAGTACACCATCGCAGGCGTTCCTGTCTGTGATGCAGCGTCAAGGGTAAACGCAGCCATGGTCTCAGATCTGATAGTCCGTGCTGCTGCAATCGTCGTCGAACTGTTCGTGCAGATGGTTGTTGTCTTGCAAACGTCCCCATCTGTTGACTCAGGGATCGAGACGTGGCTGCACGATCCGTTACAGCCATGCGGATAAGATGCCTGTCATCTCGACTGCTAGTGATACGAGGCCGTTGGGATCCTGCACTGCGTTCCGTATTACCCTCCTGAACCCACCGACTCCATATTCTGCTAACAGTCATTGGATCTCGACCAACGCGAGCAGCAATGTCGCGATACGATAAACCGCAATCGCGATAGGCTACAATCCGACCTCTATCAAAGTCGGAAACGTGATGGTACGCATTTCCCCTCCTTACACGGGGCATCACAATAACGTTTCACCAGGCAACGCCGGTCAACTGCTGTTTGTGTATGACAAATCGGTTCGAAACTTTCCTCATGCCAGCACGTTGCAGGTGTCGCCACCGGCGCCAACCTTGTCTGAATGCTCTGAAAAGCTAATCATTTGCGTATCACAGCATCTTCTTCCTATCGGTTAAATTTCGCGTCTGTGGCACGTCATCTACGTGGTGTAGCAATTTTAATGGCCAGTAGTGTATTTCTGTAGCTGCGAAAAATGCCATTTCGAACTATAAATAGAACATATAAGGGAGCTGTTGCTGACCATGTAGTGTGCGGAATTAGTATTCAGCAGGTTGTAGCTCGATGAACGATTGCACTTATCGTGATTTGTCACATAAAAATACCGATATATTTTTTTCTGTTTCTTGGTTTCATTTTGGAATTTGTCTTCATAGTTAAGTCAACCTTTAAAATAATCAATTGCTCGGTGTCAAACTCGTGGCCCACGGCGACAAGTGTATCCATCGATTGATGAAATTGCAAAACCAATTTTTATTATCATAGGCCTTCAGACATGTAATAGAACTCGCCCTTCAGAATTCATTGAATGATGTGTGGGGGAGTACCACAGCTTTTTCGTCTCTGCTTCCGTACATCTACGTGACTGCCCTGCAATTCACACTTAACAGAACCACTTTCACACTAATTCTCGACCGTACCACTCATAAGTAGTACGTGGAAAAATAAACACCTATATTCTTCCTTGCGAGCTCTAATTTCTATTTTATTACGATCGCGCCATTTATCCCAGCATAGATGGGAGTCAAATGGTTCCAATGGCTCTGAGCCCTATGGGACTTAACATCTGAAGTCATCAGTCCCCTAGAACTTAGAACTACTTAAACCTGACTAACCTAAGGACATCAACACATCCATGCCCGAGGCAGGATTCGAACCTGCGACCGTAGCTGTCGCGCTGTTCCAGACTGAAGCGCCCAGAACTGCTCGGCTACAACGGCCGGCCTATACGGGAGTCAACAGAATATTTTGGCATTTAGAGGGGAAAATTGTTGAATGAAATATTCTGAAAAGATCTCGCCGCAGGGAAAAATCGTCATTCGTTTAGGGATGCTTATCATATCCATGACACTATCGCCCTCTAACCTAACCTAACCTAACCTAACCTATTTCGCGATGATACATAACGAGCTGCCCTTTGTCGAACTTTTTCAGGTCCTCTGTCAAGGATAACATATCGCGCAGCAGTACTCCAGAAGAGGTTAGACAAATGTAGTGGAAGGCAGGCTCTTTAGTAGATACGTTGAATTTTCTCAGCGTTGTACCAACAAAACGCAGTTCTTGATAGCCTTCCCCACAACATTTTACATGCAATGGTTCCAATTCAAGTTGTTCGTAACTGTAATCCGTAGATGAACCAACAAACTTTAAATTTGTGTCATTTATCGTCCAATCGAAGTTTTACGGAATTTTTAGCACCATCTCACAGTTACCTTGCATAAATCAGTTTACAATTCGTTTCGACCGTTACGCAATAAACAACAGATCGTATACAACTATACGTCGGCAAGACTCAGTGGAGCAGCGCCTCTGAGGAAGTCCAGCGCAGTCCTGGACGAAACGTAAGGAGCAGAAAAGTTCTTGGACCACGACCTCACATCCCGGAAAGTATATCAACAGCCACGTATACATACAATCTAACGATGGTGCTGAGATTTTCTCCTAAATCGTTTATACAGATTAAGAACAGCGGAGGGCCTACAAAACTTCCTTGGGCAACCCCAGATATCACTTTGGTCTCACTACATGACTTCTCGTCAATTACTAAGAACAGTGAGCTTCTTGACAGGAATTCACGAATCCAGTCGCACAGTTGAGACGATACTTCATAGGCATGCGATTCTATTAGAAGCCCCTGAGACCGATCGAGACTGTCCTTAACCGGACGCAGCATCATCTTTATCTTTTTGAGTGAAACAAAAACATGCCTTACGCCTCTTCTTCCCAGGAACCTACCTGCAGGGTGGTCATAATTAAACTTGAGAAGACTCACATAAAATCCGAATGATCGTGGGATAATGAAACTTGTGCAAATATTTGCAAGGTAACACGAAAGAAAACTAAAGAATAAACCACTGAAAGGAATACGTTCTAGTTTCCACGTGAGAGGGTAACGTTTGTTAACTGAATGCCATGTTTACGTTTGAGGTTACAAATATTGCTCAACGCGACTATCGTCTGCATCCACGGCAGCCTGGAACCGCACTACAATACCATTTCACATTTGTTCGCAGCAATTTTCGAACGTTGGACCTTGAAATGTTTAACTGTCGTTACACAGCTCGAGCACTGCGTGAAGAAAGCACATTGCGTCCACTACTTTCACTCATGTCAGCAGTAACTTTTTCAACAATGTGTGGCACAATTACCATATCGCAAGTTAATTTTAACTTCCTAGTCACATTCTTCATCCCCAGTGCGGAATAGGACCTCTCCGTATTACTTTAATGTTTCGATGATCGCGAAGTGTTTTGGTATACCAGCCCTGCTCACCCATATTGACTGTCTGCAACTGTAATGCACATTGATGCCTGTGTTTCAGTCCTACGTCGCTGTGCCAATATCAGCACCTAACGGTAAGCAATGATCCTAATACTAGCAACAACGCTAATTCTGCAGTGCATTGTCTGAACTTCATTCCTTTTAAGTTTGGTACCGATACGGTATTTAACAGTTTTTCGCCTGCACTGGCTCAAGTATAGGTTTAATTATAACCACACTGAATTTTACAAGATGCATCACAACAGTGAAGAAGAAGCACGACAGCTCGAGCGTCACGTGGTTGTTCAACAATTCCGCGTTCTCATTTCTTGGAGAGCGCTAACTTTATATCTGGAACTCCGTAATTCTTTTCTCGAAACACGAACTTCTGATGACTAATCTGGGAATTCGTAAATATTCTATACAAAGATGCCGTCACGAAAAACTTCGATGTCGTCACGAAAAACTTCGATGTCAAGTTTTAATCATTTCGTTTAATTCATTCTGGGTATGATTTATTGTTCAAAGATGAGTGTACAATTAATGACAGAAATTCTGCTATTTCGGTGGTAAGCTTATGACAAACGGTGGTGGGAGCCAGTTACGAGGAAGATACGAACATGGTTTTACAAGAAATTGCTTCCGAAAACAATAAATCAAAGCTGAATGCGTCGAAGGCTGAATGTTAACTGTGAAAACAAAGACGCAACGCCGCTCGTTTCGTGCGTAGGCAGTCGGTGCAATCACGCTATAGCGCGGTCTAGGGCGAACAAACGACGAGCGCTGGGCAGACAATCGAAGGCAGGCAGCCGGAAGTCCACACAGATTTAAATTACGTTTGCGCCTAATAGCCAGGAAATTCGTTGCCATTTACAGTATGTGACAAGTATTCTGAACATCATAGGTAGTTAATTAGACAGCCTCTGTAAGTTATTTTCTTTTTCGTTTCTGGTAGACCAGTCTAGGCGTTTCTTTTTTGTGTGCTAATATCTAGTAATATATATCTACAGAAGTGCTAAGTGTCCTGTGTACCGGTCATACTTGGTACTTTTTTTCTTTAGTTGTAGCGAAGGTTTATCGCCTTTGACAATTTGTCTTTCTGGATGTTTAATTGTTTTATTTGCGTACGCTGTATCTTCTCGAGTCAGCGCTGAGTTTAGTTTATCGGCTCTTCAGCATGACCTTTTGATGTAATTCTTCGCTTGATGAGAAGGGGTTCTTCTAAGGTGGCTAGGTTATGCTTTTAGATACCTTCGTCTCTGCAGGAGAGCTATGCGCCGGTTTCAGAGATTTAGTGTTTCGTATGTGCACAATTTTTCTTTTCAAACTTGTTGGTCTTATGTCAAAGCGGGAAGTGGATCAAAACAAAATGTCAAGACACTCTGTGACCAAAATGGTACTGAAACAGAGGATGACAGACTAAAGTCCGAAGTATTAAATGTCTTTTTCCAAAGCTGTTTCACAGAGGAATACTGCACTGTAGTTCCTTCTCTAGATTGTCGCACAGATGACAAAATGGTAGATATCGAAATAATGACAGAGGGATAGAAAAACAATTAAAATCGCTCAAAAGAGAAAAGGCAGCTGGACCTAATGGGATACCAGTTCGATTTTACACAGAGTACGCGAAGGAACTTGCCCCCCTTCTTGCATCGGTGTACCGTAGGTCTCTAGAAGAGCGTAGCGTTCCAAAGGATTGGGAAAGAGCACAGGTCATCCCCGTTTTCAAGAAGGGACGTCGAACAGATGTGCAGAACTATAGACCTATATCTCTAAAGTCGATCAGTTGTAAAATTTTGGAACGCGTATTATGTTCGAGCATAATGACTTTTCTGGAGACTAGAAATCTACTCTGTAGGAATCAGCATGGGTTTCGAAAAAGACGATAGTGTGTAACACAGCTCCAGCTATTTTTCCACGAGACTCAGAGGGTCATAGAGACGGGTTCACAGGTAGATGCCGTGTTTCTTTACTTCCGCAAGGCGTTCGATACAAATCTCCACAGTCGTTTGATGAACAAAGTAAGAGCATATGGACTATCAGATCAATGGTGTGATTGTATTGAAGAGTTCCTAGATAACAGAACGCAGCATGTCATTCTCTATGGAGAAAAGTCTTCCGAAGTAAGAGTGATTTCAGGTGAGCCGCAGGGGAGTGTCGTAGGACCGTCGCTATTCACAATATACATAAATGACCTTGTAGATAACATCGGAGGGTCACTGAGACTTTTTGCGGATGATGCTGTAGTATATCGAGAGGTTGTAACAATGGAAAATTGTAGTGAAATGCAGGAGGATCAGCAACGAATTGCCGCATGGTGCAGGGAATAGCAATTGAATCTCAATGTAGACACGTGTAATGGGCTGTGAATACACAGAAAGAAAGATCCTTTATCATTTAGCTATAATATAGCAGGTCAGCAACTGGAAGCAGTTAATTCCACACATTATCTGGGAGTAGGCATTAGGAGTGATTTAAAATGGAATGATCATACTAAGTTGAGCGTCGGTAAAGCAGATGCCAGACAGAGATTCATTGGAAGAATCCTAAGGAAATGCAATCCGAAAACAAAGGAAGTAGGTTACAGTACATTTGTTCGCCCACTGCTTGAATATTTGTATATGCATATCCACCGCACGCAACCCTTCAGTCCACAAACTACTCAAAATAAAACAGCATAAACCGAAATGACGACAGGACGAAGAATTACAACAGGTCACCAGATACAAGAAAATGACGATTGCAGGTAAATTTCTCTGTTAGGTGGCGCAGTGGTAAGTCAGTGACTCGGATTCGCGAGATTGGCGCTCCAGATCTCTGTCCGGCCATGAAGATTTGGGTTTTCCGTGATTTCCTTCAGTCATTCAAGGCGAATGCCGGGACGGTGTCTGAAAAAGGACGACCGATTTCCTTTCTCGTCCTTCCCCATTCCGATCTTGTGCACTGTCTCTAATGACTCCCTCATTGACAGTACATTAAACCTTAAATTTTCCATCTTTCCTTTAAATGTAAACTAAAATATATTGACTACAGTCGTATCATAGGTGCAGCCTTAGATGACTTTCTTCATCTGTAACGTAAATTCCATAATTCAAGCCGGCCGTGGTGGCCAAGCGGTTAAAGGCGCTACAGTCTGGAACCGCGCGGCCGCTACGGTCGCAGGTTCGAATCCTGCCTCGGGCATGGATGTGTGTGATGTCCTTAGGTTAGTTAGGTTTAAGTAGTTCTAAGTTCTAGGGGACTGATGACCTTAGAAGTTAAGTCCCATAGTGCTCAGAGCCATTTGAACCATTTTTTTCCATAATTCAAAATAGCTGAAAAAAAAAGAAAGGAAGAATATGGTTAACGTCCTGTCGAGAACAAGATCATTAGAGAAAGAGCATAAGTTCGGAATTTTTCAGGGATGGGTAAGAAAATCTACCGTACCCTTTTGATGGAACCATCCCGACTTTTTCCTGTAGCGATTTAGGGAAATAACGGAAAATCTCATTCTGTATGGCCGGTCTGGGATTAGAACCTTTGTCTTTCCGAATGAGATTCCAGTGTGCTAACCGCTGTGCCACTTTGTATAAGGGGATATCAAGACGTTTCCGTTTGAAAGCTTTGCAAGAGTGTATAAGCAACGTAGCGCAACTCCGATGCGGGTATATAAGCACCGACAGGTAGACAAAGGTTTATTGTGGTTTTCCCGTCTTTCACTGGGGCCTGCGATAAATGCGGAAATGTGAACCGAGGCGACGGTATTACCAAATGTTGTGTAAACAGGGGCAACGTACTGTTATTCCTTTCTTGGCTGCCGACGAACAAACACTGACGGATATCCATCGGAGAATGAAGAATGTGTACAGGGTAGCATGTCTATGGGAAACCACCGTTGTGCAGTGGTGCGCCAAGTTCCGTACTGGTCGCGAATCATGATAGCGCACGTCCCCATAATGCAAATTTCTTAACGTAGACGTTACACGAGCCGGCCGCGGTGGTCTAGCGGTTCTGGCGCTGCAGTCCGGAACCGCGGGACTGCTACGGTCGCAGGTTCGAATCCTGCCTCTGGCATGGGTGTGTGTGATGTCCTTAGGTTAGTTAGGTTTTCTAGGTTCTAGGGGACTTATGACCTAAGATGTCGAGTCCCATAGTGCTCAGAGCCATTTGAACCATTTTTGAACGTTACACGAAACCAAGTGGGAGGCATTTCGAGCATTGGGCCTGTAGTCCTGATGTATTCCCACGCGGTTAGGACGTCTTTGGTCCCTTAAAAAAGGTCTTAAAGGGTCGACGATTTCTGTCGGACGAGGATGTGCAGCAGGAGTCAGCAGGACACGGTGTTTTACCAAACGGGTATCTGCCACCCAGTGCGTCGGCGGGATGGTTTCCGCAATGCTCACGGCGCTTTTGCCTGATTGGCGTACCGATTCTGAACTGTACGGTCTTAGAGTGGAAACGTTTTGATCCCCTCTTATAAATGAATTGAGCCGAAAATTCTAGTGCCCCGTTCCACTCGTCGGCTTTGAGCAATGACTTCATAAGTAAGGCAAAGACGCTACGTATAGGCAATCTATTAAAGCAACGGATCATGTTCGCAAACAAACGAATGTAGCATGCGATGAAATTACAGTCACATTCACGCAGTTACTTAGTCATGAATTATATCGAAACGAACTGAAGATAACGAAAATAATTAAGAACAAGTATTAAAAACAAATTTTCATGTCTGGTCAGAAGTATTCTCGTAATTTATGAGACTAGAAAAGCACAGAGAACCTTTAAATTGCATTACAGTAAAGCGGATGGTGAAGTCATACTGTTATAAAATAGTGTTAATTTTATTGAATCTAACGGGAGAAGCACAGGGAAGGGGGAGTTTTGGGCGGGGAGAATCCAAAACGTATCAGAAAAACGGGAAGATTAAATGAATTGCAACATATACGAAACAGTAGCATAAAATGTGGAGAAGCGACACATTAAATTCTAAAAGAAAAGCGAGTACATGATAAACGAGTATCTACAAAAGATAAACAACATTGGAATCGATAACTAAAATTAACATATGTAGGTAAATTCCAGTTACAGATTCCAACCGCTCCATAATTAATATGTAAATTATTTTTGCAATTGTATGCACTGAAACGTATTACCATTTCTACATTTGTAACTGCTCTCTAAAACTACTGCGGTGTACAACAAAAATTGGAATCGTTAACTACAACTGACCTAATACATAGGTCAATTCTAGTTACCGATTCCAAAATAACTTTTTTGAAGTAGTTCAGAGAACAATTAAAAAGGCAGAAGTCATATTAGCCTACATTTTAGTGCACACACGTGCTGAAGAAGGGATATAATTAATGAAGCATCGGATGGATGTGGAATCTGTAACTAGAATTGACCTGTATAGGAGGTCAGTTCTAGCTGCCGATTGTAACTTTTGCATGGTTCATAATTTTGGTATTTTTTCTAGTAAATTTGTGGATTTCTAGATTTCTTATTGATCTCAGAACTACTACGAAATACTAATAAATATTGTCGGTGCAGTTTCCAGTTTTTTCTCTTTTTCATAGTAATGAAGATAGTAATACCATACGTAGAAATTTTGTAACACTTTAGTGCTCATCCTTGTTGTTAAAAAATCTAAATAATGAACCGTGGAGGCCGGCCGGGGCGGACGAGCGGCTCTAGGCGCTACAGTCTGGAAGCGCGCGACCGCTACGATCGCAGGTTCGAATCCTGCCTCGGGCATGGATGTGTGTGATGTCCTTTGGGTAGTTAAGTTTAAGTAGTTCTAAGTTCTAGGGGACTGATAGCCTCAGACGTTAAGTCCCATAGTGCTCAGAGCCATTTTAACCATTTTTGAATGAACCGTGGAATAGTTGGACTCGGTAAGAAGAATTAATCTATATAGGTCAGTTCCAGTTACCGATTCCAGTATTTGTTAGGCTTACTTTTTGTCAATTTTCGTTACTTGTGTACTCCTCCCGTTAGATTTAACAATTAGTATTAAAAGTTAACGCTAGTTCATAATATTATGACTTCACGATGCGTTATACTGTACTGGATTTAACAGTTCTCTGTGCTTTTCATACTCACAGAAATTACGATAATAATTTGTTTCAGTCATGTATATCTCTCTTTTTCCGTTCTTATATCTTTTCATTACCTTTAATTCTTGTCGGCATAATTTGTGGCCAAGTAATTAATCACGTGAACTGAGTAATTTTATCGTATGCTACTTTCGTTTGTTTGCTAATATGATCAGTTGCTTTCAAAGACTGCATTTATGTAGCGTCTCTGCCTTAGGTATGACGTCATTGCTCGAAGCCGACGATTAGAATCGGACAGCAGAATCGACCAGCGAGCAACGTCATAACACCACCTGCGGCCGAGGAAACTTTGGTTTTCAACAGACCACCAGTCTTCCTTTCTTCCGCGTCGCGCTGTGTTGTTTTGATCACTTTTGTACGGGTCCTTGAACTGGGTGACGATGTGTCATTTCAGATAGAGACGCCATCACGCACAGAACTAACAATAACCGCGTTAGCCTGGGCTCAGACTTACAATATGGTTTTCGGCACCTCTTATTCCGGAGTGATCTTGCATTCCAGCATATCCTTAGCAAGGAGCCAACGACCTATAAGTTTCACTAGAGGAAAATATCTAAGAGATAATAGGATAGCGGCACAGTTACCACCAAGCGAAACTCCCCAGCCGCGCGGGATTAGCCGAGCGGTCTGAGGCGCTGCAGTCATGGACTGTGCGGCTGCTCCCGGCGGAGGTTCGAGTCCTCCCTCGGGCATGGGTGTGTATGTTTGCCCTTAGGATAATTTAAGTTAAGTAGTGTGTAAGCTTAGGGACTGATGACCTTAGCAGTTAAGTCCCATAAGATTTCACACACATTTGCACATTTTTGAAACTCCCCATCGCACCCCCGCCGCCCCCCCCCCCCCACCCTCAAATTTAGTGGTAAGCTGGTACAGTGGGCGGGCCGTCACAAACTGAACACAGATCAAGCATGAAAACAGGAAGGAGGTGTACTGAACTGTAAAAAAAAAAAAAAAAAAAAAAAAAAAAAAAAAAAAAAAAAAAAAAAAAGGCAAAATAGAAACAGCGAAATGTCCAAGATTAACAGTATCGAGCGCACTTCGATAGCGACGGCGTCGTGGTTAACTGTCCGTTTGGTGAGTGAAACGTTTGTTCTCTTTTTTTTAGCCTCGGCAACTGACATATTATACATTGGTTACAGAATATGAGTGACGTGATAATAATACTTTACTTCGCAACTAAATGTGATGAATATTGAGAGCAGGCGAGATATCATGTAGACATTTTACAGAAATGAAAACAACAAATAAAGGGGTGTGAACAATTTTACAACAAACGAATTCAAGAGTCAAAACTTCCAAAACGGAACGTAACTTCAAAGAAGTTAAAAATATATGTTCTGATAGATCAAATGAAAAACTGTGTTAATGTGAAACTGCTGCGTTCATTGTTGCAGCTTATGTGACGAACTATTATATTTTCATTGTTTCTTTGGGAGTGATCGCATTAACATTCATACAGGCACCTAAATCTGGCAGAGAGGCACATGTCACTCACTCATCAGCCGTACAAGTTAGGTGCGTCGATTCCTATCACATGACACACGTACTGTCACTAACGCCGTGTATGACAGAACAGCTTTGGTTTCCAGTGAAGGATTCGGTTGACTTTCCACCTTGTCATCAAACGTTTGCGGTTCCCATTCGAAAGCCACTTCCTTACGGCTGCTAATAGAGTAGTTATATACACTCCTGGAAATGGAAAAAAGAACACATTGACACCGGTGTGACACACCCACCATACTTGCTCCGGACACTGCGAGAGGGCTGTACAAGCAATGATCACACGCACGGCACAGCGGACACACCAGGAACCGCGGCGTTGGCCGTCGAATGGCGCTAGCTGCGCAGCATTTGTGCACCGCCGCCGTCAGTGTCAGCCAGTTTGCCGTGGCATACGGAGCTCCATCGCAGTCTTTAACACTGGTAGCATGCCGCGACAGCGTGGACGTGAACCGTATGTGCAGTTGACGGACTTTGAGCGAGGGCGTATAGTGGGCATGCGGGAGGCCGGGTGGACGTACCGCCGAATTGCTCAACACGTGGGGCGTGAGGTCTCCACAGTACATCGATGTTGTCGCCAGTGGTCGGCGGAAGGTGCACGTGCCCGTCGACCTGGGACCGGACCGCAGCGACGCACGGATGCACGCCAAGACCGTAGGATCCTACGCAGTGCCGTAGGGGACCGCACCGCCACTTCCCAGCAAATTAGGGACACTGTTGCTCCTGGGGTATCGGCGAGGACCATTCGCAACCGTCTCCATGAAGCTGGGCTACGGTCCCGCACACCGTTAGGCCGTCTTCCGCTCACGCCCCAACATCGTGCAGCCCGCCTCCAGTGGTGTCGCGACAGGCGTGAATGGAGGGACGAATGGAGACGTGTCGTCTTCAGCGATGAGAGTCGCTTCTGCCTTGGTGCCAATGATTGTCGTATGCGTGTTTGGCGCCGTGCAGGTGAGCGCCACAATCAGGACTGCATACGACCGAGGCACACAGGGCCAACACCCGGCATCATGGTGTGGGGAGCGATCTCCTACACTGGCCGTACACCACTGGTGATCGTCGAGGGGACACTGAATAGTGCACGTTACATCCAAACCGTCATCGAACCCATCGTTCTACCATTCCTAGACCGGCAAGGGAACTTGCTGTTCCAACAGGACAATGCACGTCCGCATGTATCCCGTGCCACCCAACGTGCTCTAGAAGGTGGAAGTCAACTACCCTGGCCAGCAAGATCTCCGGATCTGTCCCCCATTGAGCATGTTTGGGACTGGATGAAGCGTCGTCTCACGCGGTCTGCACGTCCAGCACGAACGCTGGTGCAACTGAGGCACCAGGTGGAAATGGCATGGCAGGCCGTTCCACAGGACTACATCCAGCATCTCTACGATCGTCTCCATGGGAGAATAGCAGCCCTCATTGCTGCGAAAGGTGGATATACACTGTACTAGTGCCGACATTGTGCATGCTCTGTTGCCTGTGTCTATGTGCCTGTGCTTCTGTCAGTGTGATCATGTGATGTATCTGACCCCAGGAATGTGTCAATAAAGTTTCCCCTTCCTGGGACAATGAATTCACGGTGTTCTTATTTCAATTTCCAGGAATGTAGAATCAACTGTCTTTGTGGGTCTCTTCCTTACACGTCGCTGTTGCAGACCGACATTACACGGCTACACAGACATAAATTTGAATGCAACGAACAGACACGTCAATGACCGGACGCACAGCTCATAATTATGAGAAAAGGAATAAAAAAACATTTGCACGATCGAGCTTTGAACACGGGAACGTCCGCCTTTGTAAGCCAACGCCGTCACCACTTAACCACGACGACATGACTTCGTCTGTGCTCGATCTCGTACTTCTTGAGCGTGGACCGTTCACTGTTTCTATTTTGCTTTTTTTTTCTCACAGTTCAGTACACCGCCTTCCTGTTGTACACCGCCTTCCTGTTTTCAAGCTTGATCCGTGTTCAGTTTTTGACGGGCTGTACACGGGGCCCCCCTTACCACTAAACCTGAGAGGGGGATGCGATGGGGAGTTTCCCTTGTAAACGTTTCCGTCTACTACGAAAACCGTGCCCTCGCGCTATCTGTCACTTCCCGTGTACACCGCCCGTGACGTCAGCGGCGTTTAGCTACCGTCTGGGCGTTACGTGGTTCCAGCGAGGTTCCGGCAAACACGCTTCTACCGGCCGAGCGAAGGCGAGAATCCTTAGCAGGCGACTGGCATCCCGAAACTGCTTAACGTCCTTGCGTCACGATTCGCGCAGCCGCCGTGTTGGTCTGTGCGGCGACTTATCACGCCCGCCATATTTCATACGGAGTTTTCTCCTGCACATAAAAAAAGAAGGGGAGCAACAGACAGATACACTTACTAACCGCGATGGAAGAAATGTATTCACAGAAATCCGCATTAACAGCTGCATTGCAGTTGCAGCCACAGTCTACTGCCTCTCTCTCACTCTTTTTTTTTCTCTTCTTTTTCTTCCATTTTTTTCTTTAAACTCACTGGCTTCCCCCCCAAAACGTTGCCCATTTCTCTTCCCGTCTTCCTACCTCATAAACATACTTTAGTGGGAGTTACATCGAACTACGAAGAGTGCAAGTAAAGGTAGCAGCCCTTGGCTGCGAGGTCGGGGCTGTACGAAGACTGGTCTCAAAGTTCCCAACAGAAATCCTGAATATTATCATTAGCATGGGCAGCTGTCCGTAGACGCGACTTGTGGAGAGTAACAACTACGGACGAGTTTCCCTTGCTATTCGTTTTGTACGGCACGTCACAGCTTGACAAGAATCTCGAAGTATACATCAGGAGTGGTGGTTGACCCACATGCATCATCATCATCATCATCATCATCATCATCATCATTTGCTTATCTGGCTGGCGGCAAGTTTATTTTCCCTTCATGCGTCTCTTCCCTCTGTTTTCCTCTTCGTTCTTTGGTACCCTCCATGCGGTCTACTGATGTCATCTTGCACCTGGTATCTTCTTCTTACGTTTGCTCTCTTCCCCGGAATAAAATCTTCCATCGCCTCTACTAGAAGGCAGTCTCGTCTAAAATTCTATCCAATTTAGCTTCCAGTTCTTCACTGTGAAACTAGCTCTTCAATTATTTTTTTTATTAAACACTGACCTACAGAATTTCCCTGACAAAGACAGCTCAAACTTAACCTATTCATTTACTACCGACAATATAAAAGCCCAACGCAATCTGACTGCTGTACATTGACAACACAAAAGAATGGCCGTGAAGTGCAAGAAATCCCAACAATAACACAAATCCAAAAAATATTAAATTAAACAAATCTGAAACTTCCTCCAACTCTTGTAAAATTGCCTAAACTCATTTCGGTCACGAATCCCAACATTGAAAATCCCATTCTTTTTCATAAGTCACTTACCTCACAGAAAATCTTCATAACACGGACTACAGCAAGTAGCAACTACAGCCAGCTAAATTAAAAGATTCTAACTACTGTAGACTCTAACTACTTGGAGGCATATGGTTAGCGAAAGAAAGATTTTTTTGAAGAGCAAGCAATGAATTTTGTAAATTTTCCCTTATTCATGTGACAGCCAGTTCCAAAAATTATATAGTTGTCAATAATTCCACTGCCCAAGCATTATCGACCAAACATCCCTCCTCATACATTGCCTTGCGTATTTTCTTATAAACACTTCATTTCATCTCACTTTGCAATGCATGTCCTACCAACAAATAGTCTCCACTAAGAATATCGTGTCCATACACTTCTCTATCCACTAGCTAAACTGCTAGTCCGTCCAACCACAGATCTCTTGCCGAGGGCGCAGAGCGCTGTCAGCGATATTAACACCGTCTACAGCGCTGCCAACATACAAACAAGCTACTTACAACTGTCAGTAACATCCTCCGATCTTCCCGAACTCTTCTCAGTACGAAACTTCCTGGCAGATTAAAACTGTGTGCCCGATCGAGACTCGAACTCGGGACCTTTGCCTTTCGCGGGCAAGTGCTCTAGTTTCATATCAGCGCACACTCCGCTGCAGAGTGAAAATCGCATTCTGGAAACATCCCCCAGGCTGTGACTAAGCCATGTCTCCGCTATATCCTTTCTTTCAGGAGTGCTAGTTCTGCAAGGTCCGCAGGAGAGCTTCTGTAAAGTTTGGAAGGTAGGAGACGAGATACTGGCAGAAGTAAAGCTGTGAGTACCGGGCGTGAGTCGTGCTTCGGTAGCTCAGATGGTAGAGCACTTGCCCGCGAAAGGCAAAGGTCCCGAGTTCAAGTCTCGGTCGGGCACACAGTTTTAATCTGCCTGGAAGTTTCATATCAGCGCACACTCCGCTGCAGAGTGAAAATCTCATTCTCTTCTCAGTACCTTCTCATTCCTGATTTTACAAATGAATCCAACTGATCTCCATTCTGCGCCATATCCACATTTCACAAGCTTCAGTTTTCCTCTCGTCCTACTTCCTCAATGCCTACACAATGCCGTACAAGGCCACGCTCCGTATCAGCCGTTTCGCTAGTCGATTTCTTAATTCTGTGTTCGGACCACTAGCTAAGAGTCTTCTCTGTTTTCGAAATGCCTCTTTCGCCAGCGACATTTTAACTCTCGACGTCAGGTTCACAATGCTCATCTTCCCTAATCCATCTTCCCAAATACTTGAATGCCCTCACCCGATGCACAGTTTCAGGCCCTAACTTTTCTCTTCGTTTCTTTAAGGCCATAACCAGACCTTTCATTTCCTTTTCATTTATTTTCATACTGTATGCTACACAGACATCATTTAGGTTATTTAGCATTTGAATCAGTGTCTCCTCGTTTTCTGCAAGTATCGCCATAACATCTGCGAATCTTACTCATTCTATTTTTCGTCCACCTATTCACTTTTCAGCAGTTCCTGCAGATAAATAGCAAACAGACTCGGCGAGAGCCAACAGCCCCTTCTGAACCTTCTCCCAATGTTTTTTCTGTTCCGTGGTATCATTTCCTATTCTTATTCGTGCCTTCTATTTCAGGTACAGATCTGCAACTAGTCTTCTCTCTTCCTGTTATACCCCTCTTTCTTCAATTATATCCATCAGCTTATATCATTGGACTCTGTTGAAGGCCTTTTCGAGTCCTATGAAGGCTGCAAATACCCATTTGGCCTTGGCTATATACCTTTCAGTCAAGTCCAATGACATCTCGGTTCCCCTTTTGAAACCATATTGCTCCTCTCCAATCGCTTCTTCCAGCATTCCGTATATTCGGACTCTAAGAAGAACTTCTGCTGCCAACGATATTAGGCTGACGGTCTTTTGTTCTTCACACTTTTTAGAATTCATTAAATAACGAAAACAACGCCCATTTAGTCTCAGAACAAACATTTTTCCTTTCGAGTAAGCAGAAACCTTTATTTTCTCCGGTTAGTTAGCGAAGCTGAATAGTGTCCCTAGATTGACAGTTGTTGGTTCTCCATTTGCCTAGGAGATCAAAGTCTCGTTATCCGGAATAGCGTGGAAAGCGGTCCAAAGTCCCTTCTCCGCTGGACATTCTTTGCTATTTTTGTTGGCCAGTAAGAATTTTCAATACTGGCCTCAATCATAGTTTGCGATAACTGAGGTCTTGCGAGACAATCGTGTCAATACTGATACGTGCAACGTGAAGAAATTCATCTTTCGTCTCTCACGTTATGGTTTTCGGTCCACTAGTTGCACCAGTATATGGATTTTGAATTCTAAGCTCGTTATCACGCACATTTATAGACGCCTTTGAAGTGTCTGTCTTCTGTCTTTCTTTCACTCGCTCTTGTAAGCTTTCACGTTAGGCACAACTCCAGATGAATCTGAGCAGCTGTAGTTCGATATGCTTAAAAAAGTAAAATTACTGCACATACCCTGCGACTGGCAGGAACAAGAATTTTCAGTCATTGATCTTTAACACTTTCATGTAATCTGATCACATAAACATTTTATAAATAATCATGTTCTCTACAACGCATTCGCATTTCAGTTTTCAATACGGAAATCTGTAACAAATTGTCCATTGAGTAATTGCATTACAGTTCTTCAGAGGAAGAATCCATATTTCTCATAAAATTGTTAATTTGTTGTAGTTTGTTGTGTTGCGCGGTCATGTACAGCCTCAAATATTCTCACTCCTATCATTTTCTTTGAATACGCAAATATTTTACGTCCCTTTAATTAGCTGACGG
Source organism: Schistocerca cancellata (assembly GCF_023864275.1). Classification (NCBI taxonomy): domain Eukaryota; kingdom Metazoa; phylum Arthropoda; class Insecta; order Orthoptera; family Acrididae; genus Schistocerca; species Schistocerca cancellata. The sequence continues at coordinate 556,277,647 of NC_064632.1, forward strand.
TATTTTTCTTCATGTTCGGGCAAGGTTCTTCATCTGGATGTGGAAGGCTCGTTGATGTTATCGTATTGAGCGATGTTCATTCGATACTTGCTAATTCTTTTCTGATGGACAACGATACGTTGTTTGCATTACCGCATACGAATCGGTGTCCTTCAGGGTCAACGAGTTTGCCAGTGACGTACAGTGGAGAGCGTGCCGCTTGAATGGAGTCAGGTCTTGAAATTTGGGGATTTTTCTGTTGACAGCGTAGTACCACTTTGACCTTACCTTGGTGAGTAATTGCGCTTCGTGAATATTCTTCCAGGTTTTGAGCTAGTTAATCCTTTCGTAGCTGAAATAATTAAAATTTCGCATATTGCTGTAAATATTGGTTTCCAGCTGTTGGAATAGATACTGAGTCAGGATATGTTTCGAAATCGCGATTGTTGTTTTGTCGTGTCCTGACATAGGTGGGAGAGGGAGAAAAGGGGTTACTGGTCAGTCTGCGCTCCCGAGTGGTACAGAGCAGAAGGCAGAAGGACAATTCACAGAGAAGGTATTTGATTGCTTCCTTCTATCTGAGCCAACTCTGGTGCAGGCATTTACTAGAAATGCAGGTGGTGAGACTTGGATCTCGTTGTGGAGACCGTTGGACAAACAGGGTTTTGAAATAGTTGTTTATTCCAGACAGGGCTAACTAATACACTGGAGGCTAGTTCTAGGGTTAGGAAAAGCACGAGTAACTCTGTTACAATAGAAGCCAGTGCAGAAGTCCCAGGAATGGATGCTAACCACAGTAGAAAACACTAGCAGCATCTTAAGGCAACAACTTAGTTGCAAAACAAAACATACTGAATGTGACACTGTTCACTGAGGCACTCCAAGTGAGAGAGGAGACTTAAGCGGAGCTGGACCGAGGCTAAAGCCGACGGACGCGTTTTCGGTGCCCAGATCGTCTGACTGAGAATTCCGCCCAAAATGCGGAATCTAAGGGTTTTAAAAAGTCGCGTGGGAGCACCGGTTTTCCCACTTAAAGCCACTCAGCGAATCCCGCAGGTCTCTTGCAGGCGCCTGCCAATCACAGTTTAGTTAGATCCCCTCTACTGCTCCTAAGGCTGGGATGTTAATGCAGTTGCACTAAGTAAGTTCTTATTGTTCAGCTGAAAGCTAAACGTAACTGCTCTGCCAAATAAGACTTGCAACATCATTGTTAAACGTCATTTAGCCCCGCCCCACGGGCTCCCCGGAGTAGGGACTGCCAGGTCAACAGTTCTTTGGCGTTTCCGCTCTCTTTCTAACCCTTGTGAGCCTAATGACGTTGCTGTTCTCAGGGCTGGTATCAAGCTGGCTTTATACGCTACTACGTGCCTGTTGGTTACAAAGTTCTACGGTGGCAACCTACCACAGCGTCTAGACGACATATGAAGTTACATGTCAATTCCTTGAAGAGTAACTAGCGCCCTGGGGGCGTCTCCATTTTGACAAGGCTCTCCCCTTGCGGTTTACTTAATGTAACAATATCTCTCCTAGTTTCGTCTGCCCTCAACATCGTCTCTGCTTCCGCGCCTTGGAGCGCCTGTCCTCTTTCCTCACAGCTTCAAGATAACCCTACAGTATCAAGGAACAATCAGTATATTCCAGTTTATAATTTTATAATTATTTTAAATTCGAGGCGGAATAAATGGTTACTGAAATTTACTTCTCCTCGAAGCCAGCGAGTCATATAAAAAAATGGCTCTGAGCACTATGGGACTTAACATCTATGGTCATCAGTCCCCTAGAACTTAGAACTACTTAAACCTAACTAACCTAAGGACAGCACACAACACCCAGCCATCACGAGGCAGAGAAAATCCCTGACCCCGCTGGGAATCGAACCCGGGAACCCGGGCGTGGGAAGCGAGAACGCTACCGCACGAACACGAGATGCGGGCCGAGTCATATATGTTAGATTTAAAATAATTACTTTTTTATTCTTCGAGATTATGTTCTTCACGTGATAGTGATGTGCACATTACAGGTGGCAGTGGTATCGTGTGCACGAGGTAAAAGACTGCAGTACACGGGCGAGCTCTCATTTGTCCTCGCGTGTTTCATGTGAAAAGAATTCCTATGTGGTTATGGCCGCACGACGGAAATTAACAGACGCTGAACGTAGAATGGTAGTGGGAACTAGATGCATGGGACATTCCATTTCGGAAATCGCTAGGGCGTTCAGTACACCGAGATCCAAAGTGACAAGAGTGTGCCGGAAATACCACATTTCGGACGTTACCTGTCACCATGGACGACGCTGTGGCCCACGGCCTTCAAAAAAATGGTTCAATGGCTCTGAGCACTATGGGACTTAACATCTGTGGTCATCAGTCCCCTAGAACTTAGAACTACTGAAACCTAACTAACCTAAGGACATCACACACAAGCATGCCCGAGACAGGATTCGAACCTGCGACCGTAGCGGTCGCACGGTTCCAGACTGAAGCGCCTAGAACCGCACGGCCACACCCGACGGCCTTCACTCAACGACCGAGAGCAGCGGCGTGTGCGTAGAGTAGACAGTGCTAACAGACAAGCAATACTGCTCGAAATAAACGCAGAAATCAATGTGGGACATGCGAGGATCGTATCCGTTAGGACAGTGCGTCGAATTTTGGATGTTAATGGGCTACGGCAGCATACGACCGACCCGAGTGCCTTTGCTAACAGCACGACATCGTCTGGAGCGCCTCTCCTGGCCTCTTGACCATGGCGGATGGACCCTAGATAATCGTGAAACAGTGACCTAATCAGATGAGTCCCGATGTCAGTTGGTAAGAGCGTTGTAGAGCGCGGGCTCCACATGAACCCGTGGATCCAAATTGTCAACCAAGGCACTCTGGTAAGCTGACGGTGGCTCCATAATGGTGTGGGCTGTGTTGACGTCGATCCAGGTTAACCGATCGCTGACTGGAGACGGTTGTGTTCGGCCACCTGGAGACCATTTACAGCCATCATGGACTTCATGTTCCCAAACAACGATGGAATTTTTATAGATGGCAATGCGCCATGTCACCGAGCCGCAATTGTTCGCGACTGGTTTGGAGAACATTCTGGAGAATGGTTTTGCCACCCAGATCGCCCGACATGAATCCCATCGAACGTTTATGGGAGATAATCGAGAGGTCGATTCGTGCACAACATTCTGCTCCGACAACACTTTCTCAATAATGGACGGCTCTAGATGAAGCGTGGCTCAATATTTCTTCAGGGGACTTCCAACGACTTACGGAATCCACGTCACGTCGAGTTGCTGCACTACGCCAAACAAAACATAGTTCGAATGGATATGACGAGGTATCCCATGGCTTTTGTAACCTCAGTTTCAAATGATTCAAATGGGTCTGAACACTATGGGACTTAACTGCTGAGGTCATCAGTCCCCTAGAACTTAGAACTACTTAAACCTAACTAACCTAAGGACATCACACACACCCATGTCCGAGGCAGCGGTCGCGCGGTTCCATACTGTAGCGCCTAGAACCGCTCGGCCACCCCGGCCGGCAACCTCAGTTTAAGCAACATTATTACGTCAAACAAATTTATTTACCCATAGCTTCGGGAGGACGACGGTTCAATCCCGTCTCCGGCCATCCTGATTTAGATTTTCCGTGATTTCCCTAAATCGTTTCAGGCAAATGCCGGGATGGTTTTCTTTGAAAGGGCACGGCCGATTTCCTTCCCAATCCTTCCCTAACCCGAGCTTTCGCTCCGTCTCTAATTACGTCGTTGTCGACGGGACGTTAAACACTAACCACCACCACCATTATCCATACCATATTTTTCAAAACTTGTCTGAATATGTAGTGGAACTTTGCAGTAGCTGCACATGAAATTAGTCCTTATATCTGGTTTCCGTGTGCTGCGTTGCCTGTATCACCTCCTTGTGCTCTTTGTTGTGCGACCGCTACGGTCGCAGGTTCGAATCCTGCCTCGGGCATGGGTGTGTCTGATGTCCTTAGGTTAGTTAGGTTTAAGTAGTTCTAAGTTCTAGGGGACTGATGACCTCAGAAGTTAAGTCCCATAGTGCTCAGAGCCATTTGAACCATTTTGCTCTTTGTTGGAAAATGTTTTCCAACTGCATAGACGCGCACCTCATCATGCGTACAAAAGGTGTGTGTCTACAGTAAAATGACGAGACAATACAATAATTACAGTTTTGTCAACTGCTCGCCACGCGAAAGATATAAGATTCATTACAAGAAAAACTAGAGACGGTACAACCTCAGCTATATCCTTCTCTGCATCCATAGCGGAATACACGGCTGTAATGGGAGTTATAGATCGGTTCGACCAGCAGAGAGAAACATATGCTGTTGACAGAAGGTCACTCAAATGGTGGCATCGTCTTTTACTTTTTTATTTTTTTGGACATTGCAATAGTAAGGTTTCATCATGTGGAAATGAATTCATGGAGAAAAATGTGGCCCGCAATCTTTTCACTTGCTCCTGTAAGGTGTTTTCAACTGGGAGACATATAAACAGAAGGGAAAGGAACGAATTCATCATGAAAAACAAACCAGGAATTGGCGCAGTGTTTAATTCCTAAATCTGTCGGTGCCGGTTCCCACCTATTCAATCAGACATCCCACCCCCAGCCCCTTCCAGCCATAGAAATCAGAAGTTTCGGAGTCGGAAAACTTGTGATAAAACTTAGAATGAGGAAAAATTTTTTACTAAATATTGTTTTGATATTCAGGCTTTTAAATCATACTTTCTTATAATAAAACCAATAATTCCATAATGCTTAAGATAAACAGCAGGTACTGTCCCCGTAGCGGCGTCTCTTTGCTCCCTGGTTCTGCTCGATAAATACCGGTACAAGACGGTAGTGTTCGTGACTATGATATCATATCTTTAACTGCTGCCAGCCGCAACTTTCAAACAGTTTCACTGTATCTGCTCGGTGAACGTGTCAACAGTATTAATTGATAAAGCATTTTGAGATGAACGACGATGAAGATATTGCTGACCCATCTGGGTCACGTACAATTCCGACTTCCCAAAGAGTTAGGAAAAACAAAAGACGGTCTGACATGAGACACTGAGTTATACGTTTAGCCCACGTTTTGTGTGTCATTTGTTTTCTACTCATTGAGTTGTGTTACCTCTGGAGTAATTTAAGCTCATATTCATTACTACAAATAAGCATCTTCACGAAACGTTAATTCCGTGTACCACCTGTACTAAAACAGCTGATCGTCTAGTGTGTCGGCGCAGCGGAAAATTGTAACTTCGCTGTGATTTAATACAAGTGCACTACTTTAAATCTCCGGTGCCGACTTGTTCCAGGGAACTCAAAAATCCCTGGGAGGTGCCGGAATGCCTGCCATTCCAACGCGTTCTGGATAAAATTAACCCCTGGGTTTGCGAAGTTTTCCGTTTCATATGAAATCAATGGAGATAAAATAAGATTATAGCACCGAACGAAATATATAAATGCAAAAAGTTTGACACAAATAATGATTAAATAAAATTAATGTCATTTCAAATGTCTTTTAGCATCTTATACTTCCGATGCATTCAGTAAATATGCTAGGAGAAATAATAGGCAACTGAGGCTGATCCAGTCGGCCACAACTGCATACATTGGCTGAATTCACAATTATTCTACATTTTATATCTATGTATTCTTTTGTTACACATCTGTGCTTCCTGTACTTTCCCCACAACTAATTATGATGTATTTGTATTGTAACGCTATCCGCGGATAAACTTCTTATCTACTACGGGGGCAGGTTGGCCAACTTTGGTGTAAGCCTAGAGAGTTCCCTTCTATTCGGTGCGCCATTGTGCTTAAGGTGGCAAGGTACAGTAGTGAGTTTGGTAACAGATTCTGTCTAAGTTCCAGCCCATCCGAAGTTTTAATCCATTTCTTTTCTAGCTCCAGACCTTTATGATCACGCAGAATATTTCATTTAAAATGGGAAGTGGTAGGGTTTTTTCGTGATTGTTCGATTTGGTACCAGTTACTTCGTTCACCCAGACTTATAAATGTGGGAGCGTGATATGCAAGCTCTGGTTAGTCTCAATTAGAATTCGTGTTTCCCATTGTCAGTGTTCGTGTGTTTGTGTTTCTTACATTATTTCCTATTCTGTTTCACTAGTTTCGTCATTATTCCTTAATTTCTATCAGTTAGTGTGTGTACCTTTGTTTGTTCAGTCGCAAGTGTGTATCGTTGTTATGGAAAATCTTCAGTTCTCGGAATCTGTTCCATCTTGCAATTATTCCGCGACAATTTAGTTGCATGGATAGTTGCTCTCGTAGATTAACCGACATTTCGGGATTTTTATATTTTTTCTTTATCTGACTGTGCGCAGTTAGGGCGACGTGTTTGAAAGACGAATGAGTCTTCAGCTTGTCAGTTTTCCGTTCTCATTCTATACTTGTAGGGCTTAAATTACATTGTCTTCACATGTGTGCTGTGTTTTACAGGCATTCCCTATATGATCTGCATGTCGAATGGTAATTCTCGTTCAGTTCCACAGCTTGAGTTTTCCATATTTTGAGTTAGGCCAGTGGGGCAGACTTTTTTCTGACTACATGTGATTAAGCTGCATGTTTTTGTTCCTCACCATTAAGTGATTCCTGTTTCGTGAGACTCCAATCATTTACAAGCCCATCAGGCAAGGTATCTGATTATTTGTTGCTCTCACGTGGTGATTTAAAGCAGGCACCAGCAACCGTTATGTTTTTATATAAATGTGTAGTGATTTTCTAATTTGATTACGTAAAATGAATGTTGTATCTAGTTTTAATTAAATTTCACTGTTAATTTTTTATCCCACATATCCTAATATCTGTTTCGTGTGATATATTCTACAGCGTTAGTCCCTTTTGCAATCCATACAGGCCAATTTATTTAATTGCTTGTTAAGTAAAATTTCCGTTTTATTAAGTACATTCCCTATGAACAGATCGAGTGCCTGATTGAGAAGCGAGTGCACACTTCTGTTTTCTGAGAGAGCCTTAGCCCCCGTGTGGTAACTTGGTCATTTATTGTTCGCGGCATTTTAATACATACAGTTCACATTTCACAGTTTCCACAGATACCCTTCATAATCTATACAGGTATCTTTCAATATGAACAAAAGGCGCAAACAAACTGTACATAGCCTGGCCACATGACAAAACCATTAAACGAATTTGAAAGTGTTTTACCAATAAATACGTGTACATATGTGTATTTTTCTAGCAAACAACATAAAAAGACGATGAATACCTTTACTGAGATTATCTATTAGAGACAGGAAAAAATATTTCGTAAGACCGCCATAGCACAGAGCACAGAATGCACAACTGAAACGATTAAGCGATATTTCGTGCATTAGATGACAAACAATGAGTCTTTTGGTTTCAAACAGTTTATATATTCAACACTAGATCGCAGCACACACTGATGTGGGACTTCCATATCCCGTGTTCCATAACATTTCTACTTTTACCTTGCATCAAGTTCTCGTAGACTACTTTCACTTTGATCATATCCTTTCTTGAGTTCTCGTTTTAATGGAACTATATTCTATGAGGAAATGTTTCAAATGTTTCAAACGGTATAATTCGTTTGGGATGCGATGGACAGCTAAGCTACGGGGGATACAGGCTGGCCGGTGCTAGTCCACTTAATGGATATGCCGCCATGTTGTTGGGTGATTTCTTCTACTGTCTGTACGTTTTACAGACGTATAGCACATGTACTTTATTGCACACCTCTTTAAACCTTCGTTGCCGAGCACTAATGTCAGCCGTTTCATATTTCACCTTAAAAATATGTCCGCGGCTGATGAAGTGGCCGAGAACGGATAAAATTCTTTTGGCTACATCTTTAGTCAGTGACAGGGTTTGGATGTTATGTAAATGTTCACCAAATTCACCCACCGTATTTCTTCAATTGTCCGTATAATGTGTTGACGTATACTAGCTCGTATAGTGGCGAGTATTTTTGTGTAATTTACGGCAACTGTATGCCGGATCTGAGGCGTTTTTCTGCAATTTATGTGAACTGTACGCCGTATATTAGGCGTAAATTCTATCCCAAGACATGTCATATCGTAATCTTCTTAAATTGCCCTTGGCTGACAGCTTCTAATCCACCTAATGTTAATAATTTCAGACTAATTTCTGTTAAGTTTCCTGCCTGATGCTAGTACGCATTTGTCTATTATTTATAGTGCTCTTTCAGTTACACTGTCGTCCGTTAATAGAAACCCAACGTCTTCGGCATACGCCGTGCTTACGATCCTCTGAATACATATTATTAACTGTTGAAAGTTGTGATTTAGGCGAAATAGGAGAGAGTTGATCGCAAAGGTTAAGAGTGCCGCCGTCATCGAAGAATTTTGCCTTACTGAGCTGTTGATTCATATTGGACTGCTAAGTTGACCATTTACGATATTCTGGACGTTGCGTTTATTAGGAATTTCCTTATCGCGGCGATAAAACATAGCGGAAATTTCGTAACTCGCACAGTCTAGAATGGGCAACAGTCGTTTACTGTATCGAATGCTTTGTTAGAAATCTAGCGATATCTTGGAGCATTTTACTTTACAAGCTTCAGCGGTCGGTGTCATATCCCTATAGTCACATACTGTTTGGTGAATGGTTTTGTCTTTGCCCATGCTTGATTGTTAAGGTCCAGCTATGCTTTTCGTTATCTACTTCAGTCGGGTATTTGGGAGTAGTTATCAGAGTCCATTAGTTTGTGGAAACATCGAGAGCTTCGAGACGTCGAAACCTCTCGGACGTCCCAGAGAGAGGATCAGACAGTAGTAGTAATTCCTCGATGTTGTAACATTGTGGAAGCTCCGTAAATTCGCTCTATGCAGTAAAGCAATTCATGTGTAATCGTGTCGTACATCACTCAGCAGTGATACCAGTACAACTTAGTTCTCTACTTGCTCAAGTTCATTACAGACGTCCGTTAGCTCGGCTGTCATTTGTCTCCAGACTGTTTGGTATAGCTCTGCCGTCGCGTCCTGGCGACTTGTTTTTCGGGCTTCTGTTAAGAGCGTCGTCTACTTAGCGTGATGTGTCTATGAAGAGCCTGTTGACTTCTTCCTGGTCGAGTCTTCCCGTCCATCCTATTATGTCATTCGTTGTTTAGATTATTTTATTAGAAAATAACCCTAGAAGGCGGTGCTGCTTTGTCAATGACCTTCCGTCGGTAGGTCTTACTTACATCGGATATTATTTGGGATTCTGCCCACTCGTCTCTTATAGGGTGCCTATGAAGCTGTTTTTCTCGAATAGCTAGACAAAAATACAAGCAAATCATATTAATGGAGTTTATTACAGTCACTGAATTGACAATACTTAACTTGCGTTTCTACATGATGGGTCGCAAGCAATTGGCGACATGCAATCAATCAGTGTCCTTCGATATATACAATTTCCATGCAAATAATTGATCTAGATCACAAGTCTCAGCTAAACAGTTAGGATGACGGCTCGTCTACTAGTGCGCCTCTTCTATTCCGGCCGAGGCAGGCTGGAGCGGCGCTCATGTTCTCTTCGGATAGAGGGGTAAGCTATAGGTAGAGACGGGTCATATACAATATGTACAACAACCAAGAGGGAATAATAAGAGTGGACGATCAAGAACGAAGTGCTCGTATTAAGAAGGGTGTAAGACAAGGCTGTAGCCTTTCGCCTCTACTCTTCAATCTGTACATCGAGGAAACAATGATGGAAATAAAAGAAAGGTTCAGGAGTGGAATTAAAATACAAGGTGAAAGGATATCAATGATACGATTCGCTGATGACATTACTATCCTGAGTGAAAGTGAAGAAGAATTAAATGATCTGCTGAACGGAATGAACAGTCTAATGAGTACACAGTACGGTTTGAGAGTAAATCGGAGAAAGACGAAGGTAATGAGAAGTAGTAGAAATGAGAACAGCGAGAAACTTAACATCAGGATTGATGGTCACGAAGTCAATGAAGTTAAGGAATTCTGCTACCTAGGCAGTAAAATAACCAATGACGGACGGAGCAAGGAGGACATCAAAAGCAGACTCGCTATGGCAAAAAAGGCATTTCTGGCCAAGAGAAGTCTACTAATATCAAATACCGGCCTTAATTTGAGGAAGAAATTTCTGAGGATGTACGTCTGGAGTACAGCATTGTATGGTAGTGAAACATGGACTGTGGGAAAACCGGAACAGAAGAAAATCGAAGAATTTGAGATGTGGTGCTATAGACGAATGTTGAAAATTAGGTGGACTGATAAGGTAAGGAATGAGGAGGTTCTACGCAGAATCGGAGAGGAAAGGAATATGTGGAAAACACTGATAAGGACAAGGGACAGGATGATAGGACATCTGCTAAGACATGAGGGAATGACTTCCATGGTACTAGTGGGAGCTGTAGAGGACAAAAACTGTAGAGGAAGACAGAGATTGGAATACGTCAAGCAAATAATTGAGGACGTAGGTTGCAAGTGCTACTCTGAGATGAAGAAGTTAGCACAGGAAAGGAATTCGAGGCGATCCGCATCAAACCAGTTAGTAGACTGATGACCAAAAAAAAGAGGCCTCTCCTGTCGCCGTGCGGTCCTAGTCAGCGTTCTATTGGCTGACGTCGTCTCACAGCCATCTCTGCTGTTCGTTTCGGGCCGACGTGCCAGCGCTTGGTGTTACGCCGGAACAAATTATTTTTCTCCTTTTGCTTCCATGTTTCTCCTGGTGTACTGAAGTTTGTTCTCCTGCCATTGCGTTTTGAAGACGGCCTCTAATTTTGCACCCTTCCAGCTGCTCCCATTTCACTTTCTCGTAGTTCTTAGTTACTGACGATTCAAGTTTACAAAGATCTCTTAAGAACTGAAAGGAAAATTCAGTAGTCCTCTTTTGACAATTGTTTTTACGGCGTGAATTATTCATCATCGATATTCTTATCGTCGCTGGTTCAGGTAATTTCATTCACCATGTGACTGCCAAGTTGTAGAAGAGAATTTTTTCTCACATTCTTCGTACGTATTGTTGAAGGCTTTGTAACATCCAAGATTGTTTAGATGTTCTATGTTCAGTTTGCACTGTCCTCTTCCCTGATAGGTTTCTTGCTTTTCGAAGTTCGTGGTGCATATGTATGCCGTGTGGTCGGAAAATATCGTAAGCCACATTTCAGTTTTCAGGTCATGTTTTTCTTGTTTTTCCACTCTGGCTGTTCTGCATATCCGCCAACGGCCTTACCGCAGTGGTAACCCTGGTTCCTGTCAGATCACCGAAGTTAGACGCTGTCGGCCTAGGCTAGAACTCGAGTGGATGACCGTCCCACCCATGTCTGCTGAGCGCTGCTGATAACCGTGGACCAACAAGCCCTCGTGAGGCCAATTGAACAGACACTTCATTGAAACCTATCGGCTGACAACGGGCGGGAGGATGGTGTGCTGACCACATACCCGTCCGTATCCGTGACCAGTGACACAGCGACGCCTATTGGCTGAGCATGAGACGATGACATGGCGGTCGGTCGGTACCGTTGGGCCTTCCGACGCCTCTTCAGACGGAGTCTGGTTTTTGTTGTTTACATCCTGTCCATGCCACTCGCTGAGTGACTCGTTATGTGCGTGAATCCGGGCGGTGCACAGTTCTTGATCTCACATGTGCCAATGAAGTTTAAGCCTAATAGCAGTATAGTCGGAGTTCTTCTGTACTGTTATTAAGATGTGGTATCTGGTCTTTAGGAACAGTCAAGATCGAGATAATGACTTCTAGCGTTTGTAAAGAATCAGCAGATGACAATGTATCGTGCGACTTTGTTGTGATCTGAAACCGTTTAAATATAAGCAAATAACCCTTGCTTTTCAAACACATCTCATACAAGGTGGATATGAATTGCGCCAGTAGATCTTCAGACGTTCTCTACTAAGCGTTATTAAATGACCACACCTTGCTTTGTCGGCCATTTATATTAAGAATGAGTAAATCAATATAACCTTTACATTTTAATGACTGTCTTGCGTGTGGGGAGATACAAAACAAAACTTTCAATAGAAACTGTGCCTGGTGGCGTGTTCGTATCTCCAAGAGCATAGTCCGTTACGGAGACTACTTGTTGTAAGTGGGCGTTGTGCTAGGCAAGGACCCACGGACTCACTTGTCGTATCAATTGCATTACCTTGCAAATCCAACATTTCTGAAAGGAGTTTCCACTGATAACATAATGCGTCATTGCATTTCCATTGATATGAACACTACTGCTTCCATTTATTTTTTTATAGTGGAATTAATTGAAACTGAAGTATATCCTGACAGCCTTCGAGTTGTTTCTGGTACAGCGCTTGGATGCTCCAGGTACCAAGTCATAAACCAGAAATTTCATAGTATAGTCCTATGAGAAGAAAGACAGCTAGTATGATGACACAGCACAAAAGCAAGTTTGTCAGAAACGGAAAATTTACGAAAAAAATGGCTCTGAGCACTATGGGACTCAACTGCTGTGGTCATAAGTCCCATAGAACTTAGAACTACCTAAACCTAACTAACCTAAGGACATCACACACATCCATGCCCGAGGCAGGATTCGAACCTGCGATCGTAGCGGTCATGCGGTTCCAGACTGTTGCGCCTTTAACCGCTCGGCCACTCCGGCCGGCTTTACCATTTGTGTATTGTACCCATTGTATCTGGCTATTTGGTCTATTGTATTTAGTTCCTGTATGCAGCTGAGCTTTTCCAGTGGAGTTCTGTTGATCGTGTGTAGCATGTGTCTGAAACTTGAGAGTGTGTGCTGGCAGGTGGCTGGAGTTATGAATGGTTGTGCTTGTGGCTGTAGGTTTCCTGAAAATTCCAAAATTATGTTTGTTGATGATTCTGTGTATGGTAATGTCTAAGAAATTAAGCGTCATTTCCTCTTCTGTCTCAATGGTGAATTTTATTTTTGGGTGAACTGTATTTATGTCACTGTGTAATTGTTTTATTTGGGTATCTGTTTCATCAATCAAGCGAATGATGTCATCTACACATCGGTACCAGTATATAATCTTGTACTATCTTGGATGTATGATTTCATTGAATATTTTGTTTTCAATGTGGTTTAGGAATATGTTTGCAAGTAGACAGGTGATGGTTGTGCTTGTTGGTAACACTTCTTTTTGAAGATAAAACTCTTTCTTGGAAGTGAATTAGTTCTGTTCTGTTATTATCTTTAGGGTGGCTTCTTTTTCATCCATGTGTGTATTTATGTCCCCTTTGTACTGCAGCTGTTTTTTAACAATGATGATTGTTTCTTCTACTGGCACATTTGTGTAGTTGGATGTGATGTCAAAAGATACCAGGATTGCTGTTGATGGTATGTTTATATCTTATATCTTTTATCTTTTCAATCAATTCACTGGAATGTTTTAGGTTTCTGTTGTTTGTGAAAAACACGCATACACACACTACATATACATATATGAGCCATAATAAACACAAGACCAACGATGAAAAAGTGAGCAACGACAATAACATAACGCTTCTCACTGAGTGTGTTATCAGGAGTGTCTGCACAGATCGCATTTTGCCGCATTTTGTTTAGGTGCATGTGAGGTGAAGTAGTGGCGGAAATTTGTGAAAAACTGAGTGAAAACAATGCACTAAACAGACATTGATTGAGACACCAATCAGGAACACGAAACAGAACGAAAAATGCAAGTAGAGGAACGTACATAACCTCTACCCCTCGAAACAGCTGCCAACAAATACCCAACCATTTCCTTCATGGCTAGTTTGCAGATGACATGCTGTCAAAAAAAAAAAGACTAAAACGAGCACTTAAATCGATGTATAACAATACATTTCAGTTAGCGACGTAAGTTTAAGGTGTGTGCCTAAGCTAAACGAAGCAAATTGCAAATATTATATTTCTTAGGCCGACAGCAGTTTAATTACTACAAATGCGATATTGTACTTTACAGAAGTAAAAATCTGACCCACTGAAGATGACACACTGGTGTCGTAGTTTTACATGTTGACAATGCGGTCAGAAACCCAGAAAAAATTTATTGATTGCGACAGTGACCACAGAAGCCTACGTTTATCTACATCTACAATGATACTGTGCAAATCACATTTAAGTGCCTGGCAGAGGGTTGATCGAACCACCTTCACAATTCTCTATTATTCCAATCTCGTATAGCGCACGGAAAGAGTGAACAGCTATATCTTTCCTTACGAGCTCTGATTTCCCTTATTTTATCATAGTGATCGTGTCTCCCTATGTAGGTCGGTGTCGTCAAAATATTTTCGCATTCGGAGGAGAAAGGTGGTGATTAGAATTTCGTGAGAAGATTCCGTGGCAACGAAACACACCTTTCCTTTAATGATGTTGTGGGGTAACGGGCGAGTTGTGGCGCCCTGAAAATATTCTAACAAGAGGAGGCCGCCAATTGTGAAATTCAGATTCGATTCATACTGCGCATAATAAAAGCTCATGGCCAGAGGTGTAATGTGGCAAAGCACCAAGATGCACTTCTCAGCCGTTGTCGAGAAAATCGACAGTTAAAAGAAATGTTGCGGTGAAATACTCCCTACGCTTCATGACTTTCTCCAGCGTCGTGGCGCAGCGGTAAGCGCTGGAGTTCGTAATCCGAAGGTCGCCGGATCGAATCTCGCGCCATGCAATTTATTTTTATTATTATTTTTTTTTGTAATTCAAATATATATATATATAACTATTAATGTATTGCTTATGCATGTTGGTGAAGGCGGATCGCTCTCCAATTGTACCGCCTCCATTTTTTCCGTTTGTTTAAGAGTGTGTACCAAAGCTCTCCCGTCCGCACTGATTTTCGACGATGTTATAAGTTGCGCTAGGGACCGCATCTACCTTCTTTCGAAGTTAGCACGCAACTACGCTGTTATGCGGCGGCTCGTTTCGGCCCATTCAACATCTGTCTTTCAAGTGTAACGAGCAAGTAACGGAGTTTATATTTCATACCTGCCACAGCAAGTTTGTGTTCGTGGGGTCTCTATTCTAATTCGAACGTTTGACTTAAGCTATACGTATTCGTTTCGGAATATCGTTTCTACGTCTTCCGTTAACTATACGTGGTTAACATTATGAAGACAATTAATAACCTTTGTGAAATACAACTTTGTTTGGGGAAAACATAATGATGTTCGAAGTCGCCAGTTTTTCCACGACAAACGACTTTCAACAACTTATTATATGCATAATTGTTGCAACTGATGGCCGGGAATTATATATATATATATATATATATATATATATATATATATATATATATATATACAAATATATATATATATATATATATATATACAAATACTAAAAAAATGGTTGAATGGTTCGGGATTTTTTTTCTTTTTTTTCTTTTTTTTATCTTTTTTTTTCAGAGACTCGCAAGCTTATCGTAGTGTTTGGTTGTCGCGAAAGTGAAAAGTAGGGCCTGTCCGGGATTTGAACCCGGGACCTGCTGCACCCAAAGCAGGATTCATACACCTTTTTTTTTCATCTAAGACGCTACCCCTTTTTTTATTTTAAAGTTCCGCCCCCAGGTAGGCTCGAACCACTAACCTTTTTTTTATTTTTTTATTTTTTTTTAATTAAAAAAAATACTGTTCCTCCGCTTTATGGTCCAACAACGCGACCACTTTCTTTCAGCTATCCTAGCCACGTTTTTTTTTAACAAAAATGAAAAAAAAAGGGAAAAATGATTTTGGAAGGTTGGTTTTTTTGCTTTTTTTATTTTATGTTATTTTATTTTATACAAATGGATGAAAGGAAGGCCGTTCCTCTTCGGCTACATAAACAGAATAATAGGAAGTCGTCCCGTTACGACAAAGGATGCTCCATACTATAGCCCGCTGCGAATTTTTCGAAGACTGTCTTCTCGTTGCTGTGTTGTTTCCGTTGTTTGTTCAAAAAAAAAAAAAAAAAAAAAAAAAAAGAGGAATTGGGAAGAGATGCTATGGTTATCTTCTCATGTCATCGATAATCCAGCTGCGAGGAGGATTATGGAATGCGCTCCAAAGAAAATTAGAAAAATATTGCCTATATTTAGGGTTCCTGACGATCGCACAATGTCGTTCGTTGAGGTAATACCAAAAATCGGGTACTGTCTTTTCGCCATTACCGAAGAGGTAGTGAACAGCGTGGCCGCTGATCCACGTCACAGAGTTCGTTTTTGCTCTGGGGAAATAAGTCTCATCGGGGAAAAGTAGTGATCGGGTAGTTATCCTGTCGGGAGTCGTGCGTGTGAGAAAAGCCAATATCTGACGCACCAAATACCAAACGTCCTTTGCCGACCCGCATTCGAAACGATGTTCATCCGTGTCAATCACTTGGCATGTGGCACACAAGGGTGAATCAGCTAGGTGGATGTGATGTAGGCGGGACTGGCACTGTTTCCCATTAACAGTTACGTACCATGCAGATTGCACGTCAGTATCAAGGGTGGTGGCATTCACTGCCTGCCACACAGTGCGCCACTTAGTAGTGGGGTGTTTGCTTTCAATCACATTCGGCGTCCTGTTCATTTGCATGGCAGCATATATCGCCCTCGTCATCATCAAGCGTGTGGGTAGTAGTGCGGTGCGGATGTAGCTTAATTCAAGGAAGAATTGGCTAATGTAGAAGAAAGGTGCTGGGATGTCCGATATCATCACAGGGGGTGCGAGTGAGAGTGGTCGTAAGGCCTCCAGTAAGAGACTTGTGAGGCACGTCGGACTTCGTCGCCACAGTTGCAGGTGACAGCTGACGAACAGGGCCTTCGCTCTGTTCTGAACATGACAAAGGCCTAAACCCCCTCTGCTCCTCGGGAGGGTTAGGGACTCGTAACGAATCTTAAATAACATGCCCGTATTAACAAAGGATCCCAAAACCGCCAACATGCGGTGAGCCAGGGTAGGTGGTACGGGGAGTATCTGTGCAAAATGGGGGATACGTGACGCCAAATAGACGTTAGCATATCGTGTCCGTTGCAGGAGGTCTAGATGTCGCAGACGGTGGTCACTTATTCTTGCTCTCATCTGATTCAATAAACGCCTGTAGTTAATGGCTGTTGAACGCTTCATATCAGATGTGAAATCAATGCCAAGACAGCGGATTGTGTCACTGATTCTTAGCGGTGCGACACTCTCGTCGGGTAGGCCTCTGCCTATAGACAGGGCGTGTGATTTGTGGAGATTGAGATGGCTCCCCGATGCCGCGCCGTAGGTCGCCACCCACGCCAGTGCTGCACGAACTTCGTCATTATTGCGAAGAAGGAGTACCAGATCATCCGCATAGGCAGTGCAGCAAAAAGTGTGTCCACCAAGGGATATTCCAGTCAGGCGTTGTCGGAGGCCGCAGAGGAGTGGTTCCAAGACGAGGGCGTACAATATCGCCGAAAGAGGGCAGCCTTGTCGCACCGATCGCTGGATCTGTACCGGCGGCGTAAGACGGCCATTATATAACACCTTGGACGTCGCGCCGCGGAGGAGACGCATCAGTACATTAACTATGACGTCCGGATAACCCATGTGTCGCAGTACCTCCATCAAAAATGTGTGGTCGACTCTGTCAAAGGCCTGGCTAAAGTCGAGTGAGGCCAAAACTCCTGGCAGTTGGCGAGCTTTGGCTAGCGCGATCATATCTCTATATCGGCACAATGCAGTGCGAATATTATGGTCACCACCTAACGATGCCTGGTCCTGCGACACAACACATCGTACAGATCGCTTTAGGCGTGCCGCCAGAAGCCGGGTGAAAATCTTCAAGTCACTGTTGAGTAAGGTCAAGGGCCGATAGTCACTGATCCTGGATCCGCCTCGTGGTTTGTGTATAGGCACAATCAGTCCTTCTAGGAAGGCCCCAGGTATCTGCGTCGTGGGAGACATAAGATCGCGGCAAATATCAGTCCATGCTGGTGCCAGCAATTGTCGATACGTCCGGTAAAATTCCAGAGGAAGGCCATCAGGTCCCGGGGATTTATGAGCAGCCCCAGCCTGTATTGCTTCAATGATTTCCTCTTCCGTTACATCTGCTGTCAAATCCGCCGCCGCTGTCGGAGAGATCGAGCCATAAGTGAGTTGAGAGACTTCGGCGATCACCTCTGGGGGATGTCGACGTTCCGAGTATAGCCTAGTGTAGTGAGCATGAAGGGCGTTTCCTATGTCGCGCTGGGTATCAAGCCGTCGTCCGTCATCCGTCGTGATAGCTTGGATCAGTGTCCTGCGTCGGCGTCGTCGTTCTGCAATGACGTGGTACATAGACGATTCCTCCTGGGCCACTCTGTCTTGAGTGCGCGCTCTGACGATCGCACCCTCAAGGGGGCAACGTGTTAATCTGATGATCTGTGCCTTGGCACGGTTCACCGTCACCTGCCGTGCAGATGAGTACGGCAGTGTTGTACATTCCCTTAAGATGCTGTAGTAAAAGTCCATGGTATGTCTCTTCCATGCTGCAACATCTCGGCCGTAGCCTATCAAGGTCTTCCGGAGGGCTGGTTTGGCGCAGAGTAACCACCACGACAGTGTAGACCGGTAGGTACCACGCCGGCGGCTGCATGAGTCCCACGTGTTCTCTATAAGGCGGCGGCATTCCTGAGAAGCGAGGTGGGCGACGTTCAACTTCCAAAGACCACGGCTGTGCCATACCTTCTGGCGGCCGAGGGTAATAGCGCAGATGTAGGCCTCGTGGTCAGAAAAAGTTGTGGGCCAAACTTCGGCAGCTCTTGTCCCCACAGCTATGGAGCGCGAGATGTAAATCCGGTCGATGCGGCTGGAGGAATGGCTGGTGTAGTGAGTAAATCCGGGCCGATCGCCACAAACATGTTCCCACGAGTCCACCAATTGAAGATTATTTATAATTGTCGTAAGTTCTGCGCAGGGAGAATGGTGTGGTAACTGATCCTTAGGTGCTTGGCTACAGTTAAAGTCCCCTCCCATTATCAAGGCGTCCTGACGGCCCATAAAGAGGGGCGTGATTATATGAGCGAAAAAGGTGGATCGTTCGCGACGCCGACCTGATCCTGACGGTGCATAGATGTTAATAAGTTTGACTCCTTGGATAGTAAGAGCCATGCCTCTGGCGTCAGGGAGATACTCGACGTCTTCTGCGGATATACCGTCGCGGAGGAGGATCGCCACACCACTGCCATTGGCAGACGCATGTGAGACCCAAGTCTTGTAGCCATAGGGTCCCTTAAGGTCTGTGACATACACCTCTTGAAGGAGCGCAATGTCGATGTCTGCTGCGTTGACCAGGTCCTGTAGCATCTTTAGTTTATGTCGGGCACGTATGTTGTTGATGTTAATCGTCGCTAGACGGTACGTTTGGTCAGCCAGGTCGGCAACTGGGTTGTGTAGGAGGCCAGGTGTGGGCGGCAGGGGCGGCCCCACAGAGGCTGACGATACAGCCGTAGTCACTGTTGTTGGTCGGTGCCGGGTACAGCCGCGGGAGCATCTCTGCCTCCGGCATCCTCCTGTTGCTGTGGCTCATCCTCGACATCATCCGCCCAAGAATCAGATGCAGCAATTGGTAACTGTTGATGAGTGCTGTCAGTAGAGCGCTCGCGCGCATGTTCAGTAGCAGAAGTGATGTTGTCAGACTAAGGCTCAGAAATTGTATCCGCCGTAGCATCGGGACGGGAAGGGTGAGTTGTGGTGGTAGAGTCCTGATTGTCGTCCGAGGCCGATTGTTCGTCCGGGTCACACATCCGAAGCAGGCAATCATCGGATGGCGTATGGCGCCGTTTCTTGCGTTTTCGAGGGGACCGTTGTTTCCGGACATGTTGTTCTGTGTCAGAGTGCGGGCGACAATCATCTGATGCGGTCTCCATTGGTAGGAAGGCAGAGGTCGGGACAATTTCAGTTTCTACTTCCATCTTCTCTTTAGGCTCGTCTTGGTGGCACAATTGATCACTGTCTTGAGGCAAGGCTGCCGATCACGTCGTAGAGGGGGATATGCTGTCCGCCACACTGTCATCGACCACAGACTGCAATAAGGTGTTACGATCCTGGGCAGGAACAGCTGTTGCGGTTGCAGCCGCTGCATACGTGATGGGGAGTGAAGTAGGCGTCGCCGGGGATGGAACTTCACCAACCGGTGTCTGAAGCAGTCGGCGTTGAATGCAGGCCGATCGGACATGTCCTTCCTGGATACAGCCGGCGCAAGTACGCGGTTGTCCGTCGTACATGACAATGGCTCTGCAGCCGCCAATTACTAAATAGGATGGCACATGCTTCGTCAGTTCAATCTTAATTTGTCGCACTCCATTTAAGACGGGATACGTTTCAAACGTTTGCCATTTTTCAGCCAAGTGGCTTAGCACGTTGCCGTATGGTTTGAAAGCTGTCATCACAACATCTGGCGGGACTTCGAATGGCAGCTCGAAGACCCTCAGAGTGCGAAGGCCTAATCCAGCGTGGTCGATCGTGACAGTTCCTACGTGACCATCAGAATGCTTGAATTTAAGTCCATGAGCGTGTCGGCACACAACATCAGTGCACGCCTTGTCATTGATCATTTTTATGTAGACGACACTTTGTGTTATAGAAAAGTGGATCCCAATGATGTCTTGAGGTGCAATATGTAGTTCTTCCCGGATGAAACGTTCAATGTCAAGTGCTCGAGGTCTTGCATAGTCCGCTTGAAATGTGATCTTAATGGTGGACTTGCGATACGAGTGCGCCATGGCACTACCGAGACACGGACGCGTGACACTCGCCGCAGCGGAAGGTAAACTGTAAACACTCGCGCGCGCGGTGCGCTAACAGGGGGACACAGGCACGACGACCTTGCCCCACCGCTGCTGACAGCGGACTGATTAGATCCGGCGACCTTCGGATTACGAACCCGAGCGCTTACCGCTGCACCACGACGCTGCAGAAAATTTCTACTCTTAGAGAGTATTTCACCACAACGGTTTCTTTTAACTGTCGATTTTCTTGACAACGGCTGAGAAGTGTATCTTGGTGCTTTGCCACATTACACCTCTGGCCATGAGCTTTTATTATGGGCAGTATGAATCGAATATGAAATTTCACAATTGGCGGCCTCCCCTTGTAAGTTCGGAGTTGGCGTGGCCACGCTGGGGCCGCTCGGCAAGCCGGGCCTCCTCAGCAACCACGTGGTGCCGAACATTAGCCGGAGCAAGTGGGGGAGCCCCAGCGCGTCGTCCAGGCCGGCCGCGTGGCTGGGAACTCCATGTTGAGGCTGTGTCAAGGACGGTGCTTTGTGTCGGTGAAGGAGATTTGTATCCCGGGAGCGCCAAAGAGGATGGACTTTGTGAAACCATAATGGCAGACATTTTGCAGTTCATGTAGAAATTAATAGTAGCCAGTTGAATCATGATAGCTCAAAAAGAAACATGTGCATTACCTTTATTTTCACGACGATTCTGATGGTGTAATCAGATTTTCAATATCTTTATTAGTTTAAAGTTTAGTATCTGACTAAATTTTACAAGTAACACCAAGCAACGAATTTCAAAAATCTAAACGGTTCATCCGACTTCGTCAATCGACATGTCTTTTGAAAGCTATTAGTGTAAACCTAAATTAGTATGAAATACAGGCATGTAACTTGAATAGTATATGAGTTATTGGAGGTCAAAGTGGCTGACGTTAATTGTATGGAGCTAATGCATTAGCATACTCTGAAAGGAACCTAATTGGTATACAGTCTGGACCAGAAGGTTTGCTTTTATTAAGTGATTTAAGTTGTTTCACTGCTCAGAGGATATTTACTTCTACGTTACTCATGTTGGCAGCTGTTCTTGATTCGAATTCTAGAATATTTACTTCGTCTTCTTTTGTGAAGGCATTTCGGAAGGCTGTGTTTAGCAACTCTGCTTTGGCAGCTCTGTCTTCGATAGTATCTCCGTTGCTGTCGCGCAGGGAAGGCATTGATTGTTTTTTGCTGCTAGTATACTTCACATACGACCTGAATCTCTCTTAATTTTCTGTCAGGTTTCGAGACCAAGTTTCGTTGTGGAATCTGCTATAAGCATCTCGCATTGAAGTCCGCATTAAATTTCGAGCTTCTGTAAAATATCGAAAATCGTGGGAATTTTGCGTCTGTTTGGATTTAAAATTCTTAGTGTATTATTAGTTGATTTTCGTATACATACCACTCAACCCAGTGTGTCTGATTGTTAGTTTATCTTCACCACAACAATCACCTAATACTCTGATGAAACAGGAGGGACACAAAATAGCGGGTGTGCAGAATGTGACTAGGAAATTATGCCACCACATAATTGTCTCCAAATGTGGGCTTGCAAAAGTAGCTATCATATGGCATTAATCTTAACTAATTTACGATAAGCAGAGAATATTAAGACAAGATGAAAAATGGGGGCTCGCAACCCCGATAAATGGAAGTGTAATGTGCTAAAACTGGGCTAATAAGCTTTGTTGTATTAGAAGAAAAATTTTATCTTCAAAATGGTGCTTTAAAATGACGCCGTATAACATCATCCTTGCCTTGTACAATATGAGCAGACAGTTCCAGCGACACGTAGACACGGACCAGTGACAAGGACAAGAGACTGTGGCGACACTGCCCAGTGCGCGTATCTGTTATGCAGCAGCGAGTACTCCGACGTATATAGATGTTGCTGAAAGAAGAATTCAAGCTGCTGAATACAAAAACTAGCGTTATTGATTGTGCACGAGCGATTATTTTATCAGTATGGCTTACAATGTGTTCTCTCAGCCCACAAGGCCACTAGGCCACATTAGAGTTCTGCCAAAGGAATCCAAGATAAAACACCAAAGATTCACAGTTCACGGCTTGCCTTTTACGTACGGATTAGGAGGGATTAACTAAGTATAATCTGTGTACCATCTAATGCACTTTGTGACAAAGCCATTCCCCTTTATCACTGATGCCATCACGTGACAAGCCGCACCCCTTTTCCCCTCCACCTTTCTCCTCCCATCTTAACCTTACCTCCCACTCCTCTCCCCACGCTCACCAGTCAATCAAAGCGTTATGTTAAAATGAAACAGCTTAGTATTTTAGTGGGAAAATAACAAGCCAATCGCAATGTTAGCATCTTCACATTTCTCAAAACTGTCCGAAATTATTCGTGTGTTGTTCAAGGAAATATGTTTGCTTCTTAACCCGAATTGTGTAAATTTGCGCCATCAGACACACACACACACACACACACACACACACACACACACACACACAAACACACGCACTCAGATACGTAACTTCCTTCTGAAATGCTTAAAATGGAAACAAAGAAACTATTGCCAAATATGTTTTAATTCCTAACTAAAAGAATTGTTTATGGATTGTCTCACGACTCGCATATGTAAATTTCGTTGGAAACAATAAGACATTCACTACAGATTGTAAAACGTAATTTCCGCAAACAGATAAAAACTAACGTTTGCTTACGAAATTTAATTACGAAGTAGTAATACGTACTTGTTCAAGATGGATTTTGCTTTCAATACTGTCCCACGAAACAATAAAAAGCGAAATAAATTCTACAGCTTTATGCTCCTGTTACTTGCCTTCACCAACAGATGACTGCACTTATAAACACTCATAGTTCCATTAATGTACCACGACAGAGCCTCAAATGCATTATTTTCCACATCTGTGCAGCTTTTCAAGTACCAGAATGCCCATTCCAAATGCAAAATGACTGAAAAAGTTCGTCAACAACGCAAAGAAGCCCAGATTTTATGTGAAGTGTCACAGTGTCATTTTCCACACCCACACATCTGTCAAACTGGTGCTAAAACGTGTTCGTGGACTCTACAGTGAATACCTCAACGCCGTTTCCAAGCTCAATTACTTACAAATAACATGTTAAACAGGGTGCTGACATTACAAGTTATCTCGGAAAGATCTATGCCATGAAAAGAACTTGACCACCCTTAGATCTACACAAAATACATGTTTGCTAAAGTAGTATGCTGAAAAAACTAGTAGTCTGAATTTCTGCCAGATAGTGGAAGAATGTAATTCCTTTAATTATTCATACTCTTCGTGTATGAAAAATGCACCCTCAAATTAAATAATTCCACATTTAAACTGTTCCGTTTTTCATGGTGAAATACACACGGAACAGAAAAACGCAACAAAAAAGTTTGTGCGTTGTAACGAAAGTCGGTAAGGGTGTTTCTACATGTGGAAGGTGATACACTATGTGATCAAAAGTATCCGTACACCATCAAAAACATACGTTTTTCATATTAGGTACATTATGCTGCCACATCGTGAGAGAGCAGAATGGGGTGCTCTGCAGAACTCAAGGATTTTGAACGTGTCGCTTGTGTCATACGTCTGTACGCGAGATTTCCACACTCCTAAACATCAATAGGTCCACTGTTTCCGATGAGATAGTGAGTGTAAACGTGAAGGGACATGTACAGCACAAGAGCGTACAGGCCTACCTCATCTGTTGACTGACAGAGACTGCCGACCGTTGAAGAGGGTCGTAATGTGTAATAGGCAGACATCTATCCAGACCATCACACAGGAATTCCAAACTGCATCAGGATCCACTGCAAGTTCTATGACAGTTAGGCGGGTGGCGAGGAAACTTGGATTTAATGGTCGAGCGGCTGCTCATAAGCCACACAACACGCCGGTAAATGCCATACGACGCCTCGTTTGGTGTAAGGAGTGTAAACATTGGACAATTGAACAGTGGAAACACGTTGTGTGGAGTGACGAATCACGGTACACAATGTGGCGATCCGATGGCAGTGTGTGGGTGTGGCGAATTCCCGGTGAACGTCACCTCCAGCGTGTGTAGTGCCAACAGTAAAATTCGGAGGCGGTGGTGTTATCGCGCAGTCGTGTTTTTCATGGAGGGGGCTTGCACCCCTTGTTGGTTTGCGTGGCGCTATCACACCGCAGGCCTACACTGATGTTTTAAGCACCTTCTTCCTTCCGACTGTGGAACAGCAATTCGGGGATGGCGATGGCACCTTTGAACGCGATCGAGCACCTGTTCATAACGCACGGCCTGTGCCGTAGTGGTTACACGACAATAATATCTCTGTAATGGAGTGGCCTGCACAGACTCCGGACCTGAATCCTACAGAACACCTTTGGGATGTTTTGGAACGCCGACTTCGTGCCAAGCCTCACCGACCTACATCGATACCTCTCCTCAGTGCCGCACTCCGTGAAGAATGGGCGGCCATTCCCCAAGAAACCTTCCAGCACCTGACTGAACGTATGGCTGCGAGAGCGGAAGCTGTCATCAAGGCTAAGGGTGGGCCAACACCATACTGAATTTCATAATTTCCGATGGAGGGTGCCACGAACTTGTAAGTCAATTTCAGCCACGTGTCCGGATATTTTTGACCACATAGTATATCTATTTACATTTCACGCTAGTAGCGCAAATATGAGTATGCAAATCATGTGAGTACTACACTAGTGGCCATTAGAATTGCTACACCACGAAGGTGACGTGCTACAGACGCGTAATTTAACCGACAGGAAGAAGATGCTGTGATGTGCAAATGATTAGCTTTCCAGAGCATTCACACAAGGTTGGCGCCGGTGGCGACACCTACAACTTCCTGACATGAGGAAAGTTTCCAACCGATTTCTCATACACAAACAGCAGTTGACCGGCGTTGCCTGGTGAAACGTTGTTGTGATGCCTCGTGTAAGGAGAAGAAATGCGCACCATCACGTTTCCAACTTTGATAAAGGTCGGATTGTAGCCGTTCGCGATTGCAGTTCACCGTATCTACATCTACATTCTACAATTATACTCCGCAAGTCACCCAACGGTGTGTGGCGGAGGGCACTTTAAGTGCCACTGTCATTACCTCCCTTTCCTGTTCCAGTCGCCTATGGTTCGCGGGAAGAACGACTGTCTGAAAGCCTCCGTGCGCGCTCTAATCTCTCTTATTTTACATTCGTGATCTCCTCGGGAGGTATAAGTAGGGGGAAGCAATATATTCGATACCTCATCCAGAAACGCACCCTCTCGAAACCTGACGAGCAAGCTACACCGCGATGCAGAGCGCCTCTCTTGCAGATTCTGCCACTTGAGTTTGTTAAACATCTCCGTAACGCTATCATGATTACCAAATAACCCTGTGACGAAACGCGCCGCTCTTCTTTGGATCTTCTCTATCTCCTCCGTTAACCCGACCTGGTACGGATCCCACACTGATGAGCAATACTCAAGTATAGGTCGAACGAGTGTTCTGTAAGCCACCTCCTTTGTTGGACTACATTTTCTAAGGACTCTCCCAATGAATCTCAACCTGGTACCCGCCTTACCAACAATTAATTTTATATGATCATTCCACTTCAAATCGTTCCGCACGCATACTCCCAGATATTTTACAGACGTAACTGCTACCAGTGTTTGTTCCGCTATCATATAATCATACAATAAAGGATCCTTCTTTCTATGTATTCGCAATACATTACATTTGTCTATGTTAAGGGTCAGTTGCCACTCCCTGCACCAAGTGCCTATCCGCTGCAGATCTTCCTGCATTTCGCTGCAGTTTTCTAATGCTGCAACTTCTCTGTATACTACAGCGTCATCTGCGAAAAGCCGCGTGGAACCTCTGACACTATCTACTAGGTCATTTATATATATTGTGAAAAGCAGTGGTCCCATAACACTCCCCTGTGACACGCCAGAGGTTACTTTAACGTCTGTAGACGTCTCTCCATTGAGAACAACATGCTGTGTTCCGTTTGCTAAAAACTTTGCAATCCAGCCACATAGCTGGTCTGATATTCCGTAGGCTCTTACTTTGTTTATCAGGCGACAGTGCGGAACTGTATCGAACGCCTTCCGGAAGTCAAGAAAAATAGCATCTATCTGGGAGCCTGTATCTAATATTTTCTGGGCCTCATGAATAACTAAAGCGAGTTGGGTCTTACACGACCGCTGTTTCCGGAATCCATGTTGATTCCTACATAGTAGATTCTGGGTTTCGAAAAACGACATGATACTCGAGCAAAAAACATGTTCTAAAATTCTACAACAGATCGACGTCAGAGATATAGGTCTATAGTTTTGCGCATCTGCTCGACGACCCTTCTTGATGACTGGGACTACCTGTGCTCTTTTCCAGTCATTTGGAACCTTCCGTTCCTCTAGAGACTTGCGGTACACGGCTGTTAGAAGGGGGGCAAGTTCTTTCACGTACTCTGTGTAGAATCGAATTGGTATCCCGTCAGGACCAGTGGACTTTCCTCTGTTGAGTGATTCCAGTTGCTTTTCTATTCCTTGGACACTTAAATAGGACTAACAGTGTCATTTGAAAAAACATAGTTCATGACACATGTCAGTGATGGCTCCATAATCTTAAAATTCATATCATCAGTATCGCGACATTGCTGCTCGCGTTGGTCGAGATCCAATGACTGTTAGCAGAATATGGAGTCGGTGGGTTCAGGAGGGTAATACGAAACGCCGTGCAGGATCCCAACGGCCTCGTATCACTAGCAGTCGAGATGACAGGCATCTTATCCGCATGGCTGTAACGGATCGTGCAGCCACGTCTCGATCCCTGATTCAACAGATGGGGACGTCTACAACCGCCATCTGCACGAACAGTTCGACGACGTTTGCAGCAGCATGGACTATAGGCTCGGAGACAATGGCTGCGGTTACCCTTGACGCTGCATCACAGGCAGGAGCGCCTGCGATGGTGTACTCAACGACGAACCTGGGTGCAATAAGGGAAAAAGTAATTTTTTCGGAAGAGTCCAGGTTCTATTTACAGCATCATGATGGTCGCACCCGTGTTTGGCGACATCGCGGTGAACGCACATTGGAAGCGTGTATTTGTCATCGCAATACTGGAGTATGTGCAGCTTTCCAGTCTTTGGAACAGATCTTTCGTCGAGCGGACAGCTGTATATGAGTGTTAAGTGTGGAGCTATTGCATCAGCATACTCTGATAAGAACCTTATTGGTATACGGCCTGGACCAGAAGACTTGCTTTTATTAAGTTATTCAAGTTGCTCCACAACTCCGAGGTTATCTGATTCTATGTTACGTTGGCAGCTGTGCTTGATTCGAATTCTAGTATATTTACTTCGTCTTCTTTGACGAAGGAATTTCGGATGGCTGTGTTTAGTAACTCTGCTTTGTCGGCACTGTCTTCGATAGTATCTCCATTGCTACCGCTCAGAAAAGGTATTGATTGTTTCATGCCGTTAGCATACTTCACATACGACCAGAACCTCTTTGGATCTTCTGTCAGGTTTCGAGACAAGGTTTCGTTCTGGATACCATACAAAGTAACACAATGAAAATAAGCAAAGAAAACAGGCCTTCACATTTCAGTGTCAGGGACAGTGGAGATCACTGTTATGGTGAAGATAGCAGCGCTCAGCCTGTGCTCAAGATATTGAACGCGACACTTCGAAAAAAAGCTGTTCATCTCTCCTCAGGCCCAATAACTTGCTTGCTTAATTTAACTGTCTGTTACCGACTACACTGTTAGCTAGATAGTTTTGCATTGCATTCCACGTCTTTCACAGGAGCACTTGTGTCATCTACAAAGAACAACAATTTTCGAATTATCTGTAGTGTTTAGTGGCACATCGTATCAAGGAAAGCAGCGCGACCAGAACAGGACATTGTCAGACCACCAACAGTACAGGACCCCAGACAGATTAAAATCCCTCCTCTGGTTGTTGACACTTGAGTACAGACTTGTGCTACCAAATTTCCAGGTATAAAGTTAACCATTTTCCAGCTTTTTCTCTAATATCTGACTATTAAAACTTATAAAAACGTATTACATGTCTCTCACAGCCAAAAGTTTTTATGAGATCAAAGAAAAAAGTCCAAATATAATCACTATAGATTTTCTAGCTTTTGCAGATGACATGGCGTGTATGACTAACTCATTGGTTAGTGCTAAAGAACAAATGATAGAAGTACAGAAACATGCAGCAGATATAGGACTAAAAGTGTTATTTGAAAAAACATAGTTCATGACACATGGCAGAGATGGCACCAGAATCTTAAAATACATAACATCAGAACAAATTATTTTAAATGTCTAGGACAAAGGGTAGTAAGCAACAGAAAATAAAAAATTACAGAAAATAGAGGATATAAAATAGAAAGAGCATTCCGTATGACAAAAAAGCTATAACAATAAAAATTGTCATGAAGCACAAAATTAAGGCACTATTAAATAGTGCTAAGTCCCATAACACAGTACTCTGCAGAATATGGAAAATCCTGAATATCTGGAAAAGTTGAAAGAAGAATTCGACGGAAAATTCTGGAACCTAAAAGTAATGGTAATGCTGAACACAAATTAAGATTGAACGAGGTGGTCTATTTAAAAATGGGAAAGCTTCGGATGCCGTGGAGAAAAGAATACTACAGTTTTATGGTCACACATACCGAATGGTAAAAAAACAGAGGGCCCAAGATGATGTTGAACTAGATAACTTACTAATCTGCTACAGATCCAAGCCCATTTGGTTCACAGAAATTGACAAGTATATGAAAAACTGGCATTTAAACGGTCACGATATACAACAGAACATTTTTCATAGAAACAACACAAAAAAGATTTCAGCATAGGCAAATTCGTTTCGCCGTACCGCCCATAAGGATTATTCAATATAAAGAATGAAAGTAAAACACCCACTGTCACCAATATATTGTTTAGTCTTGGTAGTGGGTCACACGCGAATGAAGAAACTGCACTTTTCGTCGATA
This sequence comes from Schistocerca cancellata, assembly GCF_023864275.1. Taxonomy (NCBI): domain Eukaryota; kingdom Metazoa; phylum Arthropoda; class Insecta; order Orthoptera; family Acrididae; genus Schistocerca; species Schistocerca cancellata. The sequence continues at coordinate 556,307,296 of NC_064632.1, forward strand.
ACCTTCTCGTGCAAAGTATAATCTCACCACTCGGCTGTCAGAGAAACACCATATCAATGATGCCGTTAATTTCACGTGGAGAGAGAAGCGTAATGAGTCACACACTGGTCGCAAATCTGCGATGCCTGGTGGTGGTGAGTAATTGGGCAGATAGGCGAAGTGGCCGGTACGGCGCGGATCGTTAGCTGTTAGCGAAGTAATTGGTATCAGGCGAACGCCTGGCGTTAATTGTGTGTGAAAGTGGCCGGTGTACGTCGGCATGGCTTATCTGGAAGGCGCAATGCGGCCCGCACGTCACCTGCCGTTTCGCTGCAGTTGTCGTGTTCAGCTCTTCTGCTTGCGGACCAGAAAGTCGAGAGTTACAGTATGTAATGGTACTCGAATTACGTAACCATTACGGCACCTCACCTCAACCTCCCGATACCAGCAATATTCTACAGTGTTTCTGTAAAATAGTTAACATATTTCTGTGACAACGTTCAGATTTGATTTCATTAATGTAGAGGTTCTTCGATGTGTTTATATTGCAATGATATTATTCTTATGCGTATTCTTTCTTTTGTCACTATGATCATTGACGTGCTTGTAATTTTTGGGCACGTAAGCGGTTTTTAGAGAGTCAAGCTTTGGTCGTCATGTTAAAAAGACGCAAATTGTAGTCAGTTTATGAAATGTGAACTTTAACAGTGAGGAAGATATTTTCTAGTATGTTTTATATTGTGAAGTGATGTTTTGGAACGAGTTACGTGATATTGCAACAAAAGTAATAAAAAAGAAGTGTAAGTTAAATTCGGAGTGCTGATTACTTTTTTACATCACAATTGTCCTAACTTGCAAAAGTTTAATCTTCAAGAATGGTTTATGAAACACATCTATAAAACTTTCGAATATCGCAGAATAACACCAAGGCCTCTTTGCATCCGAGCTTGGAATCATCACTACTTAGATTTTCGACGATTGAGCCATGAGTTCACAACGAGACCGGCTTGGGAAACACGAAAAGATGAGTGCCTAGTTTATCCATTATTTCAAGAAATGACTTTATTAACTGTGCTCTAATAACACCTGCCACATAATATAACTTTGTTGTTGCCCGAAAATGCAATATTTAGCAGCGTGGGCAACACTATAATCATAATTAATTTTTGACCTTTGTTGTGGTACCATGTCAGGATACTTTGATATGCGTTCAAGTCATAGACCACCTCTTCCCAGCATTAAAAAGTAAAACGTTCGACGCGATTTTTCTGAAAATAATTATATCAGGCCAGATTATGTGATGTAATGAAATATGATAGTCACCATTCACTCGTCATCATTTAAAACACCACAGTTATCTCAAATCATTTCATCTAGTTTGTTAGTTTTCGTAGAACATGCTCCAGATATTTAACTGTTATACGGAAAGCACCTGCAGCTTTTCGTAGTTCTCTACATCTACAGTCCCCAAGCCACCTCCTGGTGTGGAGAGAAGGGTACTTCCCTCCGTTTCTGTTTCAATAGAGCATGGCAGCGGGAAGAAGGATCGGTGTTAGGCATCCGTGTGGTCTCACATCTCTCTGATGCTATATCAGACAAACCGGCTTGCTTTAGGTCGTTCAAACTGCAGGGTTGGCCGCGGGTCACGACGGGAATTAGTATACGAATGCATGGTTTGGTTTAGCAACGAAGCCCACTTTCATTTGGATTGGTTCGTCAATAAGCAAAACTGGCGCATTTGATTTGGGGGGGGGGGGGGCTGAGAATCCTCAACGAGTGACTGTGTGGTCTGCAATGTCCAATGACGGAAAAATCGTTGCGACATCCTTGATCGCAGCGTGACTACCAAATGGTACGTGAAGGTTTTGGAAGATGATTTCATCTCCATTATCCACAGAGACCCTAATTTCGACAAGATCTGGTTCATGCAAGCGGGAGCTCGACATCATCGAAGCAGGAGAGTGGTTGATGTTCTGGAGGAGCACTTTAGGGATGACATTCAGGCTCTGGGGTACCCAGAGGCCACTGGCATGGGCCTCGATTGGCCGCCATATTCTCCGGATTTGAACACGTGCGACTCCTTTTTGTGGGGCTATGTAGAAGTCAAGGTGTACAGCAATAACCCCAAAACCGTTGCTGAGCTGAAAACAGTCATTAAGGAGGTCATCGACAGCGTCGATGTTCCGACATTTCAGAGGGTCATTCAGAATTTCGCTATTAGTCTGCGCCACATCATCGCCAATGATGGCAGCCATATAGAACATGTCATATCCCAATTCCGAATATATGTAGTGACGTTTACGTGTTGAATAAAGTGTGTGCACGCCGTAGTTTGTAATTAATTTACTTTTTTCATATAGTTCAGTAACTGTCACCGTGCATTTCATGCTCTTTTCAAGAATTTGGTGGAGAAAGCAACGTATTAGTTGAGCATTCTGGGAATGCACGCTCTGAGACTTCCAACAGTAAACCATTCCATGATGCTCCAAGACTCTCTTGTAACGTCTGACACTAATGTTGGATGAGCATATCAGTGACGCTTTCGCATCTACAGAACGAGCCCCAGGCTGAAACGCGTTGCTCTTCTTTGGATTTATTGTGATCCATCTATGAGTTATGTCTCGTAAGGGTCCGAGACTGAGTAGCAATACCCGAGTAACGGCCAGTCGCAGCTTCTGTAAGCTAACTGCTTCGCGGGTGCACTACTCTTCATCAGGATTCTTGTCGTAAATCTTAGACTGTCATCTGTCTACCCTACAGTTACTTGACGTGGTCATTCCATTTCAAACCGCTCCGTACGCATGGTCTGCTAACTGACTGGAGAAACATATACAACATCCAGAGATATGTGTCAGCGAATACTCCGATTATTGCTGAGTACTGACATTACAGTTACAGATAGCCTGCGTAAACCAGTTGTGTTGGCCACTGATGCAGCATATATATGAATAGTGATAATCCCTTCAGCATCAAGTAAGGTCTAAAGATAGCTCACTGAACCGCCGAAACTGGCAGCTGCACAATAAATAAGACCGTAAGCACGGTTGTAGGCGTTTACTTTTCTAACAATAGTGAACGGCTGTGGTCCATAAGACCTCCAGTCAAAAGGATGGACATACAAAGAGATTATTTGCTCCGTTTATTCTCTATACCGTGGTCAGTATTGATGGTAAAAAGATTCAGTTTTTCTATTAAAGGCGTAGTTACTTTTGATCAGTACCCTCGACTCAGTAGCGATCGTATCGAGTATTTATATGGCCGCGTGATAGTTTGCCCATTTTAGTGTCAGGTACAGCCAAAATACCTGACGTCATAACTGATTGAGTGACAGGTATTGATTTAATATTGGCGATTAGCAGCTCTCGTCGTTATCAGCAGTCTTCAGCTATTTTAACGCTGGAAATATCAACGCATTTTCAATAACGTTCCTAACGGGAAGAGCGGAGGGGGGTACGTTATGCCCACCTTAATAAAAATTTTAGAAAATCGTTCACAGGATGGCAACATAGTGAAAGAACTGGAAGCGAGGTGTAGCAAAGCTAATACAATGAGCGCTCAGCTACGATCTACTCTCTTCTGCAAGAAGGAAGTCAGTACCAAGACTAAGTTATCTGTGCACCGTTCAATCTTTCGACCAACTTTGTTGTATGAGAGCGAAAGCTGGGTGGATTCAGGTTACCTTATCAACAAGGTTGAGGTTACGGATATGAAAGTAGCTAGGATGATTGCAGGTACTAGTAGATGGGAACAATGGCAGGAGGGTGTCCACAATGAGGAAATCAAACAAAAACTGGGAATGAACTCTATAGATGTAGCAGTCAGGGCGAACAGGCTTAGATGGTGGGGTCATGTTACACGCATGGGAGAAGCAAGGTTACCCAAGAGACTCATGCTTTCAGCAGTAGAGGGTAGGAGAAGTCGGGGTAGACAAAGGACAAGGTACCTGGATTCGGTTAAGAATGATTTTGAAGTAATATTCTTAACATCAGAAGAGACACCAATGTTAGCACTGAATAGGGGATCATGGAGGAATTTTATAAGGGGGACTATGCTCCAAACTGAACGCTGAAAGGAATAATCAGTCTTAAATGATGATGATGATGATGATGATTAATCGTTCATTGTTATTGACTGGTATTAACACTATACTTTTTTAAATTGGTCCTGATGTGTAATAGGATCCAAAATATGAAAATATCTTTTACCACACTCTCAGCAATACTATCTATTGCGTATATTGCAAACGGGGCAGATACCATCTTAGTATATATGTATAGTTAAGGCTCACCGGCCACGTGACCATCTTCTTCTTCTGTGCGGATGCACAAACAGTGCCCGTACTCTTACGGGAATCGGCAACGCGCCGCGAGTAATAAGTATAATGGGCGGGGGCACTACGAATGTAGTGCGGGACAATACGTTGAGAATGTGGGTTTCGCTGGAGGCGTGCCAGAAATAAATCCCTGCAGTCGCATTGTCCTCTTGGTCCTCGGTGGCTTAGATGGATAGACGCCTGCCATGTAAGCAGGTGATCCCGGGTTCGAGTCCCGGTCGGGGCACACATTTTCATCTGTCCCCTTTGACGTATGTCAACGCCTGTAAGCAGCTAAGGGTTTTCATTTAATTGTAATTTCATTCATTGTGAAACGTGCCATTTACTACTGAGACTTAAATTTTGGGTATAGTTTAACTGAGAAATTTAAAACATTAATGGAATACAAAACAGGAAAACTCAGAAGATAGACGCAAACATCTTGAAAGAGAAAAGAGAAGAATTCTGTCAAAACATAGTTATATGTTCGGATAAATGGGAAAATATAAAAGAAGGAATGATAAGATCTGCTCAAGAAGTCGCAAAAATGAAAAAGAGAAAGAAACACGAATGGTGAGATGAGATATGTGAGGAAGCAATAGGACAAAGGATGAAGGCATGGAAGAAATGGGACTCAACCAAAAGTGATAAGGACTACCTGGAGTTCAAACAGCAAAGATCTTCTACAGCAAAACTCATTAGATCAGTAAAAAGACTATTTGAAAAGAACCAACTTATACAAATGGATAAAGATTTTAAGAGAAACAATAACAGATCCTTTTACAGCACATTCAGACAGAAACTACAAAAATATGTAGCACCAAATCTGTGTTTTAAAGATACCAGTGGAAAACTGGCAATGAATAATGAAGAAAATTGTCAAATATTAGCAAAATATTTTGAACAACTCCTCAACTGTCAGGAACCTATTGAAAAATTACCAGCCAACACCCCAAACACAGTAAACAATATTTCCGAACCCCCATGCCTCATAGAAATCAGAGAAATCATTAAAAACCTTAAGAACAATAAAGCACCAGGTGAAGACATGATAATTGCAGAAATGTGGAAAAGTGTGGATAATACAACTCAAGAAAAACTACTGGGAATAATCAATGAGATTTGGAGAACGGAACGTATACCGGAAGAATGGAAAACTGCATTAATCCACCCCATCTTCAAGAAAGGGGATAAAACCGATGCAAATAACTACAGAGGGATATCTTTACTTCCGGTAACGTATAAAATTCTATCTAAGGCCCTACAAAACAGATTGGAGAAACAACTTGATCAAGAAATTGGTGAATACCAAGCAGGCTTTAGGAAGGGAAGATCTTGTGTGGAGCAAATTTTAAACTTGAAGTTAATTATTAAATATAGACGATTAAGAGGAAAAGACATCTTTATCACGTTTGTTGACTTCAAGAAGGCGTACGACTCCGTTGACAGAACAACCTTGGTTAACATCCTTAGGGAGTTTGGAGCAGACAAGAAAACAGTCGCAATCGTCAAAGAAACACTTACGGATACCTATGCAAAAGTAAAGTTCCGTGGTGAGGTATCCAGACCATTAAAAATCAGAACAGGATTAAGACAAGGAGATGGGTTGTCACCTACCCTATTCAACTGTGTGCTAGAAAAAGTTATTAGAGAGTGGAGGAAGAAAACGACTGAAGAAGGAATACAAAAAATCAGATTAGGAAGAATAAGGGATGGATTAGAAGTAGATTGCCTCGCTTTTGCTGATGACTTAGCGATTCTGGCAGGAAGTTTGGAAGAAGCAGTCAAACAGATCAATATTCTGAATGAAACAGCAGAAAAAGCAGGACTGAAAATCTCCTTTGAAAAGACAGAGTACCTAACCAATGTAAAAGAGGCACCGAACAATATGATTACAAAGTATGGCCAGATAAAGAAGGTTTCTAATTTCAAATATTTAGGGGAAATCATCCAGCCGAATGCTTCAGATAAAGAAGGAAATAAAACAAGAACAAGAAAAATGGAAATGGCATTCCAGATAACAAAGAATGTGTACAACAAGAAGTCAGTATCAATTAACGCAAAAATAAGGCACTACAACACTGTGATTAAGCCAGAGTGTCTGTATGCATCTGAATGTTTAGCAATGAACACTAACAAGGAAATGGAAGCTATAGCAAAAAAGGAGCGAAAAATCATTAGAAGAGTACTTGGGCCGAGGTTTGAGAATGGGACTTGGAAGCTTAGAAGTAATAGAGAAGTATATGACAAAATTGAGAAAGTGGGAGATACTATGAGGAAGAGAAGATGGTTCAAATGGCTCTGAGCACTATGGGACTCAACATCTTAGGTCATAAGTCCCTAGAACTTAGAACTACTTAAACCTAACTAACCTAAGGACATCACACACACCCATGCCCGAGGCAGGATTCGAACCTGCGACCGTAGCAGTCCCGCGGTTCCGGACTGCAGCGCCAGAACCGCTAGACCACCGCGGCCGGCAGGAAGAGAAGAGTAAGCTTTTACGCCCATGTGAAAAGAATGAATGATGAAAGGCTGACAAAGAAAATATTCATGTTTTTTGACAAGAACCCCAGAACCCAAATTACCTGGTTCAAAGAAGTCAAAGCAGACTTAGAGGAGATGGGTATAGGAGAAGATGATATAACCAACAGAGACTTAATGAGAGACAAAATTCAACATTTTGAAGGATTTGAAGTGAAGAAGAGAAGAACTGGAGGAACAGTGTGGACAGAAGACCGAAGGGAGCAGCACAGAGAGAGGATGAAGACATATCGGCAGAAGAGAAAAGAGGAGGAGCGCAATAGGAGAAATGTACATTGAAAAATAGTTGTTTAACGCGATCCCTAGACGGCCAAAATCGGAAAAAAATGGAATCTAGTGGAAAAATTCATTAAAAAGATCAAAATTTTTATAAGGAATACGTGAGTGGATTACACCATTCTGAAAAGGTGGGCTTGAAGTACCTCTTCCTCCCCCTCCCCGTCTTTGATAATGCGAGCATTAAATTAGTCGCAACGCAACTGGTCAATGTGTGTGTCTCATCTTCGCCATAAATGTTAGTCACTACTAACGGAAAAGGAAATCGGTTGTGTGCTTCGTCGTTTCGAATGCAGAAATAGGTTTATCGATTTTTTTCGCTGGTATGACTTCACTGCTGAAACTTTGTTTCACCACTTGTTTTCCCGCACTCTGGGGTGCTTTGTGTGATGGTGTTCACTTTTGTGTTGCAGGAGAACTACAACGCGCTGCACATCGCCGCCATGTACTCGCGGGAGGACATCGTGAAGTGGCTGCTGGCCAAGAAGGGCACCGACGTCTACGCCACCGGAGGGGTGAGTGCCTGCCAACTCACTGCACGCCGAACTGTTTCTTAAATTTCAGATTCGTCAATTATTTGTCACTGACTGCGAGATGATTTCAAATTTACGGAAGGTAGCCTGCAAGTACGGGCGCAACAGGTTATTACCAGTAGCTAAGGGGGGAGGGCTTAAGAGAGTAGCGACAGTAGATCCCAACGTCCAGAGGAGGTCTTCGGTACGTGCAGCTATCAGTACACACAAGGTAATCCTGATGGATCACTTTATTGAGAAGAAATACGAATGGCAGTGTGGTGAGTCAATATTTGCTACCATCTCAATGAAAAATGTACACAGCACGTGAACGTGGGAAATAGTTTTGAGATTCACGGCAAATAGTTCTGGGTCCACTCTTGCAGCTAGTCAATACCCGTTACATGTTCTCGCTCCCTATGAACTGGTTCTGAACTGATGCCTCAGTGTGGAGTGGCAAGACGCTTGCTCAGTGTGTAAAGACATTTTTTGCTGCGAGAAGAGGGTGTGGGGGAGGGGGGAGGGAGGGCGACAGCTTCAGCCAACTACCTCTCCTGGCAGCATATCGTACAGTAATCCAGTTGAGGCGGTGAGAATCATAAGGGCCCAAAGCACATCACCGTCGATTGTGAGTAAGTGGCATTTATTCATGATTCTGAAATCTATTGGTCTCATGTTGCGTCAGGTCTGTCTGTGCTGTAGATCCACACTGTATACATGAAAATTCACGAAAAGCTGTGTCAATCGTTCCTCTGATACTCACTTAAAAGTGGAATCGACGACTGGGTGCTTGAGCCTCTTACAGATCTCACCACCTCATTTGTATTCTAGTCACGTGACCACGTTAGTAGACATTAGTACTTGAGTTTAATCATTTACGCAAACGGCAGTTTGTGTCTAGAGTTGGTTGCTTGCTGTGCAGGAATCGGCTTTCGTGTGCAGTGTAAACATGGGTTATGTTGACCGAGCGAGGTGGCGCAGTGGCTAGCACAGTTATTTATCTTATTATTACTACTGTTATTATTATTGGCAGTGCCTGTAGTTGTAAAAACTTGTTGGTAAGCGTAACTGTTATACACAGATTACTACTAATTTCTCTCTCTCAAATTTATCTGAATCAGAAAATTCATGAACACGCAAAGTGTAGACTCATGAGCTGCCACTGCCTGTTGCAAACAGAGGGGTCCAAAAAAAAATGTATCCAATGTTTAAAAGACCATAACTTGCAAACTAATTGACGGAGTTGTCTCATTTTTGGTGAAAGTGTAGCTTAAAGTCCAACTTAAAGAACCACTGTAGGTGTTCGAAATGGTCACCATTAACATCCTCCACAAACGATGTTGCCGAACTACAGCACGAAATACTTATTGCAACGTGTTCAGTTGGATATTTGCACATGAATGGACGATGGATACTCGAAGTTCATCCAATGTGCGTGGCTTTTGTCGATAAACGTCGTCCTTTAGTGTTCCCCACAGGTAGAAGTCCAGAGGAGTTAGGTCTGGGGAACGTGGTGGATACTCCACAGCACCTCTACGGCCTATCCATCTTACTGGTAGATTTTCGTCGAGATACGCCCTAACACGATTTTGGTAGTGGGCTGGGGCACCATCTTGTTTAAAGTTAACTCTTCCGTCTCCATACAAGTCTCGGGTGGCAGGTAATATGGATGTCTGAAGCTTCTGAAGGTACACCTCACCGATAATTGTGCCGTCAAAGAAGAATGGCCCAATGAAGCCCCGGTAAGACAACCCACACCACACATTTACTCCTGGCAAATTCAAGGCTTTGCCTACGTGGACGTTCGGATTTTCGGCGGCCCAGTAGATGCAATTGTGGCGATTTACTGTACCATTGAGTTTGAACTGTGCCTCATCAGACCACACAATCATCTCTGCAAAACTCTTCATCGTTGCGCTCCATATTAGTAAACCACTCGCAGTACTCCATTCTACGATCAGGGTCGTCCTCGTTTGTTGCGTGTAGCAATCGTGGGATGTACCACTTCCACTTTGCTGTCTTCAAAATTCGCCGAACACTTGAGCGACTCACTCCAGTTTCACGGGCACACCGTCTCACAGACGTGAATTGTTGTAACACACGACGGGAGTTAGCTGGAATTGTTACTGTTACAGGTCGTCCACATCGTTGTTTGTGTACATCTTTAACACAGCCTTCGGCTTCAAATCTGTCTCGAATGCGACGAATCGTTAAACGTGTCGGTGGCTCTGTCTGATACTCATTCCGCCATTGCCGTCGAACCTCATTAATGTTTTCGTATTTAAAATACCACTTCAAAGCTGACTTCCTTTCATCGAATGTAACCCTTGCAACAGCCATGTTTACTCTGGTAACTAGGTGCAACTAAGAACAAAACATTGACTATCTGGAGACTGTCATCTGACAAAACAAAACAACGCAATACAACGCTTGTGTGTCGATTGCCAGAACTACAAACTATCACACTACCAAAGATGAGACAACTCCGTCAATTACTTTGCCAGTTATGGTCTTTTAAACAGTGGATTCATTTTTTTGGAACCCTTCTAGTGTTGCAAATGACTGATAGTTGCAGTTACGGTGTAACGTAAACATGTTCTCAAGCATACCAGGTAGAGGCAAGCAGGTGGTTGCTGGCACGTGCAGCAGTGTTGAGCCTCGGCTCGCAGACGGAGGACGGCGTGTGACGTCACCGTCCACTGTGTGTTGCAGCCCCGGCAGCAGACGGCGGTGCACCTGGTCGCCATGCGGCAGACGGGCACGGCCACCAGCATCCTGCGGCTCCTGCTCTCCGTCGCCGGCAAGGACATCCGCCTCATGCCCGACGGGGTACGTAGCCAGCCAGCTCTCCGTGCCTTAGCTTCGATGCCGGCGAGCGATTTACGAGCGCCAAATCGCAGTCTCACGTTCCCTTGCGTTTTAATACTACATGTGAAACAATGGAACCAAGCACACTACGGCTTTCAGGCTGCCAAGTCGTCGCGAGAAGGCGGCGAGAGGATAGGCTATTTTCCTTTGTTAAAAATATGGTGCAGATTATTGTTGCTGTTTCATTCTAACATTTAAATTGTACAGGGCTATTACAAATGATTGAAACGATTTCATAAATTCACTGTAACTCCATTTATTGACATATGGTCACGACACACTACAGATACGTAGAAAAACTCATAAAGTTTAGTTCGGCTGAAGCCGCACTTGAGGTTTCTGCCGCCAGAGCACTCGAGAGCGCAGTGAGACAAAATGGCGACAGGAGCCGAGAAAGCGTATGTCGTGCTTGAAATGCACTCGCATCAGTCAGTCATAACAGTGCAACAAAGATCCACCAACTGCTAACTCCATTCGGCGATGGTATGCGCAGTTTAAAGCTTCTGGATGCCTCTGTAAGGGGAAATCAACGGGTCGGCCTGCAGTGAGCGAAGAAACGGTTGAACACGTGTATCTGGACATGCTGGAAAATTGGCTCATGCCACAACTGGAGACCGACAGCGCCGACTTCATCTTTCAACAGGATGGTGCTCCACCGCACTTCCATCATGACGTTCGGCATTTCTTAAACAGGAGATTGGAAAACCGATGCATCGGTCGTGGTGGAGATCATGATCAGCAATTCATGTCATGTCCTCCACGCTCTCCCGACTTAACCCCATGCGATTTCTTTCTGTGAGGTTATGTGAAAGATTCAGTGTTTAAACCTCCTCTACCAAGAAACGTGCCAGAACTGCGAGCTCGCATCAACGATGCTTTCGAACTCATTGATGGGGACATGCTGCATCGAGTGAGGGAGGAACTTGATTATCGGCTTGATGTCTGCCGAATCACTAAAGGGGCACATATCGAACATTTGTGAATGCCTAAAAAAACTTTTTGAGTTTTTGTATGTGTGTGCAAAGCATTGTGAAAATATCTCAAATAATAAAGTTATTGTAGAGCTGTGAAATCGCTTCAATCATTTGTAATAACCCTGTATTTACGGTCAATGTTCTCACAAAATGTTTTTTTTAATTAAAGCTTAAAAATCATTAAATATAAGGATATGTTAACGCAATCGAAAACGCTTTGTTATTGCTTGACGCTCTGGTGACATTACAGGCTGGGAGTAAGACGAAGCTACGAGGTGCGACAATAAAGTAATGAGACTGATGTGAAAAAAAAAAATGTTGCTTACCGTTTTAGTCAAGTTTAGTGTTGTCTCCTTCAGAATAGTTCCCTTCTGACTGCACACACTTTTTCCAGCGCTTCTGCCATTGATTCTAACATTTCTGCAATTCATCTTCTGTAATATCCTCCAAGACCCTCGTCACAGCTTTTTTGACGTCTTGTGTTGTTTGAAAATGGTGTCCCTTGATCGCCGTTTTGACTCTTGGAAATAGAAAAAAGTCGCAAGGAGCGATATCTGGTGAATAACGTGGCTGCGGTAGTACTGAAATTTGTTTTGAGGTTAAAAATTGCTGTACTGACAGAGCAGTATGGGATGGCGCATTATCGTGATGCAGAATCCAATTATCAGCAATGTTGGCCCGGACACGGAGAACTCTTTTACGAAGTCTTTCTAAAATTTCTTTGTAGTAATATTGGTTAACTGTTTGTCCAGGAGGCACCCGCTCTTTATGAACAATTCCCTTGGAATCCAAGAAGCATACAAGCATGCATTTACTTTTGACTTTGACATGCGAGCTTTTTTTGGTCTGGGTGATCCGTTTGAGCACCATTGCGAACTTTGGCGTTTTGTCTCTGGATCGTACTGAAAAAATACAACTGTCATCACCAGTGATAACACGGCTCAACAATTCTGGAATGATTTCCGTTTGCCCTAACAGATCGGCTGCCACATTTTTCCGTGTTTCTCGCTCTTGTCGTGTGAGATTTTTTGGGACCATTTTTGCACAAATCTTTGTCATACAAAGATCTTCAGTTATTATTAGACGAACCGTTTCTAGATTGATGTTCAGTTCTTTCACGGATAATCTTCGATCAGATCGTAAGAGTTCAGCCACCCTGGCGAAGTTGACATCCGTCCGTGAGGTTGATGGTCCTCCACTGCGGTCTTCATTTTCAACATTCGTTCTGCGTTAACTAAACATTTTATGCCAACGAAACTTGAGCTCTTCACAAAACCTCCTCTCCAAAAGCCTTCTGAAGCTTACGGAAAGTTGTCATCGCGTTTTCACCCAGTTTAACGGAAAAAGAAATGGCATACTGTTTTGCAATATTATGCAGTTCCATTTCAGTGACGAGAGACACAAACACGGGTTAACTTATTACAGCACAACTCACGACTGAGCAGTTGCATCCATGCGCCGCTTGGACTAGAAGCAGCTTATAGACCAAGGTCAAAGTTATCGTGCCTACGCAAGCCTGAAGGGTTGCCAGATCTTGCAAAGAAAATAAGTCTCATTACTTCATTGTCGCACCTCGTATGCTTGTGTTTTGTAGTAGCGTTAGCCGAAGAGGCGACGCTTTTACGTACTCTTACTCCAAACAGTTTAATTTTTTAGTGATGGAAGACGCAATTACAGCTTTTCAGTAACAATAGAAAGTAAGTTTGTGAACGCTGATAGTAGAAGGCTTGCGAAAGTTGATGCGTTCATGCTCCACTCGTTTACAGCGGCGAAATGTGCAACGACGGATATTCTTTTCCCTGCTCCCTGCAACACCATTAAACTCGCTCAAAACTACGTAATTACAGATCTTTTGCAAATGAATCAGTATGTTATAAATAGATTGTCGACTATCACTCATGAGCTACGACCCAAAGCACAAACTGTTCTTGGTAAAACTTAATGCTTACCTTCTATGGAACACACTCAGCAGACACTCTGCACGCGTCATGCGTTCCGTGGCGCAATGGACAGCCCATTCGACGGCAGTGTAAGAAATCACGTGTTTGAATCCTGGGAAGGTCATAAATTTTTATAAGTGTTACACGAAGTACGAAAACAGCGTTAGCAAGAACCGATTGTAGTAGCTTGACATTCGTCTTAGTCTGAGAAACGGACAACACAGGATAAATGCATTTCCTTTGCGGTCAGACAGTTCGCTTTTTTGGAAAGCATTGCTAGTAGTGAAGGTATAACTATGCTTCTCCAGCACAACGAGGTGTAGGGCAATGAGGTTATACAGAGATATATAAAGCGTGTACAACATTCAAGTGCCACAAACGCAGGGGCTGTGATGTTTGTGTAAACTAACGTTAGCGTCTGTAGCAGACTTACTTCATCTTTATGTAAGATGATGAAACTGCAAAAGTTTAAACAATAAGGATCCTAGCTACACAGTACGAAGATGAAAAAACGCTGCTTTTAATAAAGTAAAAAGTGTGTGGTCACGTTAACTTAAAAATATCTTTGTGAACGTGACGTGTGTGAACAGCGATTGCAAATGGAAGCGCATGAAACAGCAAGGAAAACAATAATATCCTATTTGTGATCGGTGTGGTGAAGTTTTTTAATGGTGATTTCGTTTTCATGTGAGAGGACTGTCGAATCGCTTTAGAAATAAGTTAAAATGTTCTTTCGGGTTGTATTGTATTGTATTGTATGGTAACTGGGGGCCTAGAAACGACGGAGAGGCTCCGTCCCCGCCGCAGCCGCAGTGGTCCACAACCCCACGACGACTATCGCAGTCCACTTCACCCCTCCGCCACCCCACACCGAACCATTCTTTCAGGGTTGTTGTGCGGTTCGACCCCCCCCGGTGGATACCCCCCCCCCCTCCCCGCCACCACCACCCCAAGGAACGTATCAAAATTAGACTGTTTTTCGCTGTAGCAACTGAACTACAGAATAATTCAGAATGGCGCTATCCTTCGTTGTAACAGTGTCAGAGTATATGTTTCGCAGATATGTTAATGTTAAGTTCACAGTGCAACGCATTTCTAATTAAGTTAGTGAACTTGTGCGTCAACGTGGTGGCAATTTGCCGGTACAGTGCAACCACATTTTACGCATTATCTGGAACACACGAAAACAAGTTTTCAGGAGTTTTTGTAGATATATTCGTACAGTATGGTACTACACGTCATTTGTAACCCATTTTCCGAAACGTAAGTTCCAAAACAAGACGTCACTCTGGATTAGCATTATGACGGTAGGAGCTGCGAACTAGCCAGTGACGTCACATCCATCACATGACTCGAATGTAGCGTTTTAGCGGCCGTTCAAATTGTTTGAATTTCATTTTTTTAAGTAAAAGAATAATGAAATGCAAGAGGAAAAAGCTTGTTAGAAGCATAAAATAATATAATTAACCATTTAAGACAATTTTTAGAAAACAGTCAAATGCATTATTATGCTCACTGACTACTGCTGCTTCACAGCGAATTCGCCAATCGTCTTGAAGCAGCAGTCCTTGGGATACAATCGAATGTTGGAAATGGAAAACGTTCAGTGTGCTATTTTTAGGGTCTGTTCCTCACTTGGAAAAAACAGAATCCTTCTAGGATCACTTTGTTCTTCTTCGTCCGTCCGTCCGTCTGTCTGTCCGACTGTACGAAACCCTTTTTCTCAGGAGCTGGTAGACGTAATAAGATGAAATCTATGTCATACATCAAGGCCAACGGTCCCTTGGCGTTCTAAAAAATTGACACTTCTACGTCAGTGCAATCAAAAGATACCGCCATTTGTGTCACGTATTTTGAAACTCGCAAACTCAGTCATCAAAACTTATAGGGTAATTCCCGTAGGCATAGCATCATGAATTTTGGCAAGACGCAATTACAAGGCAAGAAAAAACTCTGGAAAGGGTAAATCTGAAACCAAACGAAAAAATTTCATCTTTTTATTTGCCTATTAATGCAACCGCCTTGCCGCAGTGGAAACACCGGTTCCCATGAGATCACCGAATCTAAGCGCTGTCGGGCGTGGTCGGCGCTTGGATGGGTGACCATCCAGGCCGCCATGCGCTGTTGCCATTTTTCGGGGTGCACTCAGTCTCGTGGTGCCAATTGAGGAGCTACTCGACCGAATAGTAGCGGCTTCGGTCAAGAATACCATCATAACGACCGGGAGAGCGGTGTGCTGACCCCACGCCCCTCTTATCTGCATCCTCCACTGAGGATGACACGGCGGTCGGATGCTCCCCGTAGGCCACCCGTGGCCTGAAGACGGAGTGCTTTTTTTTATCCGACTATAAAACGAAAATTAAAACATTCTCGAAAGTCTTAGATTTCCCGAGACCGTTATCTCACCAGTATCAATGTCGATAACCGGCAGAAAGCGTAGAGATTCCCGGGATGGAAGAACTGTCTACACACATAATTAATATGGTACGGAACATTCAGATCGCATGTCCCACTCGTCACTGCCCGTTTCTTTTCTTTTTTTTTTTTTACGCATTGCATTTTTCAGTTCTGCTGGTTCCCCGCTACTTCGTTGCATTCATGTGCTAAACCATAGACAAAATCTTTCAAACATGCGTTAGTAGAAGGTGCATGGTCTTTTTGCCAAGCTGTGCTTCACTCTGATGTTCCAAAATTTAAAATATATGAGAAGTGGTGTTTTTTGACCTCAGTCAGCGTGGAGCGCTGCGGCAACCCAGTCTTTGCACAGAACACAACAGTAAGAGTTCAGATTGATGAAAGCCTCTCTTGGAAGTATCCCATACAGGCTGTGACACTGTATGCTGTTGTCTTTACGATCAGAATAGTCTCCTCCAGCTGTGACATCCGTCCGCATCCGTAGCCGAGTGGTCAGCGCAGGTGGCTGCCAAGGGAGGACCCGGGTTCGATTACCGGTGCTGCCAGGGATTCATGCGTGGTGGGAGGACTGGTACGGGGTGCACTCGGCGTCGTGGGTCGAACTGAGGAGGTAGTCGACTGAGTAGCTGCGGTTCCTAGGTCGAGAAAAACGACGACGACCGGGAGAGCGGCGTGCTGACCACGTGCCGCATTCAGTGACGCCATTGGCAGAGGACGACACGGCGGTCGGTTGGTCCCGACTGGCGCGTCATGGCCAGAACGCGGAGCTTGGCTGACACGTGTTTCTACCCTGCATACTTTCACAGAAATAGCTCACACAGCGTCACATTGTGTGAATTCACATTGCATGTAGGCCTACTTAGACCAGAATAGCGCGAGCCGGAAACGATATGCGGTGCGAGATCGAAAAATTTGTGCAGGGCGTTGTTCAAGCGTCTAGGAATCCTAACTCTGCCATTCCTATAGACGATGCCGCACGGGATTTGTTGTTGATGCTACGAATTCTTTCAAAAGCAACTGCCTCGTCCACTCTACACGGAGAAACGACTGTCACTTCGAAAATTCTTTCATAACCGTTTTACAGCAAGGCCTGCTCTATTCTCCTCGTTTCATTATCAACAGGTTCCCAGCAGAACAGAACAGAAAAATTTGCGTCATTCAACCCAGACTTTCATCTCTTCGTTGGAAGGATTTCTTGTGAAACACCGCGTGTATTCTGCAGAAGAGTTCCCTGCAATAACTTAGAGCCTTTCACCGTAACATACTGTTTATTCTTTTTTCTTATCGTTTTTTTTAATTTTGTTATCACCTACCTACGCATTGTGTAGTGTTTCGTCCATTGAGGAAATGCATTTGGTTCACATGGTCCGGCGTAATCTAACGGATCGAAGCTGAAATCGAAGAACAGGCGCTGGCCGGAGTGGCCGAGCGGTTCTAGGCGCTACAGCCTGGAGCCGGGTGACCACTACGGTCGCAGATTCGTGTGTGATGTCCTTAGGTTAGTTAGGTTTAAGTAGTTCTAAGTTCTATGGGACTGATGACCTCGGCAGTTAAGTCCCATAGTGCTCAGAGCCATTTTTTGAAGAACAGGCAAGAAAAGTGAACATTCTAAAGTACCACCGGCCATAAACAACACGCACTTGGAATGTTTCCAGTGCATGTTTTACGGATGTGCATTTATATTATTTTAGGGTAAACACTGTCGTAGGTGAGGCGCTAACTCGGTACCCGTAAATCACTAGCCACTGGAGTTCTCCGCTTTGGTGGAGGAGGGACTGACAGTATGACGGACGAGGTAGTTGGGTGTGTCTCGTGACTGGAATGACGATACATCTTGTCGCTGGCGCTGGCATGAAAGTCGACAGCTGGATAAAACTTCAACTTATTTAACCGTGGTTAGGTCACTGGTGTTCGACGCTGAGGCACTGCCGTACCTACCACTTCTAATATTTCATTTTCTAAACTGATCCCTTCCCTATCATCTCACTTATTTCCACCACAGTCCATTACCTTTGTTTCATTTTGTTGATAGTCGTCTCACAACCTGTTCTTATGACGCCATATGTTCCATTCAACTGACGTTTAAAAGACCTTTGCCATAGCCAAGACCATAACGGCATCGATAAACCTGGAAATTTTTATATCTTTCCCCAGAACCCACATTCCCTTTAGAAATTTCCCTTTGGTCTGATTTACTGCTTGCTCAACGTACTGGTCGAATAACATGGAGAATACCCTACAACCAACGCTCATCCCCTTCTCATGTTCTTCGACTGTTAAAGCTTGTCTGGTTTCAGCACAAGTCGTGAACAACCTTATACTCGTTGTATGTTATCCCTCCTAAATTGATAATTTCAAAGAATGTATTCCAATCAATATTCCCAAAGTCTGTCTTTAAATCTAAAAATGTTGTAAACATTGATTTGCCTTTTTTTCAGTCTAAGTTCTAGGATAAATCTTAGGGTCAGTATTACCTCGCGCGTTCCTACCATTTCTCTGGAACCCAAACTACTCTCCTTCGGGATCACCTTCAGCCAATCTTGCCGCTCTTCTGTAAGTACAATGCGTGACAACAAAAGTGAGCTTCCCAGAAGAGATGGTGGGATAGTGCTGTAACTTCGATCAGGTGCACACCATCGGCGGTTACGTAAATGATTATAGAGTTGAAATTCTTCGTGACAGATAGAACGGTCACTAGACTGCATTAATGTTGATGGTGTTGAAACAGCAACCAACCACAAATTTACTTTCAGTTCCTTTATTCAAATAACAGCCACGGTCTCCAACCAGGTCACCATATGACAAAATTGCACTGATGTTCGTGTTTAGTGTTGTTACCAGGCCTGGTAGGTTACGTAAGGGGCGTCAAGAGCATTAGTTGTTGAATGATTACTCTGAAGGGTTGGAGGGGCCAGGTATTCGTGTCAGACAGCGATATCAGAACCTGACGGAATTGAAAGGGGCCTCTAGGTGGGTCTCCGCTTGTTCGGATGGTAGAACTGTGAAATGTAACCAGATTTGTAGGACCTTCAAATGTGACAGTGGCCAGATTTTGGACAGCTAGAGAAAGTGACTGCAGGCATACTCGTCATCAAGGTTGCGGTCGACGACAAAGTAGGATCGTCGAATTGTGCACCAAGTACACCGTAACGCCTTCACTTCTGTGCCCGTCATTCGAGGACAAATAATGGACTCCCGGACCATTGGTCGGAGACCAGCGGCAACTGGATTAGAGAATGACCATCCCATGCGAAGAGTGCTGTTAACTCCACAACACAGACGGCTCCGTTTGGACTGCTGCCGTGACAGGGAAGGATGAACGGCCGATGAATGGCGTCGTCGGTTGTGTTCGGTGATGAGTCGCGGTTCTGAACTACCCCGAATGCCACCGTCAGCGAGTACGACGACGACTTGTGAAGAGGTCCCATTCTTGTAATACTTCATAGAGGCACAGCGGTATTCAAATGGTTCAAATGGCTCTGAGCACTATGGGACTTAACTTCTGAGGTCATCAGTCCCCTAGAACTTAGAACTACTTAAACCAAACTAACCTAAGGACATCACACACATCCATGCCCGAGGCAGGATTCGAACCTGCGACCGTAGAGGTCGCGCAGTTCCAGACTGTAGCGTCTAGAACCGCTCGGCCACCCCGGCCGGCCACAGCGGTATTCCTCGTGGCGTCATGGAGTGGGCAGCCATCGGGTATGACATAAGGTCGCAGCTGGTGAGGATCGAGGGAACTCTGACGGCACAAGCGTATGTCACGGACCATCTGCGTTCACGTGCGTTACCTCTCGTGCGAGAGTATAGTGTTGCCATTTTCAGCGGGACAGTGCTCACGGCACTACCAGCTGTCTGCTTGATGCAGCAACTCCAGATGTGTCCCCGACAGAACACGCAAGGGACGAGGTGTGGCATCAACTCCATCCCAATGCCACTATCCAGGATATCAACGACCATTTTCAGCAGTCATTCGCCAGTCTGCTTCGGAGAGGATATAACAGATTTGTGATACCCTTCCGTACAGAATCAGTGCACGTATCCAGGTCACAAGAGGTTCAGCGTTATTCTGATAAGCAGACTTCTTTTTAAATTTAACTCCATATTGTAATCACAGAAATAACATCACATACAGTCTTACCCGCGAAGTTTGATATTTCGTTTCCTCCTGGCTGCTTCATGTTTTTCATCACACAGTATAATGCGTGTCAGCATTTTGCCAACATAACTTCTCCAACTGACTGTTGTGTGATGTTCACATTTACACCTGACAGCATGTATCTCTTTGAAGAGTCATGGAATGTCGCCTGTGTCATATTTCTTGCTTTTCTGATGTGCGGTAGTCATTAACTGGGGCGCACACACACACACACACACACACACACACACACACACATACACACACACACAGAGAGAGAGAGAGAGAGAGAGAGAGAGAGAGAGAACACGGCTTTCAAGAAATCCCGGCCTTTTCAATCTCAGTGGGCGACCTTTCGGTGACCAGATGTGCTATCCGTTCGCCGAAGCGATAGCCACTGTCCCGCCCCATTAGATAAATGGACAGATTCCCGTGTACATGAGGGTCCCCGCGGCGCATAGACACGCGATGAGCTTTTAGCGGATCCGGAACCTGCAAGCGGTGTCCGTGAGCCAGGTCCGCAGTGTCGCAGTGGCCGTTGTGAGGGCGGCTTAGCGGCTGCTCCAGTCGTTAAATGTCCACGCAACCGGCGCGTCCGCTCACAACCGCACGCCATTCAGCGCTCTGGTACGACACACCGACTGCTCCAGAAGGGCTGTTTACGTCACAGATACCGCCGACAAAGGAGTGTAGTTTTTGAACGAAGCACATCACGAGTGGAGCGCTCTCGCCGAGAATTGTAGCAAATGAGTAGAACCGTAGAGAGATTTGACAGAGGTGCGGATATGACTCGTGTGTCGGCGGTTGGGCAGAAGCTTCTGGTGTTGTTATAGGACGCCGATTGCGTTGCGAAAACGTAGTGCTCCGGTTCTGTGGCCAGTCATTAGTCACAGAAGCATGTCGAGTGGGAATCGACAGCCTCAGCGGCGCAGGAAGCTGGATCCCTTGCAGGTTGGGAAGGTGAGTCTCTCCATTGCACATCATGGTCGTCGTAGTCGGCCTTCCGTTACATGTAACTACTCTACATGGTCGAGCAAGATTAATAGCCGAAACTGACACGGGTGAAATTATATGGTAATTATGTAGATAAAAATAAATTTTTAAGATACCACGTTTTTAAATTGGCCAAAAAAATATGTAACAGTTTCTCGTAACTCCCTATGGATTCTTAGACCCGTACAAGTAGTCCTGAAAATGTGTGAATGTGAATTTTTGACAGCTGTGAAAATACTTGTACGATTTAAGGGGGGTAGGATGTCAAATGGGCCGACTTGTAGCAGGAGAGGCACCACAGGACATTTTAATTTCCACTGTCTATACTTTTAAAAATAAATTCATAAAACTTTGTCAGCATGACCAGGAAGGATTCAGACTCATAGTCGTGGAAGTTCAAAAACTTAACAAAATAATTTTTTACGTGTGAAATGTCATCTTTTTTTCACTTACTATTGGCTGCATTTGTGGCTATAGGTGCAATTTTATTCATAACTAACAGAGATTCTTCGGTGAATTTTGCACAGCACACGAACAATAATTACAGGTGTATGAAACTCTAGAATTTTCCAAATCTATTAAAAACTACGGTAAAAATTGAGATAATTAACTATAAAATCTGAGTTTTTTCTAAACATTAAGTTTAAAATGTAACAGCTCATTCACTTTTTCATAAAATAAATAAATTCTACAGTTTCATACACCTGTAATGGTTTGTATGCTGTGCAAAATTCATCGAAGGATCTCTCTTACTTATGAATAAAAGTGTACCTATAACAACAATGGTAAAGGAAAAATGATGAAATTTCGCATGTAAAAAAAAACTATTTTGTCATGTTTTTGAACCTCTACTGCTATGAGTGTGAATCCTGTATCCTTCCTGGTCATGCGACAAAATGAATTTATTTGTAAAAGTATAGACAGTGGAAATTAAAATATTGTGTGGTACCTCCTCCTGCTCCAAGTCTGCCCTTTTGACGTCCTACCCTCACTTAATACGAAAAACGTGAGCGCACGCGATAGATGACAGTAAGTATGTGAAATATTCGTGCCAAATTACGTACAGTATGGGCATTACGTTTTTCGTTTCAAATCTTAAGAGTAAATTCATAGATATTAAAAGTTCGCAACGACATATTTTCAAGAATACCTATTTGGGGTTTAGAATTTTGGAGGTAAGACAAATTATTTTACAATTTCTAGTACGATTTAAAATCGTGATATATTAAAAACTGAGTTTTATTTAAGTAATTATTTTCTCATTTCTAGCCTTGGGTGTGGAAATTTTCTATCGATTTCAATCATTTTGATGAATTTACAGCAGACACATGTGGCAAATTGCAGGTTTTATTTCAGTTTCTCCTGAGTAAAGCAATACATTGCTTACCACCAATCCTCCCCGTGAACCATTCGTGAGTGGGGCAGGAAAAAGGGGAAACGGCATTGCTACAAGTACACTCCGCGGCACAGCAGACAAGGCAGCGATCTAATATTGCATCGTCACCCAGTTCTGAGTTACGCTGAAAGCTCAAGGCTATAGCTGACTGGGAAGTTAATTTAAAACTAATTGCAAAATTTGTACCGAACAAACAAACGGTCAAGAAAGTGACCTAATGAAAGCGTGTTAATAGCAAAGTGTTTCCTCACCCGAGGTATTTGTGAGACAGCTACGAATGTGTGGCTACCAGCCGAGGCTGGCTTCAGTTTGCAGTATTGTCCCAATGAGTGCAGATGTAATGGAAATGCTAACTTTTCGACGAATCAACTTTTAACTGGGCTCAAATTTCGCCCGTAATCCGTGTTCGGGTAACATGATTCGGGCGTGGCGCGGCTGCCCCATATTTTGCTGCTGGTATGAGATGACGTCCAGTATGGCTCCAGACGGATAGGTCAAGCGGTGCCTCCTCGTTGACCTGACCTACGGTCGCAGGTTCAAATCCTGCCTCGGGCATGGATGTGTGAGATGTCCTTCGGTTAGTTAGGTTTAATTAGTTCTAAGTTCTAGGCGACTGATGACCTCAGAAGTTAAGTTAGTGCTCAGAGCCATTTGAACCATTTTTTTAACCTCCCCTCTTTCTCCTATCTATTCCGCATGGGCTCATCTCAGCAGTGAGGTATGCGGAACTGCCGATGGTACGGCTAAAAAACTGGAGCGAGCGAATTGCACACAATTGTCCAACTGTACGAGACGATTCTGAGATGTTTGGAAGACCTCGTACTCACTGCAGGCCGCAGGTACGAGTGCAGTGTTGCCTTCACGTGAGGGCGACATGTGGATCACCTCCTTTAGCAGGTATGAGTGCATAGTACGTTATAAAAGTAACGCACCGAAGCAGTGTTGTATTTATTATTAAAGTAGGTCGTGGGTAAAGTTGGTCAGTTAGATGGGAACCTAAGCGAAAAAGTTCTCATTTCCGTAACTACTTTTAACTTAACATTAAAAGTTTTTCATGTTCCAGAAATTTCATTCGTAACTTAGTCTCAAAGTGCACTCGACAGTTACGAAAACGTTTTAAAAATTCGTGTATTAAATACAAAATACAAAAAAAAAATATCTTCGGTGTAATATATATTATTTGCTTTCCAATGCATCGGTTATGCATTACATCAGCCTAATTATAATGTTACTCATGTGGGGTGTCCATGGCAGTTATTAAGAACGGTGAATACAATGCTGCTTCTGCCATAATGTCTTATATTCTTAATAATGATGATGCCGGTTGGGAGGACTACTCTTCCAATTCAGGCATCTCAATTTTCTGTGTGCCGTCTCTCTCTCTCCATTCGTTTAGTCGGTTCCGACTCTTCGTGACCCCATGAACCAAATCACGCCACTTTTTCCTGTCTTGCACTTTCTCCCGTAGACCTTCCAGGTTGGAACACATTGCTTCTGTGATGCCATCGATCCATCTCATCCTCTGAATCCTCTTCTTCTAGTTCCTTCAATCGTCCCCAGCATTAATGTTTTTTCCAGCGAGGCATGCCTTCGCGTTGTGTGTCCAAAGTAGGTCAGCTTTTGTTTTAACATTAGACCTTCCAGGGAGAAATCTGGTTTAATTTGCTCCAATATTGATCTGTTCGTTCCCTTTGCAGTCCATGGAACTCTTAAGAAGTTTCCTCCAACACCACAATTCGAAGGAGTCAATTCTTCGCCGTTCAGCCTTTCTAATGGTCCAGGTCTCACGTCCATACATCACAGCTGGAAAGACCATAGCCCTCACAATACGGCTCTTTGTTGCTAGTGTTATATCTCTGGACCTTATAACCTTGTCAAGGTTTGACATCGCCTGTCTACCGAGCAACAGGCGTATCCGGATTTCATGGCTGCAGTCGCCATCAGCAGAGATCTGGGAACCGAGATAACTGAATGTGGTCACTACCTCCATGGTTTTTCCTGCTATGTCCCACGAATTGGTAGGTTTAGTTGCCATACTTTTCGTTTTCTTCACATTCAGCATAAGACCGGCCTTTTCACTTTCGTCTTTCACCTTCAGTAAGAGTGTTCTCAATTCTTCTTCACTTTCTGCCTACAGGATCGTATCATCCGCGTACTTGAGGTTGTTTACATTTATTCCAACTATTTTAATTCCTGTTTCTCCTTCATCTAGCCTCGCATTCCTCATAACATGTTCTGCATACAGATTGAATAAGTACGGTGACAGTATGCAGCCTTGCCGTACCCCTTTCTGAATCTTTATCAATTTCGTTGTTCCATACATAGTTCTCACCGTGGCTTCTTGGTCAAGGTATAAACTCTGTATCAGATGAATGAGGTGATCTGGTACACCCATGTTTTTCAGTACGTTCCATAATTTGTTGTGATCGACGCAGTCAAAGGCTTTGGCGTAGCCAATAAAGCAGAGGTACACATCTTTCTGGAATTCTCTCGCTTTTTCCATAATCCACCGAATGTTAACAGTTTGATCTCTAGTTCCTCTTCCTTTCCTAAATCCAGCTTGTTCTTCTGGTAGCTCTCGCTCTAGATATTGGCGAAGTATATTTTGTAAGATTTTCAACATAACTTTGCTAGCATGTGAAATAAGTGCGATTGTTCGGTAATCGGAGCATTCTTTAGAACTTTTCTTCTTTGGAATGGGGATGAATACTGATCTTTTCCAGTCTTCCGACCACTGCTGCGTGATCCATATTTTTTGACATATTCAGTGCAACACTTTCACTGCATCCTTTCCAGCGACTTTAAACAATTCTGCTGGTATTTCATCATGTCCACCAGTTTTGTTATCAGCCATATTTTCAAGGGCCCACTGGATTTCGCTCTCCAAAATATCTGGCTCTAGTTCTAAATTAACATTAACATTAGCAGTAGGAGCCCTGTCATGATGCAGTTCTTTCTTGTATAGGTCTTCTACATATTCTGCCCATCTTTCCTTAACATCCTCTGCTTCACTCAAATCTTTCCCGTTTCTATCTTTTATCATTCCAATTTTTGCCTGGAATTTTCCTTTAATTTCTCTAATCTTCTTATAAAGATCTCTTGTCTTCCCCATTCCGTTACTATCTTCAACTTCCTTGCACTGTTCATTAAAGAATATATTTTTATCTCTTCTAGCTAATTTTTGAAAATCTTTATTTAATTCAAACATAGCTGATATATCTCCCTTGATTTTTGCTTTCCTTCGTTCTTCTGCAACTTGCAGTGTCTCAACTGATAGCCATCTAGCCTTCTTACTGTTCCTTTTCTTGGGAATGTGTTTCTCTGCGGCCTCCTTGACAGTATTAGCTGCTTTTGTCCTCCAGCTGTAATACATTAAATCTGTTTTGTACCTCTACAGCATAGTCGGAGGGTATAGAGTTAAGGTCGTATCTGCAAGTTGGGATACTTTTTGCTACATTCTGAAGTTTCAGCCGAAATTTTGCAATCAGGACCTCATGATCTGATCCGCAGTCAGCCCCAGGTCTTGTTGTAGCTGACTGAACCGCGCTATTCCACCTCTGATTACAAAGTATGTAATCAATTTGTTCCAGTGTTGGCCATCTGGCGAAGTCCAGGTATATAAGCGTCGTTTTGGTAGTTGAAACAGTGTATTAGTAATTATCAATGAATTTTCTTGGCAGAATTCTAGCAGTCTCTGTCCAGCTTCATTTGTTGTACCAAGACCATATTTCCCTGTTATACCTTCTACAGCTTCATTTCCCACTTTTGCATTCCAATCTCCAACTATGAAGACGATATCCTTTTTTGGTGTTGACAGTAGTAATTCTTGTAAATCTCCATGGAACTGGTTAATAATTTCCTTTTCAGCATCGGTTGTTGGTGCATAAACTTGAATTACTGTGATGCTGAGGGGCTGACCTTGAAGTCTGATGGACATTATTCTACCATTCTTATATTTGCATCCCATTACAGCTTTTCTCACTTTATCACTAACTATGAAGGCTACTCCATTACTTCTGTTGTTATCGTGCCCAGAATAACATGCCATATGGCCATCCGAAGCAAATTCTCCCATGCCAGTCCACCTCATTTCAGTTATTCCCAATATGTCGATGTTAATTTTCTCCATTTGTCTTTTCGCTATGTCTAGTTTTCCTTGATACATGGATCTTACATTCCATGTTCGTATGCAGTGCCTCTCTTTGCACCATCTTACTCTTCGTGAAGCTCCTCTCAACCTGGTTCCCCCCCGGAGATCCGATCGGGGAACTTGAAACTCCGGAACATTTTGAGCTGAGCGAAGCCATGGGGTTTTCTTGGGATAGTTCAATGGTGGTTTCCCGTTGCCTTCCACTGTCCTCCACTCCTATCTGCTCACCGACTCAGTTTCCCGCTGGGGTTGGTTACCCAACCTTCCGCTGAGTTGCTCGGCTTAACAGGGGCACCACGTGTAGGTAGGAAGTTCGAGAATTGAGGTGACAGAGGCTGTGAGAACTCTCTTGCTGAGTTCTTGTAATCGCGTATCACCCCCATTTTATGCCAGAGTCTCATGATGTCTGCAGAGACCCCCCCCCCCCCCCAAGGTCATTTCCTGGGCCCAGGGGTGTCCATGGCAGTTATTAAGAACGGTGAATACAATGCTGCCTCTGCCATAATGTCTTATATTACTAATAATGATGCCCGTTCGGAGGACTAGTCGTCCAATTCCGGCATCTCAATTTTACTCTGTGCCCCCCCCCCCCCCCCCCATGAACCATGGACCTTGCCGTTGGTGGGGAGGCTTGCGTGCCTCAGCGATACAAATAGCCGTACCGTAGGTACAACCACAACGGAGGGGTATCTGCTGAGAGACCAGACAAACGTGTGGTTCCTGAAGAGGGGCAGCAGCCTTTTCAGTAGTTGCAAGGGCAACAGTCTGGGTGATTGACTGATCTGGCCTTGTAACAATAACCAAAACGGCCCTGCTGTGCTGGTACTGCGAACGGCTGAAAGCAAGGGGAAACTATGGCCGTAATTTTTCCCGAGGGCATGCAGCTTTACTGTATGATTAAATGATGATGGCGTCCTCTTGGGTAAAATATTCCGGAGGTAAAATAGTCCCCCATTCGGATCTCCGGGCGGGGACTACTCAAGCGGATGTCATTATCAGGAGAAAGAAAACTGGCGTTCTACGTATCGGAGCGTGGAATGTCAGATCCCTTAATCGGGCAGGTAGGTTAGAAAATTTAAAAAGGGAAATGGATAGGTTAAAGTTAGATATAGTGGGAATTAGTGAAGTTCGGTGGCAGGAGGAACAAGACTTCTGGTCAGGTGACTACAGGGTTATAAACCCAAAGTCAAACAGGGGTAATGCAGGAGTAGGTTTAATAATGAATAGGAAAATAGGAATGCGGGTAAGCTACTACAAACAGCATAGTCAACGCAATATTGTGGCCAAGATAGATACGAAGCCCACCCCTACTACAATAGTACAAGTTTATATGCCAACTAGCTCTGCAGATGACGAAGAAATTGAAGAAATGTATGATGAAATAAAAGACATTATTCAGATAGTGAAGGGAGACGAAAATTTAATAGTCATGGGTGACTGGAATTCGAGTGTAGGAAAAGGGAGAGAAGGAAACGTAGGTGAATATGGATTGGGGCTAAGAAATGAAAGAGGAAGCCGCCTGGTAGAATTTTGCACAGAGCACAACTTAATCATAGCTAACACTTGTTTTAAGAATCATGATAGAAGGTTGTATACATGGAAGAACCCTGGAGATACTAAAAGATATCAGATAGATTATATAATGGTAAGACAGACATTTAGGAACCAGGTTTTAAATTGTAAGACATTTCCAGGGGCAGATGTGGACTCTGACCATAATCTATTGGTTATGACCTGTAGATTAAAACTGAAGAAACTGCAAAAAGGTGGGAATTTAAGGAGATGGGACCTGGATAAACTGACTAAACCAGAGGTAGTACAGAGTTTCAGGGAGAGCATAAGGGAACAATTGACAGGAATGGGGGAAAGAAATACAGTAGAAGAAGAATGGGTAGCTTTGAGGGATGAAGTAGTGAAGGCAGCAGAGGATCAAGTAGGTAAAAAGACGAGGGCTAGTAGAAATCCTTGGGTAACAGAAGAAATATTGAATTTAATTGATGAAAGGAGAAAATATAAAAATGCAGTAAATGAAGCAGGAAAAAAGGAGTACAAACGTCTCAAAAATGAGATCGACAGGAAGTGCAAAATGGCTAAGCAGGGATGGCTAGAGGACAAATGTAAGGATGTAGAGCCTTATCTCACTAGGGGTAAGATCGACACTGCCTACAGGAAAATTAAAGAGACCTTTGGAGATAAGAGAACCACTTGTACGAACATCAAGAGCTCAGATGGAAACCCAGTTCTAAGCAAAGAAGGGAAAGCAGAAAGGTAAGAAGGAGTATATAGAGGGTCTATACAAGGGCGATGTACTTGAGGACAATATTATAGAAATGGAAGAGGATGTAGATGAAGATGAAATAGGAGATACGATACTGCGTGAAGAGTTTGACAGAGCACTGAAAGACCTGAGTCGAAACAAGGCCCCCGGAGTAGACAACATTCCATTGGAACTACTGACGGCCTTGGGAGAGCCAGTCCTGACAAAACTCTACCATCTGGTGAGCAAGATGTATGAGACAGGCGAAATACCCTCAGACTTCAAGAAGAATATAATAATTCCAATCCCAATGAAAGCAGGTGTTGACAGATGTGAAAATTACCGAACAATCTGTTTAATAAGCCACAGCTGCAAAATACTAACACGAATTCTTTACAGATGCATGGAGAAACTAGTAGAAGCCGACCTCGGGGAAGATCAGTTTGGATTCCGTAGAAATACTGGAACACGTGAGGCAATACTGACCTTACGACTTATCTTAGAAGAAAGATTAAGGAAAGGCAAACCTACGTTTCTAGCATTTGTAGACTTAGAGAAAGCTTTTGACAATGTTGACTGGAATACTCTCTTTCAAATTCTAAAGGTGGCAGGGGTAAAATACAGGGAGCGAAAGACTATTTACAATTTGTACAGAAACCAGGTGGCAGATATAAGAGTCGAGGGACATGAAAGGGAAGCAGTGGTTGGGAAGGGAGTTGTAGCCTCTCCCCGATGTTATTCAATCTGTATTTTGAGGAAGCAGTAAAGGAAACAAAAGAAAAATTCGGAATAGGTATTAAAATCCATGGAGAAGAAATAAAAACTTTGAGGTTCGCCGATGACATTGTAATTCTGTCAGAGACAGGAAAGGACTTGGAAGAGCAGTTGAATGGAATGGATGGTGTCTTGAAGGGAGGATATAAGATGAACATCAACAAAAGCAAAACGAGGATAATGGAATGTAGTTGAATTAAGTCGGGTGATGTTGAGAGTATTAGATTAGGAAATGAAACACTTAAAGTAGTAGGGGAGTTTTGCTATTTGGGGAGCAAAATAACTGATGATGGTCAAAGTAGAGAGGATATAAAATGTAGAGTGGCAATGGCAAGGAAAGCGTTTCTGAAGAAGAGAAATTTGTTAACATCGGGTATAGATTTAAGTGTCAGGAAGTCATTTCTGAAAGTGAAACTTCCTGGCAGATTAAAACTGTGTGCCCGACCGAGACTCGAATTCGGGACCTTTGCCTTTCGCGGGTACCTCGTCTCCTACCTTCCAAACTTTACAGAAGCTCTCCTACGAACCGGAGAGCTTCTGTAAAGTTTGGACGGTAGGAGACGAGGTACTGGCAGAAGTAAAGCTGTGAGTACCGGGCGTGAGTCGTGCTTCGGTAGCTCAGATGGTAGAGCACTTGCCGG
Source organism: Schistocerca cancellata (assembly GCF_023864275.1). Classification (NCBI taxonomy): domain Eukaryota; kingdom Metazoa; phylum Arthropoda; class Insecta; order Orthoptera; family Acrididae; genus Schistocerca; species Schistocerca cancellata. The sequence goes on from NC_064632.1 coordinate 556,337,468, forward strand.
CGAAAGGCGAAGGTCCCGAGTTCGAGTCTCGGTCGGGCACACAGTTTTAATCTGCCAGGAAGTTTCATATCAGCGCACACTCCGCTGCAGAGTGAAAATCTCATTCTGGATTTCTGAAAGTATTTGTATGGAGTGTAGCCTTGTATGGAAGTGAAACATTGACGGTAAATAGTTTGGACAAGAAGAGAATAGAAGCTTTCGAAATGTGGTGCTACAGAAGAATGCTGAAGATTAGATGGGTAGATCACATAACTAATGAGGAAGTATTGAATAGGATTGGGTAGAAGAGAAGTTTGTGGCACAACTTGACCAGAAGAAGGGTTCGGTTGGTAGGACATGTTCTGAGGCATCAAGGGATCACCAATTTAGTATTGGAGGGCAGCGTGAAGGGTAAAAATCGTAGGGGGAGACCAAGAGATCAATACACTAAGCAGATTCAGAAGGATGTAGGTTGCAGTAGGTACTGGGAGATGAAGAAGCTTGCACAGGATAGATTAGCATGGAGAGCTGCATCAAACCAGTCTCAGGACTGAAGACCACAACAACAACAGCCATAGCTAAATCTATAACCCTTGGGTCTCATACAAACGTAATCACTCCTCAGAAATCCAGATGACCTCTTCAACTCCATCACAAACATTTTACCTGCGAGTGAAACCAGTGACCCCTCAATATGATTATTTACGAGACACAAGCAGTAACTGTTGGACGAACCAAGTGCAGCTTCCACTTACATCTCTTCTACCTCAATTCTCCGAAGGCGCTATATGGTTAACTAACCACCAACAAATTCTCGCACTAATGCTCGACTGAAAACTAATTCATGCACCTACTAACCATTAAACAAAAGGCTACAGAATATTAAAACTATTCGGCCGAATATTTGGAGTGCATCCATCAACCATACTCCGCTCCTGAAAAACCTTAAGCTGACCATTCTTGAGAATGTCTCACGCATTTTCGGTGTACTAAAATTCTACCACTCACTCCAAGTTGTCGAACGCTATGCATTCTGGCTCGCCTTTTATACCTGTCAACCACCTCCCTTCTGCCGGCCGGAGTGGCCGTGCGGTTCTAGGCGCTACAGTCTCGAACCGAGCGACCGCTACGGTCGCAGGTTTGAATCCTGCCTCGGGCATGGATGTGTGAGATGTCCTTAGGTTAGTTAGGTTTAATTAGTTCTAAGTTCTAGGCGACTGATGACCTCAGAAGTTAAGTTAGTGCTCAGAGCCATTTGAACCATTTTTTTAACCTCCCCTCTTTCTCCTATCTATTATGATCTTTTTATAATTTACTCGCCCTGTACCCACCCACTCTCCCACATTGAACGTCTTCGGATTTTCTACATTTACCCTCTCGTCTCTGTTTATCAGCCCTCGAACTGTGGTGTGCTTGAATCAACACATACCCCCTACCTTACATCTGAATCCTCGTTTTCGTCGTGTCCCAAGGCAACTCTGACCGTCCCCCATCCCCATAAAATACGCTCAGAGATCTGCTCCCACTCTCCGCTTTCCTCTCTTCCTTTCCAAAAGATTATTTAAGGGCCCTCTTCCACTTTATTCCCTTCCCACGTCATTTAACAAACAGTTTGCCACAGCAACACTCCACGTCTACTTCTCATTTCGTACAAATTAGTGTAGCGAGTGTTGTTGTATTTGCCTACACAAATTAGTGCAGTGAGTGTTTTGTGTTGTTGTATTTGCCTCCTTGTGATATTGGCACCCTATGCTTGAACGTATGTAGCTCGGTATGAATAAAATTCTTCACTCGTACTCGACTGCTTGTCGAGAGCTGCCACCGATTATTTAATACACAAAATGACATCTACCTACTGTTCCAGTCATTCTTCATTGTAAGGTTCCTTACATGTTTGGATATTGTCATGTGGTAGATTTATTTATCGCCTACGGCCTTGCCGCAGTGGTAACACGGGTTCCCATCAGATCACCGAAGTTAGACCGTGTCGGGCTGGGGTAGAGCACTTCGATGGGTGACCATCCAGTCTGCCGAGCGCTGTTGGCAAGCGGGGCGCGCTCAGCGAGGCAAACTGAGGAGCTACTTGATTGAGAAGTAGCGGCTCCGGTCTTGTAAACTGTCAAACGGCAGGGAGATCAGTGTGCTGACCACATCCACATGCCCCTCCATGTCGGCATCCAGTGACGTCTGTGGGCTGAGGATGACACGGCGGCCGGTCGGTACCGTTGGGCCTTCCAAGGCCTGTTCTGATGGAGTTAAGTTTTTTTGAGATTTATTTATGATTACACCGTGGTCTTAAAATTTGCCATCGGCGTACGATCTTCATTTGCCATAAAGCGAAATAACACGACGATTATATGTCGTATTGAACTAGTCAAGAAACATTATCGTCAATTACAGCATATAAACGTGTCCCAACAGGCTTCAATTCTGTAACTAACGTCGATGTTGCAGGGCGGCTCATAACCATCTTGTCACATAGCTGTGTGGCAAATGGAGGTCACATGTGCGTGGCAAAAGTACATTCCAAGACATAAATATGACGAAATCCACAGGATCATGATAATACGGCCATTAAAACTCCAAGATTAAGAGTGGTTAAAATAGTAAGTCGGTATCTTTTTGTGTGTTCATGTGAATTGCTAAACGGAACAGCGGACGCGTGCAGTGGTGTGTCCTGCGTATCTGCGCAGTTGCGTTGGAAGACGTTAGACATACACAAGGGGACTTCAAAAGTAAGTTACGTGTTATAGTGACAAGCCAAATCGCTTTTATTGGATCATGCAATGCACTTGAAAGTGACACAGATAATGACACTATTTTTCCACATAGTCATGAAGTCCATAGAACAATCTACCAATTGTTCAGTTTGTAATGGGTAATTTGCAGTTCTTTTTAATGTTGTTGTTGTGGTGTGTATGTGTTATTGTAGAACACATGAAAATGTAGCAGCAAGAATAACAGTATTATTTGACAGAAATAAATAAGCTCTGATTATTCTTATTTATGTGCTGCTGAGCCCGACCATAACGAGTTTCAATAATTCCATATTTGACATTAAAATGTATGCACCAAATAACTAATATATCACACCACCACCGCTACCCATAACGACACTAGTGTCGTAAATATTTCTATTTAAAGTCACTGATGAATTAGTTTTGGAAAAATTAATCTTACGCACCAGCCATAAAATTATTTCATTACGTATAGTCTAACCTTGTTCTACTGAATGTTATTTTACAATAGAAAAATAATAAATTCCTATGGGTTCTTCTCCTCGGAGTTCAAATACTGCAATATCTATCGAAAGAATTAGTGTTTGATTATTTCTGCAGTTTAAAATTGCCGCTCCATACACTCACGTGATGGCGGCAAACAAAGGACGGTCTGGACTGCTGCAGACACAAAACTTATCACATTCTTAGCTGGTTATTTAGATACAAATAAAAGTCCGTGCACTAGAATCCCATATTTTAAATTTTACCTTATATTTTTCCTTTGACCACTTATGACTATCTTTTACAATATTTAAAGGAACAGACCTCAGCTTATCTTCGATCTCATCTGCTTCATACAACACAGAGACGAAGAACATAAGAAGGAAGAATTACACAGACAATACAAAGCCAATACACTCTTTTAGTGGTATTACCTTTTGTTATGTGGTTATTCTTTGTAGGAAACTCGTTATAAAATAATAAAACATATTATTGTTATTTCACAATCTAATAATAATTCACAATATAGTAAGAAGTCTTTTCTCAGTCAAAAGTCACTTTTGAAAAAAACATTCGTTAATTGATAAATCTCGAGCACTGTCCCATACACTGGCGACACAAAATATTCGCGTTGACATTACAAGTTTCTCAAGAGATCCACTCCTCAGTCATGCAGCCATGCGAGAATCGCTGCGTGAGCGCCCTCATCATCGTAAAATCTGCGACTGCTGTGAATCAATTCCTCGATCGCCCCGGGTCGATGTTGCTGGCCTCCCTTCCCTATCAGCGTCAACCACGTCTGTGCACCCTCGGTCAAATTGTTCCCAGCATTTCACTACAGCTCACCGTGACGTCGTCAAGGGATCGACTGGTCAGCGCGAAAGCGTTACCAAGATGCTCGATAAGCTCCTATGCCAGACACTACAAGAGAAGTGTTGTCCATCACAAAGAGGTTTACTATACAAATTTAGAGAACGTTTTCCCGGGTACAGACGGGCAACATACACTGAAAGAAAAAAAAAAATCGGAACAACAAGAAGTAGTTGCGCGACGTATAGTAAAGTTGGTAGGCGTGTTTCTCCATCTGAAAGATAATATCTATTCAAATTTCACGCCTGTCACGTAAGAATGGGTAGTAGGTTTGCTTTAAATACACATTGTAACGGTTGTGAGCTTTAGCTCGCGGTTTCCGAAATTCGGTTATCGTCTTCCGGAAGATGAATCACATGTAAACATAGTGACTGTGAAGGCGGCCCCCTAATTTGATAGCTGTCATTTATTTGCGGTTCTTAATGGTCTGCAACGAACACAAGAAACTTGAAATTCCTGTAGACGACTAAATTTGAAAGAAATAGTTACGAAATCAAGCCACAAGATCCGCCATTAAACTTCAGTCAAACCATCGCGTAATACACAACGTATTCGATTGAATTTGGCTTCAAAAGCCAAGCTTTTCACGCAGAATCACTGTGGCCAACGTTTACACTACTACAAGGGCGCCCAGAACATTTCATTTACGATTGTTCAAAGGTATGCCTCGTAGTAGCGTGTTACAGCACTCCGGACAACACGGGACCGTCACACAATAGCAGTACCAAAAACCGCTCAGTATCATTTTGTACGGTGCAGGTTGGGGCTTCGCCTTTTTCATTGTTGTTTCGATTGGAAGGGCTTTTGAAATGGATGCCAGTAGTTGAAGAATCGAGCGGGTGGCGATATTTCGTATATTCGAATGTCGTACAAAGTGGTATAAAGCTATGCGTGACTGATTTTTACTTTTTCCACTAACGCCTCGATGGAAACACGCCAGTCTTCAAACACCAGGGCCATCAATTGTGTTGCGATTCCCAGTTCTTGTCAGAGAAAGGGTCTGCCACTTGATTCTTTCTCATTCAGATACGTTTGACCACACCGGATTTAGCACCTGAAATTTAGATAGGTTGATTTGAAACATCTTATCTCATAACGCCTATTCAAACCATTATTTACGACTATTCGAATCATGAAAGTCCTTCATCTGTTGGGGTTTCAGTACGAAGATTTCTCAACCAAGAAACACCACAATACCGTTATAATGGTGTTTTTAACGATTGATGAAAGTAAAGCACAAACAGTTTTATATGTCTTACATAACCACATTAAGATTTTTATGTTGGCGAAGAAAATACTTGGCAATATGGAACTGAATAAATTTTAAATGATGATAATATGAAATTATACTTTAGAAATTGTAGTAATTCAAACTGCTGATAAACCTTGAACTGAAATTTAGTACGTTAGTTAAATTCGTGCTCCAATATCTCTTCACTTTTTTAACCAGATCCTTGTATTAAAACAGTATTGATTCCAGGTAAGGGACAAGTCACAAAGGTCTCTGTTAGTACATTTATTAAAAGAAATAATTTGTAGAATAATGTCTAATTACTGCATAGAAAGGTTGCTTTAGTTTCTCACGAAGTCTTTGTATAAGTATAGCTGGGAAGGAAGCGAACAACAGTATTAAATCATTCGTTAAGATCATCGTCAGAAATGAAAGCAAAGCCTAGCTTATACAGCAATCGCTCTTTCTCCATCACCATTCTACCATTTGGCTGTAGTTGCTGTTGTTGTTTCCACCGAAAATGGGTGTTCTAGGCCTTCCTCTGAACGTTTCGCCGGGATTTGTCGTTTTTTGTGAAGCCGTTATGTCGAAATAGGTGTTCGTTTCAATTATTGTTTCTTCTCGGAATCATGTTAATCATTACGCTTTTCTCTTTAACTTCCTTTAATATTTCTTCACTAGATTTTGTTTCAGTTCGGAAGCTTTTATGGTTCATCTTTATATTCACATGTCGACTGCTTCTGTTTTTATTTCTTGCTTCTGCATTAAGGTGGTTCGTTGTTAACAAATTACTCTGACTTCTGAGTGCGTGTTTAGTCGTGGCAGTTCTTCTTGTAATATCTATTATATTTACGTTGTCATTTGTTATTGTGCCGCAGTTCCCAAGTAGCAAAATTCATTTACTGGCTTCAGCATTTTATTTCCTATCTTCATGTTTGCCCTTACTTGTCTGTTCCATTTCTCTGTCACCACCTTTTTACATTAGAACTGAGCCACGACGGATTACTAGCAACAACCAATATCATTTTCCCTTTTTAGCTGTTGTTACTCTGCCATCTTTGACACCCTGCCAGTATTTTTCGAATCTGTCACACAGAGCCTTCTTCCAGTCTTGTGACAGAGGCCTCCTTTCTCTTTCGAGTTCTCCTCCCAGCCTCTCCAGAACTTTTTCACGATTTCTGTAAAGTTATTCCTATCCATAATTTTTTAGTGTGGAATACGGATTTGCTTAAGACCTTTATAACATCTTGAAACCGTCCCAATCTTTGTTGCATTTGGTCTTATGAAATTCCAGGTTTTCTTTGTTACACGACCATTGGATATTAGGAAGACGTGTCCACAGAACAACAACCTTTCCCTTGTAGTCGATGTTACTGCTTCTGTCTTTCTGTTCAGTTTCTCATTTGATCTGAAACATATCCTTTGCCTAAAATCTTACATAATATCTTGCGTTTCTTTTGACTATTATATCGACTAATCGACTAGCCACCAGTTATTCATCGGTAACGTCTCACTTTCTCTCTCTCTCTCTCTCTCTCACACACACACACACACTCTCCATTACTTTAATGTCGTTTGTGTTTATTTTCAGTTGGTCGTTGTACAAAGCGTATAACAATTTTTTTTAACATTTAGTTCGACGTCCTTTTCATAATTCTACTGCATCATCAGCACACTGGATACATTGTATTTATTTACCATTAATTTTGATCCTTTTTTTGCCGCTTTCCATTTTTTGTATTGCAGTTACCATGAATAAATGAAATAAATAACGAGAGAGATTGAAGATAGCCTTAACAAACAAATCTTCTTATAAAGGTACTAGCCACTTTTTTTAGTGCCATTTACTCTGGTTTTTGTATACATTAAGAATCAATTTTTATCACTCCCGTCTGTTCCAGTTTTACACATTTACGAAAAGTACGTTCCAGTCCACTCCGTCAGAAACTTTCTCTAGATCAATTAATGTGGCATACGTTTTTCTGATCGTCAGTTCTAACATCATTCGTAGTGCCATTACAGCTTCTCTGGTTCCTTTTTCTTTCCCATATCCAAATTGGTCTTCTCCTGATGTTAGTTAATTTTAGCTTATACAGTAACGTCCAAAATTAAAGCAACAAACATCTACATCTACATCCATATTCCGCAAGCCACCTGACGGTGTGTGGGGGAGGGTACCTTGAATACCTCTATCGGTTCTCCCTTCTATTCCAGTCTCGTATTGTTCGTGGAAAGAAGGACTGTCGGTATGCCTCTGTGTGGGCTCTAATCTATCTGATTTTATCCTCATGGTCTCTTCGCGAGATATACGTAGGAGGGAGCAATATACTGCTTGACTCCTCGGTGAAGGTATGTTCTCGAAACTTCAACAAAAGCCCGTACCGAGCTACTGAGCGTCTCTCTTGCAGAGTCTTCCACTGTAAGTTATCTATCATCTCCGTAACGCTTTCGCGATTACTAAATGATCCTGTAACGAAGCGCGCTGCTCTCCGCTGGATCTTCTCTATCTCTTATATCAAACCTATTTGGTATGGATCCCACACTGCTGAGCAGTATTCAAGCAGTGGGCGAACAAGTGTACTATAACCTACTTCCTTTGTTTTTGGATTGCATTTCCTTAGGATTCTTCCAATGAATCTCAGTCTGGCATCTACTTTACCGACGATCAACTTTATATGATCATTCCATTTTAAATCACTCCTAATGCGTGCTCCCAGATAATTTATGGAATTAACTGCTTCCAGTTGCTGACCTGTTTCCCCATCCTGTGTCTAACTCACGGTATGATCATACAAACAGCCAATTGAAGTCAGTACGATCGTTGCACGGAAAATGGCGTTCTGGTCAACAGACAATAACGCCAACGATAACGTAAGGGCACCTATGAAATGGGGTAGTGTTTTTGCTCTGTAGTCCCACATCCACAATCGCTCTGTACAGAGTCACAGATTTACGGCACAGAGAAGACTCCTACCAGGCTCTTAGTGGTGAAGGGCCATAGAAGGAAAGGAAGCGGACTGTGGCCTGATTGCTTAATGTCAATCGTTCTGTTGTTTCATGAATGTACTGACAATTTATAGAGATTGAAACTGTTCCTGAAGACCAGGGCAAGGCCGAGCACATGTGATATTGTAAAGAGAGTGCTTCAGGAACCACATACGCCTATTGCAGCGGCATCACCGAAGATACACCAGCTATGCGGGTTGCCGACTCCGCTGCGCAGTCTGACCCAACGCAAGGGTGTTTACAAGCAAGTACCACAGTTGACAACAAACACTTAGGTGCGGCCAACTTCCATCAGAGGGCTTCAAGCAGCAGCAGAGGAAGGGGGGGGGGCGAAGACTATTTCCTGGCGATCACGTGTGTGCAAATAGTCACGGAAATATCCTTGCGCCCAACCATTCAGCAGGTAGTTCACCACTTGCCGAGTGCAGAGAAGATCGGCCAGTCCAGCTGTGTGACAACTCGACCATCCTCTATTCCGCAACAATTGTGCTACGTCGCTTCCGTCGTGTAAGCTGTCTACCAGCTGCTAAGAGCCGACCTCGGCGTGGAACAGTTGTACGGGTATAGAGTCCAAGGGAACTCTGATTATGGGAATTAGTTACTTGCTTGATGCGCAGAAGGAATACGTACTATTTTTTTTCTCGAAGAGTGTGTTACTGTTGGAGGTTTATTGTAGTTTCCTTAAACAATGTCGACAAAACGGGTTGCTTCTTGCTCTGTAGGTTTAGCAGAGAGGACAGTTATTTGGCTGTAAGGGCGCAACAGTACCTCCTTATTACTGGAAGGCACCTGGAATCTGACTTCGCAGCATCCGCTGGACGTGTTGCATCGAGGGAAACGGTGTACAGAAGGCTTAGAGAGAGCCACTGTATGTGTACCTCTGATGTGTCTTCGCAGAAGTGAAGTCCAGAGTGGAGCTATCAACATGCCACTTGGACCGCCGAACAGTGGGCCAATGTTGTTTTCACAGATGAGTCGCGATTTAGTTTGGAGAAAGATTCTTGATGGATTCGCATGTGGAGGGAACATGGAACGCGATCTTGAGACCCAAACATTATGGAAGGAGACTAATATCGCGGAGGATCCTTAATAGTGCGGACAGGTGTTACGTTGAATACTTGAAGATCTCTTCATGAAATTGTGTTGGTGAATCGGCAAGGTTAAACTGCTGTCAGGTATCGTGGGATCTCACGTGCGGTTGTTGCAGGGTGCTGTGGGTCCAAACTTCGAATTGCTGGACGATTATGGTCGACCCCGTAGAGCACAGGTGCTTGATGTTATTTTGGAAAGCCAAGATACTGCACGCATGCCGTGGCCTGCTCGCTCCCCCAATTTGAATCCCACAGAACAGGTCTGGGAAGCACTGTGAAGCCGAATTGCATCGCCTCAGCATCTGCTTCCCAAGACTTGCGAGCAGCTCTGCAGGAAGAACGGGCGTTGTTGCTTCAACATGAGATTGATGAGATCATTCACTGCATGTCCCGTCGTTGTCAGGCCTGTATTGCTGCCAGATCTGGTCACACCCCATACTGAGCACATGAATTAGATGTCGAAATGTGCGTGCAAATCAGTTAATTTGGAAAAAAGAACATTTTTGTCTACCATTATGCACGTTGCACTTGTTTACGCTCTGTATTCTTCATATTGTTTCTACTTTACAGTCGCCAGTTTACACTATTTTGCGTCAATACAAACGTAACCTTGCAAAATTTCGGTTCGTTGCTGAAGTGCGCGCTTACAGTCTATCCGGTGACATATGGGGTTGGATAGACAGTTTTGTAACAGACAGGGAGCACTATGTCATCCCGCACGGGGTGACTCCAACAGAAACAAACGTAACTTCAGGTGTGCCCTAGGGCAGCGTAATAGGTACGCTGCTTTTTACGATTTACATCAACTATCTGGTTGATGGTATTGACAGTGGCCTTAGACTGTTTGCCAATGATGCTGTTCAAATGGCTCTGAGCACTATGGGACTTAAAATTTGGTGTCATTAGTCCCGTAGAATGTAGAACTACTTAAACCGAACTAACCTAAGGACATCACACACATCCATCGCCGAGGCAGGATTCGAATCTGCGACCGTAGTGGTCGCGCGGTTCCAGACTGAAGCGCCTAGAACCGAATGATGATGCTGTAGTCTACAGGAAAGTAGTATCACACGAAAGTTGTGAACAAATCAATTAGGATTTACAGAAAATAAATCCGTGGTGTAATGACTGGCAGTTATCTCTCAATATTAGTAAGTGTATCCTACTGCGTATAAGAAGGCGAAAATCCCCATTAATGTACGAGTACAAAATCTTTGGAAGCGGTAACGTCCGTCATGTATCTGGGTGTGACTATTCGAAATGATTTGGAAGCGGTAACGTCCGTCAAGTATCTGGGTGTGACTATTCGAAATGATTTCAAATCGAATGATCAGATTACACAAGTAATGGGTAAGGCGAACTCTAGATTGCGGTTTATTGGTAGAATCCTGAAGCGATGCAGGCCTTCAACAAAGGAAATTGCTTACAATACGTTAGTTCGTCCAGTCTTGGAGTATTGTTCGTCTGTGTGGGACCCTTACCAGTTGGGTCTGATTCAAGAGATTCAGAAGGTCCAAAGTAGAGCGGCAAGATTCGTGACTGCTACATTTAGCCATCGCGAGAGCGTTACAAATCTCGCAGAAAGTTTGAAGTGGGACACACTTGCAGATAGATGGCGCGCTAAACAGAAGGGGCTGCTTACTAAATTCCGAAGTCCGATCATCACGGAAGATGTAGAGCACACATTATTACCACCAACTTTGTAACCGCGCAGTGATCACGATTCAAAGGTAAGGGAAATTAGAGCTCCTACTGGGGCGTTCAGACAGTAATTTTTCCCTCGCGCGATCCGCGAGTGGAACAGAGGGGGGGATATACAGGGTGTTACAAAAAGGTACGGCCAAACTTTCAGGAAACATTCCTCACACACAAATAAAGAAAAGATGTTATATGGACATGTGTCCGGAAACGCTTAATTTCCATGTTAGAGCTCATTTCAGTTTCGTCAGTATGTACTGTACTTCCTCGATTCACCGCCAGTTGGCCCAATTGAAGGAAGGTAATGTTGACTTCGGTGCTTGTGTTGACGTGCGACTCTTTGCTCTACAGTGCTAGCATCAAGCACATCAGTACGTAGCATCAACGGGTTAGTGTTCATCACGAACGTGGTTTTGCAGTCAGTGCAATGTTTACAAATGCGGAGTTGGCAGATGCCCATTTGATGTATGGATTAGCACGGGCCAATAGCCGTGGCGCGATACGTTTGTATCGAGACAGATTTCCAGAACGAAGGTGTCCCGACAGGAAGACGTTCGAAGCAATTGATCGGCGTCTTAGGGAGCACGGAACATTCCAGCCTATGACTCGCGACTGGGGAAGAACTAGAACGACGAGGACACCTGCAATGGATGAGGCAATTCTTCGTGCAGTTGACGATAACCCTAATGTCAGCGTCAGAGAAGTTGCTGCTATACAAGGTAACGTTGACCACGTCAGTGTATGGAGAGTGCTACGGGAGAACCAGTTGTTTCCGTACCACGTACAGCGTGTGCTGGCACTATCAGCAGCTGATTGGCCTCCACGGGTACACTTCTGCGAATGGTTCATCCAACAATGTATCATTCCTCATTTCAGTGCAAATGTTCTCTTTACGGATGAGGCTTCATTCCAACGTGATCAAATTGTAAATTTTCAGAATCAACATGTGTGGGCTGACGAGAATCCGCACGCAATTGTGCAATCACGTCATCAACATTTTCTGTGAACAAACTGGGCAGGCATTATGGGTGATGTCTTGATTGGGCCCCATGTTCTTGCACCTACGCTCAATGGAGCACGTTATCATGATTTCATACGGGATACTCTACCTGTGCTGCTAGAACATGTGCCTTTACAAGTACGATACATGCGGTTCATGCACGATGGAGCTCCTGCACATTTCAGTCGAACAGATTCGGTAGAGGCGGACCAATTCCATGGCCTCCACGCTCTCCTGACCTCAACCCTCTTGACTTTCATTTATGGGAGCATTTGGAAGCTCTTGGCTGTGCAACCCCGGTACCAAATGTAAAGACTCTTCGTGCTCGTATTGTGGACGGCTGTGATAAAATACGCCATTCTCCAGGGCTGCATCAGCGCATCAGGGATTTCATGCGACGGCGGGTGGATGCATGTATCCTCGCTAACGGAGGACATTTTGAACATATCCTGTAACAAAGTGTTTGAAGTCACGCTGGTACGTTCTGTTGCTGGGTGTTTCCATTCCATGATTAATGTGATTTGAAGAGAAGTAATAAAATGAGCTCTAACATGGAAAGTAAGCGTTTCCGGACACATGTCCACATGACATATTTTCTTTCTTTGTGTGTGAGGAATGTTTCCTGAAAGTTTGGCCGTACCTTTTTGTAACACCCTGTATATTATTACCACCAATTTTCAAATCGCGCAGTGATCAGGATTCAAAGATAAGAGAAATTAGAGCTCGTACTGGGGCATTCAGAGAGTAGTTTTTCCCTCGCGCGATCCGCGAGTGGAACAGAGAGGGGGATATATGACTTTGGCGCGAATTGTGCCCTCCGCTAGACACCGCTTGCTGGCTAGCGCAGTATGTATGTAGATCTAGATGTAATTTGGACACCAGTGTTGTCTTTTCTTAACGGTGCTGTGCAGAATTTTTGAAGCATAACTTCAAAAGGCTGAGGATGGTGAAGGAAAAAGAGAAACGTCAACTTTGTTTATTTGCAGCAGCGCTAGCTGCACTACCGTTCTGCTGCAGTTCTGTTGAGTGCTCATTGCGTGCCCCGCCGCCACAGAGACACGGAGACGCCGCAGCAGCGTCAGCGGCGCGCCTATGTAGGACAGGCAGAGGCACGGGCAGTATGTCGCGGCGGGGCGGCGTTGCGTGAGCCGAGCGGCCGTGCCTGGCACGTGGCAGCGTGCAAGGAGAGTCCACGTGGCCCGTGGGGGAGCGCTGGGCCGGCCCGTCCGGTTGCTGTGCTCGCGGGTGCCCCACCTCACACACTCGAAGCACGCCGCTGAGCGAACACACCGGCTGATCGTAGCTACACGAGAGAAAAATGCTTCAGTCTATAGTGTCTCTGTGGTTAATCATTCCCCGTTGGGAGGCGTGAGGGAAGGGAAGAAATTAAATCTACTGAGGGATAAAAACAAAAATAGTTGTCCTCATTGTTTGGTTTTAAAGTTCCAATAGCAGTCGTGTTTGCAAACAGCATTATGCGAATTCAGGTTACCTACACTCTGGACATTAAAATTTCTACACCAGGAAGAAATACAGATGACCGGGTACTCATTGGACAAATATATTATACTACAACTGACATGTGATTACATTTTCACGCAATTTGGATGCATAGTTCAAAAAATGGTTCAAATGGCTCTGAGCACTATGGGACTCAACATCTTAGGTCATAAGTCCCCTAGAACTTAGAACTACTTAAACCTAACTAACCTAAGGACATCACACACATCCATGCCCGAGGCAGGATTCGAACCTGCGACCGTAGCAATCCCGCGGTTCCGGACTGCAGCGCCAGAACCGCTAGACCACCGTGGCCGGCTTGGATGCATAGATCCTGAGAAATCAGTACCCAGAACAACAACCTCTGACCGTAATAACGGCCTTGATACGCCTGGTCATGAGTCAAACAGAGCTTGGATGGCGTGTACAGCTACCCATGAAGCTTCAACACGATACCACAGTTCATCAAGAGTAGTGACTGGCGTACTGCGACGAGCCATTGCTCGGCCACCACTGAGCAGACGTTTTCATTTGCTGAGAGATCTGGAGAATGTGTTCGCCAGGGCAGCAGTCGAACATTTTCTGTAACCACAAAGGCCCGTACAGGACCTGCATCATGCGGTCGTGCATTATCCTGCTGAAATGTATGGTTTCGCAGGGATCGAATGAAGGGTAGAGCCACGGGTCGTAACACGTCTGAAATGTAACGTCCGCTGTTCAAAGTGCTCTCAATGTGAACAAGAGGTGACCGAGACGTCTAACCAATGGCACCCCATACCATCACGCCGGGTGATACGCCGGTATGGCGATAACGAATACACGCTTCCGATGTGCGTTCACTGCGATGTCGCCAAAAACGGATGCGATCATCGTGATGCTGTAAACAGAACCTGGATTCATCCGAAAACTTCACGTTTTGCCATTCGTGTACCCAAGTTCGTCGTTGACTACACCATCGCAGACGCTCCTGTCTGTGATGCAGCGCCAAGGGTAACCGCAGCCATGGTCTCCGAGCTGATAGTCCATGCTGCTGTAAACGTCGTCGAACTGTTCGTGCAGATGGTTGTTGTCTTGCAAACGTCCCCATCTGTTGACTCAGTGATCGAGACGTGGCTGCACGATCCGTTACAGCCATGCGGATAAGATGCCTGTCATCTCGACAGTGATACGAGGCCGTTGGGATCCGGCACGGCGTTCCGTATTACCCTCCTGAACCCACCGATTGCATGTTCTGCCAACAGTCACTGGATCTCGACCAACGCGAGCAGCAATGTCGCGATACGATAAACCGCAATCGTGATAGGCTACCATCCGATCTTTATCAAAGTCGGAAACGTGATGGTACGCATTTCTCCTCCTTACACGAGGCATCACAACAACTTTTCACCAGGCAACGCCGGTCAACTGCTGTTTGTGTATAAGAAATCGGTTGGGAACTTTCATCATGTCAGCACGTTGTAGGTGTCACCACCGGCGCCAACCTTGTGTGAATGCTCAGAAAAGCTAATAATGTGCATATCACAGCATCTTCTTCCTGTCGTTAAATTTCGCATCTGTAGCACGTCATCTTCGTGGTGTAGCAATTTTAATGGCCAGTAGTGTATTATAGAAATATTACGAGCGCATTTAAAAAAAGTAACAGCAAACAATCAGTATTAAATGCAGTTAACACGTCAGGCATTTAAAACCGCCGGGGAGTGAAGATGCATGCTTTGAGAAAGTTCCGCTATATGCCGTCAGATGGCACGACAAGCTCAAAAGGAAAGGCAGTTGAAACAACATGGCCACATCGCTAGGTGTGCACCGTAGGACAACTGCGAGCAGTAATATGATCTTTATGATCACATGGCGTGAAACCTCGACAAGTTCACAGAAGGATGTTTGAAAGGTATGGAAATAGTTGCACTAATAGTGGTGTAAGTTCCTATGGGACCAAACTGCTGAGGTCATCCGTCCATAGGCTTACACACAGCTTAATCTAACTTACACTAACTTAAGCTAAGGACAACACACTCACACATACGTGCCCGAGAGAGGACTCGAACCTCCGACGGGGGAAGCCGCGTGAACCGTGGCAAGGTGTCCCAGACTGTGCGGCTACCCCGCGCGGTCGCTGCATTAGTGAAAGATTATTATACGAGTAGGTAGATGCCTTTGGACGTTAATGACGAGAACGTGGGACACGCTGGCGCCAGCATTCCTGAGAACCGGCATATTTCTGTGGAAGTTACCCAGGGAACTGAGTATCAGCCGGCCTGTGTGGCCGAGGGGTTCTAGCCGCTTCAGTCTGGAACCGCGCGACCGCTATGGTCGCAGGTTCGAATCCTGCCTCGGGCATGGATGTGTGTGATGGCCTTAGGTTAGTTAGGTTTAAGTAGTTCTAAGTTCTAGGGGACTGATGACCTCATATGTTAAAGTCCCATAGTGCTCAGAGCCATTTGAACTGAGTATCAGTGTCGAATCCGCTTATACTATTATCATTGAGGTTCTCAAATACCGTTTTCTGTGTGCACTATGGATGTCTGGGATGCGCATTGGTGAACACAAGATGATGCGTGTTCAGGCTGCCACATCATTTGTGGCGTGATATGACGCCACGTATCTTCACAAGAGACGAAATCTGGGTGCGTCACTGTGAAGCAGATAGCAAAAGACAGTCTTCAGAATGGCGACACACTTCTCCTGCAGCTAAGAAGAAATTCATGTCTCAGGCCTCTACTGGAAACGCCCTTTTCACCCTCTTCTGCGATACGATTGGGCCGATTTTGTTGGAGCAGTATCAGCAAAGGGGTGAAACAGTGAACAGTACCCGGTACAGCGCCATGTTGGAGAATGAGCTAAAGCCAGCAATACGGAGACGTCGCAGAGGACTTCTGTCTGGAGGCATTCCTATCCTTCACAGCATGCACGCCTCCACACCGCCGGTGCAAGTCTGGCCGTCATCCGGGATTGGAGATTTCAGGTCGTATTGCATTCCCCACACAGCCCCGATCTCGCTCCTTCGAATTAGCATGTTTTCGAGCGCTGAAGGAAGCTCTCGGAGACCGAGGATTTCAAAGTGATCATGGGGCTAAAGAAACGGTGCGCTCTTGGTTGTGGGAACAACCAGAAGGCTTATGGAATAGAAAAGTTGGTGTTACAGTATGACAAGTGTATCGAAAAGGAGGGTAGCAACGTTGAAAAATAACATCTGGTTTGTACCTGTAAATGAAATATATGCTTCGCAAAAAATAGTTTCCTGTTACTTACAGAATCACTCTCGTTCATTGTCCAAACATGTTGCGGATCATGCGTGCCGGTACTTCCATTCAATTGATGGTCTCTAGAGCATTTGTTTTCGTAGCGCCTTTCTTACATTATTATATGCATTCAAGAGACAAAGAAGCTGGTACACCTTCCTAATATCGTGTAGGGTACCCGCCAGGACGCAGAAGTACCGCAACACGACGTGGCATGGTCTCGACTAATGTCTGAAGTGGTGCTGAAGGGAACTGAGAACATGAATCCTGCAGCGCTGTCGATGAATACGTAAGAGTAAGATGGAGTGGAGATCTCTTCTGAACAGCACGTTGCAAGGCATCCCAGATATGCAAGTGTGTAAAATCAGAATAGAATTCCTGGAACCACTCTGAAGCAGTTCTCGACGTTTAGGGTGTCTGATTGTGCTACTGGAATTACCGATGTCCGTCGGAATGCACAATGGGCATAAATGGATGTAGGTGATCAGACAGGATGCTTACGTACGTCTCACCTGTCAGAGTCGTATCTAAATGTATCAGGCGTCCCATATCACTCCAACTGCACACCACCTCACCATTACGGAGCATCCACCAGCTTGAACAGTCCCTGCTGACAAGCAGGGTCCACGGATTCACGAGGTTGTCTCCATACCCGTGCACGTCTATCCACTCGATTTAATCTGAAACGAGACTCGTCCGACAAGGCACATGTTTCCAGTCATCAACAGTCCAATGTCGGTGTTGCCGGGCCCAGGCGAGACGAAAAGCTTGGTGTCGTGCAGTCATCAAGTGTAGACGAGTAGGCCAGCGGCTCCGAAAGGCCACATCGATAATGTTTCGTTGAATGGTTCGCACGTTGACACTTGATTACCCAGCGTTGAAGTCTGCAGCAATTTGCGGAAGGGTTGCACTTCTGTCGCGTTGTATGATTCTCTTCAGTCGTCGTTGGTCCCGGCCGTAGCGATGTCAGATATTTGATGTTTTACCGGATTCCTGATATATTCACGGTAGACTAGTGGAATGGTCGTACTTGTAAAATCCCCACTTCATCACTACCTCGGAGATACTGTGTCTCACCGGTCGAGTGGCGACAATAACACCACGTTCAAACTCACTCACGTGCTGATAACATGCCATTGTAGCAGCAGTAAGCGATCTAACAACTGCGCCAGACACTCGTTGTCTTGTATAGGCGTTGCCACTCACAGCACCGTATCCTGCCTGTTTACATTGTATTTGAATACGCATGCCTATACCAGTTTCTTTGGCGCTTCAATACAGCTGACCATATGTTTCTTTCTGATTTCATTCCCCATAGGCGGAACCATCTTCTGAATAAATGCGCACCGAGACCAGGTTCATGTTTTTAATGAACGGTTATCGAAAGATAAAATTCCAGTGCGTTTAGTAAAGTCTTAACATTTTAAATTGCGAGTGTTGTTCATTAAGTTTCATATTTATTGAACAGATGAGATGGACACAGGTACAGAAACCAAGAAGGTCCTACAGGACCTAAAAGTCTAGAAAATAACCAGTAAGTCCCAGATTCCTTAAAGAACTGCACTCCCATGTACAAAACAGCTGCAAAGTCTGATTACTTTACAAATGAGTAAGTGGGTTAATATTTGCTGTTAAGCATGCAAGCGGGAAAAAGTTTGGAAACGGTTTGAAATTACGTGTAAAGTTTGTTGGAAGCAGCTACGTGTTCTCAATATCAAACAATGGATGCATGTAGAGTGGGTAATTTGCTCTCCGTTTTAAGCCAGAGCTAGTTTTTCACGCGTCTCGACTTTTATGAGGCCATACTTCCTTAAGGATCGGTCGTACAACGACGTAGCTTTGCAGGTAGATTCATTAGTATAGGTGAATACTGTCTGCAAAGTGTGCTGCGAAGAGAGGCAGTAGTAACGAAGTAATAAATTAAAACGCCGTGACTGACGTTGAAATCGCACTGCATCAACATCGAGAAATGTAGTGAGTTATAAAAACTTTTCCTTTATCTTTTGCGGGAGGTGTCAGCGGAAATAAGTTTTCTAAAGGTCTGAATTTGTGTGTTTAAAATCTGTCAGAATTCGCCAAGAGCTCTCATCCTCAAATAATGGGCGGATGAATTCCGCTTATTTGCGCTCCATGAAGACAAACACACAGTGCTAAGCTTGTATCATAAGATTATACATCTCATAATGACTACATTATGATACCATTTTAAACTTTTAAATTAGGCCAATAATCATGTGAAATACTGAAAATCGAACTTTCGTTTACCCTACGGAGTTCCGGGTTCCGCAACAGCGCTTAAAGGTGAGTTTACAGCTGTGCGCCTAGCGGCTAGTCGCCTTGTGACTGTGCTAGCCCCATACGCTACCAGAGGCACGCGCGTAGGTGAAAGCCGCTTCCTCGACATGTGCGTGCGAGTGATTCCATTCACACTTGTGTGCACTCTGAGGCCCATTACTTCCGTGTGGGGCTGGCTAGTTAGCTACAGCCACACAGCGACAGGCCGCAAGGCGCACAGTAGTGTGAGTTGGTTGGTTGGTTGGTTGGTTGGTTGTTTTGGGGAAGGAGACCAGACAGTCAGGTCATCGGTCACATTGGATTAGGGAAGGACAGGTAAGGAAGTCGGCCGTGCCATTTGAAAGGAACCATACCGGCATTTGCCTGGAGCGATTTAGGGAAATCACGGAAAACCTAAATCAGGATGGCCGGACGCGGGATTGAACGGTCGTCCTCCCGAATGCGAGTCCAGTGTCTAACCACTGCACCACCTCGCTCGGTGTGAGTGAGTTCTTAAGGGACCAAACTGCAGACGTCATCGGTCCCTAGGCTTACCCACTACTTAAACTAACGTAAACTAACCTATGCTAAGAACAACACACACACACACACACACACACACACACACACATATATATATATATATATATATATATATATATATATATATATATATATATATATATATGAGGGCAGTTCAATAAGTAATGCAACACATTTTTTTCTCGGCCAATTTTGGTTGAAAAAACCTGAAATTTCTTGTGGAATATTTTCAAACATTCCCGCTTCGTCTCGTATAGTTTCATTGACTTCAGACAGGTGGCAGCGCTGTACGGAGCTGTTAAAATGGCGTCTGTAACGGATGTGCGTTGCAAACAACGGACAGTGATCGAGTTTCTTTTGGCGGAAAACCAGGGCCTCTCAGATATTCATAGGCGCTTGCAGAATGTCTACGGTGATCTGGCAGTGGACAAAAGCACGGTGAGTCGTTGGGCAAAGCGTGTGTCATCATCGCCGCAAGGTCAAGCAAGACTGTCTGATCTCCCGCGTGCGGGCCGGCCGTGCACAGCTGTGACTCCTGCAATGGCGGAGCGTGCGAACACAATCGTTCGAGATGATCGACGGATCACCATCAAACAAGTCAGCGCTCAACTTGACATCTCTGTTGGTAGTGCTGTCACAATTGTTCACCAGTTGGGATATTCAAAGGTTTGTTCCCGCTGGGTGCCTCGTTGTCTAACCGAACACCATAAAGAGCAAAGGAGAACCATCTGTGCGGAATTGCTTGCTCGTCATGTGGCTGAGGGTGACAATTTCTTGTCAAAGATTGTTACAGGCGATGAAACATGGGTTCATCACTTCGAACCTGAAACAAAACGGCAATCAATGGAGTGGCGCCACACCCACTCCCCTACCAAGAAAAAGTTTAAAGCCATACCCTCATCCGGTAAAGTCATGGTTACAGTCTTCTGGGACGCTGAAGGGGTTATTCTGTTCGATGTCCTTCCCCATGGTCAAACGATCAACTCTGATGTGTATTGTGCTACTCTTCAGAAATTGAAGAAACGACTTCAGCGTGTTCGTAGGCACAAAAATCTGAACGAACTTCTCCTTCTTCATGACAACGCAAGACCTCACACAAGTCTCCGCACCCGAGAGGAGCTCACAAAACTTCAGTGGACTGTTCTTCCTCATGCACCCTACAGCCCCGATCTCGCACCGTCGGATTTCCATATGTTTGGCCCAATGAAGGACGCAATCCGTGGGAGGCACTACGCG
This sequence comes from Schistocerca cancellata, assembly GCF_023864275.1. Lineage (NCBI taxonomy): Eukaryota > Metazoa > Arthropoda > Insecta > Orthoptera > Acrididae > Schistocerca > Schistocerca cancellata. The sequence goes on from NC_064632.1 coordinate 556,358,356, forward strand.
GATGATGAAGAAGTTATTGATGCAGTACGACGTTGGCTCCGACATCGACCAGTGGAATGGTACCGTGCAGGCATACAGGCCCTCGCATACAGGCCCTCATTTCAAGGTGGCGTAAGGCCGTAGCATTAAATGGAGATTACGTCGAAAAATAGTGTTGTGTAGCTAAAAGATTGGGGAATAACCTGGTGTATTTCAATGCTGAATAAAACAACCCCTGTTTCAGAAAAAAAAAAAATGTGTTGCATTACTTATTGAACTGCCTTCGTATATATATATATATATATATATATATATATATATATATATATATATGCATGCCCGAGGGAGGACTCGAACCTCCGGCGGGAGTGGCCACGCACTCAGTGACATGGCGCCTCTAACCACGCGACCACTAGACGCGGCGCGCACAGCAGTAAACGCACCTTTTAGTAATACAGATGGCTGAAAAGGCCCCCACTGACAGTGGCTCATATTTGCCGAAGCATATTTTTGCAAGAAATAAGATAAGTAAAACAAAGCAAGTAAATCTCCGCGCTCTCCCCAGGTGCGCCAGTCGGGACCGACCGACTGCCGTTCCATCCTCTGCCAACGGCGTCACTGGACCGCTCCACCGTATGCTGCCTGCTTTCCAGGCCTCGCAAGCGCTACTTCCCACTGAAGTAGCCCCTTGACTGGCATCCTCCAACCGGAGAAAAATCCCTGCATAGCAGGCGGACACGCTGACCGCTGAGCAACTTTTTTGTTAATATTCTGTGCATTTTTTATAGGTCATGCTTGCAAATTTTGTTAAAGATCTTGTAACAGAACTTAGAGTGCAACATACTACATTATTCACGCCTCATTTACAGTGTATCTGATACAATTGTAGGAGTGTGTATGTGAAGTATGCTACCGGCAAGATACAATCAATACCTTCTCTGCGCGGTAGCAATGGAAATATTATCGAAGTCAGTGCTGCCAAAGCAGAGTTACTAAACACAGTCTTACGAAATTACTTCACCAAAGAAGAAGAAGTGAATGTTCCAGTATACGAAACAAGAACAGCTGCCAACATAAGTAACATAGAAGTAGAACCTCGGAGTAGAGAAGCAACTTAAATCGCTTAATGAAAGCAAGTCTTCTGGTCCAGACTGTACACAAATTAGGTTTCTTCCTGAGAATTCTGATGCAATAGCTCCATACTTAACACTCTTATACAACCGTTGGCTCGGCGATAGATACCTACCCAAAGACTGGAAAACTGCGCAGGTCACACCAATATTCCAGAAAGGTAGTAGGAGCAATCCACTAAATTACAGGCCAGTATCATTAACGTTGATATGCAGCGGGATCTTGGAACATGTGTTGTGTTCGAACATTATGAATTACATCGAAGAAAACGCTCTATTGACACACAGTCAACACGGACATAGAAAACATCGTTCTTGTGAAACACAACTAGCTCTTTACTCACATGAAGTGTTGAGTGCTATTGACAAGGGATTTCAGATCGATTCCGTATCTCTAGATTTTCAGAACGCTTTTGACATTTTACCACACAAGCGGATTGCAGTGAAATAGCGTGCTTATGGAATATCGTCTCAGTTATGTGACTGGCCGGCCGCGGTGGCCGTGCGGTTCTGGCGCTGCAGTCCGGAACCGCGGGACTTCTACGGTCGCAGGTTCGAATCCTGCCTCGGGCATGGATGTGTGTGATGTCCTTAGGTTAGTTCGGTTAAAGTAGTTCTAAGTTCTAGGGGACTTATGACCTAAGATGTTGAGTCCCATAGTGCTCAGAGCCATTTAGAGCCAGTTATGTGACTGGATCGTGATTTCCTGTCAGAGACGTCACAGTTCATAGTAATTGACGGAAACTCATCTAGTAAATCAGAAGTGATTTCTGGTGTTCCCCAAGGTAGTGTTACAGGCCCTTTGCTGTTCCTTACTATATAAACTACTATACAAGCGATTTGGGAGACAATCTGAGCAGCCGTATTAGGTTGTTTGTAGATGACGCTGTCGTTTAGCGACTAGTACAGCCATCAAATCACAACAAATTGAAAAACGATTTATAAAAGATATCTGTATGGTGCAAAAATTGACAGTTGACCCTAAATAACGAAAAGTGTGGTGTCATCCACATGCCGGCCGGGGTGGCCGAGCGGTTCTAGGCGCCACAGTCTAACACCGCGACCGCTACGGTCGCAGGTTCGAATCTTGCCTCGCGCATGGATGTGTGTGATGTCCTTACGTTAGTTAGGTTTAAGTAGTTCCAATTTCTAGTGGACTGATGACCTCAGATGTTAAGTCCCATAGTGCTCAGAGCCATTGGAACCATTTGAACCCACACTCCCAAACATACCAAGGTCCACTATTTCTGACGTCATAGTGAGACCGCCGACAGATGGAGGGTCGTAATGTGTAATAGGCAGACATCTATCCAGACCATCACACAGTAATTCCAAACTGCATCAGGATACACTGCAAGTACTATGACAGTTAGGCGGGAAGTGAGAAAACTTCGATTTCAGCATCGGGCGGCTGCTGATAAGCCGCACATCATGACGGTAAAGCCGAATGCGCCTCGCTTGGTGTAAGGAGCGTAAACGTCGAACCATTGAACAGCGGAAAAACGTTGTGTGAAGTGACGAATCAAGATACACAATGTGGCGATCCGATGGCAGCGTGTGGGTATGGCGCATGCCCGGTGCACGTCATCTGCTAACGTGTGTAGTGCCAACAGTAAAATTCAGAGGCGGTGGTGTTATGCTCTGGTCGTGTTTTTCATGGAGGGGGCTTACACCCCTTGTTGTTTTGCATGGCACTACACAGCACAGGCCTACACTGTTGTTTTAAGCACCTCCTTGCTTCCCATTGTTGAAGAGCAATTCGGGAATGGCGTTTTGCACCTTTCAACACGATCGAGCACCTGTTGATACTGCATGGCATGTGGAAGGGTGGTTACACGACAATAACATCCCTGTAATGGATTGGCCTGCACAGAGTGCTGACCTGAATCGTATAGAACATCTTTGGGATGTTACGGAAAGCCAACATCGTGCCAGGCCTCACCAACCAACATCGATATCTCCCCTCAGTGCAGTACTCCGTGAAGAATGGGCTGCCATTCCCCAAGAAACCTTCCAGCAATTGATTCAACGTATATCTGCGGGAGTGGAAGCTGTCAGCAAGGCTAAGGGTGAGCCAACACCGTATTGAATTCCAGCATTACCGATGGAGGGAGCCACGAACCTGTAAGTCATTTTCAGCTAGGTGTCCGGATACTTTTTATCACATAGTGTAGCTGTTCAAGAATTGAATAAAACATGTAACCTTAAATTTTCAGTACGCAAACTGAAACCATAGCTGTTAAATGATAGCATCCAAATCGCCCCAAAGTAGTTGTTAACAATAATATAATAGTACAAATCAAGGACTTCAAATGTCTTGCCTGGGATATAACACATGATTATCATGAAGACATACAAAATTAAGAGAGTAGTTGCAACAATATTTGGGTAACAGTCAGCAGGCATCTGAAGAAGATTTTCAAATTAGGTTACGTTTAACATTGGCTTGCTAGGAAAAACTTGGTGTTTTTGTACTACACGTTAGGGCCGCCATATTTCTTTGGGCTGCACGCGCGCAGTTACGAATTTCGGAACATTTCTATGATGCCAGAACGTACAATGATGCCACAAACAATGAAAAATGCTCATTCAGAGAAGTTGTCACCAATGATAAAACCTGTCAGAAACCACTTCCAGGCTTGCAACATCAACAAGTATTTAACTGAGTTCTAGGAACATTTTCGGTAACAGAAGACATATCTTCTGAAAGTGAAATTCGAGCCACATTGAACTTTCTTCGACGCCGATAACGCAACACACTCAAAAAATATTTTGATCCAACAGAAATGTCAACATTTTGGTAATAGGTTGGTGGTCAGATTCCATTGGTATCAGAAAAAGACGTAAGAATAGTTACTTCATTCTCCTATAACTGCTTCTTGTTAATTTTCATTCAGTCTCAAGTTTAGTTGGCTGCTAAACATTCTTCGGGTTTTGGATAACATTGAACAACGTTCAGTGTTAGTGGCACCAGGAATGGACAGCGTGTGTCTGAAACGCATTGGCATCGGCAGGTTGTTAACAACATATACTCAGAGCTACGCATTGGTTTACAATCGTAATGATTTTGTGTCGTGTGAGAAATGTGTACCATATACTCTCACAGGCTGCTGATGCAGGCTGGATGCAAAAAGACTATAGAGACCTATTGGAAGCAATGGATGACAACTTGGCACGGAATATGTCTTAAGGATGAATGAAGTAAAGAAGAAGGTGATCAGTAGTAATATAAAGAAGAACAATAACTGCTCCTACGCAAAACTGAGAAGTACGCAGTAGTGGAAAAAGTGAATGAATTTTACTATCTAGGAGGCGAGATTATACTATGGTCGAAGCAAGGACGATATCAGAATCTTCCTTCAGTAAAAGGGCTTTTCTGGTATGAGGTATAGGGAACCGGGGAAGAAGTTCCTTAAAGCGCAGCTATGGAGCGCACCACTGTACGGAAGTGAAATGTGGAGCACCGAAAATCCAGAAAACAAGAAACAGGACGCATTTTAAATGTGGTGTCATCTAGGAATATTAAAATGTAGGCGTACTGGTAAGATACGAACTGAAGGAGACCTTTAAAGAACAGTTGAGGGTGCCTGCAGTTCATGGAAAACACTTCCCAGAAGAAGGGACAGGTTAGAGCCTTTCGCCATCCGTGTGGGATATACGAGGGCAGTTTAATAAGTAATGCAACACATTTTTTTTCTCGGCCAATTTTGGTTGAAAAATCCGGAAATTTCTTGTGGAATATTTTCAAACATTCCCGCTCCGTCTCGTATAGTTTCATTGACTTCCGACAGGTGGCAGCGCTGTACGGAGCTGTTAAAATGGCGTCTGTAACGGATGTGCGTTGCAAACAACGGGCAGTGATCGAGTTTCTTTCGGCGGAAAACCAGGGCCTCTCAGATATTCATAGGTGCTTGCAGAATGTCTACGGTGATCTGGCAGTAGACAAAAGCACGGTGAGTCGTTGGGCAAAGCGTGTGTCATCATCGCCGCAAGGTTAAGCAAGACTGTCTGATCTCCCGCGTGCGGGCCGGCCGTGCACAGCTGTGACTCCTGCAATGGCGGAGCGTGCGAACACACTCGTTCGAGATGATCGACGGATCACCATCAAACAACTCAGTGCTCAACTTGACATCTCTGTTGGTAGTGCTGTCACAATTGTTCACCAGTTGGGATATTCAAAGGTTTGTTCCCGCTGGGTCCCTCGTTGTCTAACCGAACACCATAAAGAGCAAAGGAGAACCATCTGTGCGGAATTGCTTGCTCGTAATGTGGCTGAGGGTGACAATTTCTTGTCAAAGATTGTTACAGGCGATGAAACATGGGTTCATCACTTCGAACCTGAAACAAAACGGCAATCAATGGAGTGGCGCCACACCCACTCCCCTACCAAGAAATAGTTTAAAGCCATACCCTCATCCGGTAAAGTCATGGTTACAGTCTTCTGGGACGCTGAAGGGGTTATTCTGTTCGATGTCCTTCCCCATGGTCAAACGATCAACTCTGAAGTGTATTGTGCTACTCTTCAGAAATTGAAGAAACGACTTCAGCGTGTTCGCAGGCACAAAAATCTGAACGAACTTCTCCTTCTTCATGACAACGCAAGACCTCACACAAGTCTTCGCACCCGAGAGGAGCTCACAAAACTTCAGTGCACTGTTCTTCCTCATGCACCCTACAGCCCCGATCTCGCACCGTCGGATTTCCATATGTTTGCCCCAATGAAGGACGCAATCTGTGGGAGGCACTACGAGGATGATGAAGTTATTGATGCAGTACGACGTTGGCTCCGACATCGACCTGTGGAATGGTACCGTGCAGGCATACAGGCCCTAATTTCAAGGTGGCGTAAGGCCATAGCATTGAATGGAGATTACATTGAAAAGTAGTGTTGTGTAGCTAAAAGATTGGGGAATAACCTGGTGTATTTCAATGCTGAATAAAACAACCTATGTTTCAGAAAAAAATGTGTTGCATTACTTATTGAACTGCCCTCGTACTTTCCACTAAATGTATTTCTTTACATCTTTTAAGGGACTGTGTGTTACCGCTTCTGTACGGTCCTGGCATCCTGTGCCAGTCCGCTGCACAGCTATAGTTTCTGTTCGTTGTGAAATATTGCCTTCAGGATTGTGGGAAGTAAATATCTCACCAAACAACGGTGTCTTAATGATTATTGGGAGGTATGGTTACCACCAAAGTAATTTCTGGAAGGGGCTTGGGAATCTGTCGTTTGTCGTCCTTGGGAAGCCTACTTACCACCAACTTGGGGATATGCCAAAGCTTTTGAGACTACCTCTTACCACCTCTGTCTATGCCTGACATCTTGTGGTAGTACATTGCACCAGGTGTATGAAAACTGCTACAACAGTCAGTTTCTGTTTGTCGTGGGATCACTACTGTTGTCGGAACTCATAGCTTTGCTTGCACAGTATACATTATTGTGACCTGTATCAGCTCATACCTTTATTGTGTGATGAAGTTTCAAGGATTGTTTTCACATTGTGGTGAGTAAGTTTTAACATCGGTAACAAATATTTATTAAATAAAGTGAAAGAAAACATAAAAACAGAAAAAATTCTCTTCATTATTTTTTGTATGTTTAGTGGCAACACGTAACAGCTCACAAAAGGGAAGTGGGAAATCCATTTGCCACCATAGTTTTAATACCTCACGGAGGTGACATGGTGATAATTGTACCACCGTAGTTTTTGGTCCTAAATCCCAAAAATAAAATTATCAAAAAATAGATATAGTTATTTTTTTACTATACTATTAGAATTGTAATCAATTATCTTCTCTGAGTTGCTATAAAAAATGCGCCCGCGAAAGGGTTAAACGACTTGACTATGTCATTTTATGCAGGACGCTAGTAATATTGTAACCGAACATTACAGGTTCGTTCTTCATACTCATCCGCACTATCTTACACTTTTCCACATTTACAGCCAGCTGCCATTCACCACACCAATTAGAAGTTTTTTCTAAGTCGCCGTGTATCTTCCTACAGTCACTCAATTTCGACACCTTGCCGAACACAACGGCATTATCAGCAAACAACCGCAGATTGCTGCCCACCCTGTATGTACATGGAGAACAATAGCGGTCCCATCACGCTTCCCTGGGGCACTCCAGACGATACCCGTGCCTCTGATGAACACTCGCCGTCGGGGACCACATACTGGGCTCTTTTATTTCAGAAGTCATCGAGCCACTGACATATCTGTGAACTTATTCGATATGCTCGTACCATCCTTAACAGCCTGTAATGGTGCACCGTGTCAAATGCTTTCCGGAAATCTAGAAATATGGAGTATGTCTGTTCCCCTTCATCCATAGTTCGCAGTATATCATTTGAGAAAAGCGCAAGCTGAGTATCTCATGAGCGATGCTTCCGAAAACCATGCTGATTCGTGGGCATAAGCTTCTCAGGCGCATCCAGCAACCAAGACGTAGAAGGAGCAGTAGGGAGGAAAAATGGCGGAGGCACGCCGTGACTAGAATACACGTAACAGGTTGTAGACGAGTATTGGATAGTTACTGTAGATATGATAAGATTAGCGCAAGACAGAAGAAAAAACCAGTCGAAAGAGTGACGGTTTAAGAAAAGAATAAACCTGATACATTCCCCAACTGCATGAATGTTACGCGAGATGCGTTGGCCGATGTGAATTAGGATGTGCTCGTACCCCTGCCATGGGAATCTTACGACGTGCAACGCGAGTTACCAGATCAGGCGACCGTTTATCGCTCCAGTGGCATAGTTCTTCCGTTGCTACTAAATTCTTTGTCCGTCAGCTGATGTGGGCAGAGGCATAGGCTTCGGACGTTCGCCTCTGTATCAACCAATGAGGAGATGTTACCAGGTGGGATGGGTTGTTCTGTATTCTGCTCTGTTGTAGGGTACACATTATCAATGAGATTTGCCCGCCCTAGCGTTCTGCAACCCTTAACACGCATTAAAAATGATTGCGAAGTTATACCAAGGCGACAATGATCAATGCAACAACTGAGTGATTGAAGTCAAAAGTTCACACTATGTAATGGCACAAATCGATATAAGAGATGAGAGATGTCCTAACTTTGAGATGGATTTCGTTTTGCAACTGTGTTGACGGTGTTTTACGGCACTGAGGGTAGTTTACCGAACTCTGCGTTATAAGCGCTTGAGAATTAACGCACTTGCGACAGAGAAAGAAAGACTGCGAGAATAATCTCTGTGTATGCGATGCTGCTCTTAGCTGGTATAGCATCCTTGCTACTGGATTAATAATACTTTTTACGATGGCTTGAGTTACTACAATAGAAAGACGTGTTGTCGAAGCGGATGTAATTGTATTGTTGCACGGTAGCCATTACGTAATTAGTTAGAGAATTAACTTTATTTAAACTGTGAGGCGTAACATCTTGTGAACAGAAATACGAAAGTGGTTGTTTTATTAAAGCGAACTATCGTATAAATAAGTATTTATTCAAAAATGAGCAATTTCATCATTTTAATAACTTTGGTAACTTTGGAAATTTCTTCAAGTTTTCATATAGGCATCTTTAGACATTCGTCTCTGCGGCTTTATGGGTGTTAGTTCGAGCCTGCACGCTGTGCGGTCTCTTCTAAATAGGCCGTTTTTTTCATTGGAACTGTAAGTTACTAACATGTTCTCGCCCAAAAACCGAGACTACTGCATTCATACATCCCGGAATGTGCTACGAGTGGAGGTGGCCACGTACATCTATCTTTAGGAATAAACTTCAATAAGCTTTTCAGGAGAGCGGCGTGCAACAGCATCGGTGTGGAGTGCGGAGATTACAGGTTCGTATCGCCACCACTTGATCGTTACGGCCACTGCACGAACCTGCATCACACAAGTAAACCTATTAAACATAGGCACAGCTGGACAGTCATGAAAGCCTCGATTTAAAGGCACTGTTAATTAAGGGGAAAACTTCTTTGTGAAGCACATTAATATTTAACTTAATATTCACGTAACATTCGTTCCAACTTCAACACTTCAAGTTTAATATTTATTGTAGTAAAAAGCAATTTAAAGTTTTCATCCCTTATTTTCCTGTCGCCACACAAAAACTATTTATTACGGCATCACTTAGACATGGCAATTCCTTGATGATGTCGCAAACTTTCAGGGATGATAGAGAAAGGTAAATGTACCAATCTGTGATAAGGCGCCCTCGTCTGGCAAAGAGTAGGTGGAAAACTATAAGCAAAAATCGTTCTTGAAAAGATATTGCAAGTATCACTGCTTAAAACATTTATAAGTCAGAAAAAAGTTGACATAATTTAAGAACCAAAGATAGGATACACATACATGGGATAGTTAAAGATAGACTCACCTCTTACCATAGTCCGTTAGTTTGTAAATTTAAAACATCTATAGCGTGAACTGTCAAAAATAACGGGAAATATTATATCAAAATATTACGCCACGCTATGGAACAGCACAGACTCGACGTCAAGTCGATATTTTAGAATTTCATGTGAAATTTAACTATAAAACAGCCACCAGATATAGTCACACCAGATGCTATATATACGTCAGGACAACATAGACGTAAGTGTCCCTCTCACTTACATAATTCAGAAATACAAAAACTGTTTGGGTAATTCCTGATAATAAAAATTACGACTGGAGTTTCTGTTATACCTCAACAATTCACGAAATTCTTCACTTGTAAAAACTACGTCTAAAATTCCTGTAAAACTATAGCGCATTGTTATTCTCAAACTTTTTATACGCAGGTACTTGAAAATGGAATTCTTCTGAAACAGCTGTCATAATAATAAATCTTTTAAGGAGGGGTACTGGAACCTTACAATGTTTTTCCAAGACACTTATTTCACTGCAGGCGCAGTCATCGAGAAAATCATTCTGATACGTCTGCCAGTGGGGCACACCTACGGCTCCTGTTGTTGCTAAGATTGGAGGGTGGGAAATTTTCAGATGTGGTAGTACGGACCAAAACAAGAAAAAAGATCCAGTAAGCATGGGATCTAAAACACATACCTTAAGAGCTGTGAGCACTACTTCACCTTCGATATTGTGAAACGCGGCTCTTCTACTGCATCCTCTGTGAAATTTCCACATTTTTGAAAGGGTTTTAGCAGCCAAATCAAGAAAATAACGTTTACTAAACATGGGCTCTAAAATGCTATGGGTACTTCTTCTTTAGAAGAGATGGCCGTCGGCTCCAGAGACCCGGAAATTGATTCTTCAGTCGACTACATGTCTTGTTTTTCTTTATTGTTATTTCATCCTCCCTAAAACTATACGGGCGGGAGGGTGGGCTGTTAGCTGTACATTCAACCCGTTCTTCAACCAAGAAGCAACTAAAACTAGCAAAGACGAAAAAACACTAACATTAAGGTCAGTTATGTGAAGTGAGTTAATAATTTGTTTACAGGTGTAATTTACGGAAGTTTCTATATGTAGAAACGTGGCTGCCTTTGTCCTTAATTAAAACAGCAATTATAAAAGGTAAAAAGAAAAAAATTCAAATATGATGTAAAACACTGATCTCAAAAGTAGGACTTGACTGTCACCAAAACTTGTAGGACCTGCCCAGGGAAAGATCGTCAGTTGTTCGAGGCGAGAAGATTGGGTATTGAGGAGGGTAAGAGGGAGGTGGTATAATAATGGAGGATGGTGCGTATTATCGAAGGAACAGGAGTGAATGTTGGGAGATAATAAGGGAGTAAGTAACTGGGGCTATCGATAAGGCGACAACTTGAAGGGTAAAACGGGGAATCGAATGAAGAGGGAAGGGGGAAAAGGTGTAGGAAGATATGGGGAGGGAAAGGAAAGGGAGTCCTGATGAGGTGGAATGGGCGCGGTGGATTTATAGTTGGTAGGATTGGTAGGTTTTGGGGTGGAGTAACTGGTCTGAAAGACGGGCACGGTTTAAATTTCGTTGGGAGAGGATGTGGAGGTTGTGCAGGTGTAGGGTTGGTGGTGTGTGTCGGCAGAGGCGATGCAGCATACTAGGTCTGGATACTATAATCAGAGTAATAGGATTATTCGAGTCAAGTTTGCGAATGGTGTGGGTTGTGTGAAGATTTCAATGTGAGTGAGGAGAGCTGGGAATTTTATGAGACGGTAAAGGATCCCTGTGGGGGAAGGTAAAAGGATGCGGAAAGCGAGGGTGAGTGAATAACGTTCAAAGATCTGGAGGGACTTTCAGAACTTGGATGGAGATACATCTGTGCTACACTTGTGTAGTAGGGGATGGGACGGATCGAGGTTTTGTTGGTGTGGTGGATAGTGGACAGACGGAGTCCCCAACTTGCCGGGCAGAGCAGCCGACATAAATGCTGGTGAGCCAAATTATACCGAGCAACGATCTGTTTCCACCCACGTGATAGGCCTTGCGAAGGAGGGCGGCAAAGGAGTCCTTCCCCGTAGGGCAGAACGGAACTGTAGCATCAGCCTCACGTCGTCGCACTGTTTAACGCCTGCTGTGCAGGCAACCTGTGTGCGGCGTGTAGCCTGTGTGCCCCTTGGAACACCTCCCAATGACGTCTCGCCGGCGAGAACGGGAACGACATGGGATTTTGCGCTACACCCACCACGTCGTGCCACCTCTGACTACGTGGCCAACGAAATTTCAGAACTGGAAGGCCAATGAGAAAGCGATGTTTCACACCGGTGCAGGTTTATATTAGTTTTCTTACTAAACTTATTTTTGTTGCATTGGAGATTTATCACAAACGTTTCACCTTACGTCGGATTTCTTATAATTAAATACCAATCGACGGCAAAAGTCATCACGACATTCGAAGATAAGCAATAACTTTATCCCTTTGTATCCAAAGTTCCATTTGGACGTGTGGTTAGAAGCATCGTATTACCGTGTCTAAGGTCACACTTTTATAGCTTATTGTATACCAGTTACTTAATTTTGAAAATAGTTTCACCCTGGATTCAGCCAATTTTCAGCCACAAATCCATGACAACACTATCAGAATCAAGAATTCTAATTATAACGGAAGTGCAATCGCAATTTCAGTTAAAACTTTCTGAAAGAAACGATAGTGATGATTTATAACCAGGGATGCTAGTGCATTAATGTATATCTGAGAAATGAGCTTCAATTTGTAGACGTAATATTAAGAGTAAGAATCAATTTGTCTCTGACAAAAAATAAAGGATACACATTTTTATTTTAACATATTCAGTTTCGTGGTTTCTAGTATCAGATTTACCCGATACATTTCCAAAAAATGGTTGAAATGGCTCTAAGCACTGTGGGTCTTAACATCTGAGGCCATCAGTCCCCTAGACTTAGAACTACTTAAACCTAACTAACCTAAGGACATCACACACGTCCGTGCCCGAGGCAGGATTCGAACCTTCGCCCGTAGCAGCAGCGCTGGCGTATACGAATTAGAAGAAATTTGTCGCCTTGGGTTCAGACGTCCGAGGAACTGGATCGTTCAGGGTATAGACAGCTGACCAAAGTTTTTGCTTGTCCTCCACATGATACAGTACAGAGGTTACACAGAGGAGGGCCGATCTGCCTACGACAGGCGCAGCTTAGTTAGAGACAGAGTCCAAAGAGAGCGCGCTCAACAAAGACAATGTTACACTTCCGCTTTACGTCACACAAATAGTTCCAGGGTGGACATTCATCTGTCAGGCGTGAATATAAGCAGACGCACGGCTCCACTCAGCAGTTATTTACGAGGGGCGCTCAATAAATAATGAAACACATTTATTTTTAATTTTTATTTTTGCTGAAAGCGGGTTGGTTTTATTCAGGATTCCAATACACAATACTATTCCCCACACTTTTGGCCACGAAACCATATTTTTAAACATAATCCCCTTTCAATGCGACGGGCTTAAACCACATTACTGTTAGGGCCTCTACGCCCACATGATACCACCATACTGGTCGACGTCGTAGCAGTCGTCTTGCTGCAACAATACTTTCCTCATCATCCACTTACTGTTTCCCGCGGAGTGCATCCGTCATTGGGCCAAACAGATGGAAGCCGGAAGGTGTGAGATGCGGGCTTTAGGGTGTGTCGGTAAAAGAAGTCCAATGAAGATTTTTGAACTCCTCTCGGGTTTGCAGTCTCGTTTGATGTCTTGCGCTTTCATCGAGAAGGAGAAGATCGTTTGCATTGTAGTGGCGACGAACACGCTGAAGTCGGTTCATCAATTCCCCGAGAGCAGGTCAATACGTTTCAGAGTTGGCTGTTACACTTTGAGGAAGGTCATCTTCGGAATAACCTTCACAGTCCCAGAAGACCGCCAGCATGGCTCTACCTGCTAATGGCGCGGCTTCAAACTTTTTCTTCGGAAGAGAGGCGGTGTGGCGCCACTTATTTTCGGGAAGTGGTGAAGCCATGGTTCATCGCCTGTGACGATGTATATAACAAAAAAAAAACTACAACGATCAAACTCGTGACGCGCAAGCAGTTCCGCACAGATCGTCCTTCGTTGATCTTTATTGTCTTCTGTTAGGCGGCGAGGAACCCAGCAGCGCACATCTGTCAGTACCCCAACTGGTGGACGAGTGGGTCAGCTCTACCAAAGAGACGTCCAGTTGAGCAGCGAGGTATTTGATTGTGATGCGTCGATCACATCTAATGAGAGTGTCCACACGTTCCAACACTGCACGACTCACAGGTGTGTGCGGCCGGTAGGCGGGCCTGAGATCGGACAGATTTGCGAGACCTTATTGCGGTGATTACAGACGCCTCGCCCAACGACTCATCGTGCTTTTGTTCGGACTCAGGTCTCCGTAGGCATTCTGCAAGCGCCTGTGAATATCTGACGGCAGTTTCAAGGCTACATTTAGTGCCACCCCTGTCAGAACTTCATGAAACTAAGGGGCTGAAGCGGGAATATTCCACGATGTCCCGCAAAAAAATTTACATTTTTTCAACCGAAAGTGGCCGAGAAAAAAAAGTGTGTTGCTTTACTTACTGAACGCCCCTAGTAGTTATTCAAGACAGCACCCCAATACAGGACAGTATCTTGGCAAGTATTTCAGGTCCTGTCCAAAGTTGCCGTCAAGAAGTGTGTTTAAAGAGAGACCGGTGCAGCTGTACATTAGTCTATATTGCCCCGTACCGTCCTCACACTCTTCCAAAAAATCATTGTAATTTTTACTAATCTTTGTTACCTAAATGTACGGCCCCTGTGACGAAGGTGTACAGCTGCTGGGTACAAGCAAAGCACCTCATAACAGAAATGACTCGGTGTAGGCGGTTCTTTTCCTGCCACGTTTATAATTTTGACGACAAGTGCATTTGGTGAATACTACAGTTTTGAACAAAGAACTGTTCTCGTAGTAGATAGAATTTATGTAGACGATGTACGATTTTGTGGGAGAAGATACCGCTGTCGTAACCTGTGAAATGCACGTTTCTAGGAAAACAGAAGATACCCGTCCAGTAGCAGTTACGTAAAGAAACGGAGAAAATATTTTTGAACTTAGAGCTCGTTTGTCTGAGTGTATTAAGTTGTAAGGGATGCAACTAACCATCGTCACTTTGTAAGAGCTCAAATTATTGTTATAAGGTGTAATTTACTTATGTCAACAAGAAAATTAATATTAAGAGTAAGAATCAATTTGTCTCTGACAAAAAATAAAGGATACACATTTTTATTTTAACATATTCAGTTTCGTGGTTTCTAGTATCATCTTCAGATTTACCTGATACATTTACAAAAAATGGTTGAAATGGCTCTGAGCACTATGGGACTTAACATCAGAGGTCATCAATCCCCTGGAACTTATAACTACTTACACCTAACTAACCTAAGGACATCACACACATCCATGCCCGAGGCAGGATTCGAACCTGCGACCGTAGCGGTCGCGCCGTTCCATATTGAAGCGCCTAGAACGGCTCGGCCACAACGGCCGGCGATACATTTGCATTAAATCGATGTATCGTATGGTTATCTTAGGACCATGGTCTGCTGTCGTCAAATGTCCTGCAAGAAAGTACACTGTCGATCTATGGACCCCACTCACGAAATGAAACCCTCAGCATGCTCAGGTGGAGCTACAAACCTCCAAACCAATGATTTTAAAATTAAACTGAAGGTCATTTAGTTGCAGTCTTAGTCAAATTCATTATTACTCTCAATTTATCATAGGACTGCTTTTTCCCGGCTCCGCCAACGATGGAAGTTTAAATATTAAGCAAATATTCATCTGCGACCAGTAGTCCCTAGTCTCAAAACATTCAGTTTTGGACCTTCTACGATCTATTTGTAACTCGCTCTGCAATGGAGTTGTTAGTAGTATGGCAAACGCTTGCGAGAGATCAGTGTTTCACACTTGTTTATAGCAATACTATTGACATTATTCGGCGTTCTCTAATGGCGTAAGGAAATTGTCACTTGCTACTTTTCTGTTTTTAAGGTCTATACTGTATCTGCCATCAACTTCACATTCCGGAAATGAAACACAATTACAGAAGACAGAATATCTAGATATATATAGGGTTATTACAAATGATTGAAGCGATTTCACAGATCTACAATAACTTTATTATTTGAGATATTTTCACAATGCTTTGCACACACATACAAAAACTCAAAAAGTTTTTTTTGGCATTCACAAATGTTCGATATGTGCCCCTTTAGTGATTCGGCAGAACATCAAGCCGATAATCAAGTTCCTCCCACACTCGGCGCAGCATGTCCCCATCAATGAGTTCGAAAGCATCGTTGATGCGAGCTCGCAGTTCTGGCACGTTTCTTGGTAGAGGAGGTTTAGACACTGAATCTTTCACATAACCCCACAGAAAGAAATCGCATGGGGTTAAGTCGGGAGAGCGTGGAGGCCATGACATGAATTGCTGATCCTGATCTCCACCACGACCGATCCATCGGTTTTCCAATCTCCTGTTTAAGAAACCGGAAGTGCGATTTAAGCCGAACAAAACTTTAAGAGTTTTTCTACGTATATGTAGTGTGTCGTGACCATATGTCAATGAATGGAACTACAGTGAATTTATGAAATCGCTTCAATCATTTGTAATAGCCCTGTACTTTTGACAGTACGTCATGCGAAGGCACGGTTACACGCGATTTTTTGTACCTTCGATAATGGGACACGAAAGTTTTTTTCACTTTTCCACCTTTTCGCTTTCGCATCAGAAACAGCTTTGGTTGCGTAGACGCGTTAACAGGACTAGACCAGCCTGTGCTGGAAGAGTACAGCATGACTGATCCCCGGAATTGCGCCTTCCTTCAGAAATGCGGGCTTGCGATGAGCTTTCAGTTTTTCGCAGACGACGCATTTCAAAACAGCGGAATCCCTCTCCGTGTCCCAGCTTATTCCGTGTTACACCTCACACCAGCAGGGAAACCTTACGATCTTCGTAGAGCCGGAACGCACTCTTGCTAGCCACGTGCAATCAATGGACGTTGGCTTCCTATCGGCTCCTCACCTCTGTGCCTTTCCCGCTGTTTACCAACGAATCCGAAAGATAGCGACTCTACTTTATGAGTGCGTTTGCGGCGGAAAGAGAGATTTCGCACCGTTTTCAATCAGTCCGTCTGCTGTGGCGCATGCTACGGGGAGTGGCCACGTCTCTATTTGCAAATTATTGCAATACAACCGACGCGATGAGACAGAACTTTAAGGGGGGACGTTGATGAAATTGACCAAAAATGTCAACTTTCGATTTATTTTTTATTTGTTAGTACAACTCATGGGCAATAAGTTCCCAAAGTTTCACTGTTGAAATCGCATCCGAAGTGCATGAAAATTAATTAAAAGTGTGACACGGCCTCCCTGTCACGCCCGCGTTTTGAAACAGCACTTCAATACCAGCTCAGTGAACAACTATTCTGTGTATTACTTTCAACAAAACGTGTGCGGGATACGTCTAGAATGCCATGATACATACTCTTTGGTTTTATAGATCATCATTGATCGATCCTGCACTTCTCAAAAAGTGTGTTCATGGCAAAACCCAAAATCCAAAATGAGTCTCTAAAATCACTCGTATGGAAACGATGCCCTAAAAACACCTTCGCATCTGCTACAGTTGTCAGAATTGCAACTTATGATGCAGTTATTGTATTTAATGATGGGAACGTCGGGAGGATGAAGGTATTAGAAAGTATGGGATTCAAGATAGGATATTTTACTCAAAACATCCTGAGAAAAATAGACTTATACCGCGTGTCTGCAGCTGAAAAGTCAGTTGAAGACCTGGTAAAGGAAAGAAGACAGCCAACAACAAACCAGAAGAGAAGCCTTGAAGGGAAAGACGGTCCAGAGTACAGATGTGGTGCCTTCTGAAGAAGTGACGTAAGGAGAAAAGTTACGTTGAATTTTAAATTGCGTTTCTTGAAAAGTTTGTTTTTTAAAGTTTATGTACCTTTTCCTCAGTTTCTATTAATGCTAGGATTATGAAATTTTGTACACATATTTCTGTAAACCTAATAAACGTCAGGTCATCCGGATTTAGGTTTTCCGTGATTTCCCTAAATCACTCCAGGCAAATGCCGGCATGGTTCCTCTGAAAGGGCACGGCCGACTTCCTTCCCCATCCTTCCCTTATCCGATGAGACCGATGACCACGCTGTCTGGTCTCCTTCCCCAAACAAACCAACCAGCCTACCTAATAAACGTGTCTCAAGAGCAAATTTTGAAATTCTGATTGGAGGCTGAGATATGGGGCAAAGTGCTTGGAATTTTGCATGAATTTAAAATTGTTCTTGTGGAATTATAATTAAAATCTTATGAAAATCCTCCTATTTGATCTATTCCAAAAATCTCATGATAGAAGGTTACAACATATAAAGATATGAAGCAGAGAAATTTTTTGTATAAATCTCTTGGATACTTTCTGAGAAAAAGGAACATACATTATTTTGAAAATAAAACTTCAAATTTCGTTAAAAAAAGGTTGAATATATGTAATCAAAGGATTTTATATGTGAATATGTTACTTTCATGTAAAGCGTGGTACAAAATTTCATTGCCATATCTTCAGAACTGTGGATTTGGTGCATTTTTGAAATATTGCGTGTTTCTCATCAACGTCCCCCCTTAATGGTATCTCTTAGAAGCATGTAGGTCTACGCATCCATCGTATTACCATGTGGTACGGATTCTTCACTTTTCCGGATGTGTTTGGCACCAGATGTCTCCCGACCGGTCACGTAATTCCCGTGAATTGTGGGCCCTGTGGTTTGGGTTGTTGAGCTTAAGTCCGATAGTTACCCACATGTGTGCCATCGATTTCAAATCAGGTACATTTCGAGGTGAAAACATCAACATCAGTTCACTATCGCGTCCGTTAAACCACTGTAGCATGGATAAGGCCTTATGACGTGGACAGTTAACTTGCTGTCGAGAAAGATATCAAGTTGATGAGATGCAGGTGAACTCGCAAAACTCTTCACGAAGTCCACAGCTGACGTGGTATCTTCCATAACTATTGCAGGTCCCATGCAATCCCATAGCATAACACTACCCCTACCTGCGTGCGTTCATGGTGTGGACGTGTTTCGAGCAGCCGTCCGCCTGAATGACGTATTCTGATGCGGCAATCTACCTGGTCTAGCAAGAAACGTGATTTATGAGACACGGAGAAATGTTTCCATTGGCCTGCGGTCTAAGTTCGACGATTCCGTGGCCACTGAAATCGTAATTAATTATGTCGTTGGGTCAACACGGGAACATGTATGTATCGATTTCCTCGAGCCCCTTGTTCAACGTTGTGCTCTGAACTGTGTGCTACGAAACACTCGTGTCTGTCCCGAAATCGTACTCTGTCACCAGATCTGTCACAGATCGACATCTGTCATGCTTCAGAGATTTGATTCAAATGGTTCAAACGGCTCTAAGCACTATGGGACTTAACATCTGAGGTCATCAGTCCCCTAGACTTAGAACTACTTAAATCTAACTAACCTAAGCACATCACACACATCCATGCCCGAGGCAGGATTCGGACCTGCGACCGTAGCAGGCGCGCGGTTCCGGACTGAAGCGCCTAGAACCGCTCGGACACAGCGTCCGGCTGAGATTTGGCAAGCCTCCCTTCTGTGTGTTCTCCGATAAGGCGTGAACATCTAACACTTGGTTAGCTACACGTGGTCTCACCATCGTTCGACCATGTCCATAGATGCTTAAGACAATGGCACGAGAACAGCAGATTAGCTTCGGCAATTTGAGTTGCTTGATTCCAGGTGTAGGTCTAACAGAAACTATTTTAATTCAACTCTTTTCGCAAGTCTATCGTGTGAAAGCCACCTAATCTTAAGCAGAGTTACTTCAACATATATGCATTTGACCCTGGTTACTGTAGTAAAACCTTGTTCTCTCACTGTAATTACACTCCTGGAAATTGAAATAAGAACACCATGAATTCATTGTCCCAGGAAGGGGAAACTTTATTGACACATTCCTGGGGTCAGATACATCACATGATCACACTGACAGAACCACAGGCACCTAGACACAGGCAACAGTGCATGCACAATGTCGGCACTAGTACAGTGTATATCCACCTTTCGCAGCAATGCAGGCTGCTATTCTCCCATGGAGACGATCGTAGAGATGCTGGATGTAGTCCTGTGGAACGGATTGCCATGCCATTTCCACCTGGCGCCTCAGTTGGACCAGCGTTCGTGCTGGACGTGCAGACCGCGTGAGACGACGCTTCATCCAGTCCCAAACATGCTCAATGGGGGACAGATCCGGAGATCTTGCTGGCCAGGGTAGTTGACTTACACCTTCTAGAGCACGTTGGGTGGCACGGGATACATGCGGACGTGCATTGTCCTGTTGGAACAGCAAGTTCCCTTGCCGGTCTAGGAATGGTAGAACGATGGGTTCGATGACGGTTTGGATGTACCGTGCACTATTCAGTGTCCCCTCGACGATCACCAGTGGTGTACGGCCAGTGTAGGAGATCGCTCCCCACACCATGATGCCGGGTGTTGGCCCTGTGTGCCTCGGTCGTATGCAGTCCTGATTGTGGCGCTCACCTGCACGGCGCCAAACACGCATACGACCATCATTGGCACCAAGGTAGAAGCGACTCTCATCGCTGAAGACGACACGTCTCCATTCGTCCCTCCATTCACGGCTGTCGCGACACCGCTGGAGGCGGGCTGCACGATGTTGGGGCGTGAGCGGAAGACGGCCTAACGGTGTGCGGGACCGTAGCCCAGCTTCATGGAGACGGTTGCGAATGGTCCTCGCCGATACCCCAGGAGCAACAGTGTCCCTAATTTGCTGGGAAGTGGCGGTGCGGTCCCCTACGGCACTGCGTAGGATCCTACGGTCTTGGCGTGCATCCGTGCGTCGCTGCGGTCCGGTCCCAGGTCGACGGGCACGTGCACCTTCCGCCGACCACTGGCGACAACATCGATGTACTGTGGAGACCTCACGCCCCACGTGTTGAGCAATTCGGCGGTACGTCCACCCGGCCTCTCGCATGCCCACTATACGCCCTCGCTCAAAGTCCGTCAACTGCACATACGGTTCACGTCCACGCTGTCGCGGCATGCTACCAGTGTTAAAGACTGCGATGGAGCTCCGTATGCCACGGCAAACTGGCTGACACTGACGGCGGCGGTGCACAAATGCTGCGCAGCTAGCGCCATTCGACGGCCAACACCGCGGTTCCTGGTGTGTCCGCTGTGCCGTGCGTGTGATCATTGCTTGTACAGCCCTCTCGCAGTGTCCGGAGCAAGTATGGTGGGTCTGACACACCGGTGTCAATGTGTTCTTTTTTCCATTTCCAGGAGTGTATTACCCCTTCTCCGCCTCCCTTCTCCCCTCCCCCCCTCCACCCCCCCCCCCCCACACACGTGTATGCTTCCCGCCAATATCAAATTGACGACGATTTCTTGATACAACAGAGTGTTTCCTATCATCATCATCATCATCATTTCTTCCCTTTACGTCTTCTATCATCTTGCATCTCCATCTTCCTCTCAGTCTTCTCCCACAAACGATTGTTGATATGGGCTGTGCTTCCTTTAACTTGGCAGCAAAGAGATGCACTCTGACAGATGTACACCCAACCACATCACTCGGCACACGACTGGCCATTACGTTTCTGACTTGTTAAGGCTGTTTGCCGTGCGCTCTCTTTGCATCTCCTTGACATTTTTTCGAGAATGTAAAGCAATACCGCATATTGATCGCGCTGTCCTAACCTACCTCGATATTGGTAGCGTTTTACCGTTGTCCTAGCCAGCACGTCCAGCATATATCAAGCAAAGTAGTAATTGCTTAAACAATATTTAACGACATTTTTTCATTTAAAATTAGTCTTCTTGCACAAGAATTCAGGCTTATCCATTTATGAAAAATCGTTTATTTATATTCATTGTGAACGATCCGAGTGTGACCAAATGTTCATAAAATTTCTTTACGTGTCGCTGTAATAATTAGTTTAGTGTGGAACATAATCACGTTGCATCAGAACCGTGTCTGAAGAACATAAGAATGATGTATTTTGGTGAGAACGATCTTCAGCCAATGGAGAAGTAGAAATTGGTGGAGCAATACTGGAGCTAGGTGAAGAGACACTTTTTAAGGAGTGTGCTCTAGGGAACGATTCTGGACACTTTTAGGCGACTTGTTGAAGACGCCAGACCTTTCTGTCGTATAGTGCGATATTCGGCCGTGTAAGTGACAGATTCTGGGTGGTGAATGGCTGCTACAGTACTGTGACTTTTGAAGCGACTAACTCTCGTGAGGTCTGAATGTGTTCCACAGCAGAACTTCATCTTCTCCGTTTCTATTTCGAAACTGACTAGACAGAGTCAGTTTCTACTCACTATCCCACATGTGTTACTGTGTTTGTAAATCGTAATGTTGAACTCTGAACTATTTTGAGCTGATGAATATTTCACGTACTGTGATCACAAAATGGACTTAGTTTTAGCGAGTCTTCGATGACGGTTAATCTTGGGGATTTTGATTCGATTCTCAGAACGCTCTGAACACAACTTTACTGAATTTAATAAGATTTCTTTCTGTCTGTATTATATTTGGTTATCGTAGAACCACTTCCAGTTATTTGAGATTGTTTCTTGAATAAACATCATTCAACATAATTCTCTTGTGTCGTCTAATCAATTTAAAATATTACAATAGAAACTTTTTTGTTAACTATTTATTATCTTTTCTTGTATATGTCTGTTTATTTTATCAATTCGCAATTCTAGTCAATTCATAGACTATTTTACTGTAGGAACACAGTTACAGAGTACTATTTGTAGCCGGCCGGTGTGGCCGAGCGGTTCTAGGCGCTTCAGTCTGGAACCGCGCGACCGCTACGGTCGCAGGTTCGAATCCTGCCTCTGGCATAGCTGTGTGTGATGTCCTTAGGTCAGTTAGGTTTACGTAGTTCTAAGTCTAGGGGACTGATGACCTCGGATATTAAGTCCCATAGTGCTCAGAGCCATTTTTGAACTATCTGCAGCGAGCTAGCTGCTGGGTATGAAAGCAGGCGTGTGCAGCTCGACTCTACGACATCAGCGAACTATTCTTTTTAAACAGAGCTATGCATAGCCCATTTATCTGAGATGCGAGCGACAGCAGGTAAAGTCGGATTTGGTTCGCTCGTGCGGGATTCTGGTTAGTGAAGTTACTCAGCAGAACATCCATTAGACAGCGTCGTGTCAGCCTGCCGAAGAACACATTTCTCCCACTGAGAGGCCAGGTCGTTGCTATCAGCAACGTAGAATGTTTAACTTTGTTGACGGAGCAACAACCTCACCTCTGCTTGCAGCACTTCATCACTGTGAAAGTGAAGACCTCTAAGGTGTTCTTTAAGTTTTCGATACGGATAAGAATCATAAGGGCCCAAGTAGGGACTGTATAGATGATGATCGACGACAATGAACACAAGACGTCGGATTCTTGCAGATGTCGCAGCACTTGTGCGTCGTACGGCGTTGTCATGCTGAAGCAGAGGTTGCTCCATGCGCGGTCGACCTCTTCGCGTTCGAGACTCGATTACAGAATGCTGTTCCTCACGCACCGACATAGTTACACGACATACCGCTATGTTAAATGCTGGAATTCGGAGCGGCAGAGGGTTGCAAATAAGATGATGTATTGTTAATAACGTTTGTTTTACTTAAAATGCTTTAAGACTCTTTACGTAAATTTTTCGGAGGCACTAGTTTTCAGCACGCCCTTGTATACTGTTTCTAACATTAATACTTTATTATTGTGTTAAATTTTTATCATAAGATTATACCTCTTAATGAGCAGATTATGAGAGCATTTAAAATTTTTAAATTCGATCAATAACTATATGAAACACAGCGAATCAAAATTTTGCTGCCCCTGGCAGCTGTTTAGATAGGTAACCTGCAACGCGGGCCGTGTGTTTGTTTTAGGTGTTTAGTAGTATTTTAGAGCTCTCATATATTAGCCTATTTAGTTTTCTGTACCATCAGTTGTTACTTGAAGAAATGGCATACTTCATTCTCGACATACAAAATAATGTAATGGAAGGGAACGATGTGCTAATATATAACTTAACACAGAATTTGGCGCTATAGGTGTTTTGTACATTAAATTTTGTGTAGTGGACCGATCTTTTGGCAGAAATATTCCTTCATATTTCATAAAAATGTTCTTTAGAAGTTACCAGACATAATGTGATTTAAAATACTTCTCGTCACTTTCTTATTCCCGTTTCTCCACAAGCTAAATTGTTCCATATTTGATACGTACACTTAACACAATAGCGCTTGCACCTTACGTGCGACAAAAATATATTGTACCCGAAAGTACTGTTCTCTTGCTTCTAGAAACTTTTTTACCTTCTCAACTTACATTTTGCCAGCAATGTTAGCTGAATTCCATTGAATACTTTAATATAAGCGTCATCCATATCTGAAATGTATAAGCTGCTTTTCGTTGTATCTCGTGTTAATTTGTCTCCAGACAGAAAGGTAGAATCAAGTCAATAACGTGGCTTTGTAGATGTCAAAACGTGCTCTCGATGACATCTTTTTGACCGCTGAGGCAGGCGGTCATTTGTTACTCGAGCCCACGGATTCGATCTGGGTCGAGGTCACCCAACTATCTGGTACCAAGTGCTAACTGAGTTACGCTGCCTATTAATACAATGACGGCTTACATCACGTTATTTCGATATGTCTACAGCAAGATACGGCACCTCCTCGAAATAAATTTCACGATCATATTTAGTGGTTTCTGTAATCGTTTTAAATCGTAATAGCGCGGTGTCACGCAAATCGTCCTTCCAGTCAGATTTAGATCACAATGTATAACATATGGGATGCCCATCTGTTATCACTGTGCGTACTAATTAAGTGGATTACATTTAATGCATCAGGCTCCGGTTTGGCCATATAAATTAAAGCTATTTCGTCATGGATCGAGTCACTACATAGTACAGAAAAATCTTATAAGAAAATTTAAAACAGGAAACTCACGAAAAATTTTGATCCAAGGAATAATTTATTAGGAAATTGGACCATGCTGCGTAAACGTGCTAAGAGTTGGAATGCTTACGTTGCGCAACGGGAAGAAATCGGGACATAAATGAAAATTTGAGTGAATTTAAGACCACCGTTACTTCTAGAAATTTCATAACGTGATTCGGTGAACTTATAGGAAGATAATGTGCCATGAAGACGCTTGCCTCAGTCTAATAATCTAACACCTCTCTACTGAAAATGTGACAAGTTCTTCTAATAACCGGTTATGCTGTGCACTGATTAATACTCTCGCAGAACGCAGAATTGGAGTAAAGTTTGTGTCCAAATTGACGAACATATCTGTAAACGAATGTAAAAACACACGTGCAGTCGCATGCTTTTAACATGGATTTCGTAAGTGACTCCGGGAAATAACCCGTGTATGCATGAGCTGAATTTCTGATTATTATTACTCATTTCAAGAGCAGTAATTAATAAAAAGTTCCCCCTGTCCTGTGAGAGAGCACGTATCCTAAAGCCGTGACATATGGAAAACTTCAACAAAGAAAAATTACAGGTTATCGGCACATCTTGAGCACATGCGAATTAACGAAAGTAGTGGAGAAGAACGTTGTACAAAGAGGATAGTGCATGTAGGAACATATGTTTCTTGGTAGCTGTTATAATCTAGTGACTGATCATAGTATTATACACTATATGATCAACAGTATCCAGACACACTCAAAACCATACGTTTTTCATATTAGGCGAATCGTGCTGCCACCTACTGCCAGGTACTCCATTTCAGCGACGTCAGTAGTTATTAGACAGCGTGAGAGAGCTGAATGGGATGGTCCGCGGGGCTCACGGACTACGAATGTGGTCAGGTGATTGGGTGTCACTTGTGTCATACGTCTGTACGCGAAATTTCCACACTCCTAAACATCCGTAGGTCCACTGTTCCCGATGTGATAGTGAAGTGGAAACGTGAAAGGATACGTACAGCACAAAAGCGTACAGGCCGACCTCGTGTGTTGACTGACAGAGACCGCCGACAGATGGAGAGTGTCGTAATGTGTAATAGGCAGACATGTACCCAACCCATCACACAGGAATTCCGAACTGCATCAGGATCCACTGCAAGTACTATGACAGTTTGGCGGGAGGTGAGAAAACTTGGATTTCATGGTCGAGCGGCCTCTGATAAGCCACACATCACGACAGTAAAGCCGAACGACGCCTCGATTGGTGTAATTAGCGTAAACGTTGGATGATTTAACTGTGGAAAAACGTTGTGTGGAGTGACGAATCACGGTACACAATGTGGCGCTCCGATGGCAGGGTGTGGGTATGGCGAATGCCCGGGGAAAGTCATCTGCCAGCGTGTGTAGTGCCAACAGTAAAATTCGGAGACGTTGGTGTTATTGTGTGGTCGTGTTTTTCATGGAGTGGGCTTGCACCCCTTGTTGTTTTGCGTGGCACTATCACAGCACAGGCATACATGTTGTTTTAAGCACCTTCTTGCTTCCCACTGTTGAAGAGCAGTTGGGGGATGGCGATTGCATCTTTGAACACGATCGAACATAACTATTTGAAACACAGCGAATCAAAATTTTGCTGCCCCTGGCAGCTGTTAGATAGGTAAGCTGCAACGAGGGCCGTGTCATTTATTTAAGAACTATAACAGTAAATATATACATGTAAAAATTTGTGGAGGGGATAATGATCCCTCTACCTGTAGAGTGTGTCGTGTGCCATCTTCTTGGCGATAATAAAACTTGCTAGGTTCTGTGGCACGAGCTGTAACAATATTTTTCTCTGCGTAGCTTCATTCCTCACACTTATGAGAGTGGTTGAGCAAGTGGAGTGCTTATAGACTGGGTCTGACTTTTTTTTGCAAGCATACGCTCATTTTAGCGCTAAAATAGCATGTAAACAAAAAGTATTCTCACACAGTACTTCAGCCAGTGATGTCAACAATCCTTGTTTGATATTAATTTCTCGTACAGAAGGTGCTGTTAACGTAGCTTCTCAACCAATAATTGTTGTGCTCTGAAGCTTACCGTGATGCTGTTCTTTCGTGGTAATCAGATATTTAAGACTGTAAAACAAATAACTCTTTGTTACCGAAGGTACTGTGATCGCAAAAAAAATGTGTTTGTGGGCAGAGGAGATTTTTCGTACATAGATCAAAACAGTGAAATCATTTGTTACGTTAACATAGAAAACAGAAAAGCAAAAGTAAAGGAGACATTTCTAGGTTATTTTCAGAAAACTGGAAAAAAAACATTAAAATAACGAAAGACATTTGATAGGTTGTTTAATAGGATGGTCAGGAAATACCAATGTGCTGAGGTCAAAGGATAGGGCAATGATTCTACAATGGCTGAAATGCATTCAGCAGTTCAAGCAAGAGTTTGTGAACTTAATCCTAATGCGTTGTTTGTACTCTGTGCAATCCACTTTCTCAGTCTCATCGGATTACGCAATTTTGTGACAGTTAATTTATGTCTGATCTTAGAAAGTTTGTACACGAATTACTCAGATTCTAACCACGGATGGACGATCCTTCCGAAAAACGTTGGAGGTACAGCTAACAGACTTTGAGACAGATGACGGAGTACCAACTACGAAGGGGTAAAGCTTTAAAATCAATAATAGTGCTACCGAAGAACTGTCTGATTTGTCGGAAACTATACAAACAAGAGGATGTGCTCAAGCTACGTTTCCTGAATTTTAACATTTCTCTCTCTCTTTTTTTTTTCTTGTTTATAGAGTTCCGTATCCGAAGAAGTCAACCACGCTCAAAAGTATTACAGATTCTTGGTGTCAGATTCTGAGTATGAATTACTACGACTATACGTCTGGAGCTTTTTTTAAAAAACAAGAGAAATTATCTGGTCGACGCAGCACTTCGATCTGCGAAGAACGTACCTGAGGAAAAGGGCATTCCTGCGGAAAAGAGAATTATCTGGAAGAAAAATAATGCCTGGAGAGAAGGCTGCAAATAATACGCTGACTTCGCACCAGGAACTGAGAAGGTCGATGTCAGAGTGCGCTGACAGGTTTCTACAAGAAATCGATACGCGCAAAGCTGTGGAACGTATATAAGATCGCTTTCTGTTTTAGTCCAATAGTTTCATTAAAACCTCAGAAATGGAACTTCCCTCGATTGTAAAAAGTTTAAATGACACCTACCATGCGATATCTGTAGACACTATCCTTGAAGAAGATTTCTACAAGCTGTCAAAGTTGCAGATGAAGAGTCTCTTCATTTCACTTCTTTAAGATTCTTACACTTCATGGCTGAATCTGAATTTTTCGAATCTGTACCCAACTTCATTTTGTCGTTAACTGTTTCTTAGCTTTGTGTGTTTCGATACACTAACGGAAAATAAGTTTCTCAAAACTCAAACTAATTGACAGTTATTCGGGATACGCTATGTGTCAAGCATGACTCTTTAGTTTTACGAAACTGTCAGTCGAAAATAGTATAGCTGAAGATATCGATTTTAACGACAGTTTCAAAATTTGCAGCAGAAAAAATTAGATGAAATAGATATTCTAATCTACATGTTAGCCCCCTTTCACTAACAAGGTATTTGGTTATTTGTACTGCTTCATTAATAGTGAGTTAATCTGTGTTATTTATACAAATTTTTGCTTCTGCAAGTGTTCCATGTCAGAAACTGTATGCACTATATTTTGTTCAAGTTAGGCTGAATCTGTGCTCCCTAAGCCACTAGGATATGATACTCATCATCTATTTGGTAAATCATTTACTTTACATTATGTGTCTTTCACAGTGACTGTTCATATTTAGCAGCAGGTCATTGATACGCAAGATGTAACAGAAGGGTAAGGCGAAAACTTGCTGGACATTTTACTCAAACGCAAAAGAAGAAAATTTATCATCTTCTAAAGCTGCAATCTGTCCCCTACATTTCCCGATAGTTTTGGAACTTTACTACTTCCAATAGATCTTCGACTATTTTCTCAGGAACATCTCCAGCGTCATATTCCCATCGCTTCTAAGTGTTTTCCCGCCTGTGTTACAGTTTCCATCTCTCAAAGACTTGCATTTCAGACAAACGGCTTTAAAAAATGTTCGTCTTTGCTTTTTCATACTAAACGATTAGTTCACTAGTAGTTTTCTTCGTTCATTTAGAGAAATCTGCTGCAATTTTTTCCTCTTTTGCACATTGCATCTGTTGTCTGTAATTAAGGTGCCTCATTAATTTATCAATTTCTATTTTATATTTTATATCTTTCAATATGGATGTCAGGTACCGTCCTTTTCGACTCGCGTACTATCACAGCTATGGGTTTTTGACTATTAACTTCATACTGTCATAATTTCATGCTTCATATCCTGTATTACTAAATGCCCAACACGGTTTATGCTACATAGTGCACAATCACAGTTCCAGGTTGCCTATGCAACGGCTTCTAGGGGCAACGAAGATTTGATTTTCAATATTTCACGTAATTATTGACCGGATTTAAAAACTTCAAATTCTGTCAAAATCTTCTCATTAAGCGCTACAATCTTACTGTAAAGGTTTAACACTATATGACAGCTGTTACAATTAGAAATTGCTTATATGTCCTGAGGCAAGTAACTCATGGTGCGCAAATACAAAGACTATATTCACCCAGTATTTGAGAACGGGAGCATTTGGTGCCTTGCAACAAATGTAACAGATAATTGCAAACCTTTACGAAACTTTCATCGCTGATTCTTCCCACAAAATGTTGATGCAATAAAACTGTCGCGTCAGGCACGATCTAAATTTATTACTCTTTCACTACTAATTCGATTCGCACCACATTTCGCCTACAGTATCCACATATACCACTGAATATATGTACAAAATTATATCATTGCACGACACACAGTTCAGCAGCTATGACGCCATGAACATTGAGACCCAAGAAAAACTAGCTTTCGCTTGAAACGGGGCGCAAAATATCCAGACTACTCTTATACTCATCCAGTGTTTCATTATGAGAGCGCTTAACGGCTTCCAACAAACTCTAAATATAATTTCAAATATTTTCTAAGATTTTTCTCGATTCCTCGCTTAACGTCTAATTGGGGGCTTACAGGTTTCGTACTATTTCATAATACAGGTCTGCCTTTTTTGTTGTTACACTTCGGTTCTGCTGTCGCTGTTATTCATGTTATATAGATTATAGACGTTTTGGGTTTGTAATAAAAGTATTTTTTAGACTGTGCGCATTTCACTTTATTTCAAAGCGTCTTCAGTGACCAGCGAAACGATGTGATTTTCCTTACAAATCTGACTGCCAAGGTCGAAAATAGTTCTCATATGTTAGATTACTGCCATTAAATGGAATTTAAGTACATTTATTATTCATGAGCTTTTGCCGCGAACTTCATTTCTAATGATCTACATACAAATGCTCGGTTTTAACGCCCTGCACTTAATTGATACTGAAATATATTTTCCTTTTTGTGATTTATAGATGCACTTACTCCTCGTGTAAGGGCGCAGTGCGGGTCAGTAATAACTGTTCAGCCTGACTTTCGTACTAGGTAAGATGTAGATCCTCCTACAGCACAGAGCATTAGACAATGGCGTGAACAATTCCGAGAAACAGGCTGTTCGTGTAAAGGCAAATCGCCGGGCCGTCCCCGGGTGTTTTGACACATGACGTCGGACGCACCCGCCAAAGTTTCACAAGGAGTCCGCAGAAATCCGTTCGCCTTGCAGCTCGACAGCTCAACGTGCCCCCGATGTCCGTCTGGCGTGTGTTGCGTCTACGTTTACACACGAAACCACACAAAATTCAACTACTGCAAGCTCTTCGTGAAGCTGACAAATAACAACGTGAGGAGTTCTGCAATTTCGTTCTTGACAAGATGGAGGATGACAATTTTCTTCCACGCTTAGTGTTTAGTGACGTAACAACATTCCATTTAGATGTAAAGGTGAACCGTCATAATGTCAGCATGTGGGGTACGGAACAACCACATGAAGTTGTACAGCATGAGAGGGACTCTCCAAAATGTAATGTGGTTTGTACAGTTTCACAAGAAAAGATGTACGGTCCATTTTTCTTTGCCGAGACCACTGTTACAAGAAACAGATATCTCGATATGCTTGAGAACTTTCTTTTCCCTTAGTTGGAGACCGATTCGAATGACTTCATTTACCAACAGGATGAGGCACCACCAACTGGAAGTGCGGAAATTTTTAAATCAAAGGATTACTGATCGATGTATCGGTCGCACTGGACCAAATGACTCTGCCTTACATTACTGGCCTCCAAGGCCACCGGATCTGGCAGTATGTGACTATTTCTTGTGGCGGTTTATAAAAGACCCTGTTTATTTGCCTCCGTTACGAGCAACAATGAATGAACTTTTCGAGTTTTCTATTCATCAAAAAACAAAATTAATTGTGTGTGTTTTTTTGTTTCAGAAATACAGACGTGCCAAATCGGATGATTCGTATTTTTTCTTCATTTACAAGAAGTAGAAATTTTTTTGGTTGCAAGGCCCACACTATTGGTCTTAAATAGACAATTCCATTAACAATAGGAGAGCCCAGGCTGGGTCAACTCCATAAGGCTTGAAAGTCGCGAGCCCTATCTTCTTATCTCGTGTTTTCTACTGAAAATCTCGTGCTTGTACTCTTGTTAATTTTACTATCACAGAGATCGCCTAAACTTTATTTTTTTATTGGTCCTGTGCGCAACAAATAACTTACTCGGTCTTTCTGTTGCCACTGCTTGATCTGGTGCAGTCCCTTATTTAACAAAAACATAAAAAACCTATTATTCATGCTGAGTCCAATGCATGTTCTGTATGGCGGCTCCTGCTGTTGCTGCGGCTGCTGCTGCTTACTACGACTACATATAATTCAAGAGAAAGGGATTGGTTAAATCTAAACTCGATAAATGATAACCCAAACAAGTAATTCCTTTTATCAAAAACAATATTCTGTAAGCGATTCTTTCTCATTCAATTAACAAAACGCTAGAAGCTCTTTGAACAATCGCTTCGTATGTAAATCTGCCTCCAGTGGCATTACGGCAATACTACAAATTAATCAAAATCTTGAGACAGACTGAAATATTTCTCAATTAAATACATAGTGAAAGAATTCCCTGACAATTACAAAAGAAATCAATGACAAAAATCAATACTTAATCTATTCGCCAAACAATGGTTTCCCTTAAGAATTCAATTCCTACCATTATCAAAATTACCGTCTGCTGCTACGCACATACACAAACCCTTTTCTTTAAATTAATAAGCGCGCTGCAAATTATAAAAAAATATCAACTCAATACCAAATCCTGTGTCGCTGCTGGCGGACACGGCAGTACGGCAGCTCGGCGACGACCCCTCGCCGAACACACGTGAGCACCACAGCAGGCGGGCTCCTACACTGGCTTCCAAACTGCCACTAATTAATCTGTGCGCTGCGAAGCACGACAACAATATCTTAGATTCCAGAGGTTGTGTATGCGCGCTGTAGCCAACCTTTAAATCCTAACAGAGTATTGCCAACTCTCAGGCTGGCCGCAAGAGTATATATGGAGTATTAAAAGTAACGAATTTTACTCTGTTCACAATGGCAAAATTTTCTGAATGCCAGATTGTAGAAGACAGTTTTACCACGGGAGGCTGAACTTTGTCAAACAAATGAAATGATTTAAATATCAAGGTGATAATTGGCGAGTATCGGCTTCTCTCAGAGGTCCGCTTGGTTAACGAGCATTACCCAGTTGGTGTTCCTTGCAGGACACAGGGCTGGTGTAATGAGTGTCGTAATTGCAGTTACCACAGCGCTGCTGCACCGCTAAATGTAAGCGACAACTTCGAACTGCTCACGGGGTATTACAGAAGAAACGTAAACAAGCAATTTTGCTGTCCCGTGGCGGCATGTAGAGTCGAACTCTGTCACAGACGGCGGTTTGCAGCACCAGTCCTCAGGCCGCGGTGGAAAAGCACCCCCTCCCCTCCGTCCACTACCCATGATACCGTTAACTACGGCGGAACGCGTCGAAGAACAGCTGACAACCCTGACCGCCAGTTGCTCCGGAACAGCCTATGAGCTTTCCAGCTAAGAACCAACTGCCTCCTCAGCAGACTGTTTGCGAGAGAGCGGGCTCACCAGAGATCTGCTAGAAGCCGCCCGTAGACGCACTCTAGGCAAAGATACAGTAGGAGCACACGGAAGCCTGGCGCGATAGGTCGATCGCGACACGGCTCAAGCTGCAGTCTGTGGTCAAAGATAATGGACGTTCTCCACGTCAGATCAGCGCATCTTTGAACAGGAAGACATGTGACTACCCAGTATGTCGAGAGCAGAACGAGCAATTCGAGTCCATGGCATTGCTTCCATATATCGACAATATTTCGTCGGAATGAAGCAGCACGGTAAGGAAACAGCACGTTAAAGTAATCTTTCGACCATCTACAAAGCCTTGTGCTCTTCTCGGTTCGGTATGGGACAGTCGAGGGTTGTGAATTGCTGAAATCTACAAAATACGTTGTCAGTTTGGCAAAGCTTACAGTGATCAGGCAACGCACACAGTACCCCAAGGGTGCCTTGAACATGGTCGCCACACTCGCCTTTCGCAGCCCAGTGACTCAGCCACACCCAACCACTGTATCTCCAGAGGACGTTCACTGGATTATTCTGCCACGTAAATCTTTGCTCGACGATATCATTCTCGAATTCAGTTTTTAAGGAATCGGTGGAAGTAAGTACGACGGGTGATCTTTATTAATAGTGATGACAGATTTCAACTGGATAAGGTGTGAAGTCCGGTGATTTCTTTAATATTTACAGAAAGAAACGACACGTCTAGTGACTTAATTTTCTTAATTTGGCATCTGAATGTTAACTCTGAGTACCCGCATTCCGCCAGAGAGAGCGTATGGTTACCACCATTA
Source organism: Schistocerca cancellata (assembly GCF_023864275.1). NCBI lineage: Eukaryota > Metazoa > Arthropoda > Insecta > Orthoptera > Acrididae > Schistocerca > Schistocerca cancellata. The sequence continues at coordinate 556,391,817 of NC_064632.1, forward strand.
TGCGTGCGCCTGCGCGCCGTGGGTGGAGCAATAGCAGAAGAGAGCGCTAAACCGCACAGAGGTCGCTCGTGCAGCGGCCGCCTTTGCGCATGCATCTTTGCACCGATTTGTATATAACGTGAGTGACGTGAACTAGACAATCTCCCGTGCAAAACACTCAGCTGAAGAAGGCTGTATGGTTTTTAGCCGTAATATAGTGGCAAAAAGAAGCTGCAATCCCGAAACTTTATGGAATCCTCTTTGTGTCTAGAAAATATTAAGAATGACATATATTAGAAAAAAAGTAACCCGCCTGTCCACTCTAAAAATTGTATCAAATCAACCAATCAACGTATTCGCTTACGATCACCCATTACAGTACCGTAATAAAGTAGCTTAACGAAGTAATAACTTGTGCGCACAGATGCTGGCATAATCTATCGTTGCACGCGCGCGCTCACACACACACACACACACACACACACACACACACACACACACATACACACACGCATGCACGCACAAAGGAATAGCGCACACGTTCACAAACATAAAACAAAAAAGAAAAAAATCGCAACCCACAACATCGAAAGAAACTATTCATGATGTCTGTTTATACACTCGACACAAAAACGAAACTATATTTCAGGATCAGTGAAATGTAGTGTACTAAAGTTGAACACCTATATGTAAAGGAACATTAGCAGTGAAGTAGGAAACAAAAAAAAATAGTAAGTAACAATTACAGTATACACTCCTATGCGATAATTAAGGACTAAAGTACGTAGTCTGTTCAAAATAGTCCGTAATTTTGTCCATAAAATTTTTCTGCGCTTACCTTTTATTTATTGTGCGTGACCTCCTTCGAAATTCTCTCCTCCACAATTGATACACCACTCCAAGTGCAGTTTCCACTTCCGGAAGCAGTATCGGTACGCCTTTGGTAGCGAAGCGCCGTCCGCGAATTTTCTTTCAACTCGTCTGTCGTTGAAAATCTTCGTCCTTTCAACAGGGTTTTGAACTTTGGAAATCAAAAAAGGTCAGCAGGGACCAGGCCTGGAGAGTACGGAGGGTGAGGCAGCACAGTGAGTGATGTGCAACAGTCACACGCCTACAGAGATGAATGTGGGGGTGCGTTAACGTGACGCAGGAGCCGAGAATTGTTTCGCCACATTTCAGGCCGTTTCCTTCCGGTATTTACCCGTAGGGGTCGCAACACGTCTCGACAGTACCACATCTAATGTCCCTCCCTTGGCCACTAGAAATATTATTAAATATTCCTGATAAGAGCAAAAAGAACAAACAGACAAGCAGCCTCGAAACTTTCTGCTGCAAAATTAATTATTACTACTGTTTCCTACTCTTACCAGGTCCTTTTTCATTTCTAGTATTAAATGATTTAAATAAATCTGTCATTTTCATCAAAAACATATTTAGTGCTGTGGATCTTAATTACTGTCTTCTTGGCTGAAAAAGCGTAAATTATTAATTTTGCAGTAATACGTGGCGTCTCCGGAGTGCAATCGAGCGCATCCAAGTTTAAAGTTCTTAGCAGCCAGCGTAAGAAACAGTTTTTCAAGATCTGCGTCGTAATGTAGCACTGAAAAATTCTTTTTACGCTGTTATTGAAGAGCAAGTCAGATGGATACGATTCTGAGCAACTTTTGTCGGTCGGACAAGTTCCAGAAAGATCCGCTTTTCACAAATTAGAATCCGTTCATTCTAGAAGACCGTGATATTAAACAGGGATCGCACAGTACTACCTAGCATTCAGAATCCTAAGTCCTCTGCTTGCTTGCACTTTGTATCGTCATTAGTAAGAGAGGAAAGATATCATAATTTTTACTTCAAAAATGAGAAAATTTTACCTTTTAAGATAACTATTATTTAATAAAAACGTTCTTCTCAGTGTCCAGCTATTACAGTATGTATTCATCTTCTTACAAGAGCGTATACTGAATAAATTAATGTTTTCTTATAACTCGCAGCAATGGCGGCTGTCGTTTCCTTTTTACCAACAGAAGTACACCTCCTTTTAAAATACGTCCTTCCCTTGTCAAGTCTACTATCAGAGAAAAAAAAAATTAGTAAAGTCACGGAATACGCAACTGTGTTAAAAATCACCGAACACTAACAAGCCAACGATATTATTTACAATGCTGCGCTCTTGCAGGCGAAAGCGATAATACAGGTTATAATATGATACTATACACTCGGTACGGGACTCACGGTACGCAACTATAAGTCCCACCGCCACACCATGTCCATGTCAGGCAAAATTTTCTGCCTGACATATGTAGTACTATCACCGTCAGAGGGTGGTACGGGACTACAAGTCCCACCGCCACACCTCCAAAGCGAAGACCCGCCCGACCCCGACGCATAAGCCGGGGGATAAACTTGGTAGCTTGGATTTACAACGAATTACGAGCATGATAGATTACGCTCTCATTTGCATGATGTAAAAGCTCTATCGGACTGGTCCGGTAGCCTGGATTTACAACGAATTACGAGCATGATAGACTACGCTCTCATTTGCACGATGTAAAAGCTCTTTGGTAATTGCGAGGCGCCAACTGAGAACAAAGCACCCAAGAACATTGCCGAACACGATCGTTGTGGTGTACCTAGTGCTATGGTTGAGGAGACATAATGTTGCACGGGCCTACTGACCTCCAGATATTCAGTGAATGAACTGGCCCGACTATTTCCCCGACTTAAATACCATCGGGCACGTGTGGGATGCGTTGGGTACACGTGCTGCTGAATTTCCACATGCAACAACGGCCACACAACAGCGTCAGCCGTGCTGCTGGAGAAATGGAGCGCCCTAGCACAAAAACTTCTTACTAACCGTATGGCAAAGACGGGAACGTGTTGCGAAACGTGCGATGCCGTCCTTGGTGATCACACACATTGTTAGGGATAGCATCCCACCTTTTGTAATCCTGCCTCGGGCATGGGTGTGTGTGATGTCCTTAGGTTAGTTAGGTTTAAGTAGTTCTAAGTTATAGGGCACTGATGACCTCAGAAGTTAAGTCCCATAGTGCTCAGAGCCATTTGAACCACCTGTTGTGATGTCCAGCGGACTATCAGAAATCGTGGTGACTTCAGTGTAATTAATGTCCTTGAATAAAAGTTTCATTTCTGTTCATATCATTGCGTATTTCTTTCTGTTGCCTTCTGTACTACTCTATAACAGTTCTATGTACAGTCCAAGTTTCATTGTGCTGTGTTACTTGGCAGCACACATCACGCGAAAGTAATTTTAGACCTTAAGTTTTGTACACGAGTGTGAAATTCAAAAGATGAGATCTGTTTGCGATCTTGGTCGACACTTTTGTAAGAAAAACGACATTGTTATAATGACCATTGCAGATGCTCTCAAATGAAGCACAATGCTTATGCTCTGAGTAAGACTTTTCTTACAGTCACAACAGACGGTGTGTAACCTATGTTGCACGTACGAGATAACTGCTACTGCAGATATGAGGCCTAACAACAAAAATTACAACATACATATGACGTCGAGTCAAGTATTTCTCCGTATCTTTCACTCCATGTTCCTCAGTTTTCTTCTCAAGCTACATGAGATCATTCCACATCTTGCTTGTAATTAATATTTTAAATTTAATAACGTAATATCTAAGTATGGGGTGTGATTGGAATGTTTTAAGACGGGAGTGGAGAAGGCGCGGTATTAGCCTTCTCCACTGCGCAGGCGCCGCCGCGCCAATTTTCGGTATATATAGAACGACGCGCACCAGTAATCTTCAGTCTCGTACTCACCTGAAGACGGCTGCATGTTTGTTAGCCGAAATATCGTGCCAAGATTGCAACGTGATCCGGCTGCAAGCCCGGAATATGATGGACCATTCCAGATGTATCTATCAGAAAGAAACCAACACCCGTTTATTTACAGAAAAAATACCGTAGTATACACAACATTACAACTGTCATAAAACCATTCAGTCTCAAAAACAAACAACTGTCAGACACATGTCCATAGATTAAACACACTCTGATTAGAAAACACGGCTATGGTAACGAGTGAGACATAGTAGCTCAAGTAGCAATGGCTCTCCAGAATTTCTTTTCACAAAATTAACCAATAGAATCCAGGAAGACATTGAAATAAAACAAGCTACACAAGTACAGCAAAAGAGTACACAAAATCAGGAACCCATAACAATCTCTACACACACACACACACACACACACACACACACACACACACACACACGCACACTTAACATCAACAACACCACCATTACACAAGGACGTAACACTACAGCTCAACAGACGAGATGTTGCCATCTTACACATGGAAACAGACTGACACACACAATTGGTAACATACTTAAGAATCAAGGGAAAAATAGCTTGCCAAAGTAATAACTCAATATAGAAATGTTTAAGAAAGGAGTATGACACTGACATATAAAAAAAATCTGGCATTTACCAACTGCAGGTTAACAGCTGTGATGCTCTACATGTAGGATGGAACACCAAAACATTTGAAGTAAGATATGAAGAGCAAACAAGAGCTTGGGAAAAGGGCACCAGGCATTCAACATTTGCGGAAATTCTCTGAGAAGAAAACTACAACCCTGCCACAATGGAAACAGGCATGAAAATACTCAGATTCATTAACAAAAAACATCTTGTAACACAACAAGAAAATTTTCAAATTCAAATGGCAATCAGACTCCTGGAAATGGAAAAAAGAACACATTGATACCGGTGTGTCAGACCCACCATACTTGCTCCGGACACTGCGAGAGGGCTGTACAAGCAATGATCACACGCACGGCACAGCGGACACACCAGGAACCGCGGTGTTGGCCGTCGAATAGCGCTAGCTGCGCAGCATTTGTGAACCGCCGCCGTCAGTGTCAGCCAGTTTGCCGTGGCATACGGAGCTCCATCGCAGTCTTTAACACTGGTAGCATGCCGCGACAGCGTGGACGTGAACCGTATGTGCAGTTGACGGACTTTGAGCGAGGGCGTATAGTGGGCATGCGGGAGGCCGGGTGGACGTACCGCCGAATTGCTCAACACGTGGGGCGTGAGGTCTCCACAGTACATCGATGTTGTCGCCAGTGGTCGGCGGAAGGTGCACGTGCCCGTCGACCTGGGACCGGACCGCAGCGACGCACGGATGCACGCCAAGAGCGTAGGATCCTACGCAGTGCCGTAGGGGACCGCACCGCCACTTCCCAGCAAATTAGGGACACTGTTGCTCCTGGGGTATCGGCGAGGACCATTCGCAACCGTCTCCATGAAGCTGGGCTACGGTCCCGCACACCGTTAGGCCGTCTTCCGCTCACGCCCCAACAACGTGCAGCCCGCCTCCAGTGGTGTCGCGACAGGCGTGAATGGAGGGACGAATGGAGACGTGTCGTCTTCAGCGATGAGAGTCGCTTCTGCCTTGGTGCCAATGATGGTCGTATGCGTGTTTGGCGCCGTGCAGGTGAGCGCCACAATCAGGACTGCATACGACCGAGGCACACAGGGCCAACACCCGGCATCATGGTGTGGGGAGCGATCTCCTACACTGGCCGTACACCACTGGTGATCGTCGAGGGGACACTGAATAGTGCACGGTACATCCAAACCGTCATCGAACCCATCGTTCTACCATTCCTAGACCGGCAATGGAACTTGCTGTTCCAACAGGAAAATGCACGTCCGCATGTATCCCGTGCCACCCAACGTGCTCTAGAAGGTGTAAGTCAACTACCCTGGCCAGCAAGATCTCCGGATCTGTCCCCCATTGAGCATGTTTGGGACTGGATGAAGCGTCGTCTCACGCGGTCTGCACGTCCAGCACGAACGCTGGTCCAACTGAGGCGCCAGGTGGAAATGGCATGGCAAGCCGTTCCACAGGACTACATCCAGCATCTCTACGATCGTCTCCATGGGAGAATAGCAGCCTGCATTGCTGCGAAAGGTGGATATACACTGTACTAGTGCCGACATTGTGCATGCTCTGTTGCCTGTGTCTATGTGCCTGTGGTTCTGTCAGTGTGATCATGTGATGTATCTGACCCCAGGAATGTGTCAATAAAGTTTCCCCTTCCTGGGACAATGAATTCACGGTGTTCTTATTTCAATTTCCAGGAGTGTATAATAAATTACTAAACAAACATTAGCACTCAAATGTTTTTAACAAATAAAATATAGATACAATAATGGTGATTCTTCTATCCACCACAAAAACAGCACCACATAATTCAGCCAACATAGGCCATCATGAAATTACTACTTATCACACACACACACACACACACACACACACACACCACCACCACCACCACCACCACCGCCACCACCACCACAATTACACAACTAAACACAAAGAACTGGAAGTAGGAAACAAAAAAGATGAGTAATGAGTGTAATTTAATTCTGTTTAATAGTAGCAATTTAAAACATGAGAACTGTTTATGATCTCAGCAGATTTGAAAAAAAAAACCATATAGTTACAGAGAGCACTGAACATGCCTTGAAATAAAGTGAAATATGTATGGACTAAATAATACTTTTATTAGAGTCGCAAAAGAAGGTATATAACATATATTGCTTGTATATCATAATATCTGAAAATTTAGGAAATATAATTTTCAAGTTAGTGCTAATAATCTACTAATCTTTATTCTAAAGTTGTCACGGAAACGACACAGGAATAGATGTACCATCACACCACATGAAGCTCTTTATTACCTGAGATGTTTACTATTCCTTCTGTTAAGAATGATAAATGTGTCGACCCATGGTCTCACTAAATCTAGGAAGTGAGGCGCTGACTTATAGTTGCTAGTATGGCTTCACAGTCTTTCACAATTTAGATATCAAGACTCCTGAAATTTTACTAGGGTTTTATACACGACATCTTTCATATGACTTAGTAATAAGAGAACTTAGGCGTAGAGAGTGTGGAGGGGAGGGAGTTAACCTACTTCTGGTTCTCCATCAATCACGGCACCACTTTCATAGAAGTCGATGAAACGCGGAGGACGTTTTGAACATTTCGTTCAAGAAAGAGTTTCATGTGGTAGCCTGGTATATTATTTTCCTCTTATTAATGTACAATGCAAAATTGTAAGGCATCAGAGCGTATATCATTATAACAAATGTTCTTTCCCAATGTGGGAGCACATGAGTTGTGGCTATACCTGTCTGATGCACCTCCTAATTAAGCGAAGCAATGGACCCAGAACAGAATTCTCTGTCAGTCCACACTTTATAGCTGTCCAGTCACATTCAGATCAGTTTCCTGTTTGTCGACACTAAAGGACAGCCTGCTGTTTAATATCTTACAGAAATTAAAACGCCCAAAATTGTAGCTTGGATCCACATAACCAAATGGTTTTCTTAATTCATATCAGCTACCCTCTGTCGTCAGCTGCTGAAACACGTGCATCATTGGGACATCAGCTAACAATTTGGCACAAAACATACTGACACTGAACCTTGTTTTCAGGTTCTAAGCTTTTTGGCGAGTGTACTTCGGAAAATATTTCTTTAAATTTTTTAACTTTTGATTTTTCAACTTTTGTGACTTACCTTAACTGCAGATATATGATGATGCTATTTACCGAAACGTCATAATAAGTACAGAAATTTTAATAAGCGGACTAGATGTTTTTATTCTCAAAATATCCTCAGTGATCGTGTATTCATACCGGAAACTCATAGCTGCTAATAGGCAATTTTCCATCAGAGCCACAATCCTATCGCTTTTAAAATAATATGCATATCTGGAGGAAACCCGAGAAGACTTTCTTCAAATTTTCTGTAACTCTGACCTAATTTCTCGGTCGTTAAACCGTCACAGTTTTGTCATCGTAGGCTAGTTCTTCCCGTCTTTATGGCCGGGGGAGGAGGGGGGTCTTAGGGAGGAAATAAAATGAAATATTCAAAAATATTTATTATTAAGATTTACTCAGGACTTTTCATTACTTCAAAACAATTTTTATTATCATTCTTATATTTATTACGTCATCATCGTTATCTACGTCGTCGTCATTGTCGTCGTCATAACAACAATTAATATTTTGACTCTTGCATAAAGGCTTCCTCCAGAATTCTCCATGCACTCTTCCGTGATACACAACCATTTTCCTCCTAAATGTTTTCTAATACAATCTATGTGCTTACCATTGGTTTTTCGTCTCCATCTCTTCTTGTTTCGTGGAATACAACAAAGCATTCCTTTGATCGTTCTGTCATGCACTCGTACTTCGATTTCATTTTTATCATCGGGATAATTATGTCTTCCACTCATATCTGTTCTCTCATCCATCTACTTAATCATTTATCTTTTCTAGTAATTCCCACCAAACACTCTCAATTTTTGAATTTTTCTTTTGTTTAAGGTTCACGTGCCATAGCCATTAGGCAAAAATGGTTACATACACTCATTGCAAACTTTCAGTTCTAGATACAGTTGAAATTTTGTTTTTGAACCCTTATTTACTTACTGAAAGCATTGCAGGCCGTTTCTGTTTCTCTCCTTCCGATCATAATAGTCAGCACCTATCATCAGTAATAAATTCTACTAGGGCGTATTTTGCCAATTTGAAAAACCGAGCTGCCATCTAGGACAATTATCAGTGAGCCAAATATATTGGAGGTAGTGTAATTCTAACCAAAATATAATATTTTTAGACTGCCTGAAGATAACAAGTAGTTCGCGATATATTTTCGAATGGATACTGGCGAGTACTCATTAATAGCCAGGAAAAGCCTTAAAACACTGATTTCAACTATCATAACTTACCGTTGTGAAAATTCGTTCTCAGTTATGGCGACAATGAAAGCAGAAGTGGGGAAGCTAATGAACTTGGGTGCATGACGTACAATGTCCATTGACCTAATATTAAAAATGTAGTCAGAAACAAGCAGCACCTATCGCCTCAATAGCTCACGACTTGATTTATAAAAACTCCATAAAGAAGTTAAGTAAATATTCTTTATTTTCCACCAATTTAAAAACCTTTAATAGTAGACAGATATTAATATTCCTTCGAGCTGTTGGCTGATATTTGAGCACGTTCAGAGCTGAACTATATAGATGTAGAAAGGCACGATTTGCTTCAATGGGACAATCTCCATTACAGAAGGGAGGCAGCTAGGATAGGCCAACCGAAACATGCTTAAAGTAAGCAAATATACAGAGATGGTGTTTTGTTCAACTATGGTGAACATCGAGGTGAATTTTCTGCATATACAGGTTAATGTCAAGGAATTCAAGTGTCAAACTGTGACACAACCTTTGATTTTTTAAAAGAGGAACGGAACGACATAATAAAAGTGTACTTTACCAACAGTAACGAGATAACATCACTTGCACTACTGTACCAAAGGTTGGCAAACGCATAACTAAGGTGGGGTTCGTGCATTTACTAGTAGGACTCACATATAAGGTTCTTAAAATTCTGACTTTTTGCTCTGATACATGCTATAAAGATATTCCGGGAAGACAATACTACATTTCATCTGTACTTATCGCAAGACGGGACAGTGCTACACGGCATTTAACGTCTTCGGGATTCGTCGGTGTTCCCTTGTAGAAATCTCGTTTTAATTTTTCTCGTAACTAAACGTCTATAGATGTAAGTATGGTGAGCCTGTAGACCAGTGGTCGTGAAACCATTTTGCTCAAGAGCCAATACTGAAATTGTGTGTGTGTGGGTGGGGGGGGGGGACATCGAGCCGTATGTGTACCGATCTTATCGTTAACTGAAAAGAAATGGAAAAGATTCTAACTGTCAAACTTCACATTTTTCGGGAGTATCAAAACACCATGGATCTATTTTTGTACTAACTGATTTCTGTGCGAAGAATTTAGAGTGAATTCTGGTACGACAGAACAATGTTACCCACTTCATTACTGCAAAAAATGAGACAAATGAGAAAACAGTTAATTTATTAGAAATGTTCTAGCGTCACAAGAGGGAACGGTCTAGTTCTAAGTGCCAATTAGATAGTTTTTGTTTCAACTGCCATTAATAAAGAGACACTACGTTTAATTGTGATAACACAAGTGCAGAAATAAAGCAGTAATGTTTTAACTAGTAGATCTGTAGGCTAAACATACTATTTCAGATTTTCTTTTACTTTTTTCCTTTTTTTTTTGCAGAAGAATATAACAACTAAAATAAAGAAAAATTTCTCAGTATCGTTTTTTGTTTCTTACACGGTTTTATTATCACGACCAGCTACAAGAGGTTACTTTAAATGTACCTGTGTTGTTGAGGAAGAAATGGATGCATTATCAACATCCCTCCTTCCCCCTGCAGGTCCCGGGGGTTAGAATAGGCCGGAGGTATTCCTGCCTGTCGTACGAGGCGACTAAAAGGAGTTTCACTCGTTTTGGCCTTTATGTGATGGTCCCCTGTAGGGTCTGACCTCCATTCTTCAAAATTTTCCCGAAGAGCGAGCTAATTGGGGAAGGGCGCCTTACAATGTGCATCGTGTCCATCGTGCATTGAGATCTTTAGCACAGTTCCTCGTCGTCGCATTGCGTCCTGCCCATTCTCCATCTCATGGGCGAGGACACCTTCCTGGGTGCGCTTTCCACCATGCACTACGCAGTGTCGATTTCTGCGTCGACGATGACCATGGACTTCTTTGCACCTGATGTTCAGCACGGTAGCCAGTCCATTGTGGTGGGGCTACCATGTACCCTGTTGCTTGTAGCCCCCTGACCACACAGGGATCGCTCTGCTGATGGCTGCGCCGTTAACTCTCCACGTATGCCAAGGGGTTGACGCCCGTCCCCCTGGGGCATTGGGACTCCCGTCCTGCCAGGTGGCCTTAGCTGCAGCTGGGTGGCGACCGTGGGGAGAGCCCCTGGTCGGAGTGGGTGGCATCAGGGCGGATGACACGCGATGAAGCGTAGTCCATCATCTCTTGCTGGTGGTGAAGCACCAGCAGTCTCTAAGTGATCACGAGCTCAATTCAACGCACAGAAGTATGACCCCAAATCGTTCCCCTCCCTGACCACACCATGGGAGGAACGTCAGGCTAAGGAGGGCAGCGGATCTTATTGACCCCAGTACCTTGTATGTTCGAGAGCTGATGGGGAATCTTTCATGACGATGAAGCCTCAGTTTTTGTTGAGCATTTAGAGGACAAGTTTGAGGAGGTGGAGGGCTTGTCCAAAATGAGACCTGGGTCAGTCTTGATCAAAACAGCATCCTCTGCCCCGTCACGGGAGTTACTCGCTTGTGACAAGCTGGGGGTTTCTGTAACCATCACTCCCCATAACAGCTTAAATATGGTCAAAGGTATCATATTTCACAGAGACCTTCTTTTGCAGTCCGACGATGAGCTGCACACCAATTTAGACGTCGAGGTGTACATTTCGTCTGGCGTGTCCACCGGGGTCTGAAGAATAATCAGGTTGCCACTGGTGCCTTCATCTTGGCCTTTGAGGGTGATACATTGCCCGAGAAGGTCGAGGTGATGGTCTACCGGTGTGATGTAAAGCCCTACATCCTTCCCACGATGCGGTGCTTTAAGTGCTGGAAGTTAGGCCAATTTGCAGCCCAGGGCTTCTCCAATCTATCCACTGGAGAGCACATGGCGACGAGTGTGGTAGTGACCACTTCCCCATCTTCGTGTCACTGTCCCACCGTCAGGCACATGGACGCCTGCGCAGATGGGCCTTGAACAAGGCGGACTGGGGAACTTTCACCTCTGCTGTCACCGCTGAATCTCCCCCACACGGTAACATCGATGTCATGGTTGAGCAGGTGACTAGCACAATTGTTTCTGCGGCAGAAAACGCGATCCCTTGCTGTTTAGGGTGCCTGAAGCGTAAGGCAGTCCCTTCATGGTCGCTGGAAGTCGCTGAAGCAATTAAGGATTAAGGAGCGTCTGCGAGCTCTACAGGGGCATAAGTGGCATCCTTTCCTGGAGCATCACACAGCCTTTAAATGGCTCCGTGTCCGTGTTCGCCACGTTACCAGACAACGGAAGGAGTGGTGTTGGGAGAGATATGTCTCCACCATTCGGTGCCACATGTCACCTTCCCAAATCTGGGCCAAGATCAAACGTCTTTTCCGGTACCAGGCCCCAACAGCTGTCTCCAGTCTTACCATAAATGGCGAGTTATGTACCGACGCAAACGCGATTGCCGAACACGCGATTGCTGAGCACTTTGCTCGTGCCTCTGCATCGAAGAATTACCCCCCAGCCTTTCACACACTCAAACGGCGGCTGGAAGTGAACGTCCTCTCATTCACTACACGCTGCAGTGAATCCTATAACGCCCTATTTACATAGTGGGAGCACCTCAGTACCCTTGCACTATTCCCCAACACAACTCCTGGGCCTGATCGCATCCACAGCCAGATGATTAAACATCTCTCATCTGACTACAAGCGACATCTTCTCATCATCTTCAACCGGCTCTGGTGCGATGGCGTCTTTCCATCGCAATGGTGGGAGAGCACCATCATTCCGGTACTCACATGCGGCAAAAACCCGATTGATGTGGATAGCTATCGGCCCATCAACCTCACCAACGTTCTTTGTAAGCTGCTGGAACGTATGGTATGTTGGCGATTGGGTTGGGTCCTGGAATCACGTGGCTTGCTGGCTCCATGTCAGGGTGGCTTCCGCCAGGGTTGCTCTACCACTCATAATCTTGTGTCCATCGACTCTGCCATCCGAACAGCCTTTTCCAGAAGAAAACAACCGATTGCAGTCTTTTTTGACTTGCATGAAGCATAAGACACGACTTGGCAACGTCATATCCTTGCCACATTGTATGAGTGGGGTCTCTGAGGACCACTCCCGCTTTTTATCCAAAACTGTCGCTCCGTACTTACTGTGTCCTAGTTGGTGACTCCCATGGTTCCACCCATATACAGGAGAATGGTGTCCCACAGGGCTCTGTATTGAGTGAATCTCTATTTTTAGTGGCTCTAGCAACAGTTGTCGGGCCCTCCGATTCACCTTCTCTGTATGCAGACGACTTCCGCATTTCGTACTGCTGCTCCAGTACTGTTGTTGCTGAGTGGCGCATCCAGGGAGCCATCCACAAGGCGCAGTCATGGTCTCTAGCTCACGGCTTCCAGTTTTCAGCGGCATAGTCGTGTGTCATGCACTTCTGTCGGCGTCGTAACGCTCATCCGGAACCTGCACTTTACATTAATGACGATCCACTCACTGTAGTGGAGACATATCAATTCCTAGGGCTGGTTTTCGACGCTCGATTGACGTGGCTCCCACATCTTCGTCAGCTTAAGCAGAAGTGCTGGCAGCGCCTCAATGCCCTCCATTGCCTGAGCAACACCAACTAGGGTGCAGATCGCTGCACGCTGCTGCAGCTCTACAGAGCCTTTGTCCAATTTCGAATTGTCTATGGGAGTGTGGTTTATGGCTCGGCAGCGCCTTCAGCATTGCATTTACTCGACTCTGTGGACCACTGTGGAGTTCGATTAGCGATGTGAGCTTTTAGGACGAGTCCGGTGACCAGTGTACTGGTGGAATCTGGTGTCCCTCCACTACAGATCGGACGTGCGCAACTGCTCACCAGTTACGCAGCAGACATTCAGACATTCATAGTTTCCCTGAACATCCGAATTACCATCTCCTTTTCCCGCCCGCGGCAGTCCATCTCCCGCATTGGTGGTCCAGATAGGGGCTAATGATTGCGGTTCGCGTGCGGTCACTTCTCTCCGAACTGGAGTCCTTCCCTGTACCACCTCTACTTGCGGTCCGTTCACGTACGCCTCCAAGGTGTACGCCTTGCCCGCAGCTTCGTCTGGACCTTTTGCATGGCCCTAAAGACTCCGGTAACCCCGCCGCTCTCCACTGTCACTTCCTCTCAAGTCTTGACGTGTTCCGGAGCTTTTAAGTGGTTTACACCGACGGCTCTATGGCTGATACTCACGTAGGCTTCGCATATGTTCATGGAGGACATACTGAGCAGCACTCCCTGGCGGCCATATCTCGTGCTCTGGAGTACATCCGCTCGTGCCCTGGCGAGTCGTTTCTCCTGTGTACTGACTCATTGAGCAGCCTACAAGCTATCGACCAATGCTACCCTCGCCACCCTCTGGTAGCGTCCATTCAGGAATCCATCAATGCCCGTCGTTCCATGGTGTTTGTGTGGAACCCAAGACACGTCAGAATCCCCGGTAACGAACTTGCCGACAGGCTGGCCAAACAGGCGACGCGGAAACCGCTTCTCGAGATAGGGATCTCTGAATCTGACTTGCATTCTGTCTTAGACCGCAGGTTTTTCCGGCTTTGGGAGACGGAATGGCATAGCAGCACGCACAACAAACTGCGTGTCATTAAGGAGATTATGAATGTGTGGAAGTCTTCCATGCAGGCCTCTCGCAGGGAATCAGTTTTCCTCTGCTGGCTCCCCATTGGCCATACGTGGCTAACGCATGGTTACCTACTCCATCGCGAGGACCCACCTCAGTGTCGCTGTGGCTCCCAAATGACAGTCGTCCACCTCTTGCTGGACTGCCCACTTTTAGCCGCTCTGCGGCAGACTTTTAACTTTCCCAGCACCCTGCCTTCGGTGTTGGGCCACAATGCCTCCACAGCAGCTTTAGTTTTAGTTTTAGTTTTATCTGTAAGAGTGGGTTTTATACTTCTACGTAGGTTTTAGCACATATCCTGTTTCCCTCTGGGTCCTCTACCCTAGTGCTTTTAGGGTGGAGGTTTTAATGTGTTGCAGAGTGGCTGGCTTTCTCGTGGCTGGCCAGCCACTGTAATCTGCTTTCATGTTTTACTCTCTTCTGTTTCTAGTGTCTCTCTGTCGCTTTCTTGTCCTCTTTTGTTCCTTTTAGTGTTCGTTTCCTTCCCTTCGTTATTGTGGCTTTTCCTTTCTTTCCGTTTTGTGTTACATGTTTCTTCCGTTTCATCCTCACACTTGTGGCATTGTTTTATTAGGAAGAAGAGACCGATGACTTCGTAGTTTGGTCCCTTCTCCCGCCTTAAAACCAACCAACCGACCATTGTCGACACGTCCTTCTGTTTTGCAGCTGATAAACATGGCTGTTCTTTCAGATGAAGTACCGCATGCCATACATCCGCCCTGATCTTTCCTCTTCTGAATACATTCTCGTTTTTCCATTTTTCCGTTTCAGAGAGAGAGAACTGTTACGTAGCCATTTGCAATGGATGAGTATGAGACGCTTCGGCCATACTGAATGTGCAGATCTTACACTGTCACATTGAGAAAAATGTTACAGAAGCGTCTTTAAAAGCAACGAAGTCTGTTGAATGCATTGAAATTTACGAGGAATTGGTTACTAACTCTTGCTGACTTAACAGTCTTATGTAAATCTTGATTTCTTTATAATTGCATAATTTCTGTCACATCTCAAAATGGTGTGCCCACTGACCAAAAACTTTTGTTCTCTCTTCAAACCATCCCACATTAAATGCAGAAAACGTTGACGCATGATCCTTGGAATTGCATTGGGCAGTTCTGTTTGGTGCAAGGGACATGCACCAACTACTAAACTACATTTGAAAGACTTTCTACATGGTTTGGCACCTGGATCAAGTCTAGGGACATGCAACATACGAGGTGTGATTGGAAAGTTTTAAGAATGTGCTTGTAATTGTACAATGGTGGTATGGTGGTACTTACATGCTAATGTGGTGCATCTCCTTCAAAACAGTCCCCTACTGACTGAAAACACCGATTCCAACGGCGTTTCCACTTTTGGAAACATTCCTTGAAATTTTTTTCCTGAAGTGTGTTAAGGACACTCTCCATATTTGCCTGGATGTCTTCAATCGAGTCAAATCGTTTCCCTTCAGTGAAAATTTCAGTTTAGGAAACAGGCATAAGTCCACAGGGGCCAAATCAGGGGAATATGGCGGTTCTGGAAGCACAGGAATTTTGAATTTGGTCAAAAATTCAACAATGGAGAAGGCACGATGAGCCAGAGCATTGTCATGGTATAGCACTCAACTCCTGTCTTTCCACAATGCAGGCCTTCTCTTCCGCACCTTTTCGCGCAAATGCTCAAGGACACATTTGTAGCATTCCAGGTTAATTGTATGTCCTCCAGGGGTAAGTGCATGATGTGCAATACCGGTAGTATCGAAAAACATCGCCAACATTGTCTCAGCCTCGACCGACTGTGCCGTTTTTCTTTCGGTCATGGTGAACCTGAGTCTTCCACTGCGAAGACTGCACTTTGCAGGATCATATCCATATACCCACGATTCATCACGTTTTCATTCATTTTGGGGTTGAAGGACGACCAGACCGTGGTTCATCTTCAAATGATTCGTGGCCATTTTTTAATATGTTGAAACAGACAAAACATTTGACTGGCTCATACAATTATCTCCATGAGATATTTTTAATAGTTCGTAAGTGTCTGAAGCTGATTTCCCGGTTTTAAAATAAAATTTCACACAAACTCATTGCTCCGTTTCTTCGTCCATTTTCACGCAGACAGATCCGGCAACAAGTCCTAACAGAACCGCACTCAACCACCTGCCGCAACGAACTGAATAAAGGAAACACAGTTTCCTGTCAGAGGGCGTTGAAGGACAAGGCAGTGACTCACCCCCACCCTCCGTGTACCTGCCCGCCAAACCAGCAAGCAGTAACGGATCCATTCGTAATGCTTTCCAATCACACCGCGTACTTAGATATTTTGTTATTAAATTTATAATATTAATTACAAGCGACATGTGGAATGATCTCAGTGGCACTGAAAACACGTTTTAATGAAAAACTAGCTATAGTAAAGATGTGATATGTTGTGAAACTTCCTGGCAGATTAAAACTGTGTGCCAGACCGAGACTCGACCTCGGGACCTTTGCCTTTCGCGGGCAAATGCTCTACCATCTGAGCTCAGATTCTCAGCTGCAAGGTTCGCAGGTGAGCTTCTGTAAAGTTTGGAAGCCAGGAGGCGAGGTACTGGCCGAAGTAAAGCTGTGAGGACGGGGCATGAGTCGTGCTTGGGTAGCTCAGATGGCAGAGCACTTGCCCGCGAAAGGCAAAGGTCCCGAGTTCGAGTCTCGGTCCAGCACACAGTTTTAATCTGCCAGGAAGTTTCTCATCAGTGCACACTCCTCTACAGAGTGAGAATCTCATTCTGGAATGTGATAAGTTGGCTCCATGACCCAACTACTGATCGTTAAAAGTCGCCACTACTCGGAACATCTCGTGTCCACTGCTCTCTGTTTCAACTGGTGCTGCCTTCAGGGACACCAGAGCTGGGATACTGTAGTCGCCTAATAAAGTCTTGTTGTGTGTTCGAGCGGTGACTAATTAATAACAGTAACTGCACTTTCATTTAAATACATTATACAGTATGAACCACGATAAAAAATATTTTGAGTGTCATTTTTCTTCTACTTATTACATTGTGTTAGAATAGCCTTGATTCCATATTAATTACTTGTCCAAGTTTATATCACAGTAGCTTATCGCAACGAGTCTCACAGTCTGATGTCTGTAGTTTTGGATGTCAGTGGCCCGGTGCGAGTCTTCCTATCGCACGCCACTGCTGCGGCTTGCGCGTCCCTAATCTATTCCAACCTGGAAGAGGCGACCTACAGGTTAGCGTGGAATCCGAAACCACACGTTGTTTCTGACGACTCATCACATCGCTGTAAGGTGAAGGCTAGGCTAAAACGGAGGCTGAGAAAACCGTGGTCCGACCGAGTTTCAATCCCGTGACCTCTCCATTTCCACGCACAGGCTTTACCACTTTTTATTTTTACTTTTCGGTTTCCAAGAATGTGTTCTACCGCTTTTTTTGTTTGAACACTTAAAAATACGTGGTTTCATACAGATTCGATCCCCACAATCTCTCTCCGTTTGCAGATACACACTTCACCGATTTTTACTCTCAGTTTTCAAGAAAACGCTTTACGCATTTTTTAAAATATTGGCCGGCCGGAGTGGCCATGCGGTTCTAGGTGCTATAGTCTGGAGCAGAGCGACCGCTACGGTCGCAGGTTCGAATCATGCCTCGGGCATGGATGTCTGTGATGTCCTTAGGTTAGTTAGGTTTAATTAGTTCTAAGTTCTAGGCGACTGATGACCTCAGAAGTCGCATAGTGCTCAGAGCCATTTGAACCAATTTTTAAAAAATATTTTTCCTCATTATTCACCCTTCAAATGTGCTACAAATGAATCAACGCGACCATTGTTGAAAAATCGTTTAAAAAACAAAACAGAAACACAAAAATGGAGATTAGCGGAGCTCGATCCAGCTATCGTCCGACCATGCAGCCTGAACCCTAATCACTTTCTTTTAAATTAATAACATACAACATTATAATTCAAGAATTTTCTAACAGAAGGTTGAAGCCATACGTGAGAGAACAAAATTTTCCTTTGCTCCTTGATTTATTGGGAGGGGCCACTAGACTACCAGACGCGACATGTATATAAATGGTTCATCTGTAGGTTTTGATGACTAAATTTACGAGTTTGAAACGTGACATATATGGCCATGTCTTTTGATTGCATGTACTTAGAAGTTAAAATTATTTACACACCTAAGGGACCGTATAGCGTAGTACTTGACATACATTTCTGCTTGCTATCTCTACCCGCTGCTGAGAAAAAGGGGAGGCAGACAGATGGACAACAAATGGCAAAAAATATTTTTTGTGATATAATTACAAATCAACAATTTTCGGATTTTTTTTTCTTTTGTGTGAAACCTTTCTTTTTGCCAAATTTTATGTTTCTTGGTCAGCAATAAATGCACTTTAACTTCTGATGAGTTTCTGAGCATCGAAATATGTGACAATATTTTTTGATCACATTGTAATAGAAGCTTATTTTTGTGATACCACCAAAGGACCGTAGATGTTAGTACCTGACATAAATTTCAATTGATGCATCTACCCTCTCCTGAAAGAAAGGAAACTTGACAGTTGAGCAGACAGATAGATACGCGGACAATAAAGTGGCCCTTTAAGGGATCCGTTTTTACCACTGAGGTACGGAACACTGAAAATGAATAAAAATTTGAAAACGATTAACTGCATGCGAATGTTCTAAAATACATAAAAGGATGCTTGGTGATGTTTAAAATAAGACAGGAAAAGTCTGTCTGACAAGTAAGAACACTGAGATCGGAGAAAGTTAAAAGAAGCACTGCACTATACTACGCTTCACCACTACTTGGTGGGAGAGACCTCCATCTGGAAGGAGTAACTGGGAGAGCGAATGTCTATTGATCCTTTCCGGTAATTAAACTGATTCTGGAGCTACTTGGTTCAGGTGGGTTGGGTGGCTGCAAAGCAATGCCACCCACCTTGTACAGGGCGTTTCACGGTTCCTATTAGAGGCCGGTTGCAGAGGGGACTTTGAGATAAAAGTTCTGATACGGAACCCATGTCCGGAAATGTACAGCTTTGACAGAAAATAAATGTGAAGATCGGTTCACCTCCGCGCCTCCATCTTCGCGGTACGCACCCAGCAGAGACAATGGACTCTGAGCTCTGCGTGATGGAGGACGTCCTCTTCAAAGTCTAGAGTGCGGTGCGTCCTGGAAGCACGTCAGCCAACCCTCCTAGTTCCGAACGCAACTGTTTCTTCCAACTGTTGTTGTACTCCGATGAAAATGTTATGTGATGCCATAATTGCCGGCCGCTGTGGCCTAGCAGTTCTAGGCGCTTCAGTCAGGAACCGCGCGACCGCTACGGTCGCAGGTTCGAATCATGCCTCGGTCATGGATGTGTGTAATGTCCTTAGGTTAATTAGGTTTAAGTAGTTCTAAGTTCTAGGGGACTGATGACCTCAGATGTTAAGTCCCATAGTGCTCAGAGACATTTGAACCATTTTGATGTCATAATTACAACAGGGGCTGAGGACGGTGACCAGAAGCGGGAGATCACAATGTAATTGGATCTTAAGATTTATTTTCCATCCAAATGGTGCACTTCCGGGCATGGGTTCCCCATCAAAACCCCTAGAAGCCTGTAACAGGAATTGTGAAATACCGTGTATACCGATAGGGTGTAGACGGACATTCATTGTGGAAGAAATACCATCTAGATGGCAGAGATATTCTGGGTGGTTATAATTAAACTTTCCCTATATATCACTCTAGAACACGAAAACTAATAACTGTACTACGAGGGCTATCCACAAAGTACATTACGTTTTGGAATTAAAAATAAATAAAGTATTGGAAATTTTTTTTATTATATACAGATGAAAGCCACACTTAAATACTACTTTTCTACGTAGTTGCCATTTAAATTAAGGCACTTATCGTAGCGATGGACGAGCTTGAAAACTCCTTCGTCGTAAAATTCGGCCGCCTGCGCCTTCAACCACGTGGTTACCTCTTCTTTTGGGACAGAAAAGGTGTGATTTTTGTGGATTTCCTGGAAAGAGGCACTACAATAAACTCGCAAAGGTATTGCCAAACTCTGCACAACCTCAGAAGAGCAATACAAAACAAGCGCAGGGGAAAGTTGGGCTCAAAGATCTGGCTGATTAACGACAACGCCCGGGCCCACACGGCAAATGCCACTCGTGAAGTTCTCGAATCTTCTAAGTGGGAGTTGTTTCCTCATCCGCCGTACAGTCCTGACCTGGCACCGAGCGACTTCCACTTATTCCCACCAATGAAGAAGTGGTTGGCTATGCAGCGTTTTGATGACGACGCACAGCTTCAAGAAGAGGTAACCACGTGGTTGAAGGCGCAGGCGGCCGAATTTTACGTCGAAGGAATTTCCAAGCTCGTCCATCGCTACGATAAGTGCCTTAATTTAAATGGCAGCTATGTAGAATAGTAGTATTTAAGTGTGGCTTTCATCTGTATATAATAAAAAAATTTCCAATACTTTATTTTTAATTCCAAAACGTAATGTACTTTGTGGATAGCCCTCGTAGTACCAGACTTGGTACCATTAACGTACAGAGTATGGGGTTGCGACGGGGCGGTTAAATAATAAAGAAGACGTGCGGTTGCAACGTTTTCACACGAATGTGCATATACAAATGTTGGTCAAAAATGTCATTGCAAATTTTGGCTCTCACGAGAGTCTCAGGGGATGATTTCCACACTTGGTGCATTAGTACACTTCCACACCCACGCATTTGTTACAGTTTTTGAATTAATTATTCACATAGACATAAGTAAAGTTTATGCTAGGGAACAAGAATCAGGCGATTATTAAATTAAAATCAGTTTTTCACGACACAGTTCAATCACTATTTATTGGCGTTGTCCTTTTCTTTCACACAATGAAATTATCACTGGTGAGACGGTTTACAGTTTTACTTTAATAGTAATTTGACTCCGAGCCCCCAATAGCAGTAGGCTGCTATAAACGAAAATTATTCAAATAATTCGAACAGAACCACAAGTCGCACTGTCATCTTTGTTCTAACAGTTTTGCCGCGAAATCACAGTTCGCCACATGTTCACTTACGACGATGTATACCTCGTAAATCGTACTCACACAAATTATCGTAGCACTTCCAGTTCACCAAATATATGCTTGCACACTTGCACTATTAAACAATACTCTTTGTCGAAATAAATCGGCGCGAAAAATTCTTACTCAAGGGACCACATGGGCCACCCACAAGTGGGGCTCGCTCGCCACCCAACGACTTTCCCTTGGCCAAGATGGCCACTCGCTTATATATAGGCTCGGACGTCTATCGCCCTGGTTATGCAAGTACCAGTCTCACCAGTTATGGTTACGAATTTTGATACATCCCTCGGCAGAAATAAGTTCACCATCGGAACCGCTCTAAAAAGTACATCTTTTTTACTATGTTACATTAATTTCTAGGATTATTCTATCTCCCGTAAATCAAGTTTTAGTTTTTGCAAAGTTTCGCCTCTTAGCGCAAATTTGTTTGTTGACATCTGTGCTGCAAAGTTTTTACACAGAACTGTATATGGCACCGTTTTTAGACGTAATCTATAGCGATCTGCACATTGCGCTGCTCAAAATCTTCATATCTATAATAATTAATTACTTATGGGCGATAAATGTTGTTAATAATTTGCAAACAATGAAAATTATTGCAACTTGAGTGTATAGTATAACTTAACTAGTTTAAAATACGTGTGATGCCACCCAAAATATTATATAGTGCCGTTCTTTACGTCATGAATTTTCTATAGAATTTTATAAACAATTTCCCCTCAAACTTTGTTTTCTGGTCTTCACGGGCTTAATTATTCATTAATCTTAACATATGACTACGGCACTCGATCTGCTATGACGAGAAGTTTTTAATGAGTGCTCTCTCATTCCTGTAACTTGTTATTTACTATTCTTATTAATCTTTCAGTATTCATGATATTAACCGAGTTTGAGGTTACTATAACTTTTGCGTCTCGTGACTTGAAATAAAGATCGATCTTTCAGAAGGTGCATATTGCTGTCCACAATCCACTGCCGCATCGCTCTTCACCGTAAGTTCCATAGTTTTCGCGTAATGTGCGAAAAACCAAACAATGCCCCAAACTGCAGGCCACGTGGCGATGGAGGCGTCCCACTGACCGTTGCAAATCTCGCGCGGGCGCGCCAAGCGCTTCCGCGAGTCACGCACCATGTAGCGCGCTCGCTCTCCACAAAGCAATCCTTGCATACTAGAAATATTCATCTAGTAACGGGGGTTTGTACCGTCACAGGGTGTATGATTTCCATGCGTGACAACGCCAACGTCCAGTCCCTACTATGGCCAACAGGTGCCGTGATCAGCCATCGTGATTCCTAGTCTCACACGTCTGACCAGTAGCAGTGCACTTGATCACGTGTCAACATGAGCTTGAATAAAAGGAGCAGGGCATTATTGGTGGAGCCCTATTACCAAAACAACAGTAATGCTGCTGCTGCTGCACTTCGAGAACATCGCCGGCTGAAAGGGTTATGGAAGGGTCCTCTTACTCCATCTGCTGTGCGGAGCGTGATGAAGAAGTACGAATCAACTGGAGAACTGGGCATCGCTCCGGGAAGAGGCCGACGACGGTTGCACACAGATCGTCAGGCAGTGTGCGTGCTGTGTCACGACAGTTGAACATCCCGTGGGTCCACTGTATGGAAGGCGCTTCGAACCATTCTCAAATGGTATCTGTACAAGATCCATATCGTAGAGCAGCTTGAACCACAGAACACACAACGACGTGTTGACTTCTCTCTCCACTTTCTCGCAAGGACTGAAGTTGATGAGGGATGGCCCTGGACCATCCTATGGACAGGCATTTTCCTCTGACGGGTGAGATGAACACACACAACTGCCGAGTGTGGGAATCTTCACCTCCAGTCACTGTGAACGTATGGTGTTGCTTCACAGCTACGTTCGTCATTGGCCCATTCTTTTTTGAACAGGTTGGCATCAAAGACCGAAGACGTGCAGTGTGACTGTCCAGCGTAACTGCGATATACTTCGACAGCGTGTCACACCTGCCCTGCAGGAGAGAGGCGCATTAAATTCAACAGTTTTCATGCAAAATGGGCCCCACCGCTCATCGCTCATGAAGTTCACCTGCTCCTCCGAAACACATTTGGAAACGGTCGAATTATCAGCCTATGGTTTCCAAATGCTTGGCTGGCACGATCACCTGATCTCACACCCTGTGATTTCTGATTTTGGGGCTTCGCGAAGGACAGGGTTTACCAGGGGAACATTCACACATGTGCTGGTCTGAAGTGCAGCGTATCAAGAGAGGTACCTACGAACATGCTTTTTCCTGCTGTGCAAAATGCAATCCTCCGCTTTCAGACTTTTCTGGACTCTGATGGTTGCCATATTGAGCCTCCCTTTTGTAGCAGTAATGGTGCCGGTATGTAATGGTATGATGCGCCGTAGCAGCACATTAAAAGTGTTTCAGTCGAAATTGATTCTGTATTATTTCTCTGCCCTATGTCCTTGATATTAATGCTACCCAGTTTGGTTCTCGTACGGTAATTATTTTCCGTGTTACAGAGCGTTATATAGGGAAAGTTTAATTATAACAACCTGGTGTGTTATAGCGGTGCTCTCCGTGGACATAGTTGTGTGTGAAATTGTGGTCGACAGGAGAAGAGCACCGTTGTCTGTGAGAGTTAACTATTGCCAGTAATAGATTCTACATATAGTCAAGGTTAAAATCATATCACGATTGATTAAATCATTCGTCCAACGTATTTCAGTAGCTTCCCTGAAAACTGGATCCCGGGTGGATTTTAACAAATGTTAAAATGTCGATAGTCTCGTAGGTCTTAGCGTGGCCTGCCTGAAAACACTGCTCGGTGACGGAAGATTTATCAGGTTATAGAAATCGGGTATAGCGTCAATGTTCCGCGCAGCGCACTTGACCTCTACGTAGTACGTCCGACATGGGACAGTCTGCACTGACAGGGATTAGTATAGACACCTGTCTGTTGTAGAATTACGTCACCCTCCACAGAGACGACGAGCGTGGCTATCTTTGGTGCTTTCTAACCTTGGCTTTATGTTTAGGGAGCGTACGACCTATTTCAGGATACAGATTCCCTGCGAACGGCAGTGAAACCATGGACTTCTTCAACATCTTGAGCAGAGCCCTTCGGCTTCAACTACAAAGCTTTGCGCAACATTCTTGGTGGACAGCCATAGCCTTCTGATTATCTGATGTTTTACTTTTTCCTATAGGTGGTCCTTATCAGTAAACATATGTGCCATGTGCACAAATGTACTGAGCGCAATTTGCGAAACAACATCCATCACAAAGGGCATGACGTTAGCACGTATCTCTGCCACCTGTGTAGTATTTCTTCCATTATCATGTGCCGCGTACGTGTGTTCAATTGCCTCGCCCTGCCGGCATGTGCGATTTACCGCCTATCGTTTCGGCTCAATCCGAAGATGACTGAAAGATTTACAGCTGAAATATTAGGAGCAAGCAGAGACCGGTTACTGCTGAATTCCCGCAATTTTGTGGTCTACTTTCACATGTCGTACGTCAATGAAGTCTTATTCGAACGCTCTTCCAGAATCATAGATAAAGTGCATAGCTACATTTAAAAAAAAATCGCTGATATACGTCAAAATTACTTGCTTACGTACGAAGATATCCCACGTTGTCCACCATAACTTAGCGAAAACCCACATCTTCCTATATTTACTCGTGCTGACCGGATTGGAAGCGGCCTGTCTTACCCGATTCATCCTGTATTAGGGCGTCAGTCCCACATTTTTGCAAAGAAGTGACTTTATTATTCATCTGAGGTACAGTTTCGCCAGAATAGTAATTCCAAGATTATTGCGAAAAAGAGAACACAAATTGCGTACAAACTTCAGTACCGGCAAAGAGTAGGCAGTATTCATAGGAACAGTCTCGCCACATTGAACAGTTTGACACACATTTCGGAATTTCTCGACCATCTGGCTCCGTTTCGGGAATCACACATCCAACAGACAAAAAAAAGTTATTGGAATCACACGTGCTGTTCCCACGTATACGGCAGCGAAACACGCAACAGGTAGGGAGCGATTCACTCCGACCCGTGCTAGGTACGATCGGAGGTAAAGCAGGAAGAGAGAGAAAGAGGATGCGCGACGAACGGAAGGCAGATAGCACGGAAGGGGAGGATTGGCATTTTAAACGTTCCGCGTAGCATTATTGCTTTCGACAGATACTGCTGGCGAAATATTGCACTGTGGTCAGGGCAGGCGGAGTACGGGGGGTGGGATGGGGGAACCCCCCACGAGTAGGCACGGCGCGAGGCCGATAACTCTCAGCTGTCATGTGCAAATCGACTTCTGCCCCGGCCAATGGGATGCGGCCGTAGGCGTGTCCTACCACTCGTCTTTTTCCGCGATCTTTTTGTCCCCCCCGACTTCGTCAGCCACCTCATCCCGCATTCGCTTCCATCGGCTCGTATGTATCGTCGTTGTTATTTTTCTCCTCCCCCGATGCACTGCGCATCCCAGGAAAAGTGCGGGCGCACTGCGGTCACGTGCTCTCGGTTTTCGTTAGGTTGGTAGCACTGGTGGAATCACTGTGCGCGCCTCCAGTCTGGTGTCTGTGCATTCCTGTACAGGTGTTGTTGCTCGCCTGTTAAATAGGACCGCTTTGAATCGCACAGCTGACATTAGGGAATCGCGTACTGTTGAAACTCTATTACGATTGCGACGTTTGGTGTTCTCGCAAAGCTGCAGAAATTACAACCGGAAGAGCCGTTGCGTCAAAGGAAATCGTCAACATCGCAGCTTCTCAACTGTGTAGTCGTGTGCAGCTATCACGTGTGATGTGTCTCTGCAAGTACAGGAAAGGGCAACGGTTTGTTAACGAACCATTATAGCACTCATAATCTTGAGATTTTTGTTTCTTTCCTTCGACTCATAAAATCGCTCGTAGATTTGGCGGTTCTCAAATGTCAAAGTCGGTAGCCAAGTAAATATTTTACCGGGTTACTGAAGATAGCGCTTTCGTAAATTTTCAGTGCTTTCTTATCTGTGTGCTACTATTGACCACAGTCGAGATTTCTGACATGTGGTCTGTCATATTTGGTAAACAAAATTTCAATCAATATATTTCCTGAAAATTGTTATTGTATCTAGCAACACTTCATGGGTATAACTTTAGAATAGAGGGCACTTCAGCTCAGTTTGCAGCGTTTACACTGACTTTACATAAGTTATTAATGGGTGAAAGTATGACATATTATATAATCAAGACATTATACGATGATGCTTCATATACAGGTGCTTGGTAAAGAGCATCATCTGAGCGTTCGTCGGTGACGTCGGGAAAATGTACCCGGATTTGAAAATTCTTGTCACTGTCTACTTCACAATTCCTTTTCTGGACAAAAGAGAAGATACATGAATTGGTAACATTCTAGCGAAAAAGCCATTTTCTCATAAGAAAATAATCTAATCTAGAACTTTTTAGAACCTACATTCTATTTAAGCCAACACAACCTTGCAGTGACAGTATTGATTGCTTATCGTTATTGGAATCCACTCAGACGGTCCGTTCTCGCAGTGATAACACAGACACTTGTGTGCCAGCCTCGTGTGTCGAGGTCAGGCCGGGAGCAGGTGTTTTGGAATTGCCTGTCGCTGATAGCATCGATGTGGGGAGACCCTGAGCCTAACAGAAAGGGTTACACACTGCAGATATTTTCTGAGCCTTAAACAGACGCTTTACTGAAGGTCACAGTCAAAACTGTGCCAGGAACACATTACACTAGAGCGTCTCGTTGGCGTAACCTACTGTTTCTCTTCTGTTTCTCAAGCTGATCATCGGCACGGTTTATAACGTCAAAGTCTCCTCTTGGTCGAGAGGCATAATTTTGCTGTAGAATTCACTGCAGCCACATCAGGTCCACTGTTGTCATTTCCTGTGCTCAGACCATAGTATCATTTTCAGGTGTACTACGCAATCTATAATTCAAAGCATGACATTCTAAATCGTTAACAATCTTCTCAAAGAAACTTGTTCTTTTATTTCTTGTACTGGATTTATAGAAAATAATTTTAAAGCCATTACTGTGCCTTCGATGCTATAATTTCAAGATTTCCCCTGTATGTAAAATTCAGTCGTGAGTTACCCATATGTTGTCCTGTTTATACTGCCAATTTCATTGAAACCAGATCTCAAAAATCGATTGGATAAGCGGCCACTCTTGATGAAAAGAAAACTATATGTGATAAAAGAATGAATTCTAGCCACGCTAAGTATACATTTTCATCGATAAATAACTTTTTTTGTAAAATATAGCTTGATTTGTATATCTCAACAGTTAGCCTCATTCGAGTGATTGTGCACTGAGATTGAGGTAGATCTGGATCCAATGAAGGAATAGTTTATCCAAGTGTCCACCAATTTTACAGTCTTCAAAGAAAAACTTTTTTCCACGGGTGCATGTACATGATGTACATGTACATCACTGGACTGCAGGCTGTTAACTGAAAACCACCACCAGTCTGTTTGTAAAAATGACCTCTTTCATGGCATACTGAAGTAGCTTTGAATTGAGGTCCTTTTGAACATCTCATTTGTGTAAGGGAAGAAATTATTACACAAGAGAAATTAGGACACATCTTTGTGTTACCAATTTCAACCAAATGGGTTTAATCAAGACGGTTCTAAGTACCTGGCTCTTGGACTGGTTTCCACGAGGATGTTATTCTGGAATACGCACACTTGTCCCTTATGTATCACTCAAGCTCTAGGTTATGAATGTTAATCTTCAATGGTACTAATATCATTCCTTCTGGAGAAAAAAAAACAGCTAACACAGTGTGGTTGTTGATACCTTGTCACAATTGACAAATAGTTGTAGAATCTACAGTCTTGTCGATACATCATCGGTTCATTTGTAGTCAATGAACTCTTAAATGTTCCTGGCGATATTACGAAAAGCAAATATAAACATTTTGAATGTTTCTGTAAAAGAGCAACAGTTTTAAGGATGATGATTTTATGATTGTCACCCCAAATGTTGTGGAGTCTTTTATGTCGTAGAACCAGCACCCTTCTTCAACATTAGCCATTACAAGTTTGGGTAACGAGCCTTAACCTCTGGCAGCAGTAATATTCGCAAAACGACCGATCACGAGGAGTAATCTGCAGCTCAGACAGCAACAGCTCGTTTCACCGTTTAGTCAGTACTGTGCGGTTGCCATCATAGGCCAATGGGATTCGGTCGCTGACGAGTACAGGCAGGTGTGAGATGATTCGGGATGCCGATCCCGATCACCAGAACGGAAAGCGTGCCGGCCAACCTGACGGCGTCCCGCTCGGCTGCTGCTGCGGCGTCGACGTCGACGTCGTCGGCGTCGCCGTCGGCGGGCGCGTCGGTCACTTCGGTGGCGGCGATGCCTGCGGAGGCGGCGGCCTCGCTGGCCATCAGCGCGGCGCTCAGCAACGACTTCGTGTCGCGCAACAAGCTGCAGGTGGGCGGCGGCTGGGGGCAGCTGCTGAGGAAGGCCGTGTGCACTTTGCAGAGGGGCAAGATCCCGCTGCTGCTGGCCGTCGAGGCGGGCAACCAGTCCATGTGCCGCGAGCTGCTGTCGCAGCAGACGGCCGAGCAGCTGCGCGCCACCACCGACAACGGCGACACCGCGCTGCACCTGGCCACCAGGCGGCGGGACGTCGACATGGTGCGCATCCTGGTCGACTACGGCGCCAACGTCGACATGCAGAACGTGAGTACCCGCTACCTGCTACCTGCTGCCCGCCTGCCTGCCCTGGCGCCACCTGCACCGAGCTGCTCGCACCACGCACCACTCTGGGTCGTGCGAAATGCACAAATGGAAGAGTACTCACTTGCACCACACTTCCCACTGCACGTTTGCGAGGAGGTTGGCTTCACCATCCGGTGTACATGTCTGAGATACGGCCTGGCCAGACAGAATGCGGCCTGGCCGTCCGGCCAGTGGCCTTGAACCGCAGCCGGCAGGCCGCACTGTTGAATATCTCGTTACTGTATGGCGGCGGTCACACAGAGTGCGGCTCTGACTCACCGGCATACGGCCTGCCGCACCGGCCGCCGCCGGGTTGTCACAGATTACAGATTCGCCGCAAGCCGGAGCGGGTGCTTGCCTCTGTTGGCCCACTCAACTGCTCTGTGGCCACATTGGAAGCAGTGACGTGAGGCGGTTTTTGTCTTGTAGCTCGTACTGCATGCATCATGGACGTAGAAAGACTTATAGAGGAGGTGAGACAATACAACTTTTTGTATGATACACGCGATCCTGATTTGGAGGTAGAATACTTTTGCCGTTGATATACTCTTGATAGAAAGCTGAATTCTCAGAAATAGTGTTGTCACTGTGACGTCCATAATTTCCAATATCAACTAGGCCCCTACTGTAAACTCGTAGTACGGATCAATGATCGCCAGGAGAAGCAGCAAAAAGAATTGCTTGTAACAGAACTGGCATGCACTATCCTTCGAGCATTTTAACCTGATATGCTTCCCGTCTATGCTTCCAAGGCAGTTCGGAAACCCCCAAAGTTCTAGAAATCCTTCTTCAGATTTCTTCCACATCTCTGTTGTAGGTGTAGGTAAATTCGTGGGTTGTAGAACAGTCCATATTGCCTGGCACACTTGTTTCACAATTTCTGGGACTGTTGAACGTCCTAACCGAAAAGAAACTGTCGCCTGTAGTCAAGTACGTTGAAAAGATTAAAATAAATTATGTCGATAGAACGAATAGATAAGTTAACGACCAAAGATATGTTTGTTTAAATTCAATGACAATGTTATGAATACAATGAAACAAAACAATCGATTAAGTAGAAAGTTCTCTCTAGCGGGACATACGGAACTAGACGTTACTATCGTTGGCTGTATTCGTAAACACTGCAGATAAATTTGTCACTCTACTCGTAACTACGTTGTGGGATAGCACTTTCTTCCGCCGAACCTTTCATACGATACAGCAAAACTGAAATGGAATGAATTATATGACTTCCGTTTAAAGCACAAAGAGGCCACAAATGGTAAAACTTACCTCAAACAAATGACTAGTCTGTGCCTTGTATCAATTGGCTTTCTCCAGTTTGTTGTGCGTTTCTCGGTGCCATATTTTATCAGGCGATGCAGTACCTCGAAACATTCTCGCGACATACGAAAATATTTGAAGAACCTATCTCCGTCAGACTCTAGATCAGTACACAGACGATGGTATTCTCCTAAGCTTTCTCTCTTGCTATTAATGTCGTGCACCCAACATCTCCTCTTCTCGGTGCCATTTCGTATCGCTAGTGCGAGCTACTCATTTCCTCGCACAAAGATAACGTGTCCCGCGTGAAGCTTCCAAATCGTCTAACGCCAACACAATCGCGCTACACATGCAAGCTCAATAATGGGGTTCGGCCCCTTCCACAGTGTAACACAGCTGACGCAGCAAGAGTCGCTGCGGCCGGCCGTCGCCTGTGTGGCGTCCCTGGCCGCTGTCTGGCCCGGCCTCCCGCTGCGCCGTCCGTCTCAGCGGCAGGCCGGATTCTGTCTGACCAGGCCTTTAACAAAACACAGATGAGGGTTAGAACTGTAATAGTGGCAATTACTTAGTTACTAGGGTCTTTCAATAAGTAATGTATAAATTGTGTGTCCCTTTGGAAGTCAGATCTGGAAGCTGGAGAGATCTGGAGAGATTGAATAAGAGTCTCTGATCTTTCTTTCCACCAACCTGTAGTCTTCTTAAGTTGAGTCCCCAGCGCAGAAGACAGCTCGTCGGACCCAGCGAGGTGGCGCAGTGGGTAGACACTGGACTCGCATTCGGGAGGACGACGTTTCAATCCCGGGGTCCGGCCATCCTGATTTAGGTTTTCCGTGATTTCCCTAAATCACTCCAGGGAAATGCTGGGATGGTTCCTCCAAAAGGGCACGACCGACTTCCTTCCCCATCCTTCCGTAATCCGATGAGACCGATGACCACGCTGTCTGGTCTCCTTCCCCAAAACAACCAACCAACAGCTCGTCGGTCGGGGCACCTTGTTCGGCGCCGGGTGGGCGGGTGGCCGAGCGGTTCTAGGCGCTACAGTCTGGAACCGCGAGACCGCTACGATCGCAGGTTCGAATCCTGCCTCGGGCATGGATGTGTGTGATGTCTTTAGGTTAGTTAGGTTTAAGTAGTTCTAAGATCTAGGGGACTGATGACCCCAGAAGTTAAGTCCCCATAGTGCTCAGAGCCATTTGAACCTTCTTCGGCGGAGGCTGTTACGCTGTCAATTCGAACCTGTCATTGTGCTTTTTCCAGGATGCATTTTCCCAGATTAGTCTCTGTAACTACAGAGGGCAAGATCTCTAGTACTGACAATGATGGTAGGCGACACTTCCATTAATGTACCATGCTTGGTTTCTTTTAAAAATAATCACAAATTTACACTGTCTTTTACAACACTCAACATAACCTTCTTAATTCTACGGTTACTTTTCCATCCAACTTCTGAAATATGATACACATGACCAGCTCTCCGGTACGCACTAGACAGAGTTTTTTGAAGGGGCTGCTCACTAAATTCCAAAATCCAATCTTCACCGAGGATGTAGGGCATATACACTCCTGGAAATTGAAATAAGAACACCGTGAATTCATTGTCCCAGGAAGGGGAAACTTTATTGACACATTCCTGGGGTCAGATACATCACATGATCACACTGACAGAACCACAGGCACATAGACACAGGCAACAGAGCATGCACAATGTCGGCACTAGTACAGTGTATATCCACCTTTCGCAGCAATGCAGGCTGCTATTCTCCCATGGAGACGATCGTAGAGATGCTGGATGTAGTCCTGTGGAACGGCTTGCCATGCCATTTCCACCTGGCGCCTCAGTTGGACCAGCGTTCGTGCTGGACGTGCAGGCCGCGTGAGACGACGCTTCATCCAGTCCCAAACATGCTCAATGGGGGACAGATCCGGAGATCTTGCTGGCCAGGGTAGTTGACTTACACCTTCTAGAGCACGTTGGGTGGCACGGGATACATGCGGACGTGCATTGTCCTGTTGGAACAGCAAGTTCCCTTGCCAGTCTAGGAATGGTAGAACGATGGGTTCGATGACGGTTTGGATGTACCGTGCACTATTCAGTGTCCCCTCGACGATCACCAGTGGTGTACGGCCAGTGTAGGAGATCGCTCCCCACACCATGATGCCGGGTGTTGGCCCTATGTGCCTCGGTCGTAAGCAGTCCTGATTGTGGCGCTCACCTGCACGGCGCCAAACACGCATACGACCATCATTGGCACCAAGGCAGAAGCGACTCTCATCGCTGAAGACGAAACGTCTCCATTCGTCCCTCCATTCACGCCTGTCGCGACACCACTGGAGGCGGGCTGCACGATGTTGGGGCGTGAGCGGAAGACGGCCTAACAGTGTGCGGGACCGTAGCCCAGCTTCATGGAGACGGTTGCGAATGGTCCTCGCCGATACCCCAGGAGCAACAGTGTCCCTAATTTGCTGGGAAGTGGCGGTGCGGTCCCCTACGGCACTGCGTAGGATTCTACGGTCTTGGCGTGCATCCGTGCGTCGCTGCGGTCCGGTCCCAGGTCGACGGGCACATGCACCTTCCGCCGACCACTGGCGACAACATCGATGTACTGTGGAGACCTCACGCCCCACGTGTTGAGCAATTCGGCGGTACGTCCACCCGGCCTCCCGCATGCCCACTATACGCCCTCGCTCAAAGTCCGTCAACTGCACATACGGTTCACGTCCACGCTGTCGCGGCATGCTACCAGTGTTAAAGACTGCGATGGAGCTCCGTATGCCACGGCAAACTGGCTGACACTGACGGCGGCGGTGCACAAATGCTGCGCAGCTAGCGCCATTCGACGGCCAACACCGCGGTTCCTGGTGTGTCCGCTGTGCCGTGCGTGTGATCATTGCTTGTACAGCCCTCTCGCAGTGTCCGGAGCAAGTATGGTGGGTCTGACACATCGGTGTCAATGTGTTCTTTTTTCCATTTCCAGGAGTGTATTATTACCACCAACTTTCGAATCGCGTAATTATCACGATTCAAAGATAAGGGAAATAAGGGCTCGTACTGAGGCGTTCAGACAGTCATTTTCCCCTCGCGCGATTCGCGAGTGGAACAGAAGGGAGGAAATATGACTTTGGCGCGGATTGTGCCCTCCGCCACACACAGCTTGGTGGCTAGCGGGGTATATATGTACATGTGGATATGTAGATGAGTGAGTATTACATACTCACAACTAAGTTACTCCCGATGTAGAGTACAACATGTCCAGCTCTCTGAAGAACACCCGAAACAGAGTGACTATGACATATTCACATCTAAGTAATGCACAATCAGATACATGTCCGGCCACCCGGAACGCTCGAAACAGAGGACTAGCGCAGCTGAAGTACTTAGTCTTCCAGGCGCGCCAAAGCGACCCTATGGTGTCCGAAGCATTTCGGTTGCAATGTCGCTACTCTTATGTTTCTCAAAACTACTGACATTCAATAAACAAAAACGATAGACTCGCAGAGTAACCATGAGAGATTGTCATACTAAAAACTGGGTTAAATACAGTGAAAAGTAAATGAATTATTAATAAGAGAAGTTAGGCGTTTTGGCACCTAGCACTCGAACGTGCCGACCAATCACAAGCAAGTTCAGTACAGTTGGCGGACTCTCCCACGGGACTGGTACACACTGTACCCTCTGTCGTCTCTCGTACCTCACTCCACTTTTGTACCATGTGGTACTTCACGTGTATGAAGCTGCATCAAGGCGACCTTCTAGCAAAATAAAATACAGGCGGCCACAGCCAGATATATCACAAATTCACCACATTAAAAAAAAAGAAAGAAAGCCATTAATGTACACAGACAAACGTCCTTGTTGTTGCTTCACATCTGATGTTTGTCCTGTGCGCTGGTGAAGCTTCGAACCGTTCTGGTAGACTGCAGAGCCGTAGTACGACGTCAAAATGGCGTCTACACACGACTCACGTTACAAGCAGCGTGCTGTTACTAAATTCTTTTGTGCAGAAAAAGAAACCGTGGGGAACATCCATAAACGTTTGTGTGCAGTGTAAGGCGATGCTGCAGTTGATAGGAGTGCAGTTGGGCGATGGGTAAGGAAAGTTACAGCCTCAGGAAATGGAGAAACAGAGCTCCACGGTCAGCAACGCTCGGGACGTCCTGTCACAGCCACTGCTCCAGATATGCTTAATCTACATCTACATCTACATTTATACTCCGCAAGCCACCCAACGGTGTGTGGCGGATGGCACTTTACGTGCCACTGTCATTACCTCCCTTTCCTGTTCCAGTCGTGTATGGTTCGCGGGAAGAACGACTGTCTGAAAGCCTCCGTGCGCGCTCTAATCTCTCTAATTTTACATTCGTGATCTCCTCGGGAGGTATAAGTAGGGGGAAGCAATATATTCGATACCTCATCCAGAAACGCACCCTCTCGAAACCTGGACAGCAAGCTACACCGCGATGCAGAGCGCCTCTCTTGCAGAGTCTGCCACTTGAGTTTGTTAAACATCTCCGTAACGCTATCACGGTTACCAAATAACCCTGTGACGAAACGCGCCGCTCTTCTTTGGATCTTCTCTATCTCCTCCGTCAACCCGATCTCGTACGGATCCCACACTGATGAGCAATACTCAAGTATAGGTCGAACGAGTGTTTTGTAAGCCACCTTCTTTGTTGATGGACTACATTTTCTAAGGACTCTCCCAATGAATCTCAACCTGGTACCCGCCTTACCAACAATTTTATATGATCATTCCACTTCAAATCGTTCCGCACGCATACTCCCAGATATTTTACAGAAGTAAGTGCTACCAGTGTTTGTTCCGCTATCATATAATAATACAATAAAGGATCCTTCTTCCTATGTATTCGCAATACATTACATTTGTCTGTGTTAAGGGTCAGTTGCCACTCCCTGCACCAAGTGCCTATCCGCTGCAGATCTTCCTGCCTTTCGCTACAATTTTCTAATGCTGCAACTTCTCTGTATACTACAGCATCATCCGCGAAAAGCCGCATGGAACTTCCGACACTATCTACTAGGTCATTTATATATATTGTGAAAAGCAATGGTCCCATAACACTCCCCTGCGGCACGCCAGAGGTTACTTTAACGTCTGTAAACGTCTCTCCGTTGATAACAACATGCTGTGTTCTGTTTGCTAAAAATTCTTCAATCCAGCCACACAGCTGGTCTGATATTCCGTAGGCTCTTACTTTGTTTATCAGGCGACAGTGCGGAACTGTATCGAACGCCTTCCGGAAGTCAAGAAAAATAGCATCTACCTGGGAGCCTGTATCTAATATTTTCTGGGTCTCATGAACAAATAAAGCGAGTTGGGTCTCACACGATCGCTGTTTCCGGAATCCATGTTGATTCCTACATAGTAGATTCTGAGTTTCCAAAAACGACAGGATACTCGAGCAAAAAACATGTTCTAAAATTCTACAACAGATCGACGTCAGAGATATAGGTCTATAGTTTTGTGCATTTGCTCGACGACCCTTCTTGAAGACTGGGACTACCTGTGCTCTTTTCCAATCATTTGGAACCTTCCGTTCCTCTAGAGACTTGTGGTACACGGCTGTTAGAAGGGGGGCAAGTTCTTTCGCGTACTCTCTGTAGATCGTGCAGATGCCATTATTCGGCGCATCCCAACTCGACAATTGGCTCTACAGTTTTCTGTCAGTATTCGGAAGTACGTCTGCAATGACGGAGACTCTCGGATATTCAAAAAGGTGCTCACGATGGGTACCCCGAATGCTCACAGCGAACCATAAGATTCAAAGAAACGTAATTTTATGTGAATTGTTGGAGCGTTTTGAGAGCGACAGAGAGGCCTTTCTGTCGCGGATCGTTACGGAGGACGAAATCTGGGTGCACCACCTTGCGCCGGAAACAAAAAGGCATCACCCTCATTCACCACAAAACAAGAACTTCAAGACAGCGCCCTCTGCCGGAAAAGTCATGGTCAGTGTCTTCCGGGATTGTGATGGCGTCATTCTCGTGGATGGGATGCCAAGAGGGTCAACCATCAATTCAGAGGCATACACGAAGACTATAAACTCGAGAACAGTTTCCGACGTGTTCGATCGGAGAAGAATCCAGCAGAAATATTGCTCCAACACGATAATACACGCCCACACACAAGTCTGAGAAACAGGGAACACATCGCCAAATTGGGTTGGAAATCACTGCCTCATCCACCCTACAGTCCAGACCTGGCACCCTCGGACTTCCATCTCTTTGGGCCTCAGTGGCCGAACGGTTCTAGGCGCTCAGTCCGGAGCCGCGCGACTGCTACGGTCGCAGGTTCGAATCCTGCCTCGGGCATGGATGTGTGTGATGTCCTTAGGTTTGTTAGGTTTAAGTAGTTCTAAGTTCTAGGGGACTTATGACCTAAGATGTTAAGTCCCATAGTGCTCAGAGCCATTTGAACCTTTGGGCCGCTTAAAGATTCTCTGCGGGGAACACACATCGAAGGTGACGAGAGCGTCACTCATGCAGTAAAAATATGGCTACGCGTACAGGACAAGAGGTTTTACCAGCAGGAAATACATGCCCTTTCACAATGTTGACGAACGGCCATAAAACGTGATGGAGACTACTTAGAAAAATAGGTCATGGACAAGACATGTTGATGTATATTGTCACCAAATTCTGACTCATAACAATAAATATGTTCTGAGAAAAAAACGTGGGGCATTACTTATTGAACGACCCTCGTAGAACTTATGCAAAATAGATATAGGTATCAAAGTTTTGCTGTACTTCAGACTAGTCACCCAGCAGTGTGTATAAGCATTACCAGTTTTGTCAAAGTGGTAAGACAGCCTCAGCAGCGCCACTTGTGTTGGCAGTGCGACCAGAGCTGTCTCTGTAAGAGTTACGAAGCAAATGCCACGAAGTGCTTCCTGCGATTTAGGAATCAAGCTAAAGCCGCTGGGGTTTCAGTCTGGGGAGTGTGGTGAGTGGTACAGCACTTCCCAGCCATATCGATCGAACAAATGACTCACAACTTGCACTATATGCACCCGAGTATTGTCCTGGAGTATGATGGGCAGGCCCTGTAGAAAGCGTCACTGCTTCTTTCTCTAAGCTGGTCGCAGGCTGTGTTCCAAAAATCAACAGCTTAGAGGAAGAAGCAGTGACACTTTCTACAGGGCCTGCCCATCATATTCCAGGACAACACTCGGGTGCATACAGTTCAAATTCTGAGTCATTTGTTCGATCGATATGGGTGGGAAGTGCTACACCACCCACCGTAATCTCTGAACTTGAGCCGTTTTGATTTGAGCTTTGTTCCTAACTTGAAGAAAGCACTTCTTGGCATTCTCTTGAGAGATTCGTCAGGCAGTACACCACTCCACTCGGACAATCAACAAAATTGTAGTTGCTAAGGGAATTTTGTGACTTTCTCATCACCGGTAATGCATCATACACAATACTGGTCACTACTTAGAAGGGGACTAAAACTGTGAAACCTGTGTGTATTTGGTATAACATGTAAATAAATATGATGGAATGTGAAGAAATAAATTAGAATTTGTGCCACGGCCAGGAGTTGAAACCAGGTCGCCTTCTATTTTACGCAGGAATGCTGACCATTACACCAGCACAGTACTGTGGCTGCACAGATTAGCCACGTCCAGATAAGCTGAAGATATGAAGTTTGTGTCTGGAAGGGCATTGGACTTGGGTAGTCCATAGAGCGATGTTAGCGACAGGGCTGTCTGCGGTGGTGTAATGGTCAGCGTTCTTGCCTACTATGGAAAGAGACATCAGTTCAAATCCTGGCCGTGGCACAAATTTTGATTCATTTCTTCAGCTTCCATCATTATCGTAGATAAAGATGAGACTTAAATGTCTCGGCGAAAATTGTAAGGTGTAAATAAATACACTCCTGGAAATGGAAAAAAGAACACATTGACACCGGTGTGTCAGACCCACCATACTTGCTCCGGACACTGCGAGAGGGCTGTACAAACAATGATCACACGCACGGCACAGCGGACACACCAGGAACTGCGGTGTTGGCCGTCGAATGGCGCTAGCTGCGCACCATTTGTGCACCGCCGCCGTCAGTGTCAGCCAGTTTGCCGTGGCATACGGAGCTCCATCGCAGTCTTTAACACTGGCAGCATGCCGCGACAGCGTGGACGTGAACCGTATGTGCAGTTGACGGACTTTGAGCGAGGGCGTATAGTGGGCATGCGGGAGGCCGGGTGGACGTACCGCCGAATTGCTCAACACGTGGGGCGTGAGGTCTCCACAGTACATCGATGTTGTCGCCAGTGGTCGGCGGAAGGTGCACGTGCCCGTCGACCTGGGACCGGACCGCAGCGACGCACGGATGCACGCCAAGACCGTAGGATCCTACGCAGTGCCGTAGGGGACCGCACCGCTACTTCCCAGCAAATTAGGGACACTGTTGCTCCTGGGGTATCGGCGAGGACCATTCGCAACCGTCTCCATGAAGCTGGGCTACGGTCCCGCACACCGTTAGGCCGTCTTCCGCTCACGCCCCAACATCGTGCAGCCCGCCTCCAGTGGAGTCGCGACAGGCGTGAATGGAGGGACGAATGGAGACGTGTCGTCTTCAGCGATGAGAGTCGCTTCTGCCTTGGTGCCAATGATGGTCGTATGCGTGTTTGGCGCCGTGCAGGTGAGCGCCACAATCAGGACTGCATACGACCGAGGCACACAGGGCCAACACCCGGCATCATGGTGTGGGGAGCGATCTCCTACACTGGCCGTACACCACTGGTGATCGTCGAGGGGACACTGAATAGTGCACGGTACATCAAAACCGTCATCGAACCCATCGTTCTACCATTCCTAGACCGGCAAGGGAACTTGCTGTTCCAACAGGACAATGCACGTCCGCATGTATCCCGTGCCACCCAACGTGCTCTAGAAGGTGTAAGTCAACTACCCTGGCCAGCAAGATCTCCGGATCTGTCCCCCATTGAGCATGTTTTGGACTGGATGAAGCGTCGTCTCACGCGGTCTGCACGTCCAGCACGAACGCTGGTCCAACTGAGGCGCCAGGTGGAAATGGCATGGCAAGCCGTTCCACAAGACTACATCCAGCATCTCTACGATCGTCTCCATGGGAGAATAGCAGCCTGCATTGCTGCGAAAGGTGGATGTACACTGTACTAGTGCCGACATTGTGCATGCTCTGTTGCCTGTGTCTATGTGCCTGTGGTTCTGTCAGTGTGATCATGTGATGTATCTGACCCCAGGAATGTGTCAATAAAGTTTCCCCTTCCTGGGACAATGAATTCACGGTGTTCTTATTTCAATTTCCAGGAGTGTAGTTGCCACTATTAAAATTCCAGTCCTTGTATTTTTACAAACCTGTGGCGTCTGGAATGGCCTGGAAAGAAGAAAAGCCGCCTGTAGGTCACCACTGACGACTCTTCAACGTCTCGTCCGCAGCATCTGGTAAGAGAGGCCACTCCAGCACTGCCCCATGAAGCAGAGCTGCCCAGTGTTGCCTGACGGCTTACTCGTGGGCAGGTACAGCTGGCACAGCACTACGGCATGTGACTTCCGCATGCCTGAACCTCCCCCCCCCCCCCACACCTCTGTCTGCGGATGCGATGCCAAGACAGTACCGCCCACCACTGCCTGCGGGTGCACGGCTGCCAGTGAATGGGCACATCAACTGCAGCAGCCCATTCCCAAGAACTGGGTGGAGTGAAAGCAGCATTCGTGAACTGTGTTCGTGTTTTCTGACTCAGTTTTATCACACAAACGTTTTTATTGAACCATTTCCATGTTACATTTACTATCGCTTTAGATTTTTTTTGGTCGCCAGGATATTAGTGACAATGGTGGCTGTGACAGATCTTGCAGTCTTCCACCAAAGACAAATGGACACTGATCGATTTGTCAGAGAATTCAAGACAGCAGTTGTTGACGTAACAAGGGTATTTACAGTAGAACATAAAAAGTCATTACAAAATTTAAACGCAAGAGAAAACGTCCCCTCCTAAAACAAACTGCTTAATTTATTTTGGTGTACTTAGCACAATAAATTAATTTGCAAGGTGTACCACTAGAATAATTATGTTTATAAGTATATCTCAAGTAATTATATTCTATACATTCAGAATTACAAACCAAATGGAAAAGTATAACAAATGAAATAGCGTCAAATGTCCGAACAGAAATTTCTTTACGAGGACGCTAAGCATGATAGCGCACATCTAATGCAGGCATATATATATATATATATATATATATATATTGTCACGTAGAAGAAGGTGTAATTAGATGAATGACGAACACTAACTTCAGTTAACGAAGGTTTATTCGGCTCTTCCACATACAAGAGCGAGAAGCGAACTGCCTCCGGCCAGAACACATACGGCGTATATACAGTTACAGAACATTCCAGTACAATGATTCTTGACATTTGTGGATACTTCTAGAATGTACTCGAACCGAATACAGAAATTCAAATTTTACTGTTCAGGTGAGTTTTGAACTCGCAACCCTCCATACAACAGTCTCGTATTATAACCACTACGCCACGGTTTCTAAATTTTGAAGTTTGTGGACATGAGAGAAAGCAGTGAAACCTCCTACTTTTGAAGATTCGCAGTGATCCAAAGGTGAATTATATAAAAGGGAAAATAAAGATTAATCAGGTTGCCCACAAATTCTTGCTAAGTGGAAAAATCCATGGGGCAGTAGGCAGCTGAGTCAACGAAACTGTACATAGGTAAATAGTAGTTTCTTATCAAAAACCAGCTGAACACTTCGTAATTAGTAAAATACACAATTTAACAGTGGGATCGCTGACGAATAGTAAATAAAAAAGTTAAACAAAAGTCTCACCACACCAATAAATGCAATACTCAAAATGCATGTATGCAACGTACAAATAAAAGAAAGTACTAAGATTGCCGCATGTCGGCAGACACAAAATAAAATATCCTTCGTTTTGTCACAAAAATAATTTAAAATTATATCCTGGTGAGGAAAGGATTATTAGTTGGCTTACAGTGTTGCCCTTTACAATTACAGAACAAGAACATCAGCTGATCAAACAAATAACTAAACTTAATTACAACACAAATGGCTTAAGGCACAATGATAAATACCTATCACAGCGAAGCCCCAGACAGTTAAATTTTACATACAAATTTTATTAATAAACATGTTGCCTCATCCCTAAAGACCAGCTTACAGCACCACTGACCAATCTTAACAAAAGTATCACTATTCCACAAATTTTAATGACATTTAAGACACATACAGGGTAAAATAATCAGCAGCCGATGGTCACGCAACGGGTGGAGATGCTTCAGGATTTACAGGAAATTTGGTTAAGAACCAAAAAGCCCCATCAGTAATCACTTTAAAGGACCTTAGGCTAACGTCCAAACACGCTTTTGTGGGCAGGCCGGCTATTAGGCTTACAAACACAGAGAGACTCACGACGCAGTGGCGATCATAAACATCACGAACAAGGCGTAAAGTTTGTAAGAACTTCACGGCAAATTGTCCAAAACATAGAGATTGATTCAAATGGCCCAACCAGACTTGTACTAGAAGTCGCCTCTAGATGCTGTTGCTTGGATTTACTTAAGCAGGATTTAAAAGGAATCAGATACAGTAAATCCTAAAAAAAAGCACTCCGTCTTCAGGCCACGAGTGGCCTACCAGGACCATCCGACCGCCGTGTCATCCTCAATGGAGGATGCGGATAGGAGGGGCGTGTGGTCAGCACACCGCTCTCCCGGTCGTTACGATGGTATTCTTGACAGAAAGCCGCTGCTATTCGGTCGAGTAGCTCTTCAATTGGCATCACGAGGCTGAGTGCACCCCGAAAAATGGCAACAGTGAATGGCGGCCTGGACGGTCACCCATCAAAGTGCCGACAACGCCCAACAGCGCTTAACTTCGGTCATCTCACGGGAACTGGTGTATTCACTGCGGCAAGGCCGTTGCTTTACAGTAAATCCTAAGGGAAACTAATTATAAATATAAAGGCTTCCTGACCACTTCCACACACAAATGAAACATGGAACGCCAAAGTAAGGCAAACACTTAATTTCAGGTGTTTACAGTTAAGTAAACAACGGCGGTAGCCAATAAAATACACACAAAAAATAAGCGAAGTCAACACAAAGGGCAAACAAACAAATCAAAATATAATTATTAAAAATGTGTGGAAACTTGTGGTTAGGTCTTATGGGACCAGACTGCTAAGATCATCGGTTCCTAAGCTGATGCACTACTTGATTTAACTTAAACTAACTTACGCTAAGAACTACACACACGCCCATGCCCGAGGGAGGATTCGAACCTCCGGCGGGGGATATAATTATTACACAGGTGTCTAGTTCAGCAAGCAACTGACAACAAATAATGCTGATTTACTAGAATCAGCTGGGCTGCTGTCTTATCAGAATAGATATCTTTTCCACAAATGTACGAGGGATTTACGTTACCAAGAATCTACATCTACATCCATACTCCGCAAGCCACCTGACGGTGTGTGGCGGAGGGTACCTTGAGTACTTCTATCGGTTCTCCCTTCTATTCCAGTGTCGTATTGTTCATGGAAAGAAGGATTGTCTGTATGCTTCTGTGGGCTCTAATCTCTCTCATTTCATCCTCATGGTCTCTTCGCTAAATATACGTAGGAGGGAGCAATATACTGCTTGACTCTTCGGTGAAGGTATGTTCTCGAAACTTCAACAAAAGCCCGTACCGAGCTACTAAGCGCCTCTCCTGCAGAGTCTTCCACTGGAGTTTATCTATCATCTCCGTAACGCTTTCGCGATTACTAAATGATCCTGTAACGAAGCGCGCTGCTCTGCGTTGGATCTTCTCTATCTCTTCTATCAACCCTATCTGGTACGAATCCCACACTGCTGAGCAGTATTCAAGCAATCGACGAACAAGCGTATTGTAACCTACTTTGTTTCCGGATTGCATTTCCTTAGGATTCTTCCAATGAATCTCAATCTGGCATCTGCTTTACCAACGATCAACTTTACAAGATCATTCCATTTTAAATCACTCCTAATGCGTACTCCCAGATCATTTATGGAATTAACTGCTTCCAGCTGCTGACCTGCTCTGATCTGATGAAAACCGCAAGACCAACGAAAACATACAGTGACGCAGATTTCCAGGTTCGCTCCTCAAGTCAATAAACAAGCTATAAAATAATGGCTAATCTGTCCTTCAAAATGCACACATAAACAGAACTGAACATTATTCTAGTAAAATACAAGAGACCATGAATAAAAGAAGGCTGGCAAGCACTGAATAGGTAAAACGCCACACAAGTAGCTTACAGCAGAATCTGGATAGTAAGCACGGACCTGAGCACACAATCAACTACACGTCTTCACTTGCAACAGAATATTGGCGGAACGACCGCAAATACCAGTTAGATCCGAAAGGAATCAAGATGCAGTGGGTCAGACATCAGTTAAGAACATAATTGGTTCCCATTACAGAAGAGGGCTCACCATAAAGTCCACAACACTGTAACGTTGTTGCTTTAATTTGTTCTGAAAGCGGTGCTGATAGACAATAAAAGCGGGTTAAAAGCTGTGAGCTGTCTGGGGAAGTTAACCTTGGCTTACTGCGCAACTGTTTCACCAGGTATCCAGTCTAGCTTACCAAATTCCCAACCAGACTAACATTAATTATAATCTTTTAATAGTCATACGACATCCAGTGATATATATATATATATATATATATATATATATATATATATATATATATATATATGTAAGAGAATTTAAATAAAAAGAAATAAATCAGTTTATATTTGGAAATTTATTTTAACATTGATCATTGAAATTTCATCATATTAAACTTGATTCATAACTAAACTGGTGCCTTATTTAGGATTGTGAAAATGTGAGATTGTAATCTTACGGAACACATCAAATATGGAACCAAGATTGGGAGACTGCATACAACACTGCATTCATAACACACGAAGAACGTTGAAACATATGCAAGAGGAAATTAACCACAACCAACCGATTCAATTTTCACCCAAAGAAGTTACGTTCGTAGCGCAATCCTGTCCGTCATGAAATTACCACACACTGGTATACTGAATTCATACTAACTCTCTGTGAAATCTTCCCGAAAAGAATAGCTGATGCTTACACCAGATGCTTCACGTGGTCAACTTGGTTTACACAAAGAGTGTAACCCCACAATAATTTTTATAATTAAAATAAATTACATCGAAACGCAATTTACTAAAGAAAAACCTCGAACTGGTTACTATCGTCTTACTATTA
The DNA here is from genome assembly GCF_023864275.1 of Schistocerca cancellata. Classification (NCBI taxonomy): domain Eukaryota; kingdom Metazoa; phylum Arthropoda; class Insecta; order Orthoptera; family Acrididae; genus Schistocerca; species Schistocerca cancellata. The sequence continues at coordinate 556,436,516 of NC_064632.1, forward strand.
ACCTGATGGGTCAAACAATTGTATAAGCACGTGGTACTGGTCTCACAAAGTACACCCCACGTGCGTTGAACATAAAGAAAAGTTGCTATATTGAAAAATATTGTCAAGACGAGACGTTATAATCTCACGCACATTCGCATTTAAGATTGATGATCTTAGTTAGAGTTACTGATCAACACGTGGTTCCACTTTACTCACAAAGTAGTGACAAAGCAACTACCGGAAGATATTCTGAATTTCACACGCGAATTACACTGCGTTGCAATTTAAGATAACATTAGATATTTCAGAGCTAAACCTGAAATAAAGGTGATTAAATTTTCAGTTAGGCTGAACTTAAGAAATCCATTGTCCTACGGACTTAGCAGACACGCGCTTAGCCGGAGATCTTACCACTTCAGACGCTCGCCGCGGAAGACTGCCGTGGTCCTTTCCAGAGGGTGGCTCACAAATACAAACGGAAGTGGCCAGAGGAGCAGCTTCCTATACCAACATGACAAGGGACGGACAGGACCATACTAAGAATAGAAACCTCTCTGCTTTTAGAAAGCGTAGCTACCTGTTCCGACGTTGGTCCTACTGCTCTCTAGCAGACAGGCTTGTCTGCTACCCTCAAGCATGCAACTAGAAATACATTTGCTCATTCATCCTCTCACACAGAAGGGAAGGCGGATGACAGTATCTTATCATATACAGTATATAAAAGAAAGCGGATGTAGGTTCCGTATGAGACTGTGTGACATGAATTACATATAAACTGTGTTTTAAAGTGTAGTAGTGTGACAGATCGTTCTTGTTTGTGTGTAAAAGTAACACGTTCCACTACTCAGTCTCCTCCCAGATAGAAACGCCACAGTAAATTTAGAAGAGGAATTTATGCCGTAAATGACAACACATTTAAGAAATTAACATGAAAGGAATCCAGCAGAGACCTTTCAATACAGGCAGACAAGGACTGATGACCCTGTAGTTTGGTCCCTTTATCACTCAAACCAACTAATAGGCACACAACGGTTCCCTGAGCAGGTTCGCTTCCTTGAGCGGTCGAGTAGCTGACACAAACTCTAACCGGAGCCATAGCTCCAATAACACTCCACAGGCTAGGTTTATACCTTCCAGCTACGTTCAACCCAGTGAAGCACTCTCAGGCCCTAGATAGAACTGGACCTCCAAATCTCCACACTGCTGATAGCAAGTGCCTTCTCTTTTGCTTGCTGCACGTGCTGCTGTATCGCCATCCGCCAGTCTCACGTGCCCTACAGTTGGCGATCGTCCTCCAGTTACCTAGCTATGAGGCAGGAACATAAACACAGCAGAGGCTACCGACACTGAGTGCTGAGGATGTTCACGTGCATCACATAATCCTCCTCCCCCATTCTCCCCCATTAAGCTGGTACCGGCAGAGGCAGCAGCGGCAAGGTATGAGGGGATTCCCCAGCATCCTGGTTCCAGTGGCGACCTTCAGCTGGCTGATATGTCCCTTGGTTAATTTACTGGTGCAAAGGTCCTGGATCAGGATACTCACTGGGGAAGTGATTTGAACCACTTTGTGCGCTCCTACAAACAGTGGAAACATCTTACATCCAAACCTCCGGATGTCAGACACCCGGATCGGTACCAGACGTTGTGTGTCGATAGACAATGAAGCAAAACACGGATTTAGTTCGTACTGTGTGCTGTCGTCCAGTAGAATATGCGTAAACGCTAATTAGAAGTAACACAGGACTACGGAGTGCAGGCAAACCATTTCTGTGAGTTCCAAATGCGAAGATGTCTGGTAGGTGAATTGGTAGAACGTCAGATCGTTGTACTAAAGATCATGAGTTCGACACCCACTGATAGAGATTTTTTTAACAGATTACGCGTGAAATTGTGTGGGAGAACATTTTTATGCCATGTAAGAGGACTTTTCAGAGTTTGTAGCAGTGTTCCTTTGGGAGTCTGCTTTCGCTTCTTTAGTTGAAAGAAGCAAACCCATTGGGTACATTTGCATGAATAGGTGTCCTGTTATCTATACAAATGTACGCTATAGGTTTGCAGCTTTCAGCTAATGACGCGAAAGCAGACTGCCAAAAGAACATTGCTACAAACTCTTTTACATGGCATAAAAATTTGCTTCCATGTAACAATTTCACGTGTAATCTGTTAAAAAATCACTATCTGTGGATTTCGGACTTGGGACCTTCAGTACGACAATCTTACACTCTAACAACTTTTTTATGTCATTTCGTTCCTTATTGGTTGTTGTATTTGTTCCGGGCGGACGTCCCATTACGCTTGTTCAGTTTCATCGTTGATCCATTAACTGAGTTATTTTATTACAGTGGGCAGCTAACCCTCTGACCGAACACGCTGAGCTACAGTGCCGGCGCCAGCTCACCTCCCAGAGAACTTCACATTCATATTTCACAGATGTGGTTTGTGTATACCCCGTAGTTCTGGTGTTACTTTTAATTACCTTTTACGCATCTTCTACTGAACGACAGCGCACAGCACGAACTAAATCGGTGTTTTGGTTGATACTCTATCGACACACAAGGTTTGGTACCGACACTAAGATGTGTCTGACATCTGGAGGTTTAGGTGTTAGAAGTGAGCCATATCCCTCCCCCTAGCCCTCCCCCACGCTTCGTGCCAGATATTACTTCAAGTACACTCGGTCTCATGGTAGTAACGAGTTCGGATGTCTCTTCTTGTTACATCCAACATTGTCACTCTGGTGTGCAGGCTGTATGTTCTCTCTTGCAGAGTCCCAGGTCTTCTTCATGACTATATGATCATTATCTTCAGGAAGGCGATCATTAATCGACTGCAGGTTGGAAAGTGGCGCGTTAACAGGGAATGTGAACATAAATTTGGAGAGAGTGGTCCTATGCGTTTCATGCATGGCTGTGTTTAAGGCCAAATTAGGCCACCCTATGGATTAATCCAACTACGTCTGCGAGTTCCCGTGGTAGATTATCAAGGTCAACTTTAGATTGTGTTTCACACACTGCACAAAGAAGGGTTGTGGGTACCAGGGGTAGTGGTTAGCCGACCACGGTGGTCTAGCGGTTCTAGGCGCTCAGTCCGGAACCGCGCGACTGCTACGGTCGCAGGTTCGAATCCTGCCTCGGGCATGGATGTGTGTGATGTCCTTAGGTTAGTTAGGTTTAAGTAGTTCTAAGTTCTAGGGGACTGATGACCACAGATGTTTAGTCCCATAGTGCTCAGAGCCATTTTTGGTAGTGGTTACATGCGAAATATCAAGGGTGAAGCAAAATCTTTTAAATTACAGGACTCAAAAGCTGGCACATTGTCGCTAATCAGACGTTTTGGGGTGCAAGGATAGAGGAAATATGACTTCGATTTTGTATCCCGCCTGGAAGGCGGCGCGTGGGTCTGCTCCTGTAATTAAGAGGGTAGGCCGAATGCAGGAAGCTAGGAGGAGCAGGTGAGGTGGAACTCGCGATACTGCAATTAAAGTACGAGGTGCATTCAAGTGCTAAGGCCTCCGATTTTTTTTCTAATTAACTACTCACCCGAAATCGATGAAACTGGCGTTACTTCTCGACGTAATCGCCCTGCAGACTTACACATTTTTCACAACGCTGACGCCATGATTCCATGGCAGCGGCGAAGGCTACTTTAGGAGTCTGTTTTGACCACTGGAAAATCGCTGAGGCAATAGCAGCACGGCTGGTGAATGTGCGGCCATGGAGAGTGTCTTTCATTGTTGGAAAAAGCCAAAAGTCACTAGGAGCCAGTTCAGGTGAGTAGGGAGCATGAGGAATCACTTCAAAGTTGTTATCAAGAAGAAACTGTTGCGTAACGTTAGCTCGATGTGCAGGTGCGTTGTCTTGGTGAAACGTGCATGCGCAGCCCTTCCCGGACGTTTTTGTTGCAGTGCAGGAAGGAATTTGCTCTTCAAAACATTTTCATAGGATGCACCTGTTACCGTAGTGTCCTTTGGAACGCAATGGGTAAGGATTACGCCCTCACTGTCCCAGAACATGGACACCATCATTTTTTCAGCACTGGCGGTTACCCGAAATTTTTTTGGTGGCGGTGAATCTGTGTGCTTCCATTGAGCTGACTGGCGCTTTGTTTCTGGATTGAAAAATGGCATCCACGTCTCATCCATTGTCACAACCGACGAAATGAAAGTCCCATTCATGCTGTCGTTGCGCGTTAACATTGCTTGGCAACATGCCACACGGGCAGCCATGTGGTCGTCCGTCAGCATTCGCGGCACCCACCTGGATGACAATTTTCGAATTTTCAGGTCGTCATGTAGGATTGTGTGCACAGAACCCACAGAAATGCCAACTCTGGAGGCGATCTGTTCAACAGTCATTCGGTGATCCCCCAAAAACAATTCTTTCCACTTTCTCGATCATGCCGTCAAACCGGCTTGTGCGAGCCCGAGGTTGTTTCGGTTTGTTGTCACACAATGTTCTGCCTTCATTAAACTGTCGCACCCACGAACGCACTTTCGACACATCCATAACTCCATCACCACATGTCTCCTTCAACTTTTGATGAATTTCAGTTGGTTTCACACCACGCAAATTCAGAAAACGAATGATTGCACGCTGTTCAAGTAAGGAAAACGTCGCCATTTTAAGTATTTAAAACAGTTCTCATTCTCGCCGCTGGCGGTAAAATTCCATCTGCCGTACGGTGCTGCCATCTCTGGGACGTACTGACAATGACCGCGGCCTCATTTTAAAACAATGTTTCTATCTCTTTCCAGTCCGGAGAAAAAAAAAAATATGAGGCCTTAGAACTTGAATGCACCTCGTAAAAGTGGTTTTACTATATCTCAACACAATAATAATGTAAATACATAACTTTGCACTGAGGAGCACGTAGGTGCGAAGCCGGATGTATCAAAGCTCACCGAAGTTACACAGGCAAAATCTGTAGTGGCTCGCCCACTATGAAAATGAAACAATGTTGTTCGGTCGTCTGCTCGTGATCAACTGGCCTGAATCCGGAGCGGCTCTCGTAGAGCCCCACAGCGTCAGGCTAGAGGGCGCTGTGGTCGGCGTTTATCGCTCGCTCTCGTAGTGCCAACCTACGAGAGCGAACCTACGTTGTGGCATCGTAGCTATCGATACCACATTAGATACTTAATGGTTATACTCTCAGAACCTTCTGCAATCAGCACCAGCCAAAGAAAATGAGGGAAGACGTCCACCAACACCAACATGTACCGATTACCTTGTTTAGTTTAGTTTATGGAAGGGGACCTAGGTAATTGATGAACATCTAGTCCATAGGCTGCTCCACACTACCAGAGCTAAGCTCCCCTACCGGGTGTTGGGGTTGGGTTTCGCTCCACTAATTTGCCACACTAATTTATGGACATCGCCATTTACGGTAGCTCAAATGAGGTTCTGCTTAATCCTCAATCCATAGGTGCCCTCCATACAAGTAGTTAAACACTGGAGGAATCAGCTCTTACCCCTCCCATCGCAGCAGGTAAGGAACCTGAACAATCTCTTGGTACGTGTATACTCTGGCACATCTTTCCCTCCTTTAAGTTGTTATTTTACTTTCCATAATAGACGATCAGCGTCCTGTTTTTCGGCTAACTCTCTGAATAGCTCCAGAATCTCTCTGATGACTGTCCCCACAAAAGCTGCTTCTTCCCCACACTGCAAGAGACTTGCTGCCTCAGTTCGTGTTGAAACATTTGGCTAAGGACATCAGCCACACGGTTATCTCTGTCTCTTCTATGATGAACATTAAAACGGAAGGCGAATAACTGCATGGACTGTCTGCCTGTTCTTCCCATAGTATAAATAGATCCACGTTAAGGCCTGGTTTCTGTCTGTACGCGGAATGAATTATGCTAAAGATCATACTTGAATCGTTACTATCCAAATAATATGGTCAGTATTTCTAGATCGTGTATCAAATATTCGCTCCCTACCACTGATAATGACGTGGACGTGTAAGTGATAAGCTTCCTCACTTCCTCCTCCTGATGGACAAGGACGGCTGCCATACTTGAACTGGATGCGTCTGCCTTCAAGACAAACTCTTCAAAGAAATCTTGTATAGCTAGGATGGCCACAATAGCCAGCGTCGCTGCAGTGCATTCGAAGGATTCCTGTTGAGTATCATTCAACTAAAAATTTTCACCCTCCCTCCACAGTTGGTTAAGGGGCGGGGGGGGGGGGGGCAGCCAGCTCCGTAAAGTTTGGGATGAATTTACGAAAAACATTCCCCATTCTTATCAATCTAGCTATACCCTTTTTATCCTTCGCTTCGGGGAACAGACGAAAAGCCTTAGTTCGCTCATAGTATTCGCTCACACCATCACTGGAGACAAGATGACCAAGGAACGAGACGTTTCTTCGGGCCATTTTGGCATTAGCAGCTTTCTGGACACGTGGAAGGACTTGGCCCATATGATCGAGGTGCCCACTGAAAGTTTTCTTGTAAGTAATTACTTCATCCAGACACTTGCAGAAACATTTTAATTTTAAGTCGCACAGGACAGAATCTAGTAAGCATCATAATACACTTGCCGCAGTGGCAGACATGAACAGAATTCAGCTACATTGAAAAAAGTTCCAATACATGCAAAAACCTGTAAGAGGCTTGAACTTCACTGCGAGAGGCACCTGATGACTCAGGTCAAAAATGTCGAACACTGTGCACTGGAAAACGAAATAAAGCAAAGATGAAGATCAGGCTGTAGTACTGATTCGTGAATGACCTTTTTATTCAGCACACCTGGCCAGTAACCCTCCCCGCTAGGTTTGTGAACCAAAAAGATAGGTGGTGCGTAGGACAAGGCCGATAGTTAAGTCACACCATCAGCCAAAATATGATCAACATTTTTTCTTAATTCTCTCAGCTTTGATGGTGATAACCGGTAGGGCAACTGCCGAACTGGCAAGATCTTATTGTGGACTTTGTGTTAGTGACCCCTACCCCACTCGTGAGTGTTTCTGGGTACCATCTCAGGACCTTCAACAACGCACATCCCTGCTCTTCACTCAGATGGGGTGCATAAATGGTGACCACTCTGCATCTGCAGAACAACCCTGTGTTTGTCCCATGCGTGCCCAAAAATTACTTCTCCCCTGGCCTAGATTTGAACATAATGACTCTTTCGACATAATTTGATATGCACCTTGTGTGCTGAAGGAAATCGCGCACTAAAAGCTCGTCGGTGCTCAGTGCTTCCGTAACGGTGAATTCAATAGGCGAAGAGAGCCGCTGAATGTCAATATCCACCACTGGTAATGGCCTCCGACTCACAGTGCAGTACTCCATACTCGAATTCTGTGTACCAGGTAACTTACGAATACGATATACTTTACTGTAACATTACCATTCCGCCTGTGACAAATTGCTGCCAGACAGCGTGCATTCAGTTCATGATTCACTGTAGTGCACGCGAACGGTAAGTTAGCCCTTGAAAGAGCCTGAAGTTATAGCAACATTTTATCAACCTATGCAGACCCAAACAGTGGCCTGAGGCCACGTGGTGCCCACTCTGTCCACACTTTGCTCGCGCTACTGGGCAATGCCGCACCAAGTGCCCTACTTGGTTGCACCAAAAACGGGCTGTTGCATTTTTAAATTTGACATTAGAGTGATTACACCAAGTGGTCGATCTTTGCTCTCGATTCTAAAAAGAGATGGTGCCGGAACACGCTTATCATCACTGAAACGGACATTTTCGATGCTGAATGCCAACCTATCTATCACAGAGAAGGTTTGGGCCTTACTAACAAATAAAATCCGTGACTGCCCTCTGTACACATCCCTTCCCATACCTACACTCATGCTCATAAATTACGGATAATGCTGATACATGGTGAAACAACGCTCTGGTGAGCCGTTTGCAGTTTGCAGTTTCAAATCACCTCGAGATATGACCATGCGGAGCATTTGACCTGCGGTCGTCGCATGGTGGCGCTGGCAGCAGTCCACATACGCAGAGGTGTGTTGGTGCATGTCAGAGTACGGTGCAGCGAGTAATTGTGAAGACGTTTTCAGACGTGCTAATGGTGACTGTGTGTTGAAAATGGCTCAAAGAACACGTATTGATGACGTTATGAAGGGTAGAATACTAGGGCGACTGGAGGCTGGTCAAACACAGCTAGTCATAGCACGGGCTCTCCGTGTGCCACAAAGTATGATCTCAAAATTATGGAAACGATTCCACCAGACAGGAAACGCGTCCAGGCACTACAGTACGGGATTTCCACAGTGTACAACATCATGAGAAGACCGATATCTCGTCAGTGACTGCAGACGGCCACGGAGTACTGCAGGTAGCCTTGCTCGGGACCTTACCGCAGCCACTGGAACAGTTGTCTCCAGACACACAATCTACAGACGACTGAATGGAGATGGTTTATTCGCCCAGAGAACTGCAAGGTGCATTCCACTGACCCCTGGTCACAGGAGACCCCATAACGCTTGGTGTCAAGAACACAGTACGTGGTCATTGGAACAGTGGTCCGAGGTTTGTTCACGGACGAGTCCAGGTATAGTCTAAACAGTGACTCTCGCCGGGTTTTCATCTGGCGTGAACCAGGAACCAGATACCAACCCCTTAATGTCCTTGAAAGGAACCTGTATGGAGGTCGTGGTTTGATGGTGTGGGGTGGGATTATGATTGGTGCACGTACACTCCTGTATGTCTTTGACACAGGAACTGGAGCGGTTCAGGTGTATCGGGACGTCATTTTGCACCAGCATGTCCGCCTTTTCAGGGTTGCAGTGGGTCCCACCTTCCTCCTGATGGATGATAACTCACGGCCCCATCGAGTGCCATCGTGGAGGAGTATCTTGAAACAGAAGATACCAGGCGAATGGAGTGGCCTGCCTGTTCTCCAGACATAAACCCCATCGAGCACGTCTGGGATGCTCTCGATCGACGTATCACTGCACGTCTTCAAACCCTCAGTACACTTCAGGAACTCCGACAGGCACTGGTGCAAAAATGGGAGGCTATACCCCAGCAGCTGCTCGACCACCTGATCCAGAGTATGCCAACCCGTTGTGCGGCCTGTGTACGTGTGCATGGTGATCATATCCCCTACTGATGTCGGGGTACATGCTCAGGAAACAGTGGCGTTTTGTAGCACATGTGTTTCGGGACGTTTTTCTCAACTTATTGTCAACACTGTGGACTTAGAGATCTGTGTCGTGTGTATTCCCTATGTGCCTATGCTATTAGCGCCACTTTTGTGTAGTGCCTCGTTGTGTGACGCCACATTCTGCAATTATCCTTAAATTATGAGCATAAGTGTAATTACAACTTCTGATTCAGAAATATCAAGGCACAAAGCCATCATTGTGATGTAGACATATTCGATATACGGGTGCAGCATCAAAATTTCATAATGTCCCTGAACACGATAAAAATATTGACTCGCCGGGTCATCGTAATACTGACTAGACAAATTTTCCTCTAACAACCTCTGTCGGGCCGCACTTAATCTTCCACACACACTAAGAACTTCCTTGCCAGTTCTTCTTAGCTTGCCATGAGGCAGAGGGTAGATAAGCTGAAATATTACTGGACTGATAACGTTCAAGATGGCCACTTCTCTTGCAAGCACACAGTTAACCATAACACGTCTACCACTTGTTCATAGGTGTCAATACATAAGTTTGAAACCCTCTGCACCATAGACCAAAGAGTGTTGCGTAGTTTGTTAAACAACTCCCGCCCTTCTATCTGGCCTCACCCAGTGGACTGCTGCTGATTGGCCCTTTTTTTTGTGGTTTTAGGGCGCACAACTTCAATGGTCATTAGCGCCCTGACTACTCTAAGAATGCACCGCGAGGCACAAGTGGACAACAACAACTAAAAGGGAAAACACGATAAAAGACAGACTGACAGGCATAGGATTAAAAAACAGCATCATCAAATGTCCTGAGAGAGGTTGGTCAAATTGATAAAACGAAGAACACGAGCAACTGCTCGTGGGTCATCCGCTAAAATGGCATCGAAAGTACTTGGCAGGTTAAGATCTAGACGCAGTGTGTTAAAATATGGACAGGACATTAAAATGTGTCGAACCGTCAGCAAGTGCCCACATGGGCAGAACGGCGCCGGCGCAGCCGTCAGCAGATGGCGATGGCTGAACCGGCAGTGTCCAATTCTTAACCGGGCCAAAACTACCTCCTCCCGCCGAGAAGGGCGTGAAGAGGACGTCCAAGCCACGGGAAGAGGTTTTAATGCCCGAAGCTTGTTGTCTGTAAGTGCAGCCCAATCGGCATGCCACAGCGACACAATACGCCGACAAATGACCCTGCTAAAATCAGACGAAGGGACACAACAAGAAGCTGTCCGAGGCTGGAGGACCGCAGCCTTGGCCGCGCCATCTGCAGCTTCGTTCCCAGGGATACCGACATGGCCAGGAACCCACATAAAGCTAACCGGAGAACCGACGTCCACCAGCTGCTGAAGAGAGCGTTGGATCCGGTGTACGAAAGGGTGAACCGGGTCCGGATCACTGAGGCTCTGGATGGCGCTCAGGGAGTCGGAGCAGATGACATAAGCAGAATGTCGGTGGCGGCAGATGTAAAGAACAGCCTGGTAGAGGGCAAAGAGCTCAGCTGTGAAGACCGAACAATGGCCATGGAGCCGGTATTTGAAACTTTGTGCCCTGACGATAAAGGAACACCCGACCCCGTCATTGGTCTTAGAGCCATCTGTATAAATGAAAGTCATGTTGATGAACTTCGAACGAAGTTCCAAAAAACGGGAGTGGTAGACCGAACCGGGGGTAACCTCTTTTGGGAGCGAGCTGAGGTCAAGGTGAACGCGGACCTGAGCCTGGAGCCAAGGTGGCGTGTGGCTCTCGCCCACTCGAAAGGTTGCAGGGAGTGAAAAATTAAGGTGTTGAAGGAGGCGACGAAAGCGAACTCCAGGGGGTAGCAGGGCAGAGACATACAACCCGTATTGACGGTCGAGAGAGTCGTCAAAAAAGGAACGATAAGACGGATGGTCGGGCATTGACAGTAGCCGACAGGCATACCGACAAAGCAGTATATCGCGCCGGTAGGTGAGTGGCAATTCGCCAGCGTCAGCATGAAGACTCTCTACGGGACTAGTATAAAATGCTCCGATCGCAAGTCGTAAACCCCGATGTTGTATGGAATTGAGGCGGCGTAAGATGGATGGCCGTGCAGAGGAGTATACGACGCTCCCATAATCCAGCTTGGAGCGGACGATCGACCGATATAGACGAAGTAGGACGGTTCGATCCGCTCCCCACGACATACCACTGAGAACACGGAGGACATTTAAAGAACGGGTACAACGGGCGGCCAAATATCACACATTTGGTTGTCTCCACGATTGGGAGAGCAACGGGACCGAGTCGTAAGGACGGTGGGAGAAACTCTTTGTAGCGCCAGAAGTTAATACAGACCGTCTTCTCGGCAGAAAAACGGAAGCCATTGGCGACACTCCAGGAGTAAAGACAGTCAAGAGAACGCTGAAGACAGCGCTCCAGGACACGTGTACACTGCGCGCTGCAATAGATGGTAAAATCGTCCACAAAAAGGGAGCCTGATACATCAGCTGGGAGGCAATCCATTATTGGATTGATCGCGATGGCGAAGAGAGCGACGCTCAAAACTGAGCCCTGTGGCACCCCATTCTCCTGGCGAAAGGTGTCTGACAGGACAGAACCCACACGTACCCTGAACTGTCGATCCATTAAAAAGGAACGAATAAGAAGAGGGAGGCGACCGCGAAGGCCCCATGTATGCATGGTGCGGAGAATGCCCGCCCTCCAACAGGTGTCGTAAGCCTTCTCCAAATCAAAGAACACAGCCGCGGTCGGGCGCTTCTGCAAGAAGTTATTCATAATGAAGGTCGACAAGGTAACCAGATGGTCAACAGCAGAGCGGCACCTACGAAATCCACATTGTACATTGGTAAGTAGGCGTCGAGACTCGAGCAGCCAAACCAATCGAGAGTTAACCATTCGCTCCATCACTTTACAGACACAGCTGGTAAGCGAGATAGGTCGATAACTGGAAGGCAAGTGCTTGTCCTTCCCCGGCTTAGGAATCGGGACAACAATAGACTCGCGCCAGCATGCGGGAACATGTCCCTCAATCCAGATGCGATTGTATGTACGAAGAAGAAAACCTTTACCCGCAGGAGAAAGGTTCTTCAGCATCTGAATATGAATAGAATCAGGCCCTGGAGCGGAGGACCGTGATCGGCCAAGTGCGTTTTCGAGTTCCCGCATGGTGAATGGGGCATTATAACGTTCACAATTCGAGGAGCGGAAGTCAGGTGGCCTAGCCTCCTCTGCCTGTTTGCGGGGGAGGAAGGCAGGGTGGTAATGAGCGGAGCTCGAAACCTCTGCGAAAAAGCGGCCGAAGGCATTGGAGACAGCCTCAGGGGCCACAAGGACGTCATTCGCGACCTTCAAGCCAGAAACTGGGGAGTGGACCTTAGTGCCAGATAGCCGGCGCAGGCTACCCCAGACAACAGAAGAAGGAGTAAAACTGTTGAAGGTGCTTGTGAAAGCAGCCCAGCTGGCTTTCTTGCTTTCTTTAATAATACGACGACACTGAGCACGTAATCGTTTATAATTAATACAATTCGCCACTGTAGGGTGGCGTTTAAAGGTGCGTAAAGCACGTCGACGAGCACGTAAAGCGTCTCTACATGCTGCGGTCCACCAGGGGACCGGTACGCGACGTGGAGAAGAAGTAGGGTGAGGGATGGAATATTCAGCAGCAGCGAGAATGACTTCCGTGAGGTGTGCGACCTGACGATCGCAGCTTGTGAAGGTTTGATCCTGAAAGGTCGCCCTGGAAGAGAAGAGCCCCCAGTCTGCCTTGGAGATGGTCCAACTAGAGGAGCACGGAGAGGGAGTATGCTGCAGGAGATGGATAACACACGGGAAGTGGTCGCTCGAATATGTATCAGCAAGTGCATACCACACAAACCGGCGTGCAAGTTGGGGAGTACATATAGAGAGGTCTAAATGGGAATAGGTGTGAGATGTGTCCGAAAGAAAAGTAGGGGCGCCAGTATTGAGGCAGACAAGATTGAGCTGGTTGAAAAGGTCTGCTAACAAGGAGCCCCTTGGGCAGGATGCTGGAGAGCCCCAAAGGGGATGGTGGGCATTGAAGTCTCCAGTTAACAAAAATGGTGCAGGCAGCTGAGCAATAAGTTGCATCATGTCTGCCCTGGTAACGGCAGATGACGATGGAGTGTAAACGGTACAAAAGGAAAACGTAAAAGTGGGGAGAGTAATGCGGATGGCAGCTGCCTGCAGGCCGGTGTGCAACGTGATGGGATCGTAGTAAATATCATCCCGGACCAGCAACATAACCCCTCCATGAGCTGGGACACCTACCACAGGGGGTAGGTCAAAACGCACAGAGGTGTAGTGTGCCAAGGCAATTTGATCGCATGGGCGTAGCTTCGTTTCCTGGAGGGCTACGACGAGCGGACGGTGCAAGCGGAGCAGCAACTTCAAGTCCTCTCGGTTGGAGCGAATGCTGCGAATATTCCAGTGAATAAGTGCCATCGTAAGAAAAGGAAGATGAAAAAAGGGGTCACCTCGAAGGCCGCTGAGGGCATGGCTTCGAGCGAGCACCGCCGCCGCTATCAGTAGGCGGAAAGTCATCGTCCATTGGGTCCATAGGTTCATCGGCCATCTCGGGAGGATGGCCGGGAGGGGCAGCTTCCTCCGCCGGTGAACGGCCAGATGTACGGCTACCAGCGGTGCGGCCAGGCGAAACGGATGACGGCCTGGGGCGGCGACCGCTGGGTGGCGCAGGAGAAGAAATGCGCCGTGGCGGAGAAGGAGAACTGTGCTTCCTATGAGCCTTTTTGGAAGGACGTTTGGTGGAAGTACCGGTCGAAGGCTGGGAGGTCGAGGAACGTAGGAAGTCTGCACGGGATGGTTCCTTCTTGAAGGCTCGTGCATCTGACTTCGGGGTCTTCGTCTTAGCAGAAGCTGATGAAGGGGCTGGTGTCTGTGGGGTGATGGGAGGAAGAGGAGACGTCGACCACGCGATCTTAGCACTGGCCGAACGGACGACCGTGGTGCTGAAGGTCAGATCGCATGTCTGGGTTGCTACCTGCCTGGTTGTCCGAGGAGAGGTGAGGACAGTACTGTATTTCCCCGCTGGGAGCAGCGCGGGCTTCCTACTAGCCAATAGCTTGCGAGCAGCCTAGGTGGACAGTTTCTCTTTGACCCGAATTTCTTGGATACAGCGTTCTTCCTTATAGACAGGACAGTCGCGGGAGGATGCGGCATGGTCACCCTGACAGTGCACACAACGAGGAGACGGAGGTGGACAGTCACCCTCATGGGCATCCCTGCCACAAGTGACACATTTAGCCGCATTGGAACAAGACTGTCGAGTGTGATTGAAACGCTGACACTGGTAGCAGCGCGTAGGTGTCGGGACATAGGGGCGAACAGAAATAACCTCGTAGCCCACCTTGATGCGCGATGGCAGCTTAACACTATCGAAGGTCAAGAAAATTGTCCGGGTCGGTACAAGGTCATTGTTGACCTTTTACATGACCCTATGGACAGCCGTCACGCCCTGCTCAGCGAGAAAAGATTGAATCTCCTCGTCAGTCAATCCGTCGAGGGAGCTAGTATAGACTACACCACGAGACGAATTCAAAGTTCGGTGGGCCTCCACCCGGACAGGGAACGTGTACAGGAGGGTGGCCCGAAGCAGTTTTTGTGCCTGAAAGGCACTCTCAGTTTCTAGTAATAAGGTACCGTTACGCAACCTGGTACAAGATTTGACAGATCTGGCTGTGGCATCTACGCCCTTCTGGATAACGAAAGGGTTGACAGAGGAAAAATCCTTTCCGTCCTCAGATCGAGAAACGACGAGGAACTGTGGGGCAGGCGGTAGTACTTTTGTCACTGGTGGCTGGTCACGTTTCCGTTTTTGGGCAGAAGTCGAAAGCGATGGAGTAGAATCCATTGCGGAGGAATCCCCCATGATTGCCAGCGTCTCCGATGGCGCGCTCCTTCCTTGTGGGGACCCTCTCAGAGGGCACTCCCGCCTTAGGTGAATGTTTACACCTCAGGTCACACCTCCCGAGAAACAGACGGAGGGACCAATCGGCATGGTCAGAAGGTATCAGCTCAGGCAATCACCCCTCCCCGGGCCTGGCCTTTACCAGGGGGTACGCGCGTGCCTTACATGTCTACCCAGGGCGGGGACTTACGCGTTACCCCGTCACCGGCTACGCGTGCGAACGCGTGGGTCGGCCTTCAGGCACGCACAGGGAGGAAGGAAGAAGAGGAAAAAGAAGAGAGAGAGGGAGAAAGAGGACAGACTGTCTCAAACGCCGAGGCGGAGACCAGAGAAGGCAAGGAGAAGAAGGCAATGAGAAAGCAAGGAGAAGAAGGCAATGAGAAGGCAAGGAGAAAAAGGCAATGAGAAGGCGAGGAGAAAAAGGCAATGAGAAGGCAAGGAGAAAAAGGCAATGAGAAGGCAAGGAGAAGTCAAGGGAAAGAGTAAGGAAGACAGTGAGGTGGAGAAGAGCAAAGAAAGGAACCAACAAAAGGAAGGAAGAAACGAGAAGTGAAAAACCAGAAAGACCACAATTATAGGTCGTGGAACCGTCTGTCTCCGGACGCAGGCGCTAACTACCCCCGTGAGGGGGATGGACTCCTTTTAGTCGCCTCTTACGACAGGCAGGAATACCTCGGGCCTATTCTAATCCCCGGACCCGCAGGGGGGGCTGATTGGCCCGTCCAGGAACAGAACCCTCATCCTGACCTATGTTCTCCCGCCAGTTGAGCAAACTGCTCTTGATTTGCATTGCAGCCTTCTTTTAGGGTCTGCATTTATTAAGGCAACGTCTTGCACTCGATTACCTAAATGATTGCGTTGATCCTGGATTCGAAGATCTGAATGCGGATGGGGATGGGGATACTACGCAGCAACAACTCAATGTTGGCTTGCAGACTAGCAAGGACGTCGTCACAAGCAGGACAGGTGTCACCTATCTTGGCCACTGTGTTAGGTGTAATAATAAGACAGTGGCCAAGTGTTTCCCGCCCCTTCCCCCTCCCTCCCAAAAACGTTGTTCCAGCTCTGGCACGCGTCTTTTGTTTTCTAACCCCGGATAGTCAGCTCTTATTGTTGTTGGGAGTTGAGTTGTTTGGGGAAGGAGACCAGACAGCGAGGTCATCGGTCTCATCGGATTAGGGAAGGATTGGGTAGGAAGTCGGCCGTGCCCTTTCAAAGGAACCATCCCGGCATTTGCCTGGAGCGATTTAGAGAAATCACGGAAAACCTAAATCAGGGTGGCTGGACGCGGGATTGAACCGTCGTCCTCCCGAATGCGAGTCTAGTGTCTAACCACTGCGCCACCTCGCTCGGTTGTTGTTGGGATTTCGTAAATTGGTATACCCCGAAAATATATCTCCGATCCACGACCTTTCACCTTTTGATTGCGCTCTGAAACACAAGAACCAAAACACACAGTACACAGCACAATCCTACCGATACACAGGTAGGCAATCCTGCTATTACGCTGTGCTACCGATGAGGCAGTTGGAGCTGATTTAGAAGTGGTAAGCTGCTGAGTTTACAAAACTGTATATATATAGACTGTGGTTTACTATCAAAAAAATAATTGAACGCTTTAGAATTAGTAAAATACACAGTTTAATAGTGGGAGCACTGATAAGTAGTAAATAACGCAGTTAAGACTAAGTCTCAAACATCATAAAATACATTTCTTAAAATGCATGGGTGCAAGGTGATGATTTTGAAATACCAACGATTGCTGCATGTTGCCAGACTTAAAATAAAATCTCCCTCCTTTTCTTATCAAAATAATTTAAAGTAATGAGCAGTTTCAGAAATAACTATTAATTGGTATACAACACTACTCATTAACACACACTTACAGGAAAAGAACATCAGTTGATCGAGCAAATAACTACACTTAGGAACTGCACAAATAGGTTAAGGCCCGATGGTAAATGCCTACCACAATGAAGCCCCAAGAAATTAAACTTAACAGAAATTTTATTAAGAAACACGATCCCTCGCTTCTAAAGACCAGCTTACAGCAACACTGACCACTCTTAAGTGAACAAAAATTTCACTCCTCAACAAACGTTAATAACGTTTAAGATGCATACAGGCCATGCAAACAAGTTTTACAACAGACGGAGGCGCTTCAGGGTTTACAAGAAATTTGGTTAAGAATACTAGAGGCGCATTAGTAATTATTTTAAGGGACCCTAAGCTCACGTCAAAACACGCTTCCACAGGCAGCAGCCTGTCAGGCTCATAAACACATGGAGCCTTATTGCGCAATGGCTGATCAAAAACATCAGGTACAAGAGGTGATCTTTGTGAGAACTTCACAGCAAATTGCCTGGAATATAGAGGGTGCTCCAAATGGCTTCACCAACGTTGTACTAAAAGTTGCCTCTCAGATTTACTTAAAAAGGATTTAAAAGTAATCAGCTGGAGTAAAACATGTTGTTGTGGTCTTCAGTTCAAAGACTGGTTTGATGCAGCTCTCCATGCTACTCTATCCCATGGAAACCTCTTCATTCCCGAGTAACTACTGCAGCCTAAATCCTTCTGCATCTGTTTATTGTATTCATCTCTTAGTCTCCTACGATTTTTACCACCCACGCTTCCCTCCAATACTAAATTGCCGATCCCTTGACGCCTCAGGACGTGTCCTACCAACCAATCCCTTCTTCGAGTCAAGTTGTGCCACAAACTTCTGTTCTCCCCAATCCTATTCAATACTTCCTCATTAGTTATGTGATCTACCCATCTAATCTTCAGCATTTTCTGTAGCACCACATTTCGAAAGCTTCCATTCTCTTCTTGTCTAAACTGTCTATCGTCCATGTTTCACTTCCATATGTGGCTACACCCCATACAAATACTTTCAGGAAAAACGTCGAGATACTTAAATCCATACTCGATGTTAACATACTTCTCTTCTTCAGAAACGCATTCCTTTCCATCTATAGCTTCATTTTATATCCTGTCTTCTTCGACCATCATTAGTTATTTTACTGCCCAAATAGCAAAACTCATTTACTTTTTTAAGCGTCTCATTTCCTAATCTAATTCTCGCAGCATCACCCGATTTAATTCGACAGCATTCCATTACCCTCGTTTTACTTTTGTTGGTGTTCATCATATATCCTCATTTCAAGACAGTGTCCATTCCATTCAGCTGCTCTTCCAGGTCCTTTCCTGTCTGTGACAGAATTACAATGTCATCGGCGAACCTCAAAGTTCTTATTTCTTCTCCATGGATTTTAATTCCTACTGCGAATTTTTCTTTTGTTTCCTTCACTGCTTGCTCAATATACAGATTGAATAACATCGGGGATAGGCTACTACCCTGTCTCACTCCCTTCCCAACCACTGCTTCCCTTTCCTGTCCCTCGACTCTTATAACTGCCATCTGGTTTTTGTACAAACTGTAAATAGCCTTTCGCTCGCTGTATTTTACCCCTGTCACCTTCAGAATTTGAAAGACAGTATTACAGTCAACTTCGTCAAAAGCTTTCTCTAAGTCTACAAATGCTAGAAACGTAGGTTTGTCGCTCCTTTATCTACTTTCTAAGATACGTCGTAGGGTCAGTATTGCCTCACCTGTTCCTATATATCCCCGGAATCCAAACTGTTCTTCCCCAAGCTCAGCTTCTACCAGCTTTTCCATTCGTTTGTAAAGAATTCCTGTTAGTATTTTGCAACCGTGACTTATTGAAGTGATAGTTCGGTAATTTTCACATCTATCAGCACCTGCTTTCTTTGGAATTGGAATTATTATATCCTTTTTGAAGTCTGGGGGTATTTCGCCTGTCTCATACATCTTGCTCACACGATGAAAGAGTTTTGTCATGGCTGCCTCTCCCAACGCTATCAGTAGTGGTAACGGAATGTTGTCTACTCCCAGGCCTTGTTCTAACTTAGGTCTTTCAGTGCTCTGTCAAATTCTTCGCGAAGTATCATATTTCCCGTCTCATCTTCACCTACGTCCTCTTCCATTTCCATGATATTGCCCTCAAGTACATCGCCCTTGTATAAACTCTCTATATATTCCACCTGTCTGCTTTCCCTTCTTTACTTAAAACTGGTTTTCCATCTGAGCTCTTGATATTCGTACAAGAGGTTCTCTTTTCTACAATGGTCTCTTTAATTTTCTTGTAGGCGGTATCTATCTCAACCCTAGTGATATATGCTGCTACGTTCTTACATTTGTCCTCTAGCAATGTCTGCTTAGCCATTTCGCACTTCCTGTCGATCTCATTTTTGGGACGTTTTTATTGCTTTTCACCTACTTCATTTTTCTCTTTCATCAGTTAAATTCATTATCTCTTCTGTTACCCAAGAATTTCTATTAGCCCTTGTCTTTTTACCTAATTGATCCTCTGCCGTCTTCACTACTTCGCTGGCCGGAGTGGCCGAGCGGTTCTGGGCGCTACAGTCTGGAACCGCGCGACCGCTACGGTCGCAGGTTCGAATCCTGCCTCGAGCATGGATGTGTGTGATGTCCTTAGGTTGGTTAGGTTTAAGTAGTTCTAAGTTCTAGGGGACTGATGACCTGAGAAGTTAAGTCCCATAGTGCTCAGAGCCATTGGAACCATTTTTTTTCACTACTTCATCTCTCAGAGCTACCCATTCTTCCTTCTACTGTATTCCTTTCCCCTGTTCTTCTCAATATTTCCATAATGCTCCCTCTGAAACTCCCTACAACCTCTTGTTCTTTAAGTTTGTCCAGGTCCCATTTTCTTAAATTCCAACCTTTTTGCAGTTTCTTCAGTTTTAATCTTTAGTTCATAACCACAAACTGTGGTTAGAGTCCACATCTGTTCCTGGAAATGCCTTACAATTTAAAACCTTGTCCCTAAATGTCTGTCTTACCATTATATAATCTATCGGAAGCCTTCCGGTGTCTCCAGGCGTTTCCCACGTATACAGTCCTCTTTCATGATTCCTGAATCAAGTGTTAGCTGTGATTAAGTTATGCTCTGTGCAAAATTGCACTAGACGGCTTCCTCTTTCATTCGTTACCCCCAGTCCATATTCATCTACTTCTTTTCTTTCTCTTCCTACTGTCTAATTGCAGTCCCGCATGACTATTAAATTTTCGTCTCCCTTAACTATCTGAATAACTTCTTTTATTGCATCATACATTCTTTCAATCTTTTCGTCATCTGCGGAGGTAGTTGGCATATAAACTTTTGCTACTGTAGCAGGCGTGGGTTCGTGTCTGTCTTGGCTACAATAATGTGTTCACTATGCTGTTCGTAATATCTTATCCGCGTTCCTATTTATTTATTTATTCAGTTTTAAACCTACTGATGCATTATCCATACTTGATTTAGTGTTTATAGCCCTGTATTCACCTAACCAGAAGTCTTGTTCCTCCTGCCACCGAACTTCACAAATTCCCACTATATCTAACTTTAACCTATCAGTTTCCCTTTTTAAATTATTTAACCTACCTGCCTTATTAACGAATCTGAAATTCCACGCTCCGATTCGTAGAATGCCAGTTTTGTTTCTTCTGATAAAGACATCCTCCTCAGTAGTCCTCACCCGGAGATTCGAAAGGGGGACTATTTTACCTCCGCAATATGTTACCCAAGAGGACGCCTCTATCATTAACCATACACTAAAGTTGCCGGCCCTCGGGAAAAATTAATGCTGCTTTGATTGATGTTGCAAGGTCAATTCAGTCAATCATCCAGACTGTTTTCTCTGCAACTACTGTAAAGGCTTTTGTACCTTTTCAGGAAGCACACGTTTTTGTGACCTCTCAACAGATATCCCTCCGTTGTGGTTGCACATACGGTACGGCTATCGGTATCGTTGAGCCAAATTACATGTTTCATGTTATAAGCGAATCGGAGCAGTGATGAAATGAAGAATTAAATACAAGGAAGAAGTTGCGAGATATTCCTGGATGGACATTTGACGCGAGAAATCAACCAGGAATCATTGTAATGGGTGATCTTTGCCGGAAAAAGCGAATTCGATTTCAAACTCCAGACAGATAACGACCAATGTTTATTCCGATGTAAATTGATTCTTCTAATCCATTGACTTGCACAGGGAAAAATATGAAGGGAGGCCGGTATTGCAAATGGAAGAAAGTAAAGAAAGTAATGCTTGAGGATAATGGAACAAAGCACATACACACAACGCTGCTTTTTCAGCAACAAAACTGAGTTATTGTAAGTGCAAATTGTTGAAAGATTGACCTTGTTCATCAGATTTGACTCCCTCTGACCTATATGTACTCCCAAAATGAAAGAAATTTATGGCTGGGACAGGTTTCGTACCCAGTGAAGAATTTATGGCAGCTACTGATGGATACCTTAAATGCTTTAGGAGTGCTTATGTAGGAAGAGAAGTTAAGTACATATTCGGTCTAAGACGTCAAAATTTTCTTACCAGACAGAGAAAATTTCCATCTGGCCCTCATAGCGATACGGATAGGAAGGCATGGCGGAGGACTGTTTGCTCCACCAAGGGCGTTACTCTCGCGTAAGTGATCGCCACTCTTAATATGATCCTAGGGAACTCAGCCTCATAGAAAATAAAGCGAAGAGATTAACATTTATCGTGGGTTTGTTACTGATAGTGGTCTTGTGGACCACGTGAATGCAAGTAGGTGGTTTGACTGGCGGAGGGAACACAAAAGCTCGGATGCATACATTTTTGTTGGTCTTCTTTTATGGCTTGTTCTGGCGCAAATCATGTTTTCGTTTGCAGCGGGCTAAGCGCTTAACTTTAGATAATGGTGAATTTTGTGTAATGATTTCGGTATTTATGTATGCTGACATGGAAAGAACAATAAGGGCTATATAACCAACTTAGGTGGCCATGGATATCTTCAGGCATGCTAAGTGACATATCTCAGCTAAATTCTTTCAGTATCCCATAGTAGAACTCTACTGTAATACTCTCGCAGCTTCTCCCACTGACTATTAAAATTAGATGGGCCTATCCTTTTTCATACTGTTCCCGATATTCAGCTCCATTACACAGTTTTGTCTTTGGAATGGGACGGTGAAAGTTTTGTCATTTGTGTTTCTGTACTACTTAACAAAATTCTGACGGTTTTGTTTGATGTTTAGAGTATGCAGTCACTCCAGGACACGAAATTCATCATCTGGGTGGCTTTTACATCATTTTATATCTGGTAAACCTCCTCTAACCTTCTCGTTGTAATGACATTGCCCTAGAGGTATTTAACGGTACACGTTACAATATTTATATTTATTTAATTCTAAAATGGACTCGAAAACGTGTAATGGCAACAACGATTACGAAGCACCAATCAATTCACAGACAGCCTAGAGTCCGAATGCAGATCTGATCAGACGATAAAACTGCCGATACCAGCTACTCGTCTAGCAACAGTCTCTTGGAGAGGTCAAGTGATTTTATTATTTCTTTACTTTTCCTTCTCAGTACTGACAAAACTGCCACAGAAGAAGATTCTGGTGACAAGAGTGGTGGAGATAATCAACTATGACAGCGTAGGTTTCAAGTATTCAGTGAGCACAAATTTTCAACCAATGTTAAACGTCAGTCATGCCCGGACTACAATATTTCCATATAAAAGATGAATAGGGCATCAGACAATACAAAGTTACGATTATAGATATTACCTTGTAGCCTATTTATGTATACTGTTCAGTGATGCGGTACTATATTACCTATTTTTATATGTGAAAAGAAGACAAATGTGACTGACACTGACTACTCGGAAGTAATACTTCTGTTACTCGTAATGACGAGTTAAAATAATGCGGCCAACTGTTCTGATCACTGGTTATCCCACACTAATGTGGGAGGTAATGAGTTGTTAAAAGTGCAATTTCAAGAAACAGACGTCAGTTACTGCTTTCTAAATTATGTTTTAACCCTGATAAATGACAAAATGCAGTATACCCACGGCACTGACGACTTAACTTCTTAACTGACGAAATCTTTCCAAGAAGCTAGAAAGTACCTACCAGGCCACAGATGAACTAATGAAAAAAGTGCATCCAGCTTCACACAGTATAAAATTACCTAAACCGATGAAAAGCGGAATTAATACATGGGAACTCTTTGATTCAGGACCGGTCTTTTGTTCTCCATTCGTGTTCTCTCCCTCTCTCCCTCTTTGAGGACTTATTTGTCGATATAACGCTCTTAACTCATGAAGAAATAAGATCATGTAGACGGGGATAAGGGATTGTAAGGATACTGTGTTACCTGTAGGCGGAAATAGTGCTGGACCACCCACTGTATCTATTAGAATAGATACCAGATAAGCACTGAGAATCAGTGCGAATAACCTCACCGCTGTCAGGCTAACATGCCAAATGATTATAAGGGTGATAGTTTTATAGTAATGTAACATTACACATAGAACTCATTGCGAGATTTGATTTGCAGTGTAGCTGTAGAAAATAGCAACACAGTTACACGAGCTTTCGCAGTGAATCACGCCTTTTACTGGGAAAACAGTTAAGGGACTTTATTTACTTATTTATTTATTTGTTTTCTTGAGACTGTAGGCTTTCGTGGGATAGCTGAGTCCAGCTTCAGGAGTCTTTCAGCATTTTCGTGAAGCTCTCCCGTGGGACGAACAAACCTGTGGCCATGCGCGCTGCCTTTCTTTGCACAAACATTTTCCTACTTTACCTACGACTGGTCATACGTGATTAATTCCATTTGACATTCCCATTAATTGTGACATCCAGGTATTTGACGAGGTACTTGATTCCCGTTGTGACTCACTGATACTGTAGTCACAGGATATTACGATTTTGCCATTTGTATTGTACACAATTTTACATTTGTGGAAATTTCAACGAAGTTGCTAATCTTTGCAGGACATCATCATCATTATCATCATCATCATCATCATTTAAGACTGATTATGCCTTTCAGCGTTCAGTCTGGAGCATAGTCCCCCTTATAAAATTCCTCCAAGATCCCCTATTCAGTGTTAACATTGGTGTCTCTTCTGATGTTAAGCCTATTACTTCAAAATCATTCTTAACAGAATCCAGGTACCTTCTTCTTGGTCTACCCCGACTCCTCCTACCCGCTACTGCTGAACCCATGAGTCTCTTGGGTAACCTTGCTTCTCCCATGCGTGTAACATGACCCCACCATCTAAGCCTGTTCGCCGTGACTGCTACATCTATAGGGTTCATTCTCAGTTTTTCTTTGATGTCCTCATTGTGCACACCCTCATGCCATTGTTCCCATCTACTAGTACCTGCAATCATCCTAGCTACTTTCATATCCGTAACCTCAACCTTATTGATAAGGTAACCTGAATCCACCCAGATTTCACTCCCATACAACAAAGTTGGTCGAAAGACTGAACGGTGCGCAGATAACTTAATCTTGGTACTGACTTCCTTCTTGCAGAAGAGAGTAGATCGTAGCTGAGTGCTCACTGCATTAGCTTTGCTACACCTCGCTTCCAGTTCCTTCACTATGTTGCCATCCTGTGAGAATATGCATCCTAAGTACTTGAAACCGTCCACCTGTTCTAACTTTGTTCCTCCTATTTGGCACTCAATCCGTTTATATTTCTTTCCCACTGACATTACTTTCGTTTTGGAGATGCTAATCTTCATACCACAGTCCTTACATTTCTGATCTAGCTCTGTAATATTACTTTGCAAACTTTCAATAGAATCTGCCATCACAACTAAGTCATCCGCATATGCGAGACTGCTTATTTTGTGTTCACATATCTTAATCTCACCCAGCCAGTCTATTGTTTTCAACATATGATCCATAAATAATATGAACAACAGTGGAGACAGGTTGCTGCCTTGTCTTACCCCTGAAACTACTCTGAACCACGGACTCAATTTACCGTCAACTTTGCAGGACTTTGATATCTTATTTGATCGGGTTAAATGTTTGTGCAGAACTTATCAAATAGTATAATATATGTAAGTGAAACATCTCTAAAAGTCTCACATTACTTCCTATAGTGTCTGCTACATCATTAACATCCAGTACTGACAACAAGAATCCTCGCACACTTCCCTAGGGAACACCTGAAATTACTTCTACATTTGTCGAAGATTCTCTTTTCAGACCCCTTCACAACTTCGTTAGTAAATATAGGTGTGGTATGAATTAAAAGCTTTTCGGAAAGTAATTTTAACACTCGTTTTGCAACATAACATGTATCTCTGCAAGTAGTTATTTCCGCTCATGACGCATGATACCAGGATCTAACGTGTACCTACGTATGGCATTGGACGAATTGTCAGTAAATATTCGGGAAAGGGGGGGGGGGGGGCATTTCAGAACCTGTAACTTGTCTGACCGTCCTGGATTATGTCTCCGTGTTTTCATCATTTCTGTTCGGGCGAATGTTGTAGTTCATTGCCCAACGTCATGCTTTTCACATTTTTACCCTCTTCATTTAACGTTCTGTTGCCATGTTTTCCACGCCCAGGTCACGCTAAAAATTAACTTTCTGGCCTCATTACTGTTCTGGGAATCTCAAGTTACGCCTTCAGTGGCTTTATTTTTGGCCAGTACATTGCAAATCTTTCCAGTTGCCGCGGCTACCATTAATCGTTTGGAGACAACCTTTGGCCGGTATTATATACCTTTACGTAACATTATCCGACGGGTATTAACAGACTTGTAACTTGAACTGCAGGCAAACGATAATTGGAGCATTGATTGATCGGATTTAGCGGATGGTAATGTGATAACATCACGACAGGCACCAGACGGGTCCCAAGCGCACACCATGGTACGATCCGGAATTACCTGTTACAAATAGGCATCTAAAGCAGGCATATCTCCTGTGCTCATCAATAATGTTTTCTCGCCCGTCAGTTTCATATGCATTATGTACTGACCTATTGGTATTCTACCTCTGCAACAAGCCCAGCGAATAAGTCAGAAGGGATAGATAACATTCCCTCGGACAACATAATGATTATTCAGGTTTATGCGTAGAATGTACGAGACTGGCGATATACCATCTTACTTACGGAAAAACATCGCCCGTACAGTTCCCAAGATAGCGAGAACTGACAGTTAGGAGAAGTATCGCACAATTAGCTTAACAGCTCATGCGTCCAAGTTGCTGACAAGAATAGTATGCAGAAGAATGATCGTCATCTAACAGATTCTCGATTTTCTTTTCCAGTTTGCTATAGGGCTCAATTATAGAGAGAGACGGGTAATATGCAATGTTTACAAGAGCCAAGAGAGAAAAATAAGAGGGGAAGACCAATAACAAAGTTCTCGGATTAAAAAGAGTGTAAGACAGGAATGTAGTATCTCGCCCTTACTGTTCAATCTGTAAATCGAAGAAGCATTGACAGATATAAAATAAAGGTTCAGGAGTGGTATTAAAATTCAGAGTGGAAAGATGTCAAAGATAAGATGGGCTGATGACATTGCTATCCTCAGTGAAAGTGAAAAAGAACTGTAAGATCTGATAAAAGAAATGAACAGTCTAATAAGTACAAAATATGGATTGAGAGTAAATGGAATAAAGACGAAAGGGATGAGAAGTAGCAGAAATGACGACAGCGATAAATTTAACATCTTATTTGGGGATCTTGAAGCACACGGCGACCTAGGTAGCAAAACAACCCATGTGAACGCAGCAAGGGCATAAAAATCAGACTAGCACTGGTAAAAAAGGCATTCCTAGCCGAGAGATGTCTGTTAGTATCAAACATAGGACCGTAATTTGAAGAAGAAATTTGTACGAACGTTCATTTGGAGCGCAGCGTTGTGTGATAGTAAAACATGGACTGTGGAAAACCGAAACAGAAGAGAATCGAAGGATTTCAGATGTGGTGCTACAGAAGAACGTTGAAAATTAGGTGGGCTGATAAGGTAAGGAATGAGGAGGTTGTGCGCAGAATCGACGAGGATCATTTCATTTCTTGAAAGCTCTATTTTCTTCTTGTCTGAACTGTTTATCGTCCATGTTTCACTTCCGTACAAGGATACACTCCAGACAAATGCCTTCAGAAAAGATTCCTAGCATTCAAATTTATATTCGATGTTAACAAATTTTTCTCTCTCAGAAAAGATTTTCTTAATATTGCCAGTCTGCATTTTGTATCCTCCCTGTTTTTTTCCATCATCAACTGTTTTGCTGCCCAAATAGAAGCACACCATTTTATATAGAAAAATTTCTGTAAGGAAATTAAGAAAAATTCTCCCGAATATCTTTAAAACTTCTTTAAAACGTTTTTTTAACTAATGAAAATTCTTCAAGGCTGCATTATCTGTATTGAGGTTCCTTTATTACACAACACAACTGGTTTCACACGATTATAGATGGAACTTCAGGCGATAATCTGTACTGAATGCAATAAATGTTTTTCATAAAATGCTGTTAATGCATGGGGTATAACGATGAGTAACCAGAAACAGGTTTTTACTCACAACTTTTACGTCATAAGGGTAGGGAAAAGCGATGTCCCAACACTCAAGATGTAAACCGATTAATTGCGTGTTCTCTCAAAAGGTTGATCATCGAATGTTTGAATTAGGAATTACATACGGTAAGGTAAACGTCGAAAGTGTCAACTTATGCTGCAATAAAGAAACCAGGAAACGAGAGGATATCACTGCAATTAAAAGATGTAGGGCCAAAACAGCGATAATGGATACTAGTTGGTGAAAGACATCATCCACCAAATCTGTGTCTAATAGGCCCAGGGTCTATAAAATTTATTCCTTACTAAACGTGGCCCTAAAATGCATTCCTCATTAAAAGAGGAGAGCAGTTAGCATATAAGAGATCTCCATCAAATGAATAAAACCACATTTCATGAAGATCACCTAATATATATATATATATATATATATATATATATATATATATATATATATATATATATATACACTCCTGGAAATTGAAATAAGAACACCGTGAATTCATTGTCCCAGGAAGGGGAAACTTTATTGACACATTCCTGGGGTCAGATACATCACATGATCACACTGACAGAACCACAGGCACATAGACACAGGCAACAGCATGCACAATGTCGGCACTAGTACAGTGTATATCCACCTTTCGCAGCAATGCAGGCTGCTATTCTCCCATGGAGACGATCGTAGAGATGCTGGATGTAGTCCTCTGGAACGGCTTGCCATGCCATTTCCACCTGGCGCCTCAGTTGGACCAGCGTTCGTGCTGGACGTGCAGACCGCGTGAGACGACGCTTCATCCAGTCCCAAACATGCTCAATGGGGGACAGATCCGGAGATCTTGCTGGCCAGGGTAGTTGACTTACACCTTCTAGAGCACGTTGGGTGGCACGGGATACATGCGGACGTGCATTGTCCTGTTGGAACAGCAAGTTCCCTTGCCGGTCTAGGAATGGTAGAACGATGGGTTCGATGACGGTTTGGATGTACCGTGCACTATTCAGTGTCCCCTCGACGATCACCAGTGGTGTACGGCCAGTGTAGAAGATCGCTCCCCACACCATGATGCCGGGTGTTGGCCCTGTGTGCCTCGGTCGTATGCAGTCCTGATTGTGGCGCTCACCTGCACGGCGCCAAACACGCATACGACCATCATTGGCACCAAGGCAGAAGCGACTCTCATCGCTGAAGACGACACGTCTCCATTCGTCCCTCCATTCACGCCTGTCGCGACACCACTGGAGGCGGGCTGCACGATGTTGGGGCGTGAGCGGAAGAAAGCCTAACGGTGTGCGGGACCGTAGCCCAGCTTCATGGAGACGGTTGCGAATGGTCCTCGCCGATACCCCAGGAGCAACAGTGTCCCTAATTTGCTGGGAAGTGGCGGTGCGGTCCCCTACGGCACTGCGTAGGATCCTACGGTCTTGGCGTGCATCCGTGCGTCGCTGCGGTCCGGTCCCAGGTCGACGGGCACGTGCACCTTCCGCCGACCACTGGCGACAACATCGATGTACTGTGGAGACCTCACGCCCCACGTGTTGAGCAATTCGGCGGTACGTCCACCCGGCCTCCCGCATGCCCACTATACGCCCTCGCTCAAAGTCCGTCAACTGCACATACGGTTCACGTCCACGCTGTCGCGGCATGCTACCAGTGTTAAAGACTGCGATGGAGCTCCGTATGCCACGGCAAACTGGCTGACACTGACGGCGGCGGTGCACAAATGCTGCGCAGCTAGCGCCATTCGACGGCCAACACCGCGGTTCCTGGTGTGTCCGCTGTGCCGTGCGTGTGATCATTGCTTGTACAGCCCTCTCGCAGTGTCCGGAGCAAGTATGGTGGGTCTGACACACCGGTGTCAATGTGTTCTTTTTTCCATTTCCAGGAGTGTATATTACGACATTGTAACACAGCACTGGTAAGTGACGTCTTTCACTACACAGTGTCCTTTATGACTCTTTTAGCTCTATATGTTTTAACTACCGTTTTTGCTCCCATTCCCCAGGTGTTTTGTTGGAGTATGAGTTCTTACTCCTTCGACGTTCACGTTGCCGTTCCGTTCCGAGTTCAAACATTCGATGCTCAACCTTTTAACAGATTACGCAATTAATCGGTTTACAACTTGAATGTTGGGATATTGTACATTCTCCCCAGCCTTATGAAGTGAAACGTTGTGAGTAAAAACATGTTCCTGTCTTCTCGCTGTCATTCACTATGTATTAACAGCATCTTATAAAAATATTTTTTTATATTCAATACGGATTAACACCTTAAAATGTATCTACAGTGGTTAGTTGTGTTGCCTAATAAAATACGGCAGATGCAACCTTGAAAAATTTTCATTAATTTTCAGAAAACATTTCAAAGGCTTTTTTAAGATATTTTTGAGGATTTTTCCTTATTTCATCACAGTAACCAAATAGAAAAACTCGTTTACTACTGTCAGTGTCTCATCTCTAATCTTAGGCCCATCAGCATCGACTCATTTCATTCGACTACGTTCCATTACACTCGTTCGTCTTGTAATCCTATTCCAAAACATGATCCACCCCGTTTAACTGCTGTTCCAAGTCCTTTGCCGTCTCTGACAGGCTTACAATGCTGTCAGCAGACCTCACAGATTTTATTTCTTCTCCCTGAACTATAAATCCGTTTCCAGATTTCTTATTCGTTTCTTTTATTGTTTGATCAGTGTAACGATTGACTCCCTTCCCTTTCAAATCCTTCGATACGCTGGCCTCTGTGTACACTGCAATTTCGCTCCCTGTATTTTATACCTGTAATCTTCAGAAATTCAAATAGTTTAAGCCAGTCAACATTTTCAAAAGCTTTCTCTAAATCTACAATTTAATCTCTTATCTATTTAATCAATTTAATCTCCAACCTATCAACCTAATTAAGCAATCTAGCTTTCCACCCTTAGATCTGTAGAACGTGAGTTCTGTTCCTCGTGCAACTACGGGAAAAGCTACATTTGTCCAAGATCTACTGGTTTCTCCACTGTTTTGTCCCTCTGCTGTTCCTGATCTACATAAACGACATAGGAGACTACATGAGCAGCCCTCTTACATTGTTTGCAGATAATGCTCTCATTCTGCGTCTAATAAAGTCATCAGGTGATCAAAACCAATTACAGATTGAGTTAGACAAAATATCTGTAGGGTGAGAAAAGTTCCACTTTAAATCTCATTAATATGGCCACTTAATAATTTTGAAGTTTCCGGGTTATTAATTATTTCCTCATAGTGAGTCACACATATCATTGGTGTAATACCCACAGATGTACGGAATTGAATGTGTTGTGTCTTTTCGAAATTGAGGCTGAGACCATTTGCAGAAAATTGTCAATGATGCCTCTACGAACATAGTTTATCATTTCTTCTGTTGCTGTAGGTACGCTTGGACTGATCTCAGTAACGCTGTCATCTGCAAAAAGGAACTAATTCTGATTGTTGTTTATTAAACAGAAGATCATTTATATACACACACATCAAAAAATTTTTGCATCACCCCGATTCCCAGAACTCCTGGAGATAGACGTTGACTGTGGATATTGTATCAAAGACACAGCCCCTTTGACCGTTCAGAGATGTCACTAAACCTGCCCAAAGATGTAAACAGCCATGCATGAGCAGCGCCTATTAGACGGAGGGGGTAAACAGCCTATCAGTTCCAGTCAGTCCACCAGGAAGGATGTACACGGCTCGTGTTGTCTGTAGTTCAACCATGCCTACACGGTCAATACCGCAGTTCGATGGCGTCTGCATTCTTACTTTGTGCCAGGAAGGGCTCTCGACAAGGGAAGTGTTCAGGCGTCTCGCAGTGAACAACAGCGATGTTATTCGGACATGGAGATATAGAGAGACAGGGACTGTCGATGACACGTCTCGCTCAGGACGCCAAATGACTACTACAGCAATCGATGACCGCTACCTACGGATTATGGCTCGGAGAAACCCCGACAGTACAGTCACCATGTTGAATAATGCTTTTTGTGCAGCCACAGGACGTCGTGTTACTACTCAAACTCTGCGCAATACGCTGCCTGATGCGCAACTTCACCCCCGACGTCCATGGCGAGGTCCATCTTTGCAACCACGACACCATGCATCGCGGTACAGATGGGCCCAAAAACATGCCGAATGGACCGCTCAGGATTGGCATCACGTTCTCTTCACCGATGAGAGTCGCATATGCCTTCAACCAGACAATCGTCGGATTTGTGTTTGGAGGCAACCCGATCAAGCTGAACGCCTTAGACACACTGTCCGGCGAGTGCAGCAATGTGGAGGTTCCCCGTTGTTTTGGAGTGGCATTATGTGGGGCCGACGTACGCCGCTGATGGTCAGGGAAGGCGCCGTAACGGCTGTACGATACGTGAATGCCAGTCTCCGACCGATAGTGCAACCATATCGGCAGCATTTGGCGAGGCATTCGTCTTCATGGACGATAATCCGCGCTCCCATCGTGCACATCTTGTGAATGACTTCCTTCAGGATAACGACATCGCTCGACTAGAGTGGCCAGCATGTTCTCCAGACATGAATCCTATCGAACTTGCCTGGGTTAGATTGAAAAGGGTTTTTTTATGGACGTCGTGACCCACCAACCACTCTGAGGGATCTACGCCGAATCGCCATTGAGGAGTGAAACAATCTGGACCACCAGTGCCTTGATGAACTTGTAGATAGTATGCCACGACAAATACAGGCAATGCAAGAGGACGTGCTACAGGGTATTAGAGGTACTGGAGTGTACAGCAATCTGGACCACCACGTCTTAAGATCTCGCTGTAAGGTGGTACAACATGCAATGTGTGGTTTTCATGAGCAATAAAAAGGGCGGAAACGATGTTTATGTTGATCTCTATTCCAATTTTCTGTACAGGTTCCGGAACTCTCTGAACCGACGTAATGCAAAACTTTTTTGATGTGTGTATATGAGGAGCAACAGCGGACCTAAGATGGAGCCTTGGGAAACACCATATGTGATTTCTCCCGTCAGAATAATGTCCCTGGACTACATTGGTTCAATTACTAAGTACACCTTTGTACACTCCTTTCGTTAGATATGACGTAAAAGCTATACCAACAACCCCATAAAACTTCAGTTTATCTAGGAGAATATTGTGATTCACACAGTCTGATGTCTTAGATAAGTGGCAGAAAATACCAAACGGCGCTATGTTGTCATTTAATAAATGTACAGTTTGGTTAGTGAACATGTAAATGGCATTCTCAGGAGAGCAACTCTTCTGAAATCCAAAGTGCGATGTGCTGAGGATCTCTTTGTTGCTCATGTGAGATATTATTCTACAACACATCACTTTCTCAAAATTTTTGTATAATGATATCAGTAGTGAAACAGGTCTGTAGTTATTGACATCTCTCCTATCACTTTTCTTAAATGGGGGTTTAACAACGGCATATTTTAGTGTCTCAGGAAAAACAACTTGAGTTATTGATCCATTACTCATTTCAGATTAGAAAGTGGTTATTATATGGGAACAAGACTTTAGTACCCAATTGGAAACATCACCAAATACACATGAGCTTTTATTTTAGATAGAGTATAAAATTTTCTTAATTTCACAATAAAAACAATTCATATGACTGAATTTAATGAAAGTTGTTCTTTCAACAAACTCCTGTGATCTTTCTCTTGAACTGTTTTTCCCTGTACTTCCTATTATATTTGAGAAATTGTTATTGAATATATTTACTACTTGTGACTCATAATTTGTAGCCCTTCTATTCAGTTCAATGGTGATGTTACCTTCAATGGTGATGTTACCCTGTCCTGTGGCTGGTTGTCCTGTCTCTCTTTTCACTACATTCAATACAGCCTTAAGTCTGTTGTCAGAATTACTAATTTCTGACATTATGTGCACGTTACTTGAGTTTTAATAACTTTTCTTAGTAATATCGAGTAGTTTTTATAGTGTGGAATTACTGCAGGATCACTACTTGTTCTTGTCAATGGATACATTTCCCTTTTCGTTTCACGAAATACTTTAATCCATCTAGTGATCCATCGTATATTAAATGACTGTTTAATATCACTTGTTATTATCTTATGAAGAAAGCTGTTTTCAAATAACGATATGAACTTTCATGAAACGGACAAAATTTTATGTTACCATTTGATTCATTACAAATTCTTTCCAGTTCATCTCCTGTAAATTGTTCTTAAAATATTTGTCCTAGAGTTATTATGTAACACTGCTTCCCATTGACGAGTATCAATACTGTAAGGCACTGTCTTATTTACCCTGACTAGTTGTCAATCATGATCAGAGAAAGCATTTGTTACTATGTAATCAATTTTTTTTTCTTTGAGCTTCACCGAAGAAAACATTATCAGTTAAGGTCCTACTGTCTTTATTCATTTGTGTTGGACAGTTAATTGATGAGATCAAATTGTAGGATGCAAATAAGGTTTCCAGATAATTTCTCCTATCAGAATCCTTTAGAAAATCTATATTGAAGTCACCAAAGATTATTAACTGCTTGTTGCTGTCTGACAGCATAGTAATTAAGCCAAATTTCTCATAAACAGGTCAATATACATATATCAATACACTTTACCAGAGAAATTTGTGTGCCAGAAAGTACCACCGCTGTGGAGAACGATTTCCTTGCAGACAGATAACGGATGTTGTTCATACACCACCCTGTTCTGTACGCCTTTTGTGTCAATAGCTAACACAAATGTTTAATGAATAATAGATTGGTTGGGGAGATCTAGTAGCATGGCTTCCTGTTACGCCTGACCTCACTTCACTAGACACGTTGTTACGGGGGCATTCCTGTACTACATACCCATCGTCAACGTCCTTACGTTACACAAGCGTGTGACCTACTCATTTGGCAAAATTCAAGAGCAGGAATGCGTGTTTACACGAGTTTGTGTAAAGTTTCTAATAATGAGTGGTATCCCCTCCTGTAGTGTCAACACATGGCTACTACAGAACATGATGGTCCACACCTCAACTGTTTCTGGATACCTTTATACACCTTATATTTAGAGTAGACCAGTACTGTATTCCTTAATAATTTGAGATACTTTTATACACTCTTTATACAAAGAAGCAAGAAATTGAATAGTAAAGAATCGTAATACGCTAATTATTATACTAAATGCAGCCACTGCTATACGAGGCCTCCTCGTAAATAAGCCTCTCAAGCAAACAAAACGATAGTTCACTATTATGATTTTTTTTCAAAAGCTATAGGAAATAACATAAGCCAGCTACATCAAGTAGGTAAATTAGTTCCGGCATATTATATCGAGGTCCTTTTAATATAACGTATAACAGATGAGTAATATATGTTTTTTGATCTATTGAGAGGGATTAAAAAGGACAGAGAAAAACGTACAGTAGGGAAATCAAATCTAATCTTCTAATCTTCAAGGAGGATGAAGTACAACATTTTATACCTCGAGTGGAGGGTCTGAATCAGAGGCTCAGACGGTTCTGCGACTGTGTAGGCTGCAGATTCCTCGACTTGCGCCATAGGGTGTTGGGGTTTCGGGTACCGCTAAATAGGTCAGGTGTCCACTATACACAAGAGGCGGCTACACGGGTAGCAGGGGCTGTGTGGCGCGGACAGGGCGGTTTTTTGGGTTAGACAGTCTCGGAAAAGATCAAAA
Organism: Schistocerca cancellata; assembly: GCF_023864275.1. Taxonomy (NCBI): domain Eukaryota; kingdom Metazoa; phylum Arthropoda; class Insecta; order Orthoptera; family Acrididae; genus Schistocerca; species Schistocerca cancellata. The sequence continues at coordinate 556,471,592 of NC_064632.1, forward strand.
AGGGCTCCAGTCTCAAAGGGTACAGGGCAAAGAAACGGCGAGAATCGACCAAGCAACAGTCGATATTGTGTTGGAAAAGTACCAGAGCTTCAAACGCTGATAGAAAGCACTGAAGCTGAAATCGTTATATGAACAGGAAGCTGGCAAAAGCAGGAGATGAATTCTGCTGAAATTTTTACAGAGGCGCAAACCGTGTTCAGAAAGAATAGATTAAATAAAGTAGGTGGTCTGTTTGTGTCTGTTGGTAGTAGTTTATCTTGAAGTGAAGCTGAAATAGATAGTTCCTGCGAATTACTATGGGTAGAGGTTACACTTAACAGCCGTACCAAAATAATAATTGGCTGCTTCTACCGACCCCCCGACTCAGATGATATAATACCTGAACGGTTCAAAGAAAACTTGAGTCTCATTACAAGTAAGTACCCCACTTATACAGTTACGATTGGTAAGGGCTTCAATCTACCCTCGATTTGTTGGCGAAAATACATGTTCAAAGTCGGTGGTAAACAGAAAACATCTTCCGAAATTGTACTAAATGCTTTCTATGAGAATTACTTTGAACAATTAGTTCACGAGCCCACACGAATTGTAAATGATTGCGAAAACACTTGACCTCTGAGCCACAAATAATCCTGGTCTAATAGAGAGCGTCATGACGAATACAGGGATTAGGGAACACAAGGTCATTGTAGCGAGGCTCAAAACCATATCAACCAAAACCATTAAAAATAAACGCAAAATATATCTATTTAAAACAGCAGATGGAAAAAAGTTGGGAGTATAACAAAAGGGTGATAATGGTTTTTATAGACATAGAAAAGGCATATGACTCAGTTGACAGGGAAAGACTCTGGGAAGAACTGAGGAAGATAGATACAGAAGATGGATACATTAATGTTATAAAGACAATGTACAGAGGCCACAATTGTAGAATTAGAACACCATTGGGGAACTCTGAATACTTCGAAATAAGACAAGGACTTAAGCAAGGAAGTATTCTATCTCCTGCGCTTTTTAATGTTGTGATGGAGGGAATGAATAGGGCAGTTAAAGATATAGTAAAAGAAAAAGACAAAAAGATGATTTTTGCAGATGATATGGTAATATGGGGTGATAAAGAGGTAGATGTACAGTTACAGCTTGATGCGTGGAAGGAAATAATGAAAAGGTATGGATTAAAAATAAATAAAGATAAGAGTGAAGTAATGGTATTTGGAAGAGAGAAAGGAATCAATGGAAATATTACCTTGAATGGAGAACCCCTCAAAGTGGTAGAAAGTTTCACTTATTTAGGGAGTGAAATATCTAGGGATGGAAGAATAACTAACGAAATTAATAGGAGGTTACAGAAGGGAGGCAATTTCTACCAAACAATAAAACATCTGATTTGGAATAATGAAGTTTCAGAAAGAGCAAAACTCCTGATGTATAAGAACTATTACTTCCCTATTGTCACCTATGGTGGAGAAACATGGACAATGAAAGAAAGGGACTGGAGCAGACTGCAAGCAGGGGAAATGAAATTTCTCAGAGCAGTTAAGGGAAAAACAAGAATGGACAGAGTAAGGAATGTAGAGATTAGAAAGGACCTCAAACAAGAAAGTATGAGAGAAGAAATTGAAAGAAAGAGACTGAGATGGTATGGGCATGTTAAGAGGATGCATGGGCAGAGACTCCCCAAAATTATGGAAGAACTAAAGATGGATGGGAAAAGACCTAGAGGGCGCCCAAGAACACGGTGGAAAATTGGAGTGAGAATATCTGTTGAAAGGAGAGGTGTGACCTGGCAGCAAGTGGAGGAAGAAAAGTGGTGGGAGGACCGAGCCAAATGGAGGGGACTCGTCAGCACCCAGACCCGGCAGTAGCTGGAGCAGGATTCGGATATAGATAAATAGATAGAAAACAGCAGATAAAAATTCACTTGATGCCTTCCTAAGAGAGAGTCTCCATTCCTTCCAAGCTAATTATGTAAGTGTAGACCAGATATGGCTCAAATTCAAAGATACAGTATCGACAGAAATAGATAGATTCATACCGCATAAGTTAATAAGAGACGGGACTGATCCACCATGGTGTACAAAACACGTCAGAACACTGTTGCAGAAGCAACGAAAAAAGCATGCCAAATTTAAATTAGATTAGTACTTGTTCCATAGATCATGAATACGACACTTCGTAATAATGTGGAACGTGTCAGGTTAATAAAAGGTGTCTATACAAGATATTACATTACGCAAAATATTACATGACAATTAATAATTTTAAATCCCCAAGACTGGCTGAGTTTCACGTAAGCTCGAAATTTAGTGCGGACGTCAATGCCAGATGCTTTTAATAGTTTACACAATGAAACAGTGTCTTAAAATATGGCAGAAAACCCAAAGAGATTCTGGTCGTATATCAAGTGCACCAGGGACAAAAAACAGTCAATACCGTCACTGCGTGATAGCGATGGAAATGTTACCGATGATGGTGCCACTAAAGCGGAGTTACTAAATACAGTTCTCCGTAATTCCTTCACGGAAGAAGACGAAGTAAATATTCCAGAATTCGAAACCAGAACAGCTGTTAGCATGAGTGACATAAAAGTAGATATCGTAGGTGTTGAGAAACAACTCAAGTCACTTAAGAAAGGGATGTGTTCCGGTCCAGATGGAATACCACTCAGGTTCGTTTCAGAGTATGTATACACAATAGCGCCTTTCTTAGCAATCATATACAACGGCTCACTTGACTAAAGGTCTGTTCCTAAAGACTGGAAAGTAGCACAGGTCACACCAATATTCACGAAAGGAAATAGGAGTAACCCATTGAATTACAGAGCCATATCGCTGACCTCAATTTGCAGTAGGATTTTGGAGCATATACTGTACTGGAACATTGTGAATCACGTTGAAGAAAATGACTTACTGATACATAACCAACACGGATTTAGAAAATATCGTTCTTGTGCTCTTTATTCCCATGAAGTAAGGAGTGCTGTCGACAAGGGATCTCAGATCGATTCCATATTCCGAGATTTCCAGAAGGCTTTTGATACCGTTCCTCACAATCGACTATTAATCAAATAGCGTGCATATGGAGTATCGTCTCAGTTATGTGACTGGATTCGTGATTTCCTCTCAGAGCGGTCACAGTTCGTAGTGATAGACAGTAAATCATCGAGTAGAACAGAAGAGATATCTGGCGTTCCGCAAGGTAGTGTCATAGGCCCTCTGCTGTTCCTGATTTACATAATTGATCTGCGTAATAATCTGAGCAGCTCCCTTAGATTGTTTGCAGGTGACGCTGTAATTTACCGTCTAGTAAAATTATCAGACGATCAATTCCAATTACAAAATGATCTAGAGAGAATTTCTGTATGGTGTGAAAAGTTGCAATTGGCATTAAACAAAGAAAAGTGCGAGGTCATCCACGTGGGTACTAAAAGAAATCCGATAAATTTTGGGTATACGATAAATCGCACAAATCTAAGATCTGTCAATTCGACTAAATACCTAGGAATTACAATTACGAGCAACTTAAATTGGAAACACTACATAGATAATATTGTGGGGAAGGCGAAACAAAGACTGCGCTTGGTTGGCAGAACAGTTAGAAGATGCGACAAACCCACTAAAGAGACAGTGTACATTACACTTGACCGTCCTCTGCTGGAATATTGCTGCGTGGTGTTGGATCCTTACCAGGTAGGATTGACGGAGGACATCGAAAAAGTGCAAAGAAGGGCAGCTCGTTTCGTGTTATCGCGGAATAGGGGTGAGAGTGTCACTGATACGATATGCGAGTTGGGGTGGCAGTCACTGAAACAAAGGCGGATTTCTTTGCGGCGAGATCTATTTACGAAATTTTAATCACAAACTTTCTCTTCAGAATGCGAAAATATTTTGTTGACACCCACCTACGTAGGGAGAAATGATCATCATGATAAAATAAGAGAAATCAGAGCTCGAACGGAAACATGTAGGTGTTCCTTTTTCCCACGCGCCATTCGAGAGTGGAATGGTATAGTAGTAGTATGAAAATGGTTCGATTAACTTTCTGCTAGGCACTTAAGTGTGAATTGCAGAGTAACCATGTAGATGTAGATGTACTGAGATCCACAACAAGATGCGTTACGCATGACTGAGAAATGCCGTACTTGCTAAACATTCTAGATACTGGAAACAAATCATTAAAGAGGTTGATTTTTTTCCATCGTGTACAAACTCTAGCGAATTGTCTGTAAGAGGATAGCGAACGAGAAAGGTCTAATAAACTTACGTCCGGAAATGACCGGTTTCCATGCTGGAGACAATTTTTTCAGTCGTACATTGTTACAGACACTGCGGTCTAATTCCGCCCATACCAAGCAGCCACAGTTACAGTATGTGTTCGAAATGGTCTCCATCTGCCTCGGCGCATGCGTACGCGCTGTTGCATGTCCAGTCTCACACGTTCACATCGGCCAGGCTGGATCCGAACAGTGTCAAAGGCAGCACGAGTGCGCTGCTCCAGTGCCTTCACATCTGATTACGCGATACTTCTCAGATGGCCCCGTAACTGGAAATTGCACGGATTGAGATCCAGTGAATGAGCAGACGATGCAACTTGACCCCCTTGTCGGATCCATCGACCTGAGAAGACACGATTGAGAGGAGTCCTCACGTTAATGGAGAAGTGGGCTGGAGCACCATCACGCAGCAGCCACATAACCCTTCGAATCATCAATGGCACTTCTTCCAGCAGGGGAGGTATAGCGGCCCGCAAGAAACGCCGATAGTTCCAGCCTGTTGGGCGTCGTGGAAGGAGGACTGGTCCCAAAATACGTTCGCCAATTATCTCGGCCCACACATTCCAGCTGCGCCGATACTAATTATTCGCTGTCACCATACCGTAGGGGTTCTACACACTATCCCACAGATGACTGTTATGAAAGTTGAAGACACCACTCCGCATAAAGGTGGCCTCATCTGTGAATAGGACGGATGATACAAATCCCAAAATCGTGGTTGCCTGGTGAAGAAACCAATGACAAAACTGCTCCCGATGTGGAAAGTCTGCTGCTAGTAAGCCGTGCAGACGCAGTAAGAACTGTCGTGGAGAATGTCCCACACGGTCGTCTGGCTTACCCTGTAGTGGCGGGCCAACTGTCTGGTACTGACACGGCGGTCACTTCCACAGTGTCAGTCACATTTTCCTCCATGTCTGGTGTCCGATCATTCCGGCCACGTCCTTCATGATTTCCTGCTTCCTGAAACGACCCTTTCTCAGACAATCAGCGAAACACTATTGCAAACATTGAATGCTGTGGTTTGTTGTCGGCGGGGATAGGTCTCCTGATACAACCTTTCTCCCCGCCGCCCGTTGCAATTTGCCTTTTCTTAAGTAAAAAGCCATGTCGGCAAATTCCCGATTCGAATACGGAACCATTGTGTACAACGCTGTATCACAAACACTACTAGGTGAGTCAGCAAGAGAAGTGAATCGGACACAGCATTACCAATTACTGTCCGCCGCTCGTGGTCTCGCGGTAGCGTTCTCGCTTCCCGAGCACGGGGTCCCGGGTTCGATTCCCGGCGGGGTCAGGCATTTTCACCTGCCTCGAGATGACTGGGTGTTTGTGTTGTCCTCATCATTTCATCATCATCCAGGAAAGTGGCGAAATTGGACTGAGCAAAGATTGGGTAATTGTACGGGCGCTGATAACCACGCAGTTGAGCGCCCCACAAATCAAACATCATCATCATCACACCAATTACTATGGTAGGAGAGGGTGCTAAGGTATGACGTATGGGAAACGGCATCACCCTCTAGGAGGAAACTATGCATACTGTAACTGTGGCTGCATGGTACAGCCCCGCGTCTTACACCGCGGTCTCTGTAACGAAGTGTGATTGAATAAATGGTCTCCAGCACGGAAACCATGCATTTCCGGAGATAAGTTCATTAAACGTTTTCTGTTCCATATCCTCTCATCGATCAAGCGCTAGAGTTTGTACTTGGTGGAAAAAATCACCCTGTAGAATAGCTCTTCGTTTACTGTTATTTCACGTTATATTTACGGAAAGGGGCTGATCACATTAACTCCAAAATGTACAGTAATGAAGAGCGTTTTGTGTAAGCATGGGCAGGACAGTACACGACACAGCAAGTTATTGTTACCGGTTCCCTTAATCCACGCTAAGATCAAATTAAGGCCTCTTGCGCTACCCTCCGCCCTTTAATTGCAACGGGGGAACCTTTTGCTACGTAAGCCGATAAGCAAGGGTTTATTACGGAGTTTCATTTCTGGATGGGAATCGCATTTGAATGAGGTGGCGTACTATCTTTCAGTAAAGTTGTTAAAAAGGTTAGTTCTTTGAAACGCTACTGCGCATCGCTTTCACTGGGAATACTAGTACCGTTGCATCTTATGCACTCTTCAGGTTTCAAAGTTTCTGTCGATTAAGCCAAACGATTGCAATGCAGATCAGTGGATTCCAAACTCCAGTGATCACGCAACCCTCAAGAAAAGGTTCCTTCCCCGCGCGTTACACAGCGTGTCCTCTTTAACAGTGGAAATTCCAATGCACCCAGACAAAATGCCGCCTCCTACGAGATCATTTATTAAAACCGATCACGAAGAAGAACGGAGAGAGAGAGAGACGGGAAATTAATACTTATTAACTGCTGAAGCATTTGTAGCGAAGTCGCAGAATAGGGAGATTAAAAAATAAAAGTGGAAATATATCAGTGTAACGTGACTGGATGGAATAAATATCTCTTAACCGGCACAGTATAGACGGGTTATATTCTTGCTTGTGGAGGAGTCCTGTCGTTTAAGTGGGGGAGGGGATAGCCTAGGCTACCTAATTGTAGGGAATTCCAAATTGACTTGTGCAGAGAGTGAGAGGATCGACAGGGTTTACAACACGCAAAACGGCCATCATTTAAAAGTTCACATATTGATAATCAAGGTCTCACACACTGCCGAAAAAAGGCTTCACAACGCACTGGTACAACAAAGAAATCACTATATAAAATTACTAGTTAAACATTGATAAAGGTTTGAAGAGAAACAGGCATTACTGATAAGCTACTAAGTACGAGTTAATAACAAAACGGTCGACATCGTGCCATTACATTAGAGGCTGAATTCTACTTCTACTCTGGTGAATAATTTCGAGATAAATCAGAGAGAGAACTGAATACATGAGAGAACGGTCGAAACGACAGCTGGAAGTAGTTTGAAGCGTCAAGCGGGCTGTAATAAAAGTTCTTCCGTAAGGCAGCTGCACTCGCTGCGTTAAACCGATTAGATTAGTTTTTCGTTCCATATATCCGTGCTGAGGAGATCCTCGTGGATGTGGAAAATGTCTCTTTTTAGCTGAAATAACAATACTAATAGTATGAATATATACAATACATCATTTGTCTCTATTAAAAAATTCGTCAATGGAGTAGAAGGAGTTGGCCACTAGTAAGTCTTTCAGGCTCCTTTTAAACTGATCTTTATTTGTAACTAAATTTTTTATGTTTACTGGCAAATTATTGAAGATGAGTGTTCCTGAGTAGTGGACCCCTTTTTGAACTAAAGTAAGTGCTTTTAAGTCTTTGTGCAGATCATTTTTGTTCCTGATATTGTATGTATGAAGTGAGCTGTTTGTTGGAAAAAGAGATATATTATTTAGGACAAATTTCATTAAGGAGTAAATATACTGAGAGGCAGTAGTTGGTATACCCAGTTCTTTGGAGAGGTTTTTACAGGACGTCCGTGAATTTACTGCACAAGTAATACGTATTACACGCTTTTGGACTCTGAAAACTTTTGTTTGACTTGAAGAGTTACCCCAAAATATTATACCATATGACATTATGAAATGAAAGTAGGTAAAGTATGCAAGATTTTTCATTTTTATGTCGCCTATGTCTGCTAACACTCAAATTGCAAATACAGATTTTTTATGGCGGTTCTGCAGTTCTGTGGTGTGCTCCTCCCAACTGAATTTATAATCAAGTTGTAATCCCAGGAATTTAAGACTGTCGACCTCTTCTATCTGCTCGTCTTCATACTTTATGCATATGCTGGGTGGAAACCTCTTACAGATTCTGAATTGCATATAGTGAGTCTTTTCGAAGTTTAATGTCAGTGAGTTGGCTTTAAACCATTTATTAATATCCATGAAAATATCATTAGCAGATCTTTCTAGAACTACACTCGACATACTATTTATTGCAGTACTTGTGTCATCTGCAAACAAAACGAACTCTGCTTCTGGCAGTGCAACTGATGAGAGATCATTAACGTACACGGTGTCGTTTTATCGCGCACATGTCATTTCTCCTCTCTCTACAACGTAATCAATGGCAAACTGCAACGAGACTAACTGGCATGTGCCAGGAGCAAAATGCTCCATGCGTTGTCATCTTTCGTGCACACCGTCTAACTGCTACCGCTACTGACCAGAAGGAAAGCGGGGCTGAGGTATCCGCAGGGAGCGACCGATCTTCAGAGATCTCCCGACCTCAAAAAATACGCTTCATGCCAACTGCTGAGAAGGGCAGTGGCCAAGTTCTGCCTCCTCGTACGCGGAAAGCCGACAAGGCCGTCGTTCCTCAGAGGTTGGCCACACTGTCTTGACGCCAACTAACACTGGAGCAGATGCTTCTCGTATCAAATTACATCTTTGAAGAAAACGAAGAATTTTTTTAGCAGATTGTAACCGCTTTCACCATTTTGATAAAAATAGTAACTTGTCTCTCAGACTGCACTGCCTGAGATCAAGTACCTCGATACTGATCTCCAGTGTGCTTCTAAGCGACGGTTAATCTGCGAAAGAGCCGGTCGGGGAAACAAAATGATAAGCACCAAAATGTGAGTTTGGAGATACAGAGGATAAAAGTTTGCTATTGGTCCACAAATCTGAATAATTTTATCGTAACATCCATTTTGTTGTGGGTGGCTTTTAACACCTACATTCTTCCATACGGATATAAAAAGAACGAGCAACAGACTGTAACACATGCAGTATACAATAATAAAGACATTACTGTGGAGGAGGTACTGGTACCCAGGTGTCATGAGATAACCTTGAAAGTAACTTGGTCACTCATAAGTCTCATCACAGATGTGTCCACTGTCCAAACATGTTGGGTTTAGTCACAAGAAAAATCCATTCTAAACAGGAGGGACGTAATCTAAGAGGGAAATAACGTTAGCAACTTCCTTCTTTTCAATGTGTGAGTCTGGGTCCGTCGTATCTTAAAGAGCAAGAACTGGGTTTTTGTCTTCCACGTTTCCTGAAACTTACTTTGTCGTATGTCATGACACAATGTCTCGCTGATGAAAAAAGATGATGGGTATTCAGAAGTCACCTTACAGCTGCATACGTTTCTTAGGCTAATAGATGGATCCTGAGCACCAGAGTCATCAATTTCCCAGGATGTTCTGAACAATTGCGTCACATTGCTTTCACCTGCTTCCTCAGAACATTTAAGAGGACTCTGGCAGTTAGATCTTACATCCATTTTATCTACAGTTTCGTTAGAACTGGATACATATTCTTCGCCTGTATTACACCTCTTCTGCTTAGACTTCCTTTGCGTTATACATGTCGTTCTGAGAAGACCTCTTCGTCTGTTCTTCTGCCTCTTCATTATAGTATCTGAGATGGTGACAGATAGCTCCATATTATTGTCACTTTGAAATCCTTCACAATTTGCCGGAATAGCAACAGAGACCGTTACTGTTTTGTTACTGGTACGAATATAAATAAAAAATATCCATATACACAACATCAAGCCTTCAACAGCAGCAATTCAATAACACCGTCATATTTCATGCATTTCAGGAACATAGTGGTGTGTACGAGCGCTTACTATTCTGTTCGTGAAACTTACTAAGTATAACAGATTTGCGAACTCGTATACTTCTGAGTCATTGTGAATGTAGTCATGATCGTGATCAGAGACATCAGGAGCTCCAAGAACACCTCAGCTTTCTTGTACATCAAATGAGGCTATAATCTCAGAAAATGTATACGGGGGTTCCTCTAAGCGTCAGCCATCTTAGCTGTCGCTTGCGGTTATGTTCCCATGGCAGGCAGCCACTGGCATACGCCATGAAATATCGCCGTGACATCTGTTGTGTGGAATTAGAACTTTTTCGTGGTGTATAATATTCCGTTGCCCACAGGCAGAGCCGATTGCCCTTTAATCAAAATACACGGCGATTGCGCTTACCATTCTGCATTCTGTTCCTCTGAGCCGCTCATATATATTTATCCAGACTTCGAGATGAAACTAACATTAAAATCTGAAGCACACCAGCATGTTAGCGACAAAGAATGGATCCACACTGTGGAGGAATATGAATATGATTTTCGTTCATTAGGGTCCTTACGTTAATTGGCCATAATCTGGCACTCATGCACACATCCTGACACGTAGTGAGGCTGGCTTGACTTGTCTGGTCACTTATTTTGAATACACGTAACACTGACAAGGCAGTGAGGTGTTCACGGAGAATTTCAAGGTGTACACTACTTCAGTTTCAGAGTTACAGGAGTTGGTGGACTTTGATTAGGAATCGAATATTTAGACTGCCCGGCATATACAGACACATCTGTTGCGGAATAGTTTAAGGATGACACATGAGTTGTAAGGGATTTCTCGCGAAGTAATACTGTGCTCTTTAACAGATGGGTAATCAGACAATCGACACACGGGAGAAACATTTTAGAATTGCTGGCGACAGGTAGACCCCAAGAGCATCATGAAAGCCGCAATGATGGGCGACTGTTTACGAACTTTTGTAGCTAGTGGTGTGGTCAATGCACGACCTAATTTTTTTGGCTTAAGTGACTGTGATATCTGATCGATCCCTTTATAGATAAAATCCTCAAAGCCTTTTTTGTAAATAAACAAATTTTATATACATAAAAGGAAAATGAAAAGACTTCATAGGATTAATAGCGTTTACGAAAACATAATGATGGTTTTAAACCAAATAAAGGTTTTACAACGTTCACACAAGTGTGAGTAGTGACCCCACATAAATCGCAGATTCAGATTAAAAACAGTTAAACGTTAATTAATATATGTGTAGGGTAGCCCAGCAGGAGAGCTCAGTCTTCAGGGATGCGACAGGAATGGTCATTGAAGCAAATAATTTTAGTATACTCAGACCCTAAAATGTAAACATTACCACCTACGAGCACGTCTTCATCTTCGATACTGTGAAACAAATCTTTTCCTCCGCAAGCCCTTTCCTTTTCATGTTTTGGTAGGAGGTAGTATGGAACAAAACAAGGAAAAAATTGGTTAGTAAACACGCGCTCTAAAATGCATACGTTAAGAGTTACGAGCACTTCTTCAGAAGAAGAGATTTGTTTCACGTTAGCGAAGGTGAACAAGTGCCCGTACCTCTTAAGTTGTGCATTTTAGAGTCCTTGTTTATTGGACTCTTTTTGGTTCGAGTGATTGTTCCTGTCATAGCCCCAAATATTAACTCTTCCCTCTGGGAAGCCTTGTGTGTAATGTGAAACGGCAAGAGCACTGCACACAGAAAGACGTGCGAGCAAAGTTCATTAAACTGTACAGTAACTGACGAAACTCAACAGAAAACATTCAAAGTCCGGACGTGGATTTTCCACCACCGACGTAAAGTGACGTTCATTATCCTGTGTAACCACTGCCAAAATACGTAACAGGTCTACCATGTTCGAATACTCTAATTGCAATTATTTGCTGCAGCTAATACTGTGTCAAGTCACATAAGCAAAATTAAAAGTCACCTAGTGAAGCAACTCCAGTCATTGAAAACACAGTGAAGTGAAAAGTTAGTCGTACCTCGCACTCAAAATTATTACTTTATGAACATTTCTGTGTATACACATAAAAAAAAAATAATTCGATGGGTCTGTGACTGGTTCTGGTTTGTAAACAGGGAGGTCGAAGACAGCGGAATTTCTTCATCCGTCAAGTGAAGGCCAAACGATTTTTAAAAAATTGCTATACTCCGTTCATCATAAGAATAAACCAGACGTAAACATACACAAACACGAGGACTGGTCGGCAGCTGTAGCTCTCGTACACTGGTATTGTTCCACTCTTGGAAATAGGTCCAACTTATGTATTAAATATCTTATTACTGTGCCATTGTAAACGAACCTCTAAGACATTATGTATTAAGAGCCATCAATGCTATTGTTAATCACACTTTAGCTACCTAATTCTTATTTCAAAAATCATGTACAGTTATAGTTCCCGCAAACGGTACTAAAAATTTGCTCTGATTGTATAGCTGTTCATCCGCACTGTGAAAACAGGTGACGCAGCTTCCTGCTTCGTAGTGAAACATGCGCGCGGAACACTGTTAATGGCGAGGAACAAGTTGCTGTTAGTTTTTTTCACAATATTACAGGGAAAAATCAGCTTTGACGTTTTTCGAGAAACACTATGTAATAAATATAATACCAGGTATTTCAGTTATGTGAGTAGCGTAAACTGTAGCGTCGTAGAACGTTAATTGAGTATGATGGCGGGCGGGGTTCGAAACTCGTTGTAGGCTATAACTATTTTTGTTCGTTTTGAGTACCTAAATCACGTAAAACCGAAATTCAAGACTGAAGCGTGGATTTACTTTCAATATCATTTCTTAAAGAATTTACTTTATTTACTAGCGATTCATCAAGAACATTAACACATTTTATCACACTATGTGAGCGTGGAAGTAATTGCCAGTGGGTAACTGATGAAACTCCCCCCATGAACCATGGACCTTGCCTTTGGTGGGGAGGCTTGCGTGCCTCAGCGATACAGATAGCCGTACCGTAGGTGCAACCACAACGGAGGGGTATCTGTTGAGAGGCCAGACAAACATGTGGTTCCTGAAGAGGGGCAGCAGCCTTTTCAGTAGTTGCAAGGGCAACAGTCTGGATGATTGACTGCTCTGCCCTTGTAACAATAACCAAAACGGCCTTGCTGTGCTGGGACTGCGAACGGCTGAAAGCAAGGGGAAACTACGGAAGTAATTTTTCCAGAGGGCATGCAGCTTTACTGTATGATTAAATGATGATGGCGTCCTCTTGGGTAAAATATTCCGGAGGTAAAATAATCCCCCATTCGGATCTCCGGGCGGGGACTACTCAAGAGGATGTCGTTATCAGGAGAAAGAAAACAGGCGTTCTACGGATCGGAGCGTGGAATGTCAGATCACTTAATCAGGCAGGTAGGTTAGAAAATTTAAAAAGGGAAATGGATAGGTTAAAGTTAGATATAGTGGAATTAGTGAAGTTCGGTGGCAGGAGGAACTAGACTTCTGGTCAGGTGACTACAGGATTATAAACACAAAATCAAATAGGGGTAATGCAGGAGTAGGTTTAATAATGAATAGGAAAATAGGAATGCGGGTAAGCTACTACAAACAGCATAGTGAACGCATTATTGTGGCCAAGATAGATACGAAGCCCACGCCTACGACAGTAGTACAAGTTTATATGCCGACTAGCTCTGCAGATGAATAAATTGAAGAAATGTATGATGAAATAAAAGAAATTATTCAGATAGTGAAGGGAGACGAAAATTTAATAGTCATGGGTGACTGGAATTTGTCAGTGGGAAAACGGAGAGAAGGAAACGTAGTAGGTGAATATGGATTGGGGCTAAGAAATGAAAGAGGAAGCCGCCTGGTAGAATTTTGCGCAGAGCACAACTTAATCATAGCTAACACTTGGTTTAAGAATCATGAAAGAAGGTTGTATACATGGAAGAACCCTGAAGATACTAAAAGGTATCAGATAGATTATATAATGGTTAGAAAGGGATTTAGGAACCAGGTTTTAAATTGTAAGACATTTCCAGGTGCAGATGTGGACTCTGACCACAATCTATTGGTTATGACCTGTAGATTAAAACTGAAGAAACTGCAAAAAGGTGGGAATTTAAGGAGATGGGACCTGGATAAACTGAAAGAACCAGAGGTTGTACAAAGTTTCAGGGAGAGCATAAGGGAACAATAGACAGGAATGGGGGAAAGAAATACAGTAGAAGAAGAATGGGTAGCTTTGAGGGATGAAGTAGTGAAGGCAGCAGAGGATCAAGTAGGTAAAAGACGAGGACTAGTAGAAATCCTTGGGTAACAGAAGAAATATTGAATTTAATTGATGAAAGGAGAAAATATAAAAATGCAGTAAATGAATCAGGCAAAAAGGAATACAAACGTCTCAAAAATGAGATCGATAGGAAGTGCAAAATGGCTAAGCAAGAATGGCTAGAGGACAAATGTAAGGATGTAGAGGCTTATCTCACGAGGGGTAAGATAGATACTGCCTACAGGAAAATTAAAGAGACCTTTGGAGATAAGAGAACCACTTGTATGAACATCAAGAGCTCAGATGGAATCCCAGTTCTAAGCAAAGAAGGGGAAGCAGAAAGGTGGAAGGAGTATATAGAGGGTCTACACAAGGGCGATGTACTTGAGGACAATATTATGGAAATGGAAGAGGATGTAGATGAAGATGAAATGGGAGATACGATACTGCGTGAAGAGTTTGACAGAGCACTGAAAGACCCGAGTCGAAACAAGGCTCCCGGAGTAGACAACATTCCATTGGAACTACTGACAACCTTGGGAGAGCCAGTCCTGACAAAACTCTACCATCTGGTGAGAAAGATGTATGAAACAGGCGAAATACCCTCAGACTCCAAGAAGAATATAATAATTCCAATCCCAAAGAAAGCAGGTGTTGACAGATGTGAAAATTACCGAACAATCAGTTCGGTAAGCCACAACTGCAAAATACTAACACGAATTCTTTACAGACGAATGGAAAAACTAGTAGAAGCCGACCTCGGGGAAGATCAGTTTGGATTCCGTAGAAATACTGGAACGCGTGAGGCAATACTGACCTTACGACTTATTTTAGAAGAAAGAATGAGGAAAAGCAAACGTACGTTTCTAGCATTTGTAGACTTAGAGAAAGCTTTTGACAATGTTGACTGGAATATTCTCTTTCAAATTCTAATGGTGGCAGGGGTAAAATACAGGGAGCGAAAGGCTATTTACAATTTGTATAGAAACCAGGTGGCAGTTATAAGAGTCGAGGGACATGAAAGGGAAGCAGTGGTTGGGAAGGGAGTAAGACAGGGTTGTAGCCTCTCCCCGATGTTATTCAATCTGTATATTGAGCAAGCAGTGAAGGAGACAAAAGAAAAATTCGGAGTAGGTATTAAAGTCCATGGAGAAGAAATAAAAACTTTGAGGTTCGCCGATGACATTGTAATTCCGTCAGAGACAGCAAAGGACTTGGAAGAGCAGTTGAACGGAATGTACAGTGTCTTGAAAGGAGGGTATAGGATGAACATCAACAAAAGCAAAACGAGGATAATGGAATGTAGTCGAATTAAGTCGGGTGATGTTGAGGGAATTAGATTAGGAAATGAGACACTTAAAGTAGTAAAGGAGTTTTGCTATTTGGGGAGCAAAATAACTGATGATGGTCGAAGTAGAGAGGATATCAAATGTAGACTGGCAATGGCAAGGAAAGCGTTTCTGAAGAAGAGAAATTTGTTAACATCGAGTATTGATTTAAGTGTCAGGAAGTCATTTCTGAAAGTATTTATATGGAGTGTAGCCATGTATGGAAGTGAAACCTGGACGGTAAGTAGTTTGGACAAGAAGAGAATAGAAGCTTTCGAAATGTGGTGCTACAGAAGAATGCTGAAGATTAGATGGGTAGAACACATAACTAATGAGGAAGTATTGAATAGGATTGGTGAGAAGAGAAGTTTGTGGCACAACTTGACCAGAAGAAGGGATCGGTTGATAGGACATGTTCTGAGGCATCAAGGGATCACCAATTTAGTATTGGAGGGCAGCGTGGAGGGTAAAAATCGTAGAGGGAGACCAAGAGATGAATACACTATGGAGATTCAGAAGGATGTAGGTTGCAGTAGGTACTGGGAGATGAAGAAGCTTGCTCAGGATAGAGTAGCATGGAGAGCTGCATCAAACCAGTCTCAGGTCTGAAGACCACAACAACAACAACAACAACAACAACTGATGAAAACAAATTTCTTTCAACAAATGAAAATTTTATTCCTAAAAACCCTTTCTTTTTTTTAAAAAAAAAGAACATTTAAAAATTATAATCAGGCAGTACCCTCTAAATATCAAGTTACAACTTATTCAGAAGCAGAAATAATTTTTTTTTTATTTTTTTTGAGTGTATGAGCTTTCGGGCTGAGAACCTTGCCGCTCCCTTTTTAACACGGCCGTAGTCACGACTGCTCACAACAACCTCTGAAAGACTACATTGGTGCAAATTCACAACACACCAGATTACTTTAAACTAAAAATTTTAACAACTCACACAAACACATAAACTATGCACCCCGTAGGAGTGATGGAAATGGTACAAAACACTCACATTAAAAAATTACTTGCCACCGAAAGCGCAACTTGTTTTTAAAAGAATACTCTTACGGTGGAAGGGTGGCAACTTTATATACTAAAATGACCATTGAAATAAAAACCCATGAAATGCAGTCTTTCATAAAATGTACAAACACGCTCTACATTACACATATACCGCCTCTCAAGATGACAGGCAAGATAAAATCATATTTCAGCAATTCGACCTTTACACCTCAAGCAATAAATTCGTTAACACCGAATCCGATATACATGACAGAGGCAGCTACTAATGTATGGCAGATTGACAGGGGGATTACTGAACAACCCGAACCGCAGATTGCTCTAACCCGCCCCTACTCCACAAGGGAAAAACGGACCACCCAACTTATAAATAACCACATTCCCGCGGGTGGGCAAACGGATTTTGGGACGACCCCAAAACAAAGCGGGTGGCGACCTCACCAAGAAAACAAGTAGAATTTAACAAGTAAATGAAACAACATATCTCCAATCACTTAACTTCTAATAACCGGCGATTTCTGGTGAAGACCTGGCGCAGCACCCCGAACGCTCTCCCGAACCGTCCGCTGCCAGCCGCTTCAACGGACGCAGGAAGGCGCGCCGATCTCCCGTCTCACGGCATCGCGGCTCGCACCGACCAGACCGCCAAGCCACTACCCCTTTCTATAAGGCGCGGCCCACTGGACTCACGTGGGGACCTCACATGCGTCGACGCTCAAGGCGGACAAGACATCTTGTGTCTCAGTGTGCGACCGACCAACCGATGATCCAACCGCCAATGACCGTTGCCCGAGCAACTCGAGCAGACTGGCGACCTAACGCGCAGACTCAGATGCAGAAACTCAGCCCCGACCGGGCAACCACTCGCTGAGTTCTGTTACAGGTGGATAGGCAAGACTCATTTTCTGGCTTTAAAGTTTGATCCAAACGACAGACATACTAGCTCTCCGACGACAGACACACACTCGCTGCCGCACAAATGCGAACGAGAGACAGACCAGCAACTGGTAACGCGAGGCTGACCCAGCCTCACTCCAATTGACCAACTGCCACTGGCCAGTTTTTTTTTTCTTTATTGAATTTCAATTCCCCCCGAAGGGGGCGGGCTGGCAGCAGCTTAGTATGCCGCTCTTCAGCCTACAGATTTTGTGACAAAGATCAGGAGAACAATAATAATAAAAAACAGGCGATAAAATCGGAGACTTAGAGAGTAACAAGGCGAAAAGAAATCGTGGAACTTAAACCACTGGCCAGCTTATAGCGCTCCTTAAATGCACGTGAACAGGCAACCTTCCCCCTTTTCCACCAGAGGGAGACGCCAAAGCTGCGATTGCCACAGCGGCGCCACCGCCGAAACGGAGGGCGACTGCTTCACACTAGGCGCGGCGGCGCGCTCCCCAAAACAACAAATTTTACCACGGCTCAAAGAACTATATGTTAGTTGACCCATACTTCACCATCATTTTTCAAGAGAATTTCACGTTTTCTACTTTCAAATTACATATCGCACGCAGAATTCTGGTTTTCACTACAAATATACATTTTTACTTAGGATATTTTATAATAGATCGTTAAAGATTGTTGAAGTTAAGAAACATCACACAATTAAATTTTTTGAAGGATAAAAAATCAAATACTCTTTATTTGAATGTGCCCATTGCTTTGTAGTACAGATGTGGTCTCATACGAGCCAGAGTGTTGAGCGTTGTAGAAGTACGGAAAACAATTTTTGCGGCGTCGAGTACTCTGTATAGATGCTGCATTTTTACAGTTGTCACCGTAACAATGCAATGTGAATCCAACAGTATTGATCTGGAGCCATGTTAAGGGATCTGTCGGGAGAAATAGCAAGACACTTAAGCTGCCAAATGTACTGGAACTAAGACACGTTTTGTAACATGTCACTGCCGAACGATGGCTTAACGCAGAACAGAACGTCGTAAAAGAGGAGGAGGAGGAGGAGGAGGAGGAAATGTGGATTTTTGGTGGCTTGTGATTCTGTTGATGGTCGCCTCAGTATCAAACTAGCATTATTGAAATGTACCGTAATCCTCGAAGTCCAATACGGAAGGAGTTCAGAGATTACCAGACGACTGTCTATAATACCTTCAATGGCTTCAATGTTTAACTACATGGAAAATCAGCAGTGCACTTTTACACTACACGTAAGTCGTGCAGAAAAATTACCCTTGTTAAAGACAGGAATCTTCAAATGGTTCAAATGGCTCTGAGCACTATGGGACTTAACTTCTGTGGTCATCAGTCCCCTAGAACTTAGAACTACTTATACCTAACTAACCTAAGGACATCACACACATCCATGCCCGAGGCAGGATTCGAACCTGCGACCGTAGCAGTCCCGCGGTTCCGGACTGCGCGCCTAGAACCACTAGACCACCGCGGCCGGCACAGGAATCTTCATCATCCTTGTCTTTAATTACAATATCATGTTACCAGAATGAGATTTTCACTCTGCAGCGGAGTGTGCGCTGATATGAAACTTCCTGGCAGATTAAAACTGTGTGCCCGACCGAGACTCGAACTCGGGACCTTTGCCTTTCGCGGGCAAGTGCTCTACCATCTGAGCTACTGAACCACGCCTCACGCCCGGTCCTCACAGCTTTACTTCTGCCAGTATCTCGTCTCCTACCTTCCAAACTCCGCAGTATCCTTTCTTTCAGGAGAGCTTCTGTAAAGTTTGGAAGGTAGGAGACGTACTGGCAGAAGTAAAGCTGTGAGGACCGGGCGTGAGTCGTGCTTCGGTAGCTCAGATGGTAGAGCACTTGCCCGCGAAAGGCAAAGGTCCTGAGTTCGAGTCTCGGTCGGGCACACAGTTTTAATCTGCCAGGAAGTTTCAATATCATGTTAGCTAAGCTCGAGAGTATGTTTTTTCCGTTCGTCACCTGAGAAGCGTATTTGCCACGCATTATTTCCTCCTGTTTAAAAATTAAACGACATTCAAAACTATATTGGATTTTCCGCTCGTCTATTTTCACGTCCTTGCTGCTACTGTTCACATCACTGCTGTCCTAATTCAGTGCGCCGGTAAAGCTGTTTCCCGTATCGTCGCTGAGGCGATGTACTTGTACGCGTAACGCACAGCGTAAAACGTATCCTCATTATCATACCTGACTGATGATGATCAGTCTAAGGCGCTGCAGTCATGGACTGTGCGGCTGGTCCCAGCGGAGGTTCGAGTCCTCCCTCGGGCATAGGTGTGTGTGCGTGTTTGTCCGTAGGATAATTTAGGTTAAGTAGTATGTAAGCTTAGGGACTGATGACCTTAGCAGTGAAGTCCCATAAGATTTCACAAACATTTGATGATGATGATTTGTTTGTGGGGCGCTCAACTGCGCGGTCATCAGCACCCGTAGCTACAAATACCCAATCTGTACACAGTCCATTGCAGCCATTTTCACAAATTATGATGGAATGATGAGGGCAACACAAACACGCAGTCCCCGGGCAGAGAAAATCCCAAACCCGGCCGGGAATCGAACCCGGGACATCGTGATCTAGAGGTAGCAACGCTAGCAACTTTTTTTCGTTCGTTATTGTTCGTTGCATTTGTTCGGGGCAGACGTCCCATGACACTTGTTGAGGTTCATCGTTGATCCGTTCGCTCAGTCTTTTATTACAGATAGCAACTAACCCTCTTTAACTTCCTGTCAGATTAAAACTGTGTGCCTGACCGAGACTCGAACTCGGGACCTTTGCCTTTCGCGGGCAATTGCTCCACCAACTGAGCTACCCAAGCACGACTCACGCCCCGTCCTCGCAGCTTTTCTTCTGCCAGTACCTCGTCTCCTACCTTCCAAACTTTACAGAAGCTCTCCTGCGAACCTTGCAGAACTAGCACTCCTGAAAGAAAGGATATTGCGGAGACATGGCTTAGCCACAGCCTGGGGGATGTTTCCAGAATGAGATTTTCACTCTGCAGCGGAGTGTGCGCTGATCTGAAACTGGCATAAGTGCAGCTGCGAGGACATGGCGTGAGTCGTGCTTGGATAGTTCAGATGGTAGAGAACTTGCCGCGAAAGGCAAATGTTCCGAGTTCGAGTCTCGGTCCGGCACACAGTTTTAATCTGCCATGAAGTTTCATATCAGCGCACACTCCGCTGCAGAGTGAAAAATCTCATTCTGACAACTAACCCTCTGACCGAACACGTTGAGCTACCGTGCCGGCTATTAGACCACAAGCTGCAGACATCATACTTGACTGAACTCGAGATAGCTTTGCTTCCGCTCCACATGAAACGAAATCCAATGAGGTTCGACCAAATGCCGAAGAATACGCAGTGTAATGTCTACATGAGGTTTATTCTTACGATGAACGGAGTATAACTGCATTCGTGAATCGCACTGCCGGTCATAACCAAAACACAAGAAATGAAGCGCCGACTTACAGGTGTTGGCTGTGATAATGGCTCTCTCTCTCTCTCTCTCTCTCTCTCTCTCTCTCTCTCTCTAACTCCAACTAAAACGTTTCCCACAGCCCTTCAGTCCATAGTGAAAATAATACGAGGGCTATCCACAAAGTACATTACGTTTTCGTTTGTGTCCGTTAGGGGCGGGGCTAGCGCGGCCATCTTGGTGTCATGGCATTCCGCCGCTCAGACGGCATCCTGCCATGCTAGCCGTGCTGTACTCCGTTGAGTTACTGTGACAGTTTGAAATGTCAGCGTTAATTGAAAATGCCGCGAAGTGTGAAGTGCGTGCTGTAATAAGGTTTCTGACTGCAAAAAACTGTACAAAGATAGAAATCTATCGGCAGCTTTGTGAAGTGTATGCGGACAACATAATCACTGAAGGTGGAGTGCGTCAATGGGTCATAAAATTTAAAAATGGCCGAACTAACGTTCACGACGAAGAGCGAAGTGGAAGACCCAGCATAGTGACTGCCGAACTTGTCGAAAAAGTCGATGCCGCGGTCCGTGAAAACCGTAATTTCACAATAACGGAACTCTCTATGAGTTTTCCACAAATTTCACGAAATTTGTTGCACGAAATCATTACCGAAAAGCTTGGTTACCACAAGATTTGTGCAAGATGGATACCAAAAATCTTGACAGAGATTCACAAAAATCAGCGAATGGCTGCAGCGTTAACGTTTTTGGACGCTCACGAGGAAGATGGCGACTCATTACTCGATCGCATCGTTACTGGTGACGAAACATGGGTTAAGCATGTGAACTGCAAGACAAAATTGCAGTCAATGCAGTGGGGGCACACGAATTCCCCCCAAAAACCTACGAAATGCATGCAGACAATGTCGGCAAGGAAGGTGATGGCGACTCTCTTTTGGGACAGAAAAGGTGTGATTTTTGTGGATTTCCTGGAAAGAGGCACTACAATAAACTCTCAAAGGTATTGCCAAACTCTGCACAATCTCAGAAGAGCAATACAAAACAAGCGCAGGGGAAAGTTGGGCTCAAAGATCTTGCTGATTCACGACAACGCCCGGGCCCACACGGCAAATGCCACTCGTGAAGTTCTCGAATCTTTTAAGTGGGAGTTGTTTCCTCATCCGCCGTACAGTCCCGACCTGGCACCGAGCGACTTCCACTTATTCCCAGCAATGAAGAAGTGGTTGGCTATGCAGCGTTTTGATGGCGACGCACAGCTTCAAGAAGAGAGGTAACCACATGGTTGAAGGCGCAGGCGGCCGAATTTTACGACGAAGGAATTTCCAAGCTTGTCCATCGCTACGATAAGTGCCTTAATTTAAATGTAGAAAAGTAGTATTTACGTGTGGCTTTCATCTGTATATAATAATAAAAATTTCCAATACTTTATTTATTTTTAATTCCAAAACGTAATGTACTTTGTGGATAGCCCTAGTAACTCACCAGCTGTGCCTCCTCTGTCTACGGCGACGGGGTGGTAAAGCCGTGTGACGGAGGAAAAGTGGGGAGCGCGTGTACCTACTTCGGTCCCACATCGCCCGGCGCAGCGGCAGCCCGACAAGGTCGCAAGTCGCGTGACGACCCATCAAGATCCGCCCTCCCTCTCCCTCCCCAGGCAGCCATTACGCTTTGCCCGTCCCCTTCGTGCCCGTCAAGCTTCAACGAAGCGGGGCGGACCGGGGCGCGGCGATGCGATTGCATCTGCAAACGTCAGCCTCAGATTGTGCCGTGCCGGCATTAAGGACCTCACCTCTGCGCCATTGTGTATCGCCGTCGCAGACAGAAAAAAATTTCTCCGCCTCAGCCAGCAGGTGGTATCAAATCACGTCTGAGTGAAACACACAGCGTGTGAACACGTTATGCCCCCTGCGACGAAACTATTTCAGTTATAATGTCGTTAGTAACCCTTTGCCTTACACTACTGTGACACGTTTTTGTCACCATTCTCCATTATGACACGTGAAGCACACAGACCATCGCAGTG
This sequence comes from Schistocerca cancellata, assembly GCF_023864275.1. Lineage (NCBI taxonomy): Eukaryota > Metazoa > Arthropoda > Insecta > Orthoptera > Acrididae > Schistocerca > Schistocerca cancellata. Next base: position 556,494,381 of record NC_064632.1, read on the forward strand.
ACGCTTTAATCAAATAGACCGAAGAAATTGTTATCGTTTGCAAGCGACTGTGATTTATGTATTTACGAAAATAAATTTCATTTTCAGTGACACCTACTTTATTTAAATTTTTAAATTAGCCCCATCAGTAGTTAACTAAGCTATTGCACGTGGAATAACGTCAGCTGCCTCAGGTGTTACGTGTCTGCCTCTTCGCATAAGCATAGCTCGCGATTTGCGCCCAGCTAACTAACAATGCATATATCGTGCAACAAATATTATAATAATTGAAAACCCACGATCGCTTCAATATCGTTTACTAGAAGACAGGTTTCCGACTTCGTGCAGCCACGTCTCGATCCCTGAGTCAACAGATGGGGACGTTTGCAAGACAACAACCATCTGCACGAACAGTTCGACGACGTTTAGAGCAGCATGGACTATCAGCTCGGAGACCATGGCTGCGGTTCCCTTGACGCTGCATCACAGATAGGAGCGCCTGCGATGGTGTACTCAACGACGAACCTGGGTGCACGAATAGCAAAACGTAATGTTTTCGAATGAATCCAGGTTCTGTTTACACCATCATGATGGTCGCATCCGTGTTTGGCGACATCGCGGTGAACGCACATTGGAAGTGTGTATTCGTCATCGCCATACTCGGCGTGATGGTATGGAGTGCCACTGGTTACACGTCTCGGTCACCTCTTGTTCGCATTGACGGCGGCACTTTGAACAGTGGACGTTACATTTCAGATGTGTTACGACCCGTGGCTCTATCCTTCATTCGATCCCTGAGAAACCCTATATTTCAGCAGGATAATGCACAACCGCATGTTGCAGGTCCTGTACGGGCCTTTCTGGATACATAAAATGTTCGACTGCTGCCCTAGCCTGCACATTCTCGAGATCTCTCACCAATTGAAAACGTCTGGTCAATGGCGGCCGAGCAACTGGCTCGTCACAATACGCCAGCCACTACTCTTGATGAACTGTGGTATCGTGTTGAAGCTGCATGGGAAGCTGTACCTGTACACGCCGTCCAAGCTCTGTTTCACTTAATGCGCAGACGCATCAAGGCCGTTATTACTGCCAGAGGTGGTTGTTCTGGGTACTTATTTTTCAGGATCTATGCACCCAAATTGCGGGAAAATGTAATCACATGTCAGTTCTAGTATAATATATTTGTCCAATGAATACCCGTGTATCATCTGCATTTCTTCTTGGTGTAGCAATGATAGTGGCCAGTAGTGTATTTTCAGGGGGAAATTCGGAACATTAAATAAGAAAAACATCTTCAACAACAAATACGGTTGGCTGAAATGAAATTTTACGGAAATTAAAACCTTGTACTTCCAGAGATCAAGAGCCAAAGAAACTGGTACAGCTGCCTGATAACGTGTAGCGTCCCCGTGAGCACGCAGAAGTGCTGCAACACAACGTGGTTTGCTCTCGGCTGATGTCTGAAGCACTGCTGGAGGGAACTGACACCATTATGCCTACAGGACTATCCATAAATCCTTAAGAATACGAGAGGGTGGAGATCTCTTCTGAACAGCACGTTGCAAGGCATCTCAGATATGGTCAATAACGTTCATGTCTGGGGAGTTTCGTGGCCAGCGGAGGTGTTTAAACTCGGGGGAGTGTTCCCGGAGCCACTCTGTAGCAATTCTCGACGTCGCAATGTCGGTCGCATTGTCCTGCTGGAACTGCCCAAGACCGTCGGAATGCGCAATGGATACGAATGGATGTAGGTGACTAGGCAGGATACTTACGTACGTGCCACCTATCAGAGTCGTATCTAGACGTATCAGGGGTCCCATATCACTCTAATTCCACACGTCCCAAACCACTGCAGACCCTCCACCAGCTTGAACAATCCCCTGCTAACATGTAGGGTGCATGGATTCGTGAGATTGTCTTGATACCCGTATACGTCCATCCGGTCGATATAACTTGGAACGAGACTCGTCCGACCAGGCAACATGTTTCCAGTGACTACAACACGATGTTCAAACTCACTTAAATCTTGATAACCTGCCACTGTAACAGCAGTAACAGATGTAAAAACTGCGCCAGACACTTCTTGTCTGATACAGGGGTTGCCGACCGCACCGCCATATCATATATCTGCATTTTAATAGCCATGCCCGTACCAGTTTCAAAAATGGTTCAAATGGCTCGCAGCACTATGGGGCTTAACATCTGAGGTCATCAGTCCCCTAGACTTAGAACTATCTAAACCTAACCAACCTAAGGACATCACACACATTCATGTCCGAGGCAGGATTCGAACCTGCGAGCGTAGCAGCAGAGCGGTTGTACCAGTTTCTTTGGAGCTTCAGTGTATAAGTTCGTGGCTAAAACGTCTCTGCTGTATTATGACTGTAGGGACACTTTTTTTTAGTACCATGCCCGTCCTAACACGGCTCCTGGCATAAAACTGAATAGTGCTTAGTTTGTGCTAGCCTGATTATTCCGCAGAGCACGTTGTCTCACTAACAATCAGCGTAAACAGAAAGCTCGCGTCCTCCTGTCCAAGCAATCGCAACATTAATCAGTCAATAAACAGATTGAAGGTCAATACTGTTGTGGATTGGCAAGACAGCCAACCCACTATGAGAAAGCCGAAAGGCACGCGTTTAAGCTCACGCAGGCTGGCGTGAGGTCTGGAACAGGTCAAGGAATTTATACTAGCAAAAAACGTACGTAGCTGCTGGAATACTTAACTTTAATCGATAATTGGTGAACATCGCTCTTGACGGTACATTTTTTACAGCATCAATAGTAACTGGTAATGGCGCCTTGCTAGGTCGTAGCAAATGACGTAGCTGAAGGCTATGCTAACTATCGTCTCGGCAAATGAGAGCGTAATTTGTCAGTGAACCATCGCTAGCAAAGTCGGCTGTACAACTGGGGCGAGTGCTAGGAAGTCTCTCTAGACCTGCCGTGTGGCGGCGCACGGTCTTCAATCACTGATAGTGGCGACACGCGGGTCAGACGTATACTAACGGACCGCGGCCGATTTAAAGGCTACCACCTAGCAAGTGTGGTGTCTGGCGGTGACACCACAAATACAGTGTTCGCCCGTGTAGTGTGCCCACCCTATAGCACACAGTTCGCCACTATCCGTTAATCTGTCTGCCTAAGGGGATCCATAAAGCGCCTAACGTTGGAGCTCCCGATAACTAGTAAACCCCTCCCCCCGTTCGGCTGCTCGGACCCTGAAGAAGGAGCGGCCGTCTGTCCACTCACAAGGCGAATGGGCGAGGCCAGGCCGCCAGCCTTCACTTGGGCCCTCCGCCTCCAGCGACGCTAACGCGCAACCACCCGTCACTCTGCCTAAGGGGATCCATAAAGCGCCTAACGTTGGAGCTCCCGATAACTAGTAAACCCCTCCCCCCGTTCGGCTGCTCGGACCCTGAAGAAGGAGCGGCCGTCTGTCCACTCACAAGGCGAATGGGCGAGGCCAGGCCGCCAGCCTTCACTTGGGCCCTCCGCCTCCAGCGACGCTAACGCGCAACCACCCGTCACTCTGCCTAAGGGGATCCATAAAGCGCCTAACGTTGGAGCTCCCGATAACTAGTAAACCCCTCCTCCCGTTCGGCTGCTCGGACCCTGAAGAAGGAGCGGCCGTCTGTCCACTCACAAGGCAAATGGGCGAGGCCAAGCGGCCAGCCTCCACTTCGGCCCTCCGCCTCCAGCGACGCTAACGCGCAACCACCCGTCACTCGCGCTGCTGTGAGGGCGGATGCACCGGGTCGGCTGCAGTTGGAGGTGCCTCGAAAGCAGAGCCTGTGGGCAAAACAAGCAACACCTGAGGTGTCCCATGCGACGCGCCAGATTCTGCGCCACCTCTACACCCCGACGCCGTAGTCTGAAGGTGACTGACCTGTACCCGAAAGCGCATTCAGCTGTTCGCAAACTGCGGCAATCTCCTCCTGCTTCCGCACACAGTATGCGCACGTCCTAATCATCCTGCAAGAGTGAAGAAGTAAACTATAAAAGCAGACAGAATCCTAGACATGCAACTCCGCCACAACTCGTTCAGCTGTCATAACTTTCATTTATACACGACTACGGCACTTACAAAACGATGAAACTAAAGTGTACACTGGTAGCTCTGTGTCTACATAAACGAAAAAATTTGCGTGCAACTTGTTTGTCAACCAAGTGTCGTCGTGTAAACTAGGCTTTCGACTCGTCCAGAAACAGGTGGCCCGTCACCCCTGACGTTAAGGGCTGGCGCACTACGCAGTGAGATCTGACGGAAAACACCTTCACTGTTTTGTCAGTGGCGAGAGGACGACGCACTGCTCCGGGCGCATTACAGATCACGCGGTGCAGAATTTCTGCTTGTAGCAAAAACCCGGCTTTAGAGCAGCGAGGAGTATTTTACACCGTCCTAATCGTAAATACAGATCGCTACGCCACAAACCTACTTCAAGAAATGAAAAAAGAAGAAGAAGAAAATATTTTGAGCGTTATTTACTTGAGCAGGCAACACCATTAAAACTCATTTCGACAGTCTGACCAACTACTTTAAACAAAATTATATAGTTAGTTAGGAAATCTCCACCCTAAGAGCCACCGAGTTGTGACTTGTTTAAGATCTAGGCGCTGACTGACTTACCGTGTGTCACGCTCATTTACAACTACGAACCATCTTTTGCTCGACCGTGTTTGGATTGCTTCATAACACATACATTGATCAGTCAGAACATTGTGAACGCCTACCTAACAGCCGGTATGTCCACCTTTGACACGTATAACAGCGGCGACTCGTCGTGGCGTGGAAGCAGTGAGGCCTTTGTAGGCCAATGAAGAGAGTTGGCACCATATCTGCACACACGACTCACCCAATTCCCGTAAATTTCGGGAAGGGGGGCGATGAGCTCTGACGCCACCTTCAATCATATCAAGAGATGTGTTCGATCGGGTTCAGATCTGGCAAGCTGGGGGCCCAGCACATCAATTGGACTCGTCATTGTGTTCCTGGAACCACTCCGTCACACTCCTGTCCTTGGCCATACATCTACATGGATACTCTGCAAATCACATTTAAGCGCCTGGCAGACGGTTCATCGAACCACCTTCACAATTCTCTATCATTCCAATCTCGTATAGCGCGCGGAAAGAATGAACACCTATATTTTTCCGTACGAGCTCTGATTTCCCTTATTTTATCGTGGAGATCGTTCCTCCCTATGTAGGTCGGCGTCAACAAAATATCTTCGCATTCGGAGGAGAAAGTTGGTGATTGGAATTTCTTCAGAAGATTCCGTCGCAACGAAAAACGCCTTTTTTTTTTTTTTAATAATGTGCAGCCCAAATCCTGTATCATTTCTGTGACACTCTCTCCCATATTTCGCGATAATACAAAACGTGCTGCTCTTCTTTGAACTTTTTCGACTTACTCCGTCAATACTATCTGAGAAGGATCGCACACCGACCAGCAGTATTCTAAAAGAGGACGGACAAGCGTAGTGTAGGCAGTCTCCTTAGTAGCTCTGTTACATTTTCTAAGTGTCCTGCCAGTAAAACGCAGTCTTTGGTTAGCCTTCCCCGCAACATGTTCCATGTGTTCCTTCCAATTTAAATGTATTAGACTGATTTATCGTGTAACCAAAGTTTAACGAGTTCCTTTTAGCATTCAAGTGGATGACCTCACACTTTTCGTTATTTAAGGTTAACTGCCACTTTTCGCACTATTCAGATATTTCTTCTTTATTAGTCGGTAATCGACAGCGTCATCTGAAAATAACTGAAGACGGCTGCTCAGATTGCCTCCCAAATCGTTTATGTAGATAAGGAACATGAAGGACCTGTAACACTACCTTGGGGAACGTCAGAAATCACTTCTGTTTTACTCGATGACTTTCCGTCAGTTACTACGAACTGTGGCCCCTCTGACGGGAAATCACGAATCCATTCACATAACTGAGACGATATTGCATAAACAAGCTCTTTCACTACGAGCCGCTTCTGTGGTACAGTGTCAAAAGCCTTCCGGAAGTCCAGAAATACGGAATCGATCTGAAATCGCTTGTCAATAGCACTGAAAACTTCATGTGAATAAAGAGCTAGTTGTGTTTCACAGGAACGATGTTTCGAAAACCTATGTTGACTTTGTGTCAATAGACAGTTTTTTTCGAGGTAATTCATAATGTTCAAACACAACATATGTTCCAAAATCTTGCTGCATATCGACGATATGGGCCTGTAATTTAGTGGATTACTCCTCCTACCTTTCTTGAATATTGGTGTGACCTGTGCTACTTTCCAGTCTCTGGGTAAGGATCTTCCGTCGAGCGAACGGTTGTATATGATTGTTAAGTATGGAGCTAATGCATCAGCATACTCCGAAAGGAACCTAAGAGGTATACAGTATCGACCACATTGTCTTGCCAAAATATGCCACTACCGTCGGGAAACACGATCGTCATGAGGGGGGTGTACGTGATCTGCAACCAGTGTAATTACTCCTTGGTCGTCATGGTGGCTTGTGCGAGTTCCAATGGACCCACTGAACCCTGCGTGAATGTTCCCCAGAGTATAATGGAGCCGCCGCCAGTTCGTCTCCGTGTCGCCATACAGGTGTCAAGGAATTTTTCCCCTGGAGGACGACGGATTCATGCCCTCCCATCGTCGTGAGGAAGAAAGAATCGGGATTAATCCGACCCTGCAATACCAATGTCCATTAGCAATGGTCTCGTACCCATTTCAGTTGTAGTCACCGATGTTGTTGTTGTGGTGTTCAGTCCTGAGACTGGTTTGATGCAGCTCTCCATGCTACTCTATCCTGTGCAAGCTTCTTCATCTCCCAGTACCTACTGCAACCTACATCCTTCTGAATCTGCTTAGTGTATTCATCTCTTGGTCTCCCCCTACGACTTTTACCCTCCACGCTGCCCTCCAATACTAAATTGGTGATCCCTTGATGCCTCAGAACATGTCCTACCAACCGATCCCTTCTTCTGGTCAAGTTGTGCCACAAACTTCTCTTCTCCCCAATCCTATTCAATACTTCCTCATTAGTTATGTGATCTACCCATCTAATCTTCAGCATTCTTCTGTAGCACCACATTTCGAAAGCTTCTATTCTCTTCTTGTCCAAACTATTTACCGTCCGTGTTTCACTTCCATACATGGCTACACTCCATACAAATACTTTCAGGAATGACTTCCTGACACTTAAATCTATACTCTATGGTAACAAATTTCTCTTCTTCAGAAACGCTTTCCTTGCCATTGCCAGTCTACATTTTATATCATCTCTACTTCGACCATCATCAGTTATTTTGCTCCCCAAATGGTGTTAACATTGGCACATCCATGGGACGTCGACTGCGGAGGCGCAGTGTGTCTTCAGACACACTGGTACTCTGCCCAGTACTAAAGTCTGATGTTAGTTCCACCACAGTTCGCCGCCTGTCCTGTTTTACCAGTCGGCATAGCCTATGACGTCCGACATTCGTAATGAGGGGCAGTCGCCCAATCCACTACGTCTGGACGCGGTCTCATCCCGCTTTCGCCACGTGTTGAAGACACCCACCACAGAACTCCTCTACCACCAGCCAAGTCGTGCAGTTTCGAAAATGCTCGTCCAGAGCCTCCAGGCCATCAAATTCTGTCAAACTCAGATACATCGTGCGCCTTCCCTATTCTACACACTAACAGCGCTCTTACTGATACTAAGTGCAACGTGGGCGCGTCTGATTAGCAGTAATTCCTCGGCAGGTGACACTGTTACCGCCTGAGCGAGTTTTTAGCGATAGTGGGTCGTCGGGCATAATGTTCTGGCAGATCAGTGTACGTTTATGCCTTGGCTTTTAATTTTTAGGCTAACCTAATTTCTCTCTCTTTCTTTCCTGTGGTGCTCCTACAGCTGTCTCCGCATCCCATAAGTCTGTCACCATCGGTTTCAATCTTACCACGCTTCCGCGTCCTCCTCTATTTCTCTTATTCTTAGGTTCTCTTTTACCCCACCTAATCAGCCACTGTTATTCGCATTGTCTGTTCCTGCCAGGCGAGCTGCCGTTCTCGTATCTGTGATGCCTTCTTGAGTCTGTGTCATTTCCGGAATAGTTGTATTTCCTACGCGGTCCCGCCGAGATATTTCACATAATCTTGTGAGATAGTCCACTTCTACAGCTCTCAATATGTTTTTAATTTCCCCAATAAGCTCCTAGCTCTCGCATCCATAGGTCGATAAAGGTGGTACAGTGCTTTTCTAGAGCATCTTATTTACTTCCCGGTTTATCTTAGACCAGAAGATCTAGCTTCTGGATTCTTGCTTACCTATGGGCCACTCGTTGCTTTGTTACTTGTTCTGTCTTTCGATACGATGCTACCGAAATATTTAAACTTTTTACATTCCTTGATGTACTCGCACTCTGCTATAAAATTTCCTACATTTTCTCCACTACGTAGGTATTTAGTCTTCCAAAACTTACTTTCAATCCCCACTAATTACATTTTTCTAATAATTTTTTTTGCCCAAATCAGATACCGTGTTCCAGAATGAGATTTTCACTCTGCAGCGGAGTGTGCGCTGATATGAAACTTCCTGGCAGATTAAAACTGTGTGCCCGACCGAGACTCGAACTCGGGACCTTTGCCTTTCGCGGGCAAGCGCTTGCCCGCGAAAGGCAAAGGTCCCGAGTTCGAGTCTCGGTCGGGCACACAGTTTTAATCTGCCAGGAAGTTTCAGATACCGTGTTTTTCAGTGGCCACCAATACCCGATCATCTGCGACGAACAAGATTTGCAAACCTTGGTCCTTTATCTGAATGCCCATTCCTACACATTTCGTACACTATAGCTCTAAAGCTTTCTAGATGTATATTTTAAACAATGTACGAGATTAAGCCCTAATCTACAAAACATATTAAACGAAAGTATACCGCAAGACTATCCCAGATTTCCACTTAACGGTAGATCCCCAGCTGTTAACAATTTTGCTATATTTGTAGGCTTCGATAGCTGGAGTCACTTACACGAAATTCTTTTGAATTATTGATCGCTTCCTATAACAAAATTTTGGCCCAAATATTCGGCCATTTTTGCAATAAATAAGTTTTTATTTTATATAAAAGTCGATATTGTGTAAAAAATCATACGATCCTATTACATTCGCATTCAGCGGTGCAGGACTGGCTATAGCCCCGATTACTGACTTCTCAATCAAGTATATCAGTATCAGTTGCTGTTACCACACGACGTTCTCCGATCTAGAGAATTGGGTGTGGATAATATTTCCTTGGAACTCAGTGAAACGAGATGTAGTTCTAAACCATTTATTCCAGAAGCAGTTCACCTCCTTGGAATGGACAGGAGGTTTCTGTAAGACAATTACGACCTATCTAAGTGGCCAAATAGTTGGAAGTGACAGCCAACGGGACATTATTTTGGAGTACAAGGGGTAGTAATAATGTTTCAATTACCCCCTCAAATTAATCAAGTTGTGGCCATCTAACATTGTGTGATATGCATGGACATGTCTTCAAATCAGGCCACGTACAAAGAAACACACGATCCACAAATGCGGACTCCCACACGTTACAGAAGTGTTTCGTTAATCGACGGTTTGAGCGTTGCGCACACACTTACTATAATGCAACTCGTATTCATTAATTTTCAACACACTCGACATGATTGTCCGAAAGTTTATTACGTCTCTACACAAATTTATCAATGCCTTGCACCGACTGAGCACAGATTAACGGAATAGCAAACATTAGTTTTTGTGAAGAAATGAAATAGGAAAAAATACAAGCTCCGAGATCCAAATCTGTCTCTTGAAATCTTGGTACAAACATATTCGGTTTACTTTCCGTGTCTAATTTGAGTAAAATCTGAAGCTTTCGGCGACACCCTCCATCTTCGTACAGAACAACGGATTGTTGTGGTTGGTGTCGCGGTGAACATTCATAGCCCATACACGACATGTGACTGGCAGGCGTCAGAGATCGTGTCCAAGTCTGCATTGTGGCGTCACACCACCGCTTTCGTACGAATGTAAACAATTCAGCACATTTTTTGTGTTTTCACAGAGACAAGAGTTCGCTTGCACACACCAATAAGGTTATAGCCGCTGAGAAGACACAGAGAAATGCGCTGATTTGTTCACGTTCGTACGAAAGCAGTGGCGCCACCAGTGCAGAAATGGATACATCTCTGACAGCATGACGTAGTGATCACGTATGCTGACCAGTCACAACCAGACTATGAGCTATACGAGGGCTATTCGGAAAGTAATGTCCGATCGGTCACGACATAGAAACCAATGTTAAAATAAAAGAACGGTTTATGTGGAGCAGTTAGCTACACCTTCCAGCTACTTCTCTACATAGTTGCCGTTCCGACTTAGACGTTTGTCTTAGGGTTGTAGCACTTCCCGATACCTTCGTCGTAGAAGGCAACCGCCTGTGCTTTGCACCACTTCTGTACGCTCGTCTGCAGTTCGTTGTCTGTGCCAAAGTGTTTCCCTCATAGCCAGCGGTTTAATGTGAGCAGAGCTGAACATCAGAGCGAGCCAAGTCCGGGTTGTATGGTGTGCGATCAAACACTTCGCATCGAAAACGCTGCAGCGGCGTCTTTACTGCCCCTGCAGTGTGCGGCCCTGAAGAGGAAACGCATGACAGTTATGTCACGTGGGCTGCATAGCTTGAGGCGAAACTCCTCAGCGAGTGTCCATACTTGGCGGGAGACACAATTTTATAGGCATCTTTATATGTTCACTGTGCGCTCAGAACTGAAAAGAGTGTCTTGAAGCGTTCGATGGGCATACTAGAGACACTGCCCAACACATCTGTGCAAAGCTTCATCGGATTTTCAGTCCGCCACCAGTAGCTGAGTGGTCGGCGCGACAGAATGTCAGTCCTAAGGGCCCGGGTTCGATTCCTGCCTGAGTCGGAGATTTTCTCCACTCAGGGACTGAGTGTTGTGTTGTCCTAATTGTCGTCATTTAATCCCCATCGACGCGCAGATCGCCGAAGTGGCGTCAACTGGAAAGACCTGCACCCGGCGAACGGTCTATCCGACGGGCGGCCCTAGCCACATGACATTTATTTATTTATCGGATTTTCACAGTGGCTTCCACTGCGCGCCAGATCAGACCTTACTTTCCGAATAGCTCTCGTGAATTGTCGCCACAGCAGTCTGTTCTTACTGACGAAGCAGCTGAAGGTTTTAGCCAGATTTGGCGCGGAAAGTAAACTGACAGTGTTTTATACAAAATACAAGGCGATTTGTGGGTAACGTGAACAGCTGACTACGTGTTATTGCCACAGTTCTGCGACAGCACAGTCAGCGAAGTGGTGTAGTAGCAAGATAATGGGCTTGAATTCCAGAGGAAAGCATTCAAATCGCTGTTTGGCCATCCAGATTAATGTTTTCGTGATTTTTAGAAATCACTTAAAGCAAACACCGATTGTCCTTTAAAGGACAAAACCGATTTCCTTCCCAGCCCTACCCTGTGTTTTGTCTAAAGAACTAGACGTAGCGGAGATGTTAAGCTTTACCCTTGCTACCTTTTTCGTAGGATGGAGTAGCGCACTTACACAGGAGATAGTTTCCAGAACGCTGGTGTAATCCATTCGTTGGTACTTTTCGAGTATTTCGGAACCCCAGCAGATGGAATAAAGGAAAGCATTTAAGCAGTTCATTCGTTACTGGCTGCTTAGATCTCCGCGAGATGCTACGAGAAAGCTCCGTAAACTTATAAAAATTTCTGGAAGCAAGAAGACAATTGTTTCACAAAATGCTATTGAATAAATTCGGATAAGTAACATTTGCAATAGTCTGCTGAATGATTCTACTCTTTCAGACTTTCATCTCGCATAACGATCACGAATACAAAAGAAAGGAGATTACATTTCCTACTTTTTTCCGTCGCTCATTTCTGAGTGGAGTGGGAAAGAGGAAGTGTAATTCAAATGGTTCAAATGGCTCTGAGCACTATGGGACTTAACATCTGAGGTCATCAGTCCCCTAAAACTTAGAAGTACTTAAACTTAACTAACCGAAGGACATCACACACATCCATACCCGAGGCAGAATTCGAACCTGCGACCGTAGCAGTCGTGCGGTACCGGACTGAAGCGCCCAGAACCGCTCGGTCACCACAGCCGGCTGGAAGTGTAGCAAGAGTGAGCAGTACCCTACGCCATGCATGAAATACCAACTTAAGGAGTATGTATTTTGTCGGAGATGCGATGTAGATGTTTCGTTTCAAAAATTATATTAAAAACGGGCTCAACTGAGAAAGGCACACTTGAGTAATATTGTTAACAAGAAAGACGCCATGAAATGCAGGGTAAGTTTCCTCTTTACGGCAAATTAGTTTAGAAAACAGCTGACAGGGGCATCACCGACCGCAGTTGCTGAAAATATGCCTACGAACCAAGCAGAGAAAGCAAACAGTGTGCTGCAATATACCCATTGCCAGTCGGTAGTCAATGTGGAAAGAGCTTTCTGCTGAAAGATTGACAAGACGCCACTCACCGGGCGGTATCTCGTGTCTCAGATTGAAAATGCTAGCAAGGAGCTGATCCTTCAACAAGACGACTCCTCTGTATATTTCCGCAGTTGCGTGCGAGAGTACGTGAATATGGCGTCGCCACGTCGCCGGATGGACCAGGCTGCGGCCGCTCGCCTGGCGGTATTCGAGTGGCGACCATGGTCTCTTTACAGGGTGTTACAAAAAGGTACGGCCAGACTTTCAGGAAACATTCCTCACACACAAAGAAAGAAAATATGTTATGTGGACATGTGTCCGGAAACGCTTACTTTCCATGTTAGAGCTCATTTTATTACTTCTCTTCAGATCACATTAATCGTGGAATGGAAACACACAGCAACAGAACGTACCAGCGTGACTTCAAACACTTTGTTACAGGAAATGTTCAAAATGTCCTCCGTTAGCGAGGATACATGCATCCACCCTCCGTCGCATGGAATCCCTGATGCGCTGATGCAGCCCTGGAGAATGGCGTATTGTATCACAGCCGTCCACAATACGAGCACGAAGAGTCTCTACATTTGGTACTGGGGTTGAGTAGACAAGAGCTTTCAAATGCCCCCATAAATGAAAGTCAAGAGGGTTGAGGTCAGGAGAACGCGGAGGCCATGGAATTGGTCCGCCTCTACCAATCCATCGGTCACCGAATCTGTTGTTGAGAAGAGTACGAAGACTTCGACTGAAATGTGCAGGAGCTCCATCGTGCATGAGCCACATGTTGAGTCGTACTTGTAAAGGCACATGTTCTAGCAGCACAGGTAGAGTATCCCGTATGAAATCATGATAACGTGCTCCATTGAGCGTAGGTGGAAGAACATGGGGCCCAATCGAGACATCACCAACAATGCCTGCCCAAACGTTCACAGAAAATCTGTGTTGATGACGTGATTGCACAATTGCGTGCGGATCCTCGTCAGCCCACACATGTTGATTGTGAAAATTTACAATTTGATCACGTTGGAATGAAGCCTCATCCGTAAAGAGAACATTTGCACTGAAACGAGTATTGACACATTGTTGGATGAACCATTCGCAGAAGTGTACCCGTGGAGGCCAATCAGCTGCTGATAGTGCCTGCACACGCTGTACATGGTACGGAAACAACTGGTTCTCCCGTAGCACTCTCCATACAGTGACGTGGTCAACTTTACCTTGTATAGCAGCAACTTCTCTGACGCTGACATTAGGGTTATCGTCAACTGCACGAAGAATTGCCTCGTCCATTGCAGGTGTCCTCGTCGTTCTAGGTCTTCCCCAGTCGCGAGCCATAGGCTGGAATGTTCCGTGTTCCCTAAGACGCCTATCAATTGCTTCGAACGTCTTCCTGTCGGGACACCTTCGTTCTGGAAATCTGTCTCGATACAAACGTACCGCGCCACGGCTATTTCCCCGTGCTAATCCATACATCAAATGGGCATCTGCCAACTCCGCATTTGTAAACATTGCACTGACTGCAAAACCACGTTCGTGGTTAACACTAAGGTGTTGATGCTACGTACTGATGTGCTTGATGCTAGTACTGTAGAGCAATGAGTCGCATGTCAACACAAGCACCGAAGTCAACATTACCTTCCTTCAATTGGGCCAACTGGCGGTGAATAGAGGAAGTACAGCACATACTGACGAAACTAAAATGAGCTCTAACATGGAAATTAAGCGTTTCCGGACACATGTCGACATACCATCTTTTCTTTATTTGTGTGTGAGGAATGTTTCCTGAAATTTTGGCCGTACCTTTTTGTAACACGCTGTATATCTAGGATAGCGTTCATGTTCTTCCTGTGCAGCGGAAGCCACAAGACTTGCTGCGTGCCGTACCGTAGCAGCTGTTGTTACCGTAAGAGAACCGATTAGAGATGTGTGGCGTGCGACAAAGGGTGGATACAAAGATAATAAACGTCGTAAAAAAAGAAAAAAAGTTGAGGCTTTGTCTTCCACATAATATATCATTTGTTACGTTGTTCTGGCCCATTTATCAATACCAATTTTCTGAAATATTTCATGGCCTTTATAACTACGATCTATAATAGTGCGACCTAGCTGCGAATAAAACAACCGAAGTCGAACAGCCATTTACAAATATCCAGCAACCCTGTATTCAGTAACATCATAAGAATCCATCTCGCTTGAGAACTGTTTATCTGAATGATCCACGAAAGTTTTCTTTTAAAAGCAAATATACCAGGACTCTGTTAATTCCGTGTGGTCTGTGAACTGTTCTGAGCTATTCTGAAAGAAAGTTTATACAGCTATCGTCCTCCAGCCAGTCCTGGTAAATAGATCTCCTCGCTTGTTCTGGTCATATCTCGCGCTTCCGAAATCCTTCTCCCTGCTCTGCGTAACACGCTCAACCTGTTTATCAGGCCGACAGCGCCCCGTGTGGAGTAGTATAGCGTCGTTTTCCATATTCATGTCGCATTTCGTAAGGATATTCAGAGTTGCAAATCATGTGGCTCTTTATGCAGAACACGGCGTTAATATCTTCGCAATTCTCTTAGCTAACGGCCTGTTTTCCCATCGGAGGACTCTCGGTTTTAATGACGCAAATCGTGCTTCATGTTCCTGACCGATCCAGATTCCTTTAAATTCTGGCTTCTGTTGGGTTTGTATTTATGGAAATGGGAACAGTACTTTAGGTCATACCCGACAGGACTCTATGCCGATGTTACTGACCATCATGGAAGCTGGTACACCATCCGTGGAAACAGTCATGGCGGAAGATTTCAACTCTGCTGAATCTGTACATTTAAACTCCACTACCAGCATTACGGATTATAACGGGGTTACGTAATGTTCCTAACAAGGGAACCTCCCCATCGCACCCCCCTCAGATTTAGTTATAAGTTGGCACAGTGGATAGGCCGTGAAAAACTGAACGCAGATCAATCGAGAAAACAGGAAGAAGTTGTGTTGAACTATGAAAAAACAAGCAAAATATACAAACTGAGTAGTCCACGGGCAACATAGGCAATATCAAGGATGATGTTAGTACAAGAGCGCCGTGGTCCCGTGGTTAGCGAGAGCAGCTGCGGAGCGAGAGGTCCTTGGTTCAAATCTTCCCTCGAGTGAAAAGTTTAAATTTTTATTTTCAGACAATTATCAGAGTTCAGGCACTCACACATAATCAACTTCGCTCTCCAAAATTCCAGGACATGTTCAGATTTGCTTGGACATCTGCAGGATTTCACGGTCTACACACGTAAAAATTTGAAAACGTTAAAAACATATGTTTTGACAGAGCACAGAGAAAACTGTGCGACTGTGAAACTGTTGCATTCATTTGTTGCAGTTTATGTGACACACTCTTATGTCTTCATCACTTTTTTGGGAGTGATTATCACATCCACAAGAAAACCTAAATCGGGCAAGGTAGAGGAATCTTTTTACCCGTTCGTCAGGTGTGCAAGTTAGGTGGGTCGACAACATATTCCTGTCATGTGACGCACATGCCGTCACCAGTGTCGTATAGAATATATCAGACGTGGTTTCCTGGATCAAATGTTTTCGGTTCCCGTTGGAGAGGTACTTCCTTTCGTCTACTAATCGCACGGTTTTGCGGTGCGGTCGCAAAACGTAGACACTAAACTTATTACAGTGAACAGAGACGTTAATGAACGAACTGACGGATCGTAACCTTGCAAAAATAAAGTAAGCAAACTTTTCGCTCCAGGGAAGACTTGAACCGAGGATCTCTCGCTCTGCAACTGCTCTCGCTAACCACGGGACCACGGCGCTCTTGTGCACATATCGTCATTGATATTGACTATGCTGCCCATGGACTACTCAGTTTGTATATTTTGCTTATTTTTTCATAGTTCCACACAACTTCTTCCTGTTTTCTCGACTGATCTGTGTTCAGTTTTTCAAGGCCTATCCACTGTGCCAAATTATAACTAAATCTGAGGGGGGGTGCGATGGGGAGGTTCCCTTGTAAGTAATTTTCTCCTTTCCTATTCGATTCGCAAATACGTGCGCGAACGTTTATCCTTGCCCACAAAGTAAATTCAGTTTTTCAATGTCTACATTCCTCACTGTTATGAGTGCTATGTGGTACACACTGTCTGACAAAGAAAACCCCAAGAGGAGGAGGAAACGCTTGAAACCTCATGTTTAGAGAGGGCATGTGAAATGATTACAAAATCGAATGACAAGGAGCCTGGCAATATGGGCCCACTTACCCCAAAGAAACTGGTATAGGCATGCGTATTCAAATACAAAGATATGTAAACCGGCAGAATATGGTGCTGCGGTCGGCAACGCCGTGAAGATTAAAGTGGGTTTGAACGTGGTGTTAGTCGGCGCACGAGCGATGGGACACAGCATCTCCGCGGTAGCGATGAAGTGGGGATTTTCCAGTGCCACCATTTCAAAAGTGTAGCGTGAATACCAGGAATTCGGTAAAACATCAACTCTCCGCCATCGCTGCGGCTGGAAAAAGATCCTGCAAGATCGGGACCAACTGCGAGTGAAGAGAATCGTTCGAAGTGAAAGAAGTGCAACCCTTACGCTACGCGAAAACCATTCAACGAAACATTATCGATATGGGCTTTCGGACCCAAAGTCCGACAGGTCTACCCTTGATGACTGCACGACTCGAAAGTTTCGCCTCGCCTGGACTCGTCAACAATGTCGAACAGATGTGCAGAACTATAGACCTATATCTCTAACGTCGATCAGTTGTAGAATTTTGGAACACGTATTGTGTTCGAGTATAATGACTTTTCTGGAGACTAAAAATCTACTCTGTAGGAATCAGCATGGGTTTCGAAAAAGACTGTCATGTGAAACCCAGCTCGCGCTATTCGTCCACGAGACTCAGAGGGCCATAGACACGGGTTCACAGGTAGATGCCGTGTTTCTTGACTTCCGCAAGGCGTTCGATACAGTTCCCCACAGTCGTTTAATGAGCAAAGTAAGAGCATATGGACTATCAGACCAATTGTGTGATTGGATTGAGGAGTTCCTAGATAACAGAACGCAGCATGTCATTCTCAATGGAGAGAAGTCTTCCGAAGTAAGAGTGATTACAGGTGTGCCGCAGGGGAGTGTCATAGGACCGTTGCTATTCACAATATACATAAATGACCTGGTGGATGACATCGGAAGTTCACTGAGGCTTTTTGCAGATGATGCTGTGGTGTATCGAGAGGTTGTAACAATGGAAAATTGTACTGAAATGCAGGAGGATCTGCAGCGAATTGACGCATGGTGCAGGGAATGGCAATTGAATCTCAATATAGACAAGTGTAATGTGCTGTGAATACACAGAAAGATAGATCCTTTATCATTTAGCTACAAAATAGCAGGTCAGCAACTGGAAGCAGTTAATACCATAAATTATCTGGGAGTACGCATTAGGAGTGATTTAAAATGGAATGATCATATAATGTTGATCGTCGGTAAAGCAGATGCCAGACTGAGATTCATTGGAAGAATCCTAAGGAAATGCAATCCGAAAACAAAGGAAGTAGGTTACAGTACGCTTGTTCGCCCACTGCTTGAATACTGCTCAGCAGTGTGGGATCCGTACCAGACAGGCTTGATAGAAGATATAGAGAAGATCCAACGGAGAGCAGCGCGCTTCGTTACAGGATCATTTAGTAATCGCGAAAGCGTTACGGAGATGATAGATAAACTACAGTGGAAGACTCTGCAGGAGAGACGCTCAGTAGCTCGGTACGGGCTTTTGTCAAAGTTTCGAGAAGATACCTTCACCGAAGAGTCAAGCAGTATATTGCTCCCTCCTACGTATATCTCGCGAAGAGACCATGAGGATAAAATCAGAGAGATTAGAGCCCACACAGAGGCATACCGACAATCCTTCTTTCCACGAACAATACGAGACTGGAATAGAAGGGAGAACCGATAGAGGTACTCAAGGTACCCTCCGCCACACACCGTCAGTTGGCTTGCGGAGTATGGATGTAGATGTAGATGTAGATGTAAACATGTTGCCTGGTCGGACGAGTCTAGTTTCAAATTGTATCGAGCTGATAGGCTTGTACAGACGACCTTATGAATCCATGGGCACTGCATGTCAGCATGGGGCTGTTAATGCTGGTGGGGGCTCTGTAATGGTGTGGGTCCTATGCAGTTGGAGTGATCTGGCATCCCTGGTACGTCTAGATACGACTCTGACAGGTGACACTTATGTAAGCACCCTGTCTGATCACCTGCATGCATTCATGTCCGTTGTGCATTTCGACGGACGTGGGCAATTCCAGCAGAACAATGCGTCGCCCCACACGCCCTGAATTGCTCGCAGAGTGGCTCCAGAAACACTCTTTTGAGTCTAAACACTTCCGCTGGCCACGAAACTCGTCAGACATTAACATTACTGAGTATATCTGGGATGCGGCGCAAGGTGCTGTTCGGAAGAGATCTCCACTCCCTCGAACTCCTACGGATTTATGGACAGCCCTGCATGATTCATGGTGTCAGTTCCCTCCAGCACTACTTCAGACATTAGTCGAGTCCAAGCCCCGTCGTACTGCGGCAGTTCTGCGTCATCGCGCGGACCAACACGATAGTAGGCAGGTGTACCAGTTCCCTTGGCTCTTGAGTTTATATAACATTTCACCGCTGGCCCGCACTGAGTCAGTTCGGAAGGGTGTCATATAAAGTCGTTGAATCCTCGCCAGAGGCAACCTCGCTCATGATCATAACTGGTACTTGACAGTCTGGATACTAGCAGTAGGATTCAGTTGACGTCCGAGCCAGTCTCTTACATCTTCTACCGAACACAGGTTAGGGGATCTCGCTGCCGATGGGAGTACACTAACGTCACGCAGACAGGTGGTAGCGACGCGTGCCATGTATCGACCAGCACTGTTCCGCTGAAAAGTGCGCCATCACGAAACTGTCGGATGAGCGTAACGCGTAAGGGTCGCAGCAGGATACTCGCTGACGAACCGTTATGGCGTCAGGAGTTCTCTGTCGCTACCGGCCGTGAGCAAAAGCCATACACGATGACACGACACACCGTGCAGCCGGAAGAAACACCGCGCTGCCTTTCCATAACGTTAGAAGAACGTGAACTGCCCTCAGGTCGGAGTCATATACGCCGACGGTCGTCATCCGGCGTACTGCAGAACTACGATTCATCGATGAACACAATGTAGTTCATCAGCGGTCAATGCTCTCCGGTCACGGCACCGCTCCAACCGCAGCTAGCTCTCTGTGCTGCGCTGTTGACGGCAGTCCACTCATGGGACGGTAATTCCGCAGCCTGCCTAATATGCTTGGCCAGTTCCTGTATTCTGTTTTGGGGCTCAAAAACAACTAGAGTAATGTGCGCCGATGTCAGAACCGTAGAACACGAAGACGAAAAAGGAGTTAAAAGTGATCTCACGTTCAGCCGAATCGACAAATGGTTCAAATGGCTCTGAGCACTATGGGACTTAACTTCTTAGGTCATCAGTCCCCTAGAACTTAGAACTAGTTAAACCTAACTAACCTAAGGACATCACACGCATCCATGCCCGAGGCAGGATTCGAACCTGCGACCGTAGCAGTAGCGCGGTTCCAGACTGCAGCGCCTAGAACCGCTCGGTCACCGCGGCCGCCCCGAATCGACAGAAGGAAAGACCGCTAAAAACAGGGACCTGGAGAAAGGTCCCTAAAATACGCCATAGAGACAGCAGTGGTCCCTCACGAAAAATTGAATGTCCTTCGCCATATTGCTACGAAGGATAAAAAGTAAAACGCGGTCGACAGGGCGCGCGTCGTTCGCTAAAACGTCCGGTAACTCAGGCCCCAAACACAAACGAGAAGGTAAGTGGTTAAAAAAAGGGCATTCCGTCAGGAAATGGCGAACCGTCAAAGGTTGAGGACAATGGGCGCAAAGTGGTGGGGGATCAGCACTTAACAAATGGCGATGACTAAAAAGACAGCGGTCAATACGCAAGCTAGCTAAAATGATCTCGTGGGGAGAGGGCCGAGAGGATGTCGACCAAGCCGCTGGGAGAGATTTAATTCCCCGGAGCTTATTCCCATGAAGGGAGGACCAGTGGTGATGCCAAATTGGCACCACCTGCTGACAGACATAAACACAGAGATCATCGGGGGGAGGGCCGAGGTCCTACGACTGCAGCCTCGGCAGCAGTGCCAGCGGCCTCGTTCCCCCTCAGACCGAAGTGACCAGGGACCCACATAAGCTTCACAGTGGCTCCATCAAGAGCGAGCAAGTGACAGCTTTCCTGAAACCGTGCCACTAAGAGACGGACGGTGTACAGAACACAGAGGCTCTGAAGGGCAACAAGCGGCTACACAGGTAGCAGGGGTTGTCTGGCGTGGGCTGGGCGATTTTTTAGGTTAGATGGCCTCGGGCAAGTACAGAAAGGGCAACAGCCTCAACGGGTGCAGGGCAAAGTCAGGACATGCGGGGACCAAGCAGCAATCGGTATTGTAATTGTAAACTGTCGAAGCTGCAGTGGTAAAGTACCGGAACTTCAAGCGCTGATAGAAAGCACCGAAGCTGAAATCGTTATAGGTACAGAAAGCTGGCTGAAGCCAGAGATAAATTCTGCCGAAATTTTTAAAAAGGTACAGACGGTGTTTAGAAAGGATAGATTGCATGCAACCGGTGGTGGAGTGTTCGTCGCTGTTAGTAGTAGTTTATCCTGTAGTGAAGTAGAAGTCGATAGTTCCTGTGAATTATTATGGGTGGAGGTTACACTCAACAACCGAGCTAGGTTAATAATTGGCTCCTTTTACCGACCTCCCGACTCAGCAGCATTAGTGGCAGAACAACTGAGAGAAAATTTGGAATACATTTCACATAAATTTTCTCAGCATGTTATAGTCTTAGGTGGAGATTTCAATTTACCAGATATAGACTGGGACACTCAGATGTTTAGGACGGGTGGTAGGGACAGAGGTTCGTGTGACATTATACTGAGTGCACTATCCGAAAATTACCTCGAGCAATTAAACAGAGAACCGACTCGTGGAGATAACATCTTGGACCTACTGATAACAAACAAACCCGAACTTTTCGACTCTGTAAGTGCAGAACAGGGAATCAGTGATCATAAGGCCGTTGCAGAATCCCTGAATATGGAAGTTAATAGGAATATAAAAAAACGGAGGAAGGTTTATCTGTTTAGCAAGAGTAATAGAAGGCAGATTTCAGACTACCTAACAGATCAAAACGAAAATTTCTGTTCCGACACTGACAATGTTGAGTGTTTATGGAAAAACTTCAAGGCAATCGTAAAATGCGTTTTAGACAGGTACGTGCCGAGTAAAACTGTGAAGGGCGGGAAAAACCCACCGTGGTACAACAACAAAGTTAGGAAACTACTGCGAAAGCAAAGAGAGCTTCACTCCAAGATTAAACGCAGCCAAAACCTCTCAGACAAACAGAAGCTAAACGATGTCAAAGTTAGCGTAAGGAGGGCTATGCGTGAAGCGTTCAGTGAATTCGAAAGTAAAATACTAGGTACCGACTTGACAGAAAATCCTAGGAAGTTCTGGTCTTACGTTAAATCAGTAAGTGGCTCGAAACAGCATGTCCAGACACTCTGGGACGACGATGGCATTGAAACAGAGGATGACACACGTAAAGCTGAAATACTAAACACCTTTTTCCAAAGCTGTTTCACAGAGGAAGACCGCACTGCAGTTCCTTCTCTAAATCCTCGCACCAACGAAAAAATGGCTGACATCGAAATAAGTGTCCAAGGAATAGAATAGCAACTGAAATCACTCAACAGAGGAAAGTCCACTGGACCTGACGGGATACCAATTCGATTCTACACAGAGTACGCGAAAGAACTTGCCCCCCTTCTAACAGCCGTGTACCGCAAGTCTCTAGAGGAACGGAAGGTTCCAAATGATTGGAAAAGAGCACAGGTAGTCCCAATCTTCAAGAAGGGTCGTCGAGCAGATGCGCAAAACTATAGACCTATATATCTGACGTCGATCTGTTGTAGAATTTTAGAACATATTTTTTGCTCGAGTATCATGTCGTTTTTGGAAACTCAGAATCTACTATGTAGGAATCAACATGGATTCCGGAAACAGCGATCGTGTGAGACCCAACTTCTTTTATTTGTTCATGAGACCCAGAAAATATTAGATACAGGCTCCCATGTAGATTCTATTTTTCTTGACTTCCGGAAGGCGTTCGATACAGTTCCGCACTGTCGCCTGATAAGCAAAGTAAGAGCCTACGGAATATCAGATCAGCTGTGTGGCTGGATTGAAGAGTTTTTAGCAAACAGAACACAGCATGTTGTTATCAACGGAGAGACGTCTACAGACGTTAAAGTGCCACAGGGGAGTGTTATGGGACCATTGCCTTTCACAATATATATAAATGACCTAGTAGATAGTGTCGCAAGTTCCATGCGGCTTTTCGCGGATGATGCTGTAGTATACAGAGAAGTTGCAGCATTAGAAAATTGTAGCGAAATGCAGGAAGATCTGCAGCGGATAGGCACTTGGTGCAGGGAGTGGCAACTGACCCTTAACACAGACAAATGTAATGTATTGCGAATACATAGAAAGAATGATCCTTTATTGTATGATTATATGATAGCGGAACAAACACTGGTAGCAGTTACTTCTGTAAAATATCTGGGAGTATGCGTGCGGAACGATTTGAAGTGGAATGATAATATAAAATTAATTGTTGGTAGGGCGGGTACCAGGTTGAGATTCATTGGGAGAGTCCTTAGAAAATGTAGTCCATCAACAAAGGAGGTGGCTTACAAAACACTCGTTCGACCTATACTTGAGTATTGCTCATCAGTGTGGGATCCGTACCAGATCGGGTTGACGGAGAAGATAGAGAAGATCCGAAGAAGAGTGGCGCGTTTCGTCACAGGGTTATTTGGTAAGCGTGATAGCGTTACGGAGATGTTTAGCAAACTCAAATGGCAGACTCTGCAAGAGAGGCGCTCTGCATCGCGGTGTAGCTTGTTCGCCAGGTTTCGAGAGGGTGCGTTTCTGGATGAGGTATCGAATATATTGCTTCCCCCTACTTATACCTCCCGAGGAGATAACGAATGTAAAATTAGAGGGATTAGAGCGCGCACAGAGGCTTTCAGACAGTCGATCTTCCCGCGAACCATACGCGACTGGAACAGGAAAGGGAGGTAATGACAGTGGCACGTAAAGTGCCCTCCGCCACACACCGTTGGGTGGCTTGTGGAGTATAAATGTAGATGTAGAAGGGCACTGACAGAGTCGGAGCAGATGACGCAATTAAAAAGCCTGTGTCGCCGGAGGTACTGTGTGACCTGATACAGGGCGAAGAGCTCCGCTGTAAATACTGAGTAGTCTTCCGGAAGCCGGTACCGAAAATCGACGGTTCCAATGACAAAGGGACATCCGACGCTGCGGTCAGACCGTGGGACATCGGTGTATACAAAGGTACTATCGCGAAGTTCCGTGCGAAGGTCGAGAAATTTACGGCGATAGACTAAGTCTGGAGTAGTGTCCTTAGGAAGCGAATGTAGTCCAAGGTGAAGATGGGCTGCCGCATGAAGCCAAGATGGTGAGAGGTTCAAATCCATTGGGAAAGTTGCCAATAGCCCCCACAAATCAGCATATGGGATGAGTCGACCAGCTGGCCAAATGGAGAGCCACAATGGAGCCCTTTTCAAACTCTGTAAGGTGCTGATAATGCTGTGTCACACTAACATGCACCATCTTCATGTCCTTCACAATACAAGCTAAACATTTGACGCTCTTCGCGACCCTTACATACCTTACCAGGCCTGGTAACAACACTGAACGAGAACAGCACTAATGCACTCTGATCGCCATTCTACATGTCACACACAATTGAAGCTTTAATCATTTACATACCTGCTGATGGTGTATATATGTACGAAGTTACATTGACATTTGACGATGTATGGCTGATGGGCGCTTCACTTTTTCGTCAGGCATGCATATGAAACAAACATCACAGAACACAATTAAAGGGTGCCATTGTCACGTATAAGTTCTAAATTTGGCTCGAAGACAAAAAGTGTCTCGCGCAGTTGTTAGATCGGTTACCGCTGCTACAATGGCAGGTTGTGAAGATCTAAATCATTTTGGACGTGGTGTTATAGTCGGCGGACGACCGATGGGACAGAGCATCCCCGATGTACCGATGAAGTGGGGATTTTCCAGTGCGACCATTTCATGAGTGTATCGTGAATATATGTAATCCGGTAAAACATCAAATCTCCGACATCGCTGCGGCCGGAAAAACATCCTGCAAGAACGGGACCAACGACGACTGAAGAGAATCGTTCAATGTGAGAGAACTACGACCCTTTCACAAATTGCTGCAGATTTCAGTGGCGGGCCATCAACAAGTGTGAGCGTGCGAACCATGCAACGAAACATCATCCATATGGACTTTCCGAGCCGAAGTCCCACTCGTATACCCTTGATGACACGAAGCTTTACGCCTCGCTTGGGCCCGTCAACACCAAGATTGGACTCTTGATGACTGGAAACATGTTGCGTGGTCGGACGAGTCTCGTTTCAAATTGTATCGAGCAGATGGACGTGTACGGGCATGGAGACAACCTCATGAATCCAAGGACTCTGCATGTCAGCAGGGGACTCTTCATCTGATCACCTGCATCCATTCATGTCAATTGTGCATTCCGACGGACTGCAATTTTAGCAGGACAATGCGACAACCCACACGTCCAGAATTGCTACAGAGTGGCTGCAAGAACACTCCTCTGATTTTCAACATCTCCGCTGGCCACCAAACTCGCCAGGCATTAACATATTAAGCAAATCTTTGCAACGTTGTGTTCAGAAGAGATCTCCACCTCCTCGATCTCTTACGGATTTATGGACAGCCCTGTAGGATTCATGGTACCAGTTCCCTCCAGCACTACTTCCGACGTTGGTCGAGTCTATGCCATGTTGTGTTGCGGCACTTATTCGTGACAGCGGGGACCCTACACTATGTTAGGCAGTTGTACCAGTTTCTTTGGCTTTTGAGTGTAGCTAGGTGTAGCAGTTGAGGTGTCGATAGGCTTGTTTATGGCCATTTGGTCATGGAGGAATGCATGTCTCTGTATAGTGACATTTTCAAATGTCCATCAAAGGTGCGTGGGTGGCACCAAGACTGATCCCAGACTGTGGGGTCTCAGAGAGTCCCTTTGTTCTGTAATTCATGTGCTTGTCAACTTCACATCCCCCGGAATGATGTCACAGGAGGGCGTGATGTAGGAGGGCTGGAACATGATAAACGCGTGCCAGTGTGACGCCATTAACGTACGTTACACGTCTCATGAACTTCTAGAGCGTTGGTTTTTCTCCTCTTGCTGCTTGCGGGGGTGGACCGAGCTATAGGGTGACGTCGCCACGCTTTTCGACCTTTACATAGGAAGTCTGTAGCGCCTTCGACGGAAATTTGGAATTTTTGCGTCGCAGTGGGAGAAATGACGCTGTTACCCAAAAAAGTGAACCTTTAATTGTGTGCTGCAGTGTATTTCACATACACTCCTGGAAATTGAAATAAGAACACCGTGAATTCATTGTACCAGGAAGGGGAAACTTTATTGACACATTCCTGGGGTCAGATACATCACATGATCACACTGACAGAACCACAGGCACATAGACACAGGCAACAGAGCATGCACAATGTCGGCACTAGTACAGTGTATATCCACCTTTCGCAGCAATGCAGGCTGCTATTCTCCCATGGAGACGATCGTAGAGATGCTGGATGTAGTCCTGTGGAACGGCTTGCTATGCCATTTCCACCTGGCGCCTCAGTTGGACCAGCGTTCGTGCTGGACGTGCAGACCGCGTGAGACGACGCTTCATCCAGTCCCAAACATGCTCAATGGGGGACAGATCCGGAGATCTTGCTGGCCAGGGTAGTTGACTTACACCTTCTAGAGCACGTTGGGTGGCACGGGATACATGCGGACGTGCATTGTCCTGTTGGAACAGCAAGTTCCCTTGCCTGTCTAGGAATGGTAGAACGATGGGTTCGATGACGGTTTGGATGTACCGTGCACTATTCAGTGTCCCCTCGACGATCACCAGTGGTGTACGGCCAGTGTAGGAGATCGCTCCCCACACCATGATGCCGGGTGTTGGCACTGTGTGCCTCGGTCGTATGCAGTCCTGATTGTGGCGCTCACCTGCACGGCGCCAAACACGCATACGACCATCATTGGCACCAAGGCAGAAGCGACTCTCATCGCTGAAGACGACACGTCTCCATTCGTCCCTCCATTCACGCCTGTCGCGACACCACTGGAGGCGGGCTGCACGATGTTGGGGCGTGAGCGGAAGACGGCCTAACGGTGTGCGGGACCGTAGCCCAGCTTCATGGAGACGGTTGCGAATGGTCCTCGCCGATACCCCAGGAGCAACAGTGTCCCTAATTTGCTGGGAAGTGGCGGTGCGGTCCCCTACGGCACTGCGTAGGATTCTACGGTCTTGGCGTGCATCCGTGCGTCGTTGCGGTCCGGTCCCAGGTCGACGGGCACGTGCACCTTCCGCCGACCACTGGCGACAACATCGATGTACTGTGGAGACCTCACGCCCCACGTGTTGAGCAATTCGGCGGTACGTCCACCCGGCCTCCCGCATGCCCACTATACGCCCTCGCTCAAAGTCCGTCAACTGCACATACGGTTCACGTCCACGCTGTCGCGGCATGCTACCAGTGTTAAAGACTGCGATGGAGCTCCGTATGCCACGGCAAACTGGCTGACACTGACGGCGGGGGTGCACAAATGCTGCGCAGCTAGCGCCATTCGACGGCCAACACCGCGGTTCCTGGTGTGTCCGCTGTGCCGTGCGTGTGATCATTGCTTGTACAGCCCTCTCGCAGTGTCCGGAGCAAGAATGGTGGTTCTGACACACTGGTGTCAATGTGTTCTTTTTTCCATTTCCAGGAGTGTATATTGTTCACGTATTTCTCCTGTAGAAAATTTCGCCCTCCATTTTCACCTCAGCTTCCTCTGATGTGCTGGCTCGTTTTCTCACTCCTGGTAAGCGACATTCACGCTGATCTCCAGATTCGCCAAGCTGCTTTATGGTGACACATACCCACATAGCCGGTGCTCGGTGGTGTCGTTGATAATCTGTTACATAGTTGCCCTTGTTTTCCGCTCTGCTTAATCTCACCGATAGACTTTCGTTTATTTTGAGGCATATTGACATCAGTAAGTGATTGTCGCTTGAAGAAAAATGGCTATCGCTGTCAGGTATATCTCAGGTATTCAGTACTGTAGCGTGATCCATTGTCCCGAAATACTGTATTTATTGGCTTGGTTCAGTGTTCGTTCTCGTGACCTGCCTGAGACACTGAACAATACGTATAGAAGAGTTTTTAAATTATTCCAACTCAGTTAAAATAGAAAAGAAACACTAACTAAGGCTCGTTTTAGAACATTTTTAGACCTCACCGCTTCTTATCCGCACACCCATCTGTAGGGTAGTAGACGTATCTTACTCCGCAGTATTTTTGTACAATTAATGAGTTGTGTGTCCAGAAGATTTGGTTCAAATTGCTGCTGACATTTCAAAAAAATGGCTCTGAGCACTATGGGACTTAACATCTATGGTCATCAGTCCCCTAGAACTTAGAACTACTTAAACCTAACTAACCTAAGGACAGCACACAACACCCACCCATCACGAGGCAGAGAAAATCCCTGACCCCGCCGGGAATCGAACCCGGGAACCCGGGCGTGGGAAGCGAGAACGCTACCGCACGACCACGAGATGCGGGCAGCTGACATTTCTGAGCTATGTTTCTATGTCGCCTCCAATTCACCCCAACCCGCTAGCTCTACGAGACGTAGGTGGGTTTTTCGTCACAGCGCTTCTTTGCTGATAGTAGTTGGATATGTGCGCCATGTTTGGGTGAAATCGATGTTGTGGCTAAGAGGTAGACGCATACTATGATTTTTATACACTGAAGGGCCAAAGAAACTGGTATACTTGCCTAATATCGTGTATAGCCCCAGAGAGCACGCAGAAGCGCCGCTACAAGACGTAGCATGGACTCGACTAATGTCTGAAGTAGTGCTGGAGACATTTGACACCACGAATTCTACAGGCCTGTCCGTAAATCCGTAAGAGTACTGGGGGTGGAGACCTGTTCTGAACAGCACGTTGCAAGGCATCCCAGATATGCTCAATAATGTTCATGTCGGGAGAGTTTGGTGGCCAGTGGAAGCGTTTAAACTGAGAA
The DNA here is from genome assembly GCF_023864275.1 of Schistocerca cancellata. Taxonomy (NCBI): domain Eukaryota; kingdom Metazoa; phylum Arthropoda; class Insecta; order Orthoptera; family Acrididae; genus Schistocerca; species Schistocerca cancellata. Next base: position 556,523,068 of record NC_064632.1, read on the forward strand.
GAGTGTTGCTGGAGCCACTCTGTAGCAATTCTGGACGTTTGGGGTGTCGCAATGTCCTGTTGGAATTGCCCAAGTCAGTCGGAATGCTCAATGGACATGAGTGGATGCAGGTTCAAAAATGGCTCTGAGCACTATGGGACTCAACATCTTAGGTCATAAGTCCCCTAGAACTTAGAACTACTTAAACCTAACTAACCTAAGGACATCACACACACCCATGCCCGAGGCAGGATTCAAACCTGCGACCGTAGCAGTCTCGCGGTTCCGGACTGCAGCGCCAGAACCGCTAGAGTGGATGCAGGTGATCACACAGGATGCATACGTACTTATCACCTGTCGGAGTCGTATCTAGACGTATCACAGGTTCCATATGACTTCAACCGCACAGGCCCCACACCATTACAGCGCCTCCACCAGCTTCAACGGAGCCTCGCTGACATGCAGGATCCATCCGCTCGATACAATTTGAAACGAGACTCGTCCGACTGGGCAACATGTTTCCACTTATCAACAGTCCAATGTCGTTGTTGATGGACCCAGACGAAGAGTAAAACTTGTGTCGTGCAGTTATCAAGGGCACACCAGTGGGTTTGCGGTTCCGAAAGCCCATATCGATGTTGTTTTGTTGAATGATTCGCATGCTGACACTTGCTGATGGCCGAACATTGAAATGTGCAGCAATTTGCAGTAGGGTTGCACTTCTGTCATTCTGAACCATTCTCTTCAGTCGTCTTTGGTCCCGTTGCTGCAGGATCTTTTTCGGTCAGTAGTGATATCCGAGATTTGTTGTTTTATCGGATTCCTGGTATTCACGGTACACTCGGGAAATGGTCGTACGGGCAAATCCAACCGCAGCGCCGTATTCTGCCTGTTCACATATCTGTGTATTTCAATACGCATGCCTACACCGGTTACTTTGGCGCTTCAGGGTAAGTATATACACACATACATCATTCAACTGGCAATTAGCTAATTTCACCTCGTTGAGCATTAGTAAGCAACATTACACGAAAAGGTATGTTACAAACGTTCAGTTATCAGCCACATATCACGATCCACAGAGCACTGTAACATACTAATTAATTAGCGTTAAATGGTATAACATCGTCCAAAAGAAATACACAGTTCACATTGAACGGAAAAAAACTCAGTCCATCGGTTTAGTTTGGACAGGAAGGGGCTTGGATACCTGCTAAATGTCGCCAACACGTTTTTATTTTTCTCCTCGTTTAAACAGGGCAGGTGTAAGGCCTTAGTGACACAAGCTGCCGCTTGGGGGAGCCAACCCGAGAGAGGCGCCGCAAACTTCAAGATTTCTGTACGGGTAGTATCACAATTAGTGCCGATAACTGACACATGTGAAAGTGTTCGAAGGAAAAGTCTGGGCTCCAAAGGGTAATTCGCCTGTTTGGAAAAATGTTCGCCAACTGGCCCTGCGTGTAAACTTCAGTATCGGTAGTTAGAAACTGTAATTTTCATCCAGGCTACACTGCATTGACAGCTTCTCGCTCTGTTCGCATATTTTTCTCTTTCTCACACGTCGCCCTTTCTTGATAGCAGAGATCTTTTTTTGCTCTCGAACGAACAAGCTTGTGATTTTGCCACATCCATCACCCCTCCTGTAGTTTGCGACCAAATATACGCCGCACCGTAAGGAGGCATGCGTGCTAAGCTCCATTACTCTGTCCGTCATCCCTCTGCCACCTGCTGCCCTTTCATGTTCGACACGTCTTACTTTTTTTCGCTGCATAAAGTCACCGTTATAGTACAGTCACGTACAGCGCGAAACACGGAGGGCGCCGATGCAAGCGAAGGTCACGGAAGTTGGTATACGTGCGAAAGGACGACGCAAGACCTGTTCAGTCTCCTCGGCAGAGTTCCCTCGCAGTGAGGGAAAGCTGATGTACGCGATCCGTGTTTCAGATCGTCAAGTTGCGCCTCGCCTAGCTTCCCTGGGGAGATCGGGGCGAAGAGCCTACCGTAATACGCAACGATGAGCTCAGCTTAATATCGCAATTCAACTTACAAAAATGTGAGTACGCTTTGGATACTGATCTCATTACCCAGTGGACAGGACCAGCTACCTAATACTCACTCTTTTGTGTCGGGATAATGTAGCATCAAAATGTGGTAACGTTGGAATCGTTAATTCGTGGTGAGGATGTCCTTAGATTTGGGATCGATACATCTTCCTCTTAACCCTCGGATACCATTATCGCTGCGACGTTTGCTCTGTGTAGTGATTAAAACACAGTCACATGAAGCCAGTAAAATTTTGTTAATATTTGCAGCCATTTCTCCTCGTTGAACGGTTCATTGGTGTTTACCATGTAGGTAAGAGTGACTGTTACTCGTCTTTTGCAAAATTATTTTATTTTTGTGTCTTAACGAAGCATATTTGACTCATTTTTGTCAGAGAAACTGATTGCTGTAATTATAATCTGCTTAAGTATAAATATTTTGTTTTTTAGTCATTTATGTTTACATTTATAATCAGTCATAGCAGACCTTTTATTAACTCATTATTTACAATTAATACATTGATGATGACTACCAAAGCTTTGTGTGCTTTGTGTACTCATCTTTACATTACTACTGCTGAAGTTCACTCACGATTTTCTCAAGGACGCATATTAATAGTTGACAAATAATTATAATAACAGCTCTTCTCCTTTATAGACCGTTGATGATATCGGAAAAAATTAGGTGAAACATGTTTCTCGAGAAAAAGAAGTGAAAAGCACTTAAAAAGTAAGAATAGTAGTTATTCTCACCTAGAAGATAAACACTAATGAGCTACCCACTAACGAAAAATGGTTGCTAACAACAACAAAATATTTACCGCATGTCAAGGATTCCCGCCGCAGAAAACACTCATCCACTGCATATAGCATCAATAGGTGTGGAGTTAGCTTAGCCCAATGCTGCTGTCTACAGCGTCACGTTATTTTGCTGTGCCGACGTTGTTTACACGTTGCGCTATGATCGAATGTTTAATATTACACGGATGCACCCTGTTCTCGCACATTTCTATATTACTAACGTCAATGCTACTGAAGTGTTGCTGCTAGGACGTAAACCGATATTAATCAGAGGAGGAAAAGTTATTTTTCATAATTAGGTATCACTAAGTTCTGTCTAAAGGTGTCGTGCTAGTTAAGGACTTTCTGTGTTGATAACTGTAGACACTCATTGAAATGGAGGCATAAGACTGTAGGACGAATTTATGTCGCTGCATGCCCATATATTTGTGAGACAAGTGTTGGATCAATGCGGAAGTGTGCTCTCACCCAATCCGTTGATTGTGTATGCATTTCGAGCAATTTTCATAAATGGGGTGTCTTATCCGTATTACACAGATTTCGAACAACTGTTCTTATTTTAAAGTAATCACAGTAGGAAACTGTACTATTAATACCTATGACATGGTGAATGATTAGGTGTGATTAACGTTTTAATTCCATTAGATGAACGGAGATTTATTAAATGGTACCGCAAGTAAAGTGGAAGAATTTCATGCACAGAAATATCTGAAAATGTATTAAATCGCTATTTGCTACGTATCAAAGTTTCAAATTCGCTGTCTTTCAAGACATTTTTGGTGTGCTTTTGCTAACACTAACATTTCATGATGATCCCATAGAACAATTTATCAAAACAGCGATTCTGTAATACAAAGAAATTTAGTGTAAAATCGAAAATTAGCAATGGCTTTTCCATGTTTTCCTATAAAAAATAGTGACATTCAACCTGTGACTCAACGCAAACAATTGGAAAGCCTTTGCGATCACCTGTTTAAAATGTAATGCCAGCTTCGTTCTACATACAGAACGCAAACCGTTGAGATGAAGATCGACGCGTGTAAAAAAAAAACCACGGTACTACTGAACGGGATGCAGATCTTTAGATCTGCCTTGACAGATATTTAGTCTCACACACAGCAATACGAGGTGGAATCCCAAAAGTTTCCTAAATTTGAATTTTGCGCGCAAATGGTTACGAGTTCACTGAACTACCGCTAGATACCTCTCCGCACATCTGTCTTGGTTCAGTGTATCAGCACTTGTTCTTCTTCCGCAAGCCTAAAATCAAATCGAAAAGATGAAGCTTTGGCGCAGTGGAGGGGATTCAAGCGGAAATGCAGAAATTATTAAACACACTAAACAAATGGCAGAGACATTGAAATTGATGTATTCGTTGGCAGATTAAAGCTGTGCGACTGACCAGGACTCGAATCTGGGACCTTGCCTTTAGGGAACAAATGCTCTGCCGACTGAGCTATGTCTACATATACGCCTCCCGTCCCCCACGTGGATTCTCTATGACCTCATTCCTTTCCCCCATCTGCTCCTATTCCTCGAACATATCCGCATCCTCTACACCTCCCGCCGTCTTGAACCCCCTCACCCCCTGGTTGCTCCTCTCCTCTCCCATCCCCGCCCTCTGCCACATCTTCACCGTTGTGTCCCCCCTACCCTCCATCTCTACACCCTACATCTCCTTTCCCAAGGTGGCTTCCATCAACTCCCCCTCTCGGATGATTCCCTCTCTCCCTCCATTTATCCCTCCTATCAACTCTGATCCTCACTCCCCCTCCTTTCCTCTGTCCTTTTCCCGGGCTCCCTCTCCCCCCCCCTTCCATCCTCTTTCTTCCCCACCTCCCCTCTCTTTGCCCCCTTCTCTCCCATGCATCCTTTTACATTTCCCTCCTCTGCCTCCTCTCATTCCCTCTCACGTCTGCCCTTCTCCCCCTTTATTAGTCCTCTCCCTCTTTGGTTTCCCCCCCCTTTTCGTTTTTTTCCTCTCCTCCCTCCTTGTTTTTCCCCCTACTCCAGGTCCCCCCCCCCCCCAATCTGCCTTGGGTCGGGAGTGCCATCTTTGTGCCGCCTTTTTCGTGCAGTGTTTTACAGTGTGTTTTTTCCTGTGCGTGCTCCGTGTTGTGTCTTTTGGGAAGTGTAGCGAACAGCCATCATACTGTCGCTGGGTGTGCTTTTTATTACTTGCGAACAGAAACCAGACTGTCGCCATGTTTTTTAATTGTGTGTCTATTGTGTTACTTGTCTGATTCCTGTGTCTTTTATCTACATTGCCAACCCCCTTTGCTTTCTGTTTTAACTTTCCGCAATTTTACGCCATTTTTCGCTTTAAATCGCCATTTTATCGCCTGTTTTTCCTTATTTCTTTCTTCTTCCTTTCTTTAAAAAAAGTCTGTAGGCTGTAGAGCAGCGCAGTAAGCTGCTGCCGGCCCGCCCCCTTCGGGGGGAATTGAAAAATCAATAAAGGAAAAAAAAAGCTATGTCTACATCTACATCTACATACATACTCCGCAATCCACCATACGGTGCGTGGCGGAGGGTACCTCGTACCACAACTAGCATCTTCTCTCCCTGCTCCACTCCCAAACAGAACGACGGAAAAATGACTGCCTATATGCCTCAGTATGAGTCCTAATCTCTCTTATCTTATCTTTGTGGTCTTTACGCGAAATAAAAGTTGGCGGCAGTAAAATTGTACTGCAGTCAGCCTCAAATGCTGGTTCTCTAAATTTCCTCAGTAGCGATTCACGAAAACAACGCCTCCTTTCCTCTAGAGACTCCCACCCGAGTTCCTGAAGCATTTCCGTAACATTCGCGTGATGATCAAACCTACCAGTAACAAACCTAGCAGCCCGCCTCTGAATTGCTTCTATGTCCTCCCTCAATCCGACCTGACAGGGATCCCAAACGCTCGAGCAGTACTCAAGAATAGGACGTATTAGTGTTTTATAAGCGGTCTCCTTTACAGATGAACCACATCTTCCCAAAATTCTACCAATGAACTGAACACGACTATCCGCCTTCCCCACAACTGACATTACATGCTTGTCCCACTTCATATCGCTCTGCAGTATTACGCCAAAATATTTAATCGACGTGACTGTGTCAAGCGCTACACTACTAATGGAGTATTCAAACATTACGGGATTCTTTTTCCTATTCATCTGCATTAATTTACATTTATCTATATATTAGTTAGCTGCCATTCTTTACACCAATCACAAATCCTGTCCAAGTCATCTTGTATCCTCCTACAGTCACTCAACGACAACACCTTCCCGTACATCACAGCATCATCAGCAAACAGCCGCATATTGCTATCCACCCTATCCAAAAGATCATTTATGTAGATAGAAAACAACGGCGGACCTACCACACTTCCCTGGGGCACTCCAGATGGTACCCTCACCTCCGATGAACACTCACCATCGAGGGCAACGTACTGGGTTCTATTACTTTTGTTTTTCTTCTTTTTAAAAATGGTCCGTATTACACAAGCTCACCATCACGTTCCTCGGCATCACTCAGAAATAAAATGAACATTCTTCTCCAGAAATACTTTTTTTTCTCTTTATTAAATGATATAACTGATGTAAGTCTCATCACAGCTAAATATTTGAGAAGCTTAACTGTTCTTCAGCATAAATGGCCTTCTTTGGCGCTAAGGGGAAATAACGGTGTCGTCCAATATGGTGCAGAAAGAAATGTAGAGATACAAGTAAAATTCGTTAGTGGTGATGGAGATAGAGGAATGAGTAACATATGCATAGCACTGTAATAGAACACTCGGTCTGGTTTCCACGCAGCTAAAGTAAACAACTAAGGACTTATCACAAGTTATTTTCCTTTAATCTGTCCTCTGTGTACGAAAGACAGCGTAACAATACATGGGCAACAGTACAAGGAAAATACTGTTGTAATCAATGAGGATGTATCTGTAGTGGAAATATCCTTAGCACTTAATCTAACGTCACCTGTTGGCTAATCAGCGCGTTTCATCTTGTTATTGATGTTGCTGCGTTAATACTGCATTGCAGTTTGTGACGATGACCTGTTCTGCAGGGCGAGGGCCAGACGGCGCTTCACATCGCCGCCGGGGAGGGCGATGAGTCCCTGGTCAAGTACTTCTACACGGTGCGGGCCAACCCCTCCATCATCGACAACCAAGGTACGTAGCACACGCAAGCACTGCCAAAGGCACTGCGTAATTTTATTGTAATCTTATAAGCGTAATTCAACATACAAGGTGTTTCCCCTCTATCAGTTGCTCCCCCTATCTTCTTATTCGAGTTAAGACATGACCTTGAGGTTATTTCACATCAGCTTGCTCTACGTCTAGAGTGCAAGCATGATCCTGTGCATGCTTCCTCTTAGTGTCATCTGGGTTTCCGAAGCCACAGTCATACAACAGCTCGCTGTGCTGACGAAGATAATGATTGTTTGCGCATGCGAGCAGAACGTAATTCCTTCCTCTCCTGGTACTCGCTTTTCAGCTGAGAACATTGCAGACACGGCCAAGATGTGATCTTATCTTGGAGGTAGGTTTTTTGCATTATTTAGTAATAACGGGAAAGGGACAAAGTCTATTAACATTTTAGGGAACCTGGGAACCATAATTCCAATAGGTAAATGTCGCACCCTTCTTCCGTGTGGTAAACACAAACCGCGCCTGTTCAGATGTAAACCTGCGTAAGAATTTTCACGAAGTGCAGCAAATATAAAGCCGGTCAGTAACGTCATATGTGTTTTTCTAGTGTAGAACATTGTGTGTAATCTTCTTGCCCGCATAACATGGTGCTTGGTGAAGTGAAACATTTCGGAAAACTTCAGGTGATGAAAGTTCGCTTGTGTACTACCAATCGAACATAATCTCAACTGAGTCTAAGATAAAAAGTAATAAAAAGCTATATTAGCCAATCAGTGGCGTCAGCGTACGGCATGAAGCATTAATACAAAATTGTCAAGGTTTTCGTGGACACTTGTTGACAAACTGCCTATTGGCTTCTGTCTCGGGTTCTTCGGCCGACGTTCATCTAATGATTTTTCTGACGTTTCGCCAGCACGAGTGGCTGGCATTGTCAAAGCTTCACCCTCCATTGCCGATGGTGAACTGGAGGCGAGCTCGCGGCCGCAGACTATATGTTCCTGGAATGCCAACGTCCGAGGGCTTCTCCGCGGTCATTTCCGGTGCGGTTCTCCTCTTGCTACCTGCGACAGTCGTTCGCTGCAGCCAGGGAAGCCAGGATCCGTTTACCTTAAGCTTCCCTCTTTCTTGTTGAAACTGTTCGCGTGTTTTTGTATTTCTACAGTTTCTCTGAACAAGCGCGTGTGATAGTGCTTTCCTACAACCAGAACTTCCGTGTCAGCGAATTTTATTACGTAGTCGGTCTCACTCAGTGTTTGCTCTGCCACGACCGATTTATCCACCTGCCCCAACCTGCAATGTCGCTTATGTTCTTTGATGCTGGTGTTGATTGATTGTCCAGTCATTCAGGCATAAACTTTTCCACATGTGCATGGTATACGGTATATTCCCAACATTGCAAGTGGGTCCCTTTTCTCCTTTGCCGGTCTAAGACACTCTTTGATCTTCCTTGTCAGTTTGAAAATCGTCTTTACGCCATGTTTGTGCAATATACGGCCGTTCTGTCCGTCACTCTGAGAATGTATTACAGAAAGGCCGTACCCGACATTTATTTTTCTGATTCCTTACTTCGCCGAGTGTTTGGCTCTGTTACACTTCTAATATAATTTCTGGAGTACCCATTGCTCCTCAGAACACTTTCCAGGCGTTACATTTCGCGTCTGAGGTGCTGCGGCTCACATATTCGTCCTGCTCGCGTTACGAGCGTATTAATCACGCGTCTTTTCTGGCTTTGGTGGTGGTTTGGTAGTTTGTGCAGGTATCGGTCCGTGTGTGTCGGTTTTCGATACATGCTGTGTCCCAGGTTTTCACCATCCCTTGTGACTAGTACATCTAGAAATGGCAGTTTTTTGTCCTTTTCTACTTCCATTAACTTCCATTGTCCCAGGTTTTCGCCATCCCTTGTGACCAGTACATCTAGAAATGTCAGTTTTTTGTTTTTTTCTACTTCCATTAACTTCTCCCTCCCCCTCGCCATCCAACTTAAAATGATCTTCGATAAGTTGACTCATTACTTTTTTCGTAGCCATACTTGCATATTACTAAAATATGCAGTTTGAGAGATACAGTAAAGATCTCTCCTGCCTCGGAGAGCGTGAGTGACAGGCGCTACATTTGAATGTATGAGCGGCTTGTGACTGTGGAACCATGCATGTCCATTCTTTGAGACGCCAAAGTTCTTTGGGACGTCGAAACCGTATGAAACAAAGCTGTAGTGATGAGTTCATTGCAGATATATCTGACTAGTGCTCTTTTACCTCATTTTTCATATGCAGGAAATATTTGAATTATTTGTTATAAATGTTCCAATATCTGCCTTCCTCTACATTGTGTGTGTGTGTGTGTGTGTGTGTGAGAGAGAGAGAGAGAGAGAGAGAGAGAGAGAGAGAGAAAGAGACTGAATGTATTCGAGGGTCCACACTTGTGTTTAAAGCAACAAGTGTACGTTAACTTCTAAGTTACACCAGTAGTGCTAATAAATGAGCCACGTGTGTTTGTAATGTAGAATAAATCTTTAAGTGTTTTATCAAATAAGACAGACTTGTTTTAGTTTCTTTAAAGTGCTATTTTACTTTTGTACAAAGGTCCAACTATAGTCGTAGTAAGTGCACCTTAACCTGTAAATTAGATCAGTACTGTTATTAAGTGAGTCACAAGTATATTGTACTGCTATACAACAATAATGAAAACACTTCAGACGCGGAAGTAACACTGTGATAATTAATTTCAGAATCCATTGTAGCTTGTAGCAAGTGGGATTCAAAGACTCATCAGCGGTCTTACTTGGACGCCAAGTGGTCTACAGAGAACAAGATGGGCGACTCTGGGGCAAGAGCACCCATACTGGGTGGCGAGAGGTGCTGCAGCCGCCCCTAGCTTTCAGGGGAAGGAAGAAATATAGTGCAGTCAGGTGTTTTTCTTTCAACAAAGTGATTTACATCTCGGTATTAACGCAGGTTTCTAACAGGGTCGGAACTGGATCATTTCTGTGGGTATTCATGAGCGGCCATTCGCCTTCAAATTAAAAATATTCCATACCCCAGATTTTGCCCCCTGCAAACTGTATGGAGCGCCCGCGCGCGGGCGCACGAGTTCGTACGTGTGTGTGTGTGTGTGTGTGTGTGTGTGTGTGTGTGTAGCAGTGTGATTAGTGTGTGTGTGTGTGTGTGTGTGTGTGTGTGTAGCAGTGTGATTAGTGTGTGTGTGTGTGTGTGTGTGGCTTGAGGTTTTCGGGCGCTAAACAGCGTGGTCATCAGCGCCCAAACGCATAGAAACAGGAACACATGCAGTGAAGGGACGAAGACGGACACCGAAGAAGGAGAACGGCTAAAAGACACAGACCTGACGCAGTTCCAAATCCTCACATACAGAGGCAAAACAAGAGGAGAAGAAACGCACTAAAAGAGGAAAGGAAACACAAGGAAAAGAGAACAGAAATCGAAGTGAAACAAGTAGGTAATCGTGACTGGCGGACCTCTTACCTAAAGCCTGGGTGAGCCAGTCACCCAGCAGCACATTAAAATCCTCTACCTAAAATCCGAGGCAACAAATTGGAGAGGACACAAAACCGTAAGACCTTAACCACAGTCGTTGCGTCGTCTTGCAAAATAGAGGGCAAATCCGGTGGCAAGGAAACCACCGCCCTCTGGTCAGAGAATAAAGAACAGTGTAGTAAAATGTGGTGGACAGTAATCGGGACGCCACAAGCACTGCAGATTGGGGGCCTTGACCAGACGCAGCTTATTTTCACCGACTGCCAGCCACTCCTCTTCCCATTGACGCATAACACGAAAACGCAAAAGGGAGGTAACAGCATGGAGGGGGACGGCACATTCAACAACGAGAGGGAGGGAACATGCATCTTTGGCAGCCACATCCGCCAGTTCGTTTCCCCTAATACCCACGTGCCCCGGCACCCAGCAGAAACAAACCTCCTTCCCCTGCCGTTGCAGGTGGAGTAGGGCATCATGGATGTTCTGGACGACCGTGATTAGTTGGTATCGAAGGAACAGTTGTAACTTACGAGGGGGGGGGGGATGGGAAGGAGAGGGAGGGAGGAAGGTGAGGCACGGTGATGTTACGCGTTTCCCCCGGTCCCTGTATGTTTGTGAGCTGACGGTCAAGGTCAGTCAGACAGTACTACGCTTTCCTATTATCACGTGTGGACAGTTGCGACTGAAACAGGACGATTTGAGAGCGGGGAAGCACGTGTCTCTACTCTTTGCGGTGTCAAAACCATTTGAAACAAACCTGTACTGGTGAGTTCAATGTGCATGCGACCTAAATCACTCAGATGGTGACTGCTGCTTTTTTGGCGTTTTCCTCGTATGCATAAAATATTTCGATGCAATATCCTCGATTATTCGTTATAAATACTCCAATATCTACCTTCTTCTACAGTTTTTCCCCTCTGGAGCTCCCTATAGAATCATGAGAGGTGTTTTTTTTTTTTTTTTTTTCTCAGACATGTCCTGTCGGCTTATCCCTTTATCTAATTGGTGTTATCCACACATTTCTCTCCTAGTCGAATCTGCGGAGGCTCTCCACATTAAAGTCTGAAATGACTTACTTATTTTCATTGAAGCAAGCAATTTATACCGACGTATAGCTATTGTAGCTTCTGACTAACTTAATATACATATTACACTTCTTCAGAGGAGTTGTAATATCTGTTTCCTAGATTATTGTTTCCTTCTCACAGGAACCTCATTCTTCTACTGAGATGTGTTATACACGGAGAGGTAGCGGAATCGCTTCTGTTTTGTCTTAATTCAAACTCTAACAGGGGTTTATTTGCACACACAAGGACTGCTTGCTAACTCGTTCTGAGTACAAAACAGAAATTCTTAATGATTGGAAGTTAAAGTCATTAACGTCCACATTCTACAAACTGCCAAGTACCACCAAGACAGTCAAAGTGTAGCCACTGTATTGGAGAGTTTAATTCTTACTGTCTGTCTGTTGCCTGAGTTCCCATCTCTTATCACGCATTGAGTATGAGCTCCATTCTCGCCGTCTTTCACTGGTGGAGACGCTTATCTAGAGAGGCTTCCCTCAAGTCATTCACAGTTGCCTCCGTCGCTTGCATATGAATCCTTTCTTTTATAGATCTATTTGTGTGCAGTCCTCAAGGATTGCGCGCCTCTCCTCTCTAGGATTGGTCTAATTTTTTTGGTGGAATATTCGTCAATTATTCACGCTAGCGTGGACTGTGCTGTTTTGACAATCATCTTGCCACTGTCGTCAGAGGCATTTCATATTTGAAGGGCAGCCAATTCCGGCTTTAGTTACACGGTGACAGTTACTGAACTGTGTGAAATAAAACTGTCACAACTTCTGAGCGGTTTGCGTGGGGACGTTCAAACTGCACTGTTGGCCGCGAGACATGATGGGAATTAGTACGCGCAAGTGCACTCGCCGTGTTGTTGTCGGCCATTTTCAGTTGGATGGGTTCGTCGGTAAGCAAAATTGGGGGACTGAGAATCCGCATTTCGCCATCAACAGGTGAGTGTGTGCTGTGCAATGTCCAGTCAAGGAATAACCGGTGCGATATTCCTTTATGGCACGGTGACTACCGAACGGTACGTGAAGGTTTTGAAAGGTGATTTTGTAGTGGACTGACAAGACAGCCAGTCCACAGTGACTGGTAACGGAAAGGCACGCGTACACACACGCCGACTGGCGTGAAGTCTGGAACAGGATACGTTATTAATGCACTAAAGAAAAGTACGTAGCGTCTGTTTACTTAACTTTAATTCCAACATTGTGGTACATCGCTCTTGACTATACAAATGAGACTCTCTCCAGATATGGTTAATGGCGCCTTGCTATGTCGTAGTCATGGACTTAGCTGAAGGCTATTCTAACTGTCTCTCGGCAAATGAGAGAAAGGCTTCGTCAGTGTAGTCGCTAGCAAAGTCGTCGTACAACTGGGGCGAGTGCTAGTACGTCTTTCTAGACCTGCCGTGTGGTGGCGCTCGGTTTGCAAATACTGACTGTGGCGACACGCGGGTCCGACATGTACTAATGGACCGCGGCCGATTTAAAGCTACCACCTAGCAAGTGTGGTGTCTGGCGGTGACACCACAGATTTTATCCGCATTATTCAAAGTGCTCCTGATTTCGACACGATGTGATTCATGCAAGGCGGAGCTCGACCCCATCGACGCAGGAGAGTGATGTGCTGGAGGAGCACTTTGGGGATGGCACTGTGGCTCTGGGGTGCTGAGAGGCCACTGGCATGGACCTCGATTGGCCGCCTTATTCTCAGGATCTGAACGCATGCGACTTCTTTTTCTGGGGCTAGATTAAAGACAAGGTGTGCAGCCATAACCCAAAACCATTTAGGCGCTGAAAACAGCCGTTCAGGAGGTCATCGACAGCGTCGATGTTCCGACAGTTCAGCGGGTCATGCAGAATTTTCGCTTTTTGTCTGCGACACATTATCGCTAATGATGGCAGGGATATCGAACATGTCATAACCTAAATTCGAATACTATAGTGACATTTACATGTTGAATAAAGTATGTGCACGCCGTAGTCTGTAACTAATATCGTTTTTTTTCGTGTTGTTTAGTAATTGTCACCCTCTAAGGTGCTCCTGTCTGCAAGTTAAAGTTGATCTGGTCCTCCCCCACGTGCCGCAGACCGGACGCCGATGCACCTGGCGGCGGAGAACGGTCACGCTGGCGTCATCGAACTGCTGGCGGACAAGTACAAGGCGTCCATCTACGAGCGCACCAAGGACGGCAGCACGCTGATGCACATCGCCTCACTCAACGGTCACACCGAGTGCGCCATGATGCTCTTCAAGAAGGGCGTCTACCTACACATGCCCAACAAGGTGAGTTCCTAAGTTCTACGAGGGGCCTTAAATAATCAATGACCCAACTTTTTTTTGCAGACGCTAACACGTACAGGAATACGTAATTTTACGTACTTCTAATACGACGTTTCATCTGCACGTGTACGTTGTTGTTGTTGTGGTCTTCAGTCCTGAGACTGGTTTGAAGCAGCTCTCCATGCTACTCTATCCTGTGCAAGCTTCTTCATCTCCCAGTAACTACCGCAACCTGAATCCTTCTGAATCTGTTTAGTGTAATCATCTCTTGGTCTCCCCCTACGATTTTTACCCTCCACGCTGCCCTCCAATACTAAATTGGTGATCCCTTGATGCCTCAGAACATGTCCTACCAACCGATCCCTTCTTCTGGTCAAGTTGTGCCACAAACTTCACTTCTCCCCAATCCTATTCAATACTTCCTCATTAGTTACGTGATCTACCCATCTAATCTTCAGCATTCTTCTGTAGCACCACATTTCGAAAGCTTCTATTCTCTTCTTGTCCAAACTATTTACCGTCCATGTTTCGCTTCCATGCATGGCTACACTCCATACAAATACTTTCAGAAATGACTTCCTGACACTTAAATCTATACTCGATGTTAACAAATTTCTCTTCTTCAGAAACGCTTTCCTTGCCATTGCCAGTCTACATTTTATATCCTCTCTACTTCGACCATCATCAGTTATTTTGCTCCCGAAATAGCAAAACTCCTTTACTACTTTAAGTGTCTCATTTCCTAATCTAATACCGTCAACATCACCCGACTTAATTCGACTACATTGCATTATCCTCGTTTTGCTTTTGTTGATGTTCATCTTATATCCTCCTTTCACGACACTGTCCATTCCGTTCAACTGCTCTTCCAAGTCCTTTGCTGTCTCTGACAGAATTACAATGTCATCGGCGAACCTCAAAGTTTTTATTTCTTCTCCCTGGATTTTAATACCTACTCCGAATTTTTCTTTTGTTTCCTTTAATGCTTGCTCAATATACAGATTGAATAACATCGGACAGAGGCTACAACCCTGTCTTATTCCCTTCCCAACCACTGCTTCCCTTCCATGTCCCTAGACTCTTATAACTGCCATCTGGTTTCTGTACAACTTGTAAATAGCCTTTCGCTCCCTGTATTTTACCCCTGCCACCTTCAGAATTTGAAAGAGAATATTCCAGTCAACATTGTCAAAAGCTTTCTCTAACTCTACAAATGCTAGAAACGTAGGTTTGCCTTTCCTTAATCTTTCTTCTAAGATAAGTCGTAAGGTCAGTATTGCCTCACGTGTTCCAGTATTTCTACGGAATCCAAACTGATCTTCCCCGAGGTCGGCTTCTACTAGTTTTTCCACTCGTCTGTAAAGAATTCGTGTTAGTATTTTGCAGCTGTGGCTTATTAAACTGATTGTTCGGTAATTTTCACATCTGTCAACACCTTCTCTCTTTGGGATTGGAATTATTATATTCTTCTTGAAGCCTGAGGGTATTTCGCCTGTTTCATACATCTTGCTCACCAGATGGTAGAGTTTTGTCAGGACTGGCTCTCCCAAGGCCGTCAGTAGTTCCAATGGAATGTTGTCTACTCCGGGGGCCTTGTTTCGACTCAGGTCTTTCAGTGCTCTGTCAAACTCTTGACGCAGTATCGTATCTCTCATTTGATCTTCATCTACATCCTCTTCCAGTTCCATAATATTGTCCTCAAGTACATCGCCCTTGTATAGACCCTCTATATACTCCTTCCACCTTTCTGCTTTTCCTGCTTTGCTTAGAACTGTGTTTCCATCTGAGCTCTTGATGTTCATACAGGTGGTTCTCTTATCTCCAAAGGTCTCTTTAATTTTCCTGTAGGCAGTATCTATCTTACCCCTAATGAGATAAGCCTCTACATCCTTACATTTGTTCTCTAGCCATCCCTGCTTAGCCATTTTGCACTTCCTGTCGATCTCATTTTTGAGACGTTTGTATTCCTTTTTGCCTGATTCATTTACTGCATTTCTATATTTTCTCCTTTCATCAGTTAAATTCAATATTTCTTCTGTTACCCAAGGATTTCTACTAGCCCTCGTCTTTTTACCTACTTGATCCTCTGCTGCCTTCACTACTTCATCCCTCAAAGCTACCCATTCTTCTTCTACTGTATTTCTTTCCCCCATTCCTGTCAATTGTTCCCTTATGCTCTTCCTGAAACTCTGTACAACCTCTGGTCCTTTCAGTTTATCCAGGTCCCATCTCCTTAAATTCCCACCTTTTTGCAATTTCTTCAGTTTTAATCTACCACGTGTACGTAGCTTCGACAAATTCCGACAGATGGCAGAGTTGTAGTGAACCATAAAAAAGACGTCTACGCAGCACTCTCCTTTCCAGCAATCTGGTGTAATTTAATTCTTTTATGCAGTAAAAGAAACTGTTATGAATACCCATAAACATTCGTGTGTAGTGCAGTTAATATGAATACTACTGGGCGATGGGCAAAGAGAATTGCAGGGTCAGGAAGTGCAGAAACTGAGCTCCATGAACGGCCACATTCGGGACGTACCATCGCAGCCACTTTTTGCGACGTGCTAAACCGCACCTATATCTTCAGTCGTGCAGACCAGTGTGTCACACCTCCATATTAGGCTCTACACCTATCGGTGAGCACTGGAAGTGCGTGTGCAGTGACTCAAGTTCTTGGATATCTAAGCTGTACCAAAGACGGGCACAACAGACCACAAGATTCAAAGAAAAAGCACTTCACCTGAACTGTTGGGGTATTTTGAGGCCAATGGAGGACCTTATTATCACGGATCGTTGCAGGTGACGGAACATGGGTACATCATTTTGAGTTGGGAAGAAAAAAAAAAAGAAAGAAAAGCCAGTCACTGGTGAGGCACCGTCCGCAACCATAAAAAATGAACAAACTGTCAGTCATGATGACATTCTTCTGTGGTACTGAAAGTGATGCTAAAACAGTCAACCATTAATTCAGAGGCATATGCGAAAGTCTGAACAAACTCAAGAACCGTTTCTGACGTATCTAGCCTGACAAGAATCCAAAAGAAATCTTGCTCCAACACAAGTGTCAGACCACTGGAACACATCGCCAAATTGGGTTGGACATCACTGCCTCGTCCATCCCCTTAGCCCAGACATGGCACCCCTCGAACTTGCATCTATTTGGGCCACTTAAGGATTCTCTACGTGGGACGCATTTCGAAGATGATCAGAGCGTAAATGTACACGTGAAATAAATATTGATTCGTTATGTCACCAAATTCTAACACTTAGGAAGAATTATTCTCTGAGAAAAAATTGCGGTTCATTGTTTAACGAGCGACCCACCTTGAAAGAATAGAAATCTGAACGATACGGCAGCATCAGTAAAAGAAAATGTAATCACGTATGCTACTCATTGTAAGTAGCAGATGCATACACGAATTAAAAAGAACTACCATGGACAAGGGGAGGGAAAATGGATATTTAAACTAAATCAAACTATTTATAAATGAAAAGAGCCTATGTCAAAATATTTGCAAAGAGAACAAAAAATGAAGAGGAACTAAATATAAGACTGAGGATACATTGATAACAGAAGTTCAAAGTTACAAGTTCCTGGAACTGACAGTAGAGTGAGTTATGGCTTTGGAAAATCATATACAAAAGATCTGTTCAAAAATCGTCAGCCGTGTATTTTTAATGAAGTAAATGTCACACACAGTCGATATAGATATCTACATCTACATCTACATCTACATCCATACTCCGCAAGCCACCTGACGGTGTGTGGCGGAGGGTACCTTCAGTACCTCTATCGGTTCTCCCTTCTATTCCAGTCTCGTATTGTTCGTGGAAAGAAGGATTGTCGGTATGCCTCTGTGTGGGCTCTAATCTCTCTGATTTTATACTCATGGTCTCTTCGCGAGATATACGTAGGAGGGAGCAATATACTGCTTGACTCTTCGGTGAAGGTATGTTCTCGAAACTTTGACAAAAGCCCGTACCGAGCTACTGAGCGTCTCTCCTGCAGAGTCTTCCACTGTAATTTATCTATCATCTCCGTAACGCTTTCGCGATTACTAAATGATCCTGTAACGAAGCGCGCTGCTCTCCGTTGGATCTTCTCTATATCTTCTATCAACCCTGTCTGGTACGGATCCCACACTGCTGAGCAGTATTCAAGCAGTGGGCGAACAAGCGTACTGTAACCTACTTCCTTTGTTTTCGCATTGCATTTCCTTAGGATTCTTCCAATGAATCTCAGTCTGGCATCTGCTTTACCGACAATCAACATTATATGATCATTCCATGCTGTTAAATCTGTACAATCGTCTAAAATATGCAAATTTATCGCACTGCACGGAGTAGAGCAGCAAATGTGTGTATACGAGGTGTGACAGTAAAGTAATGAGATTGATTTTCTTTGCAAGATGTGGCAACCCTGCAGGTTTGCGTAGGCACAAAATCTTTGACCTTGGGCTATAACCTGCTTCTAGTCCAAGCGACACATCGATGCAACTGCTCAGTCGTGAGTTATGCTGTAATAAGTTAACACGGGTTTGTATCTCTCGTCACGGAAATGGAACCACATAATATTGCGCAACGGTATGCCATTTCTTTTTGCATTAAATTGGGTGAAAACGCGACGACAACTTACGGTAAGCTTCAGAAGGCTTTTGGAAAGGAGGCTATGCCAAGAGCTCAAGTTTTTCGTTGGCATAAAATGTTAAGTGAAGGCAGAACGAATGTTGAAGATGAAGACCGCAGTGGACGACCATCAACCTCACTGACGGATGTTAACTTGGCCAGGGTGCTGAACTCGTACGATCTGATCGAAGATTATCCGAGAAAATGATTGCAGAAGAACTGAACATCAATCGGGAAACGGTTCTTCTAATAATTGGATTCTGCATCACGATAATGCGCCATCCCATACTGCTCTGTCAGTACAGATTTTTTTAACCTCAGAACAAATTTGTGGTTCGTGGTGTGGGTTCCTGTAGTCATGTCCTAGTTCATGAACCACGGGCAACGTATGAGTGGTCCAGTAAGTGGTCCCGACAGTCGGGATACCAGTTACTTTGGAATAAGGTTGGGCATCTCGGACATATTCTGAGTCGTGGTCACCTTTGTGCTCATACGGCAAAGACTACCAAATCCACCGGTTAGTCCCTCAGCCGTTAGGGGTAAAACCCAATGGGACTCGGGGCAAGAAAGGCTAGCAACCTGCTTCCCTGGTACTTTAAATATGATGCTGGCAACAATCAGAGCAAAATGCCTCGGACCTTTGGAGGTGACGGAGTCCCACCTCTAACTGACAAACCAGGGACTCCTAAGATACGACTTGGCAAACAAATTGTAATGAGATGGGGAGCTATTAATATCAATGGGGGCTACTCTGGGAAGAAGGTAGAGCTGGCAGAGGCTGCAAGTAAGATGGGGCTGGATGTTTTAGCTGTTAGTGACATTCGGGTAAGGGGTGAGAAAGAAGAGGAAGTGGGAGAATACAAGGTCTACCTGTCAGGAGTCAAAGCAGGAATATCACAATGGGGTGTAGGGCTTTACATCAGGAAAGAAATGGAACCCAGCGTAGTTGCAATAAAGTATGTAAACGAACGACTGATGTGGATAGATTTGATAGTGTCTAGCAAGAAAATTAGGATTGTGTCAGTATATTCGCATTGTGAAGGGACAGATCAAGATAAGATGGATAGTTTTTATGAGGCACTCAGTGATGTAGTTGTTAGAGTAAAGGACAAGGACAGTGTTCTGCTCATGGGTGATTTTAACGCCTGAATTGGAAATCGAACAGAAGGGTATGAAAAGGTTATGGGTAAATTTGGAGAGGATATGGAGGCCAACAGGAACGGGAAACAACTCCTGGATTTCTGTGCCAGTATGGGCTTAGTAATCACAAACTCCTTTTTTAAACATAAGAACATTCACCGGTATACTTGGGAAGGCAGGGGAACCAGATCTGTCATTGACTATATAATAACAGATCAGGAATTCAGGAAGGCTGTGAGGGACACACGTGTATTCAGGGGATTCTTTGATGACACTGATCATTATTTAATCTGCAGTGAAATTGGGATTGTGAGGCCGAAAGTGCAGGAGGTCAGGTCCATATGTAGGAGGATAAGAGTGGAGAAACTTCAGGATAAGGAAATCAGGCACAAGTACATAACAGCGGTCTCAGAAAGGTACCAATTAGTTGAATGTAGTCAATTACAGTCATTGGAAAAGGAATGGACAAGGTACAGGGACACAGTACTAGAAGTGGCTAAAGAATGTCTTGGAACAGTAGTGTGTAAAAGTAGGATGAAGCAAACAGCTTGGTGGAATGATACAGTCAAGGCAGCCTGTAAAAGGAAAAAGAAGGCATATCAAAAATGGCTACATACCAGAACCCAGGTAGAAAGAGAAAGTTATGTTGAAGAAAGAAACAAAGCCAAACAGATAATTGCAGCATCCAAGAAGAAATCGTGGGAAGACTTTGGAAACAGGTTGGAGAGTATGGGTCAAGCTGCTGGAAAACCATTCTGGAGTGTAATTAGCAGTCTTCGAAAGGGAGGTAAGAAGGAAATGACAAGTATTTTGGACAGGTCAGGAAAACTGCTGGTGAATCCTGTGGATGCCTTGGGCAGATGGAGGGAATATTTTGAAGAGTTGCTCAATGTAGGTGAAAATACGATCAGTAATGTTTCAGATTTCGAGGTAGAATGGGATAGGAATGACGATGGAAATAGGATCACATTTGAGGAAGTGGAAAAAATGGTCAGTAGATTGCAGTGCAATAAAGCGGCTGGGGTGGATGAAATTAAGTCGGAACTCATCAAATACAGTGGAATGTGAGGTCTTAAATGGTTACACAGGATAATTGAAATGGCCTGGGAGACGGGACAGGTTCCATCAGACTGGACAAAAGCAGTAATCACACCAATCTTTAAACATGGAAACAGAAAAGATTGTAACAACTACAGAGGTATCTCTTTAATCAGCGTCGTGGGTAAAATCTTCTCAGGTATTGTTGAAAGGAAAATGCGAGTATTAGTTGAGGACCAATTGGATGAAAATCAATGTGGGTTTAGGCCTCTTAGAGGTTGTCAGGACCAGATCTTTAGCTTACGGCAAATAATGGAGAAGTGTTATGAGTGGAACAGGGAATTGTATCTATGCTTTATAGATCTAGAAAAGGCATACGACCGGGTTCCTAGGAGGAAGTTATTGTCTGTTCTACAAGATTATGGAATAGGAGGCAAACTTTTGCAAGCAATTAAAGGTCTTTACATGGATAGTCAGGCAGCAGTTAGAGTTGACGGTAAATTGAGTTCATGGTTCAGAGTAGTTTCAGGGGTAAGACAAGGCTGCAACCTGTCTCCATTGTTGTTCATATTATTTATGGATCATATGTTGAAAACAATAGACTGGCTGGGTGATATTAAGATATGTGAACACAAAATAAGCAGTCTTGCATATGCGGATGACTTAGTTGTGATGGCAGATTCGATTGAAAGTTTGCAAAGTAATATTTCAGAGCTAGATCAGAAATGTAAGGACTATGGTATGAAGATTAGCATCTCCAAAACGAAAGTAATGTCAGTGGGAAAGAAATATAAACGGATTGAGTGCCAAATAGGAGGAACAAAGTTAGAACAGGTGGACGGTTTCAAGTACTTAGGATGCATATTCTCACAGGATGGCAACATAGTGAAAGAACTGGAAGCGAGGTGTAGCAAAGCTAATGCAGTGAGCGCTCAGCTACGATCTACTCTCTTCTGCAAGAAGGAAGTCAGTACCAAGACTAAGTTATCCGTGCACCGTTCAATCTTTCGACCAACTTTGTTGTATGGGAGCGAAAGCTGGGTGGATTCAGGTTACCTTATCAACAAGGTTGAGGTTACGGATATGAAAGTAGCTAGGATGATTGCAGGTACTAGTAGATGGGAACAATGGCAGGAGGGTGTCCACAATGAGGAAATCAAAGAAAAACTGCGAATGAACTCTATAGATGTAGCAGTCAGGGCGAACAGGCTTAGATGGTGGGGTCATGTTACACGCATGGGAGAAGCAAGGTTACCCAAGAGACTCATGGATTCAGCAGTAGAGGGTAGGAGGAGTCGGGGCAGACCGAGGAGAAGGTACCTGGATTCGGTTAAGAATGATTTTGAAGTAATAGGTTTAACATCAGAAGAGGCACCAATGTTAGCCCTGAATAGGGGATCATGGAGGAACTGTATAAGGGGGGCTATGCTCCAGACTGAACGCTGAAAGGCATAATGTCTTAAATGATGATGATGATGATGGCAGAACAAATTTCAGTACTACCACAGCCACCTTGTTCACCAGATATCGCTCCGTGCAACTTTTTTCTATTTCCAAGAGTCAAAACGGCGGTCAAAGAACACCATTTTCAAACAACACAAGATGTCCAAAAAGCTCTGACGAGGGTCTTGGACCATATTACAGAAGATGAGGTCCAGAAATGTCACCATCAATGGCAGAAGTGCTGGAAAAAGTGTGTGCAGTGAGAAGGGAATTACTTTGAAGGAGATAACACTAAACTTGACTAAAACGGTAAGCAACATTTTTTTTCACGTCAGTCTCCTTACTTTATTGTCGCACCTCGTAGACTGCAGTAGTTGTAAAAAATAAATCAATCAATCAAAACAAGAGTATCAGATTTGTCGGAAGATAGTCACCAAGAGAGTCGTGCAAAATCGGACTCAAACGATTTAAAATATTGACAGTCGCCTCTGTCTGTGTATGTATATGGAAACAGTGATGTAACTCAATAGTAAACTGTGCACAGATGCTAAACAGGGAATCGCACAATTACATCCACAAGCGTCAGAGACGTCAAAGATGATTTTCACATTAACAGTAACCGTATACATCTGGTTGTTAAGGATTCTGCTAAAGCTGGATGCCTACTGTAGAACATACAACCAGGCAGTTTAAGAAATGTAGAAGTACCAGCAGTCTTCGAAACAAAACTAAGACAGTGCTTGAGCGCAACATATTTCTTCGGTATTAAGGAACGTTTTGAGACTAGTTGAAAAGAACTTGGAAAGAAGAATTGTTGTGTTAAAACTGTAACCTGAGCAGTGAGCTTCCATACACTGTGTCAGTGAGAAGTGCACATGCCATTCTTCATGTTTGATCAAGAATCAAGCATTGTAACGGAAAATGAAATTGGTTCCCTAGATATACTAAATGAAACTGATTATTAAGTTTTGTCTGTCTGTTTTTCATTCATTATATCTATTGCAAAATATTGTTATTGTGTTCTTCAAAGACTGTTTGACTCAGCTTTCTATGCTACTCTATCCTGTGTGAGCCTCATCCCCAAATAATTACTCCAACTGACATGCTTCTGAATCTGCTTACTGTATTCACCTCTTGGTCTCCCTCTAAGATTTTTACGTTCCCCCCCCCCCCCCCCCACACACACACACACACTTCCATCAAGTACTAAACCGGTGATTCCTTGATTCTCAGAATGTGTACTACCAACCGATCCGTCCTTTTAATCAGGTTGTGCCACAAATTTCTTTCGCCCCAGTTCTATTCAGTTTTCCTCATTAGTGATGTGATCTTCCCCTTTAATCTTCAGCACTCTTCCGTAGCACCACATACATTTCAAAAGCTTGTATTCTTTTATTGTCTAATCTGTATATCGTCCATGTTTCACATCATACATACCTACACACCATAGAAATATCTTCAGAAATGACTTCCTATCACTTAAAGCTTTATTCAGTGTTAACAAATTTCTTTTCTTGAGAAATACTTTTCTTGTCTTTACCAGTTTACATTTTATATCCTCAATACTTAGGCTATCATCATTTGTTTTGCTTCCCAAATACCAAAGGTCATCTACTACTGTAAGCGTCTCGTTTCCTAATCCAATACCCTCAACATCGTATGATTTATTTCGACTACGTTCTATTATACTTGTTTTGCTTTTGTTGATGTTCATATTATATCCTCTTTTCAAGATTCTGTCCATTCCGTTCAACTGCTTTTCCAAGTCATTTGTTGTCTCTGACAGAATTACTATGTATCAGCAAACCTCAAAGTTCTTATTTCTTCTCCGTGAACTTTAGTTCCTTCTCGAAAGTTTTATTTGGTATCCTTATTGCTACCTGCACAATGTACAAATTGAATAACTTCGGGGATAGGCTACATACAACCCTGTCTCGCTCTCTTCTCAATCACTGCTTCCTTGTCGGGTCCCTCGACCCTTATAACTGCCGTCTGGTTTCTGTATATACTGTAAATAGCCTTCCGTTCACTGTATTTCATCCCTGCTCCGTTCATAATTTCAAAGAAATTATTCCACTTAACATTGCTAAAAACTTTCTCTAAGTCTACAAATCAAATGCTATAAACGTAGGTTTACCTTTCTATAACCTATCTTCTAAAATAAATCGTAAGCTCAGTATTGCCACATGTATTTGTACATTTCTCCGGAATCCAAACTGATCTTCCCCGGGGTTAGCTTCTGTCATGTTTTCCATTCTTCTGTAAAGAATTCGTGATAGTATTCTGCAACCATGACTTAGTAAACTGATAGTTCGATAATATTCACACTTGTCAGCACCTGCTTTCTTTGAAATTGGAATTACTACTCTCTCCTCGAAGTCTGAGGGTATTTCGCCTGTCCCATATCTCTTGTACACCAGATGGAAGAGTTTTGTCATGGCTGGCTCTCCCAAGGCTATCAGTAGTTCTAACGGAATGTTGTCTACTAGCGGGGCCTTGTTCCGACTTCATTCAGTGCTCAGTCAAATTCTTCACTCAGTAATCTCCCGTCTCATCTTCATCTATTTCCTCTTCAATTTCCATAACATTACCCTCAAGTACATCCCCCTTGTATACACCCTCTATATACTCCTTCCACCTTTCTGCTTTCCCTTCTTTGCTTTGGACTGGTTTTCCATCTGAGCTCTTGATATTCACACTTTTGTTCTCTTGTCTTCAAACACCTCTTTAATTTTCGTATAGGAGATAACTACCTTTCCCCTAGTGATATATGCTTCTATATTATGCTTCTACATTTGTCCTCTAGCCATTCCTGCAAATCCTGTCAGTCTCATTTTTTAGGCTGTTGTATTCCCTTTCATCTGTTTCATTTGCAGTACTTTTATACTTCCTCCTTTCATCACTTATATTCAATATAACCTGTGTTATCCAAGGATTTCTGCTAGATTTTGACTTTTTACCTATTTGCTCCTCTGCTGCCTTCGCTGTTACATCTCTAAAAACTACCCTTTCGTCTTCTACCGTATCCCTTTCCTCTGTTCTAGTCAGTCGTTGTCCAGTGCTCCCTCTGAAACTCGCAATCATCTCTGGTTCTTTCAACTTACCCAGGTCGCATCCCCTCCTTTTCGCAATTTGTCCAGTTTTAATCTGCAGTTCGTAACCAATAAATTGTGATCAGAGTCCACTTCTGCCCCTGGTGATGTCTCACAATCAATTTGAAATCTGGTTTCAAAATATTTATATAATTGGTCTGAAAGCTTCTGGTGTTTCCAACCCTCTTCACGTGCACAACATTCTTTCATGATTCTTAAACCATGCTTTAGCGATGACTAAATTATGCTCTGTGCAAAATTCTACCAGGCACTTCCTCTTCCATTCCTTTCTCCCACTCCATATTCACCTACAATTTTTTCTTCTCATACTTTTCCTACTATCGAGTTCTAGTCCTCCATCACAAAGTTTCGTCTCCCTTAACTAACTAATAACTTCTCTCATCTCATAATAAATTTCTTCAATCTTTTCGTCATCTACGTTGCTAGTTGGCATATAAACTTGTACCAATGTGTCTGTCTTGCTACAATAACGTGTTCAGTATGCTGTTCATAGTATCTTAGCCGAATTCTTATGTCTTTATACATTATTAAACCTATTCCTGCATTACCCATATTTGATTTTGTACTTACGATTCTTAATTCACGTGAGCGGATGTCCTGTTCCTGCTACCACCAAACTTCACTGATTCCCACTACATCTAACTTCAACCTATCCGTTTCCCTTTTTAAATTCTCTAACCCATCTGCGCGATTAAGGGATCAACATTACACCCTTCGATCCGTAGAACGTCAGTTTTGTTTCTCCTGATGACGACGTCCTCCTGAGTAGTCCCTTCCGGAGATCCGAATGCGGGACTATTTCACCTCCGGAATATTTTACTCAAGAGCACGCCATCTTCATGTAACCATACAGTAGAGCTGCATGCCCTGGGAAAAATTACGGCTATAGTTTCCCCTTCTTACCGTCGTTCGCACTACCAGCACAGTATGGCCACTTGGTTTATGTTACAACGCCAGATCAGTCGATCACCCAGACTGTTACCATTACAACTACTGGAAAGGCTGCTGCCTCTCTTCAGTAATCATACGTTTGCCTGACCTTTCAACAGATACTCCCCCAATGTGGTACGTTCGGTACGGGTATCTTTATGGCTGAGATACGGAAGCCTCACCTCCTTGTCTTGCAAGGTCCATGATTATGTGGGGGAGGAGGGGGGTTGTAAAATAATATGCCCAGTCCTAATTTACCCTGTAACTTCTAAGTATACATTAATGCATCCAATGTAGGTCAGCAATCTAAGGATGAATGAATAAATAAATTGATAAATGAGAACAACACGCGATACTTAACTTGCCTCTACAGGCAGGACGCAGCAGGCGAATCAGCGAGGCACTAGAATAGTTCGCCTGGAGAGGGGACGTTATAGGTTCAGTTTAAATGCTAAGGCTCCCAAACTATAAAGACTGCCTAGTGCGAAATGGAGGTCTTTTATTGTTGAGAACGTTAAGAAGAGAATAGAAGCTTTCGAAATGCGGTACTACAGAAGAATGCTGAAGATTAGATGGGTAGATCACATAACTAATGATGAGGTATTGAATAGAATTGGGGAGAAGAGGAGTTTGTGGCACAACTTGACTAGAAGGAGGGATCGGTTGGTAGGAAATGTTCTGAGGCATCAAGGGATCACCAATTTAGTACTGGAGGGCAGCGTGGAGGGTAAAAATCGTAGAGGGAGACCAAGAGATGGATACACTAAGCAGATTCAGAAGACTGTAGGCTGCAGTAGGTACTGGGAGATGAAGAAGCTTGCACAGGATAGAGCAGCATGGAGAGCTGCATCAAACCAGTCTCAGGACTGAAGACCACAACAACAAAAACATGTTAAGTGATTTCAGAAGACGTCCAGAGAGTGTAACGGACTATGCTGTGAAAGCAGTATGTCCAAAGATCTGAGAACCTGAACTGCTTTCATGAACACCGTAAATCACAAGCTCGGACATTTTCACATTTTTTTCATTGAGTGATTACTTGCAAGAGGAAGGCAATACAGTAAAGTACAGCACGGCTGAGATCTACAGGGCACAGACAGATCTGCAAGACAAACTTAAAAGAATAGAGACTTGAAAAGATTTCGACGTCGGACTACGTCAAGAATAATACAATAAGAACTTATAGTAGCCCACCCGACTGTAATCGACACAATGGAAACAAAGCAGCTAATGATTCCCGGCAGTCCAGGAAGGATGGGTGGCAACCACTGACTTAAAAGACTTTGGAAGTGGACTCCAGAAGGGAGAAAGAAGTGAGTGTCAACATAGAACATGTAGGCGTGTGTCTGTGAGGAGATGACGGCTGGAAGCCTCCAGGAAGGAGACTGGATGTATAGAACGAGGTGGGAAACAGTGAGCGAGGAGTGGGTTAGCTGTAAATAGCACTTGCGGAATGAAGATGAGAACAAAAACCGAAAAGCAGTGTCTGGAAGAAGGCACAGCTCTATTAGTAGTGCCTACTGTCTCTGACTCCCATTCGGTATCGACCGACCGCCGTGTCATCCTCTCCCAAAGACGTCACTCGGATGCCGTAAGGGGGCACGTGGGGCGAGCACTGCGTTCTCCCGGCCGTTGTCAGTTTCTCTGACGTTGAAGCCGCTACCTGTCGCTAAATTTGCCCCACGAGGCTAAGTGTGCCGTGTTCCAGTCCTCCTACCGAGGAAAAACTCGCTGACAGTACGGCGAACTGAACACAGGCTCTCCGCATAGAGGTCAGACACGCTGACTCATCGTCTTCTGAGTCATACATTAGAAGCTAGTGGTAAGTAATGCGGTTCCTTCTGATTAAAAACTGAAGAACCAATAAACGCTTAAACTGACGAAATGAGGTCACACTGGAAGATAAAATCCATTCGAAATGCATAAGAGGGAATTTGGAACGTAACTATAGATAGAATTGCACTGATTACTCGCTAACAGAACAAAATAACTCACCGCATCGGTCATCTGGCCGTATCCTGCAGCTGGAACACCAGGCATTAACTGACTCTCAGCTCTTTTTGTTTAGTACACACCAAGAAACATACAGGAAACATAATGATCATTCAACTGCTTCGAAACGAACTTACAGATACAAATACAAGAGGGTATTTAAGTCAAAAAGTTCGATTCAAAATTTTGAAGGGCTGTATTCCAAAATTGATGACTCTGTAACAAGCACAAAACAAAATAATAGTGAGCTGATACATGGACCAGTAGATTTCTGTTTCTTCATTTTTAGTTTTATTTCAAGTTATTTTTATTGTAACACAGAAGCATTTACACTCGAAAGGGACGAACACGTAAGTAAGAAACACAACTAGAATATTCTGTACCAAAAGTATGAAGTCGTCGGATTCGTGTATCTACTTGAAAGACGTCTGCAAAGGCTGAAGCAGATAAGATTGACGAGGCTGGATACTGTTGTCTGAGACTTCAGCTGTAGTTGCCAGTTACTGTGAGGTGGTCACAGGGGGACGCCTCAACTAGTACAGAATGCCAAATTAGTCCTACACACTCAGGGAGAGGTTGCAGAAGAAGAATCAGGAAACACAGAAATGTCACAAGTCACGAGTAATAGTGAAGATACTTTCCAAGTGGAAGAAGCTGAAAAAATTTCTTCCCATACATATTGAAGCGTGCATATAAATCTTCACTCCATGACAGCTGCAGTTGACATATTTTGTTTTATATAATGTAATCACCTTATTTATAATTTTTGCCTAATTCTTTGAACACCACCTCAAAAAATGCAATTGTATAAAAAATAGATAACCTTGTGTAAACAGAAAAAAGAGAAAGAGTAAGCAGAAGAACATGCTGCCAAGACACGTTTGTTTGGTAAGTAAACGCGGATATGGCTGGTTCGAATTTTTCATTGCCATTACGTTGTTGGATATGGGACGCAGGTGGTAGCCGGTCCTGTGCAAACGTCTTGGTTTGTTTTGCGTATCTCTCTCTCTCTCTCTCTCTCTCTCTCTACAATATCTATTGGAATGAGGACATCATCACTAAGAACAGCATGATAGGACAGTTCGAGTTCAGATAGCGGGAAAACCCCCTCTTCCCCTCTCCGTTCACTTGGTGTATACGGAGTAGATGGGCTTGCCCCCGCCTATTAGTAAATAAAATATTCAATACATAATTATTACTATAGCTAATTTCCCAATTTTTAAAAGATTTTTCGATTTAATTCATTGGCTTTTTTTCTTGCCTTGTTAGAGATAGGAGAGCGATATTTGAATACACCATAAATTTTCGCATTTAAGATCTAAATATTATGCTCCCAATGACTGAAGAGAAAGGCCACTTAAAATCAATTATAAAAGAATGACTTAACTCTGAATCCGGAATGAAATGACTATAAAAGTCGAAGGACAAATTTTTCCCATTCGATTTTTACCCCAAGATATTACTGACTAAGCGTAATTATTTGTAATTGTATTGCTGTTTTTACATCAAAAAAATTTTTTTTGGGTCATCAGCCTCCTGACTGCTTTGGTGTGGCCCGCTTACGATTTTATTGCTTGTGCCAAACTCTTCTTCTCAGATTAACACCTGCATCCAGCGTCCACAATTAGTTTTCGAATAAATACCAATCTTTATGTACCCCAACAGTTTTTATTCCTTACGGCGTCCTCTAGTGCCATGATGTATCTCCATGTCCTTCAACAAAGGAAATAGCTTACAATACTTTAGTTCGTCCAGTCTTGGAGTATTGTTCGTCTGGATGGGACCCTTACCCGTTGGGTCTGATTCAAGAGATTGAGAAGGTCCAAAAAAGAGCGGCAAGATTCGTGATTGGTACATTTAGACATCGCGAGAGCGTTACAAATCTCATAGAAAGTTTGAAGTGGGACACACTTGCAGATAGACGGAGCGCTAAACAGGACGGGCTGCTCACTAAATTCCGAAATCCGGTCTTCCCCGAGAATGTATAGCATATGTTATTACCACCAACTTTCAAATCGCGCAATGATCACCATTCAAAGATAAGGGAAATAAGAGCTCGTACTGAGGCGCTCAGACTGTCGTTTTTCCCTCGCGCGATCCGCGAGTGGAACAGTGGGGGGGGGGGGGGGGGGGGGAATACGATTTTGGCGCGAATTGTGCCCTCCGCCACACACCGCTTGGTGGCTAGCGGAGTATATATGTAGAGATGTCCCTTCTTATAATCATTGCTTTCTACATTCTCCTCTTCTCCCAGAAACTACAGAGACATCACCACATCGTACCTTACCAGTCCACTTACTCGTAATTTTGAGTGTACTTCTCTAATACTGCATGTGAAACGCTTCGATTTTATTATTTTTTATATTTTTTCCTGTATGTTGTGAAGATACAAGATAATGTATCTGTTTTTAAAAAATAAAGAAGGTGGAGACCTTTGCAGCCAAGTCTTTTTTTTTCACGTATGTTGTGAGCACGTATTTTAAAGTCACCAACCACTTAGAATAAAATTATTTTAACAGAGGACTGATGGACGATATGAAAACGCCGTTTATTTTTAACAAGTTACTAGGTAATTTTAAATTTTTTATGGAGAGCTGCATCAAACCAGTCTCAGGACTGAAGACCACAACAACAACAACAACAACAACAACACTAGGTAATTTTAGCATGGAGATCG
This sequence comes from Schistocerca cancellata, assembly GCF_023864275.1. Taxonomy (NCBI): domain Eukaryota; kingdom Metazoa; phylum Arthropoda; class Insecta; order Orthoptera; family Acrididae; genus Schistocerca; species Schistocerca cancellata. The sequence goes on from NC_064632.1 coordinate 556,553,825, forward strand.
TCTGCCGAAAAGCGTTAAGTAATCATTCAACAAAAGTAACTTGGGCATTATTACAATGGTGTTATAGACATCATAAGTGTCGTTTGTTGATATGAATGGCTTATTTCAATAGTGGTACAAGTCCATTCCCTCCACTTTTCTTTCTATAATGCTTCTGAAATTAATGAGCCAAACAAACGGAAAGAAAGGTTCATCTCTAGCAAGCAGCCATATGCCTGAATATTTCTGGTATCTCAATTGCAGATGTTTCAGTACTCATTTGACTTTAGGACTCTGTATCTCAATATGAACAAAAATGGACTTGTACCACTACTGAAATAAGCATTTCATGTAATGAAAATTATTATCTCTTGTAAAGCGGGTGTACTGTCATTTGTGTTTACATTGTGGAGAGCGTGTGACAGGTGGCGGCCACGTGTGTTGCAGGGCGGCGCCCGCAGTATCCACACGGCGGCGCGCTACGGACACGTGGGCATCATCAGCACGCTGCTGCAGAAGGGCGAGAAGGTCGACGTACCCACGCACGTGAGTACCACGTGGCCGGGGACGCCTGCTCGTTATAAGGGAAATACGTTTGAAACTCGTATGCGAGGTTTTGCTATTTATCTGTTATTACCTGTGCTAATGCCTATACACTGTTCAGCTAGAACATTACGACCACCTGCGTGTTAGGCGGTATGTCCACCTTTGGCACGGACTAGGCGTCGCGCTGTGGCACGGAACCAATGACGCCTGGTAGGTCTCTGAAGGCAGCTGGCGCCACATCGGCACACACGAGTCACCTAATTCCCGTAAATCCCGGGGTGAGGCGCGGTGAGCTCCAACGCCACGTTCAGTCACATCCCAGATGTATTCGATCGCGTTCAGATCTTGCAAGCACAACAACTGCAACTCGCCACTGCGTTCCTCGAACTACTCCATCCCACTTTTGGCCTTGTGACATGGCGCATTATGTTGTTGAAAGACGTCACTGCCGTCTGGAAACATGGTCGTCAGGAAGGGGTGCACGTGGTCTGCAGCCAGTGTGCGATGCTCCTTGGCCGTCGATGGTGCCTTGCACGAGCTCCACTGGACCCATGCAAGCCTGCGTATACGTCCCCCAGAGTGTAATGGAGCCGCTGTGGCGTTCGCTGTGTTATTCAGTGGTTTGGTATTTAACTAATTTGTAAATGAGAATGATAATCTTATTTCATTACATTGAGTGATTACTAAATAATTTTTTTCCCCCGGCTAAATATTTGGTCAAGTTGCTACAGAAATCCAAGTTAACGTCGTGTTAAAGTGTTGTCTGTAAGGTGTGTAAGTGTCACTAAATCACAGTTCATACAACAGATTCTACACAACTATTGATTATGATGGAAACAGTTATCTTCAGCAAAATGATGATTAAAACCACCGAATATCAGCCGCGCACAACACTGACGTATGTTACCTGAAACAATATTCTTCGCAACTCGTGCGTAATTAATTTCGGCTCCATACATCAGCAACAAAAGTTTGTTACATGGATCGTGCTATGAGCACTGTTTTTAATGAACCAATCTGTTTCGAACTATTTTCATTAAAATCAGTTCGGGACCACCGCTGCACATTTATTTTTACACAATTTTATTACCTTCAGCATTTATGTCTGCAGAGTTGCGTAATTTGAATATGCCGCTGAGATAATTGTCAAGATGGCGGCAGACAATTGATAGAGACTTTCTGTTGTTAGAGTAAATTTGCTTTTTAATAGGATAAGTATTTGAAATGCTTATGAAACTTTACTTTAATATTGCGCACTATTTAGACTAATTTTCATCAAGCAAACCTTTGACATTTTCGTAAGCAAAACAGATAAAAACGCGATACAAATCGCTATCATCAATGGCTGCGCTCCTTGCAGCGGAAAGAAATAATTAACACACATAATGCTTATTGAGAGAGGAATTAAAGATACAAATAATTATTCACTCATATTTATAATAATAATGAACTCTATTGTCAAGTAATAATTAACAAATAATTACAATTTCTTAACAGACCTCAGTTTGATATGCGCCTTGCGTCCGCAACCTACAAAAGCCAACCAACAAACGCAGATCATAAAAGGAATTTACAATTATCATTGTCTTTGTATGATACACATCGATATGTCCAATTACATCATAAAATATTATATAAATTGATGTGTTGGCAGAAGAGCCAACACCGTGTTGCTAGAGGAGGCCGAAATGCACGCTATAAGCTCACGCAGACTGGCGTGAGGTCTGGAACAATTATGGGAATTGACTCTAATAAATAAAGTACGAAGCTATTGGAATACTTAACTTTAATCCATAATTGGAGAACATCGGTCTGACGGTACAGGCTTTATAATCTCAATATAAACTGGTAATGGCGCCTTTCTAGGTCGTAGCAAATGACGTAACTGAAGGCTATGCTAACTATCGTCTCGGCAAATGAGAGCTTATTTGTCAGTGTAGCATCGCTAGCAAAGTCGGCTGTACAACTGGGGCGAGTGCTAGGAAGTCTCTCTAGACCTGCCGTGTGGCGCCGCTCGGTCTGCAATCACTGACAGTGGCGACACGCGGGTCCGTCGTATACTAGCGGACCGCGGCCGATTTAAAGGCTACCACCTAGCAAGTGTGGTGTCTGGCGGTGACACCACATAAATAATTAATATTTATTATCGTTTCCATTGTTTTTTCATATGTCGGATAGATAATGTTCATAAGTTTTAGAGGCATAATTTCCTCTCGTCGCACTGTAGCTAAAATTTATTTCGTGGATGTTACACCGCCGTACAGATGTCAAGGAGCTGTTCCCCTAGAAGACGACGGATTCGCGACTTCCCATCGCCGTCACGATGAAGGTATCTGGATTCATCAGACCATCCGGCGCTCTGCCACTGCGCCAATGTCCATAACAGCTGGTCACTCGCCCATTTCAGTCGTAGCTGCCGATGCCGTGGTGTTTACATTGGCACACGCATGGGTCGTCGGCCGCGGACGCCCATCGTTAGGAGTGTTCGGTGCACTGTGTGGTCAGACACACTTGTACTCTGCACAGCATTAAGGTCTGATGTTAGTTCCGCCACAGTTCGCCGCCTGTCCTGTTCTACCAGTCTGCCCCGCCTATGACGTCCGACATCTGTAATGAGGGATGGCCGCCCAACCCCACGACATCTGGACGTGGTTCCACCTTGGTTTCGCCACGTGTTGAAGACACTCACCACAAGATTCCTCGAACACCCGACAAGTCGTGCAGTTTCCGAAATGCTCGTGCCGAGCCTCCGGGCCAACACAATCTACCCTCGGTCAATCTGAGATAAACTCCTGGAAATTGAAATAAGAACACCGTGAATTCATTGTCCCAGGAAGGGGAAACTTTATTGACACATTCCTGGGGTCAGATACATCACATGATCACACTGACAGAACCACAGGCACATAGACACAGGCAACAGAGCATGCACAATGTCGGCACTAGTACAGTGTATATCCACCTTTCGCAGCTATGCAGGCTGCTATTCTCCCATGGAGACGATCGTAGAGATGCTGGATGTAGTCCTGTGGAACGGCTTGCCATGCCATTTCCACCTGGCGCCTCAGTTGGACCAGCGTTCGTGCTGGACGTGCACACCGCGTGAGACGACGCTTCATCCAGTCCCAAACATGCTCAATGGGGGACAGATCCGGAAATCTTGCTGGCCAGGGTAGTTGACTTACACCTTCTAGAGCACGTTGGGTGGTACGGGATACATGCGGACGTGCATTGTCCTGTTGGAACAGCAAGTTCCCTTGCCGGTCTAGGAATGATAGAACGATGGGTTCGATGACGGTTTGGATGTACCGTGCATTATTCAGTGTCCCCTCGACGATCACCAGTGGTGTACGGCCAGTGTAGGAGATCGCTCCCCACACCATGATGCCGGGTGTTGGCCCTGTGTGCCTCGGTCGTATGCAGTCCTGATTGTGGCGCTCACCTGCACGGCGCCAAACACGCATACGACCATCATTGGCACCAAGGCAGAAGCGACTCTCATCGCTGAAGACGACACGTCTCCATTCGTCCCTCCATTCACGCCTGTCGCGACACCACTGGAGGCGGGCTGCACGATGTTGGGGCGTGAGCGGAAGACGGCCTAACGGTGTGCGGGACCGTAGCCCAGCTTCATGGAGACGGTTGCGAATAGTCCTCGCCGATACCCCAGGAGCAACAGTGTCCCTAATTTGCTGGGAAGTGGCGGTGCGGTCCCCTACGGCACTGCGTAGGATCCTACGGTCTTGGCGTGCATCCGTGCGTCGCTGCGGTCCGGTCCCAGGTCGACGGGCACGTGCACCTTCCGCCGACCACTGGCGACAACATCGATGTACTGTGGAGACCTCACGCCCCACGTGTTGAGCACGCTACGTCCACCCGGCCTCCCGCATGCCCACTATACGCCCTCGCTCAAAGTCCGTCAACTGCACATACGGTTCACGTCCACGCTGTCGCGGCATGCTACCAGTGTTAAAGACTGCGATGGAGCTCCGTATGCCACGGCAAACTGGCTGACACTGACGGCGGCGGTGCACAAATGCTGCGCAGCTAGCGCCATTCGACGGCCAACACCGCGGTTCGTGGTGTGTCCGCTGTGCCGTACGTGTGATCATTGCTTGTACAGCCCTCTCGCAGTGTCCGGAGCAAGTATGGTGGGTCTGACACACCGGTGTCAATGTGTTCTTTTTTCCATTTCCAGGAGTGTAGATCGCACGCCTTTCCCATTCTACGAGGGTAATCCCAAAAGTAAGGTCTCCTATTTTTTATAAGTACACAGACCTGTTTATTTCTACTATGTTTTACATCGGTTTACAGCTTTAACATAAAGCTATTTTTCGACATAATCACCATTTCTGTCGATGCATTGCCGGCCGGTGTGGCCGAGCGGTTCTTGGCGCTTCAGTCTAGAACCGCGCAACCGCTACGGTTGCAGGTTCGAATCCTGCCTCGGGCATGGATGTATGTGGTGTCCTTAGGTTAGTTAGGTTTAAGTAGTTCTAAGTTCTAGGGGACTGATGATTGGTTCAAATGGCTCTGAGCATTATGCCACTTAACTTCTGAGATCATCAGTCGCCTAGAACTTAGAACTAATTAAACCTAACTAACCTAAGGACATCACACACATCCATGCCCGAGGCAGGATTCGAACCTGCGACCGTAGCGGTCGCTCGGCTCCAGACTGTTGCGCCTAGAACCGCACGGCTACTCCGGCCGGCCGGGGACTGATGACCTCAGATGTTAAGTCCCATAGTGCTCAGAGCCATTTGAACCACTTGTCGATGCAATTTTGTAGACGCTGTGGCAGTTTTTGTATGCCCATGTCCTACCAGCTCGCCGCCACACTGTTCAGAAAGTTATGTACCTCTTCTTTCACCTCGTCGTTGGAGCTGAATCGCTTTCCGGCCAAATGTTCTTTTGACCTAGGGAACAGGTGGTAGTCACTGGGCGGCAAGTCAGGAGGTAGGTGATTATGTTCCACTGAAACTGTTGCAAGAGAGCAACGGTTTGCCGAGCGATGTGTGGGCAAGCATTGTCATGAAGAATGTGTACGCCCTCGCTCAACATTTCTCTTCTCCGGTTCTGAATTGCCCGTTTGAGTATTTTTAGAGTCTCGCAGTACCTGTTATTTGTAGTCCCAGCGATTCAGCTCCGGCGACGAGGTGAAAGAAGAGGTTCGTAACTTTCTGAACAGCATGGCGGCGAGCTGGTATGACATGGGCATACAGACACTGCCACAGCGTCTACAAAAATGCATCGACAGAAATGGTGATTATGTCGAAAAATAGCTAAATGTTCAAGCTCTAAACTGATGTAAACCATTGTAGAAATAGACAGGTCTATGTACTTATGATAAAAAAAAACAGGAGACCTCACTTTTGGGATTACCCTCGTACACATGGACAGGACGCTCACCGATACTACATGTACATGCGTGTGTCTTGACTAGCTGTCATTCCTCGCCAGGTGTCTCTGTTGTCGCTTATACGGGTTTATATTGACAGTAGGTTGGTGGTCATAATGTTCTGGCTGGTCCGTGTAAGTATTCTGTGCTGTACTTGCCAACACAGCAGACCCCCACGATTTTACCGGTTGTGCTATCTGGTACGTTTCAAGAAGGGTCGCCTATCGAACACGAAGGCTCCGAACGATACGCCTATATTCAGAACGACGAAATACATCGAACGGATGCGTGTAGATGCGACAGATTAGAAAGTGTTTAATGCGTCGCCAAGGGAACGTCGTCTAACATTTAGCGTTGTAAATAGGAGCGAGTGGAGCCGTTTCAGTCTCTAGTCCTGATATTCTTACCTGGCGAAACTTAATTCATGGACTGCGTAGTGCGCACGCTTGTTTGGATTTCTGTTGCAAATATACAGGGTGTTTCAAAAATGACCGGTATATTTGAAACGGCAATAAAAACTAAACGAGCAGCGATAGAAATACACCGTTTGTTGCAATATGCTTGGGACAACAGTACATTTTCAGGCAGACAAACTTTCGAAATTACAGTCGTTACAATTTTCAACAACAGATGGCGCTGCGGTCTGGGAAACTATATAGTACGATATTTTCCACATATCCACCATGCGTAGCAATAATATGGCGTAGTCTCTGAATGAAATTACCCGAAACCTTTGACAACGTGTCTGGCGGAATGGCTTCACATGCAGATGAAATGTACTGCTTCAGCTGTTCAATTGTTTCTGGATTCTGGCGGTACACCTGGTCTTTCAAGTGTCCCCGCAGAAAGAAGTCACAGGGGTTCATGTCTGGCGAATAGGGAGTCCAATCCACGCCGCCTCCTGTATGTTTCGGATAGCCCAAAGCAATCACACGATCATCGAAATATTCATTCAGGAAATTAAAGACGTCGGCCGTGCGATGTGGCCGGGCACCATCTTGCATAAACCACGAGGTGTTCGCAGTGTCGTCTAAGGCAGTTTGTACCGCCACAAATTCACGAAGAATGTCCAGATAGCGTGATGCAGTAATCGTTTCGGATCTGAAAAATGGGCCAATGATTCCTTTGGAAGAAATGGCGGCCCAGACCAGTACTTTTTGAGGATGCAGGGACGATGGGACTGCAACATGGGGCTTTTCAGTTCCCCATATGCGCCAGTTCTGTTTATTGACGAAGCCGTCCAGGTAAAAATAAGCTTCGTCAGTAAGCCAAATGCTGCCCACTTGCATATCGCCGTCATCCATCCTGTGCACTATATCGTTAGCGAATGTCTCTCGTGCAGCAATGGTAGCGGCGCTGAGGGGTTGCCGCGTTTGAATTTTGTATGGATAGAGGTGTAAACTCTGGCGCATGAGACGATACGTGGACGTTGGCGTCATTTGGACCGCAGCTGCAACACGGCGAACGGAAACCCGAGGCCGCTATCGGATCACCTGCTGCACTAGCGGCGCGTTGCCCTCTGTGGTTGCCGTACGTGCTCGCCCTACCTTTCCAGCACGTTCATCCGTCACGTTCCCAGTCCGTTGAAATTTTTCAAACAGATCCTTTATTGTATCGCTTTTCGGTCCTTTGGTTACATTAAACCTCCGCTGAAAACTTCGTCTTGTTGCAACAACACTGCGTTCTAGGCGGTGGAATTCCAACACCAGAAAAATCCTCTGTTCTAAGGAATAAACCATGTTGTCTACAGCACACCTGCACGTTGTGAACAGCACACGCTTACAGCAGAAAGACGACGTACAGAATGGCGCACCCACAGACTGCGTTGTCTTCTATATCTTTCACATCACTTGCAGCGCCATCTGTTGTTGAAAATTGTAACTACTGTAATTTCGAAAGTTTGTCCGCCTGAAAATGTACTGTTGTCCCAAGCATATTGCAACAAACGGTGTATTTCTATCGCTGCTCGTTTAGTTTTTATTGCCGTTTCAAATATACCGGTCATTTTTGAAACACCCTGTAGATTTCTGACAAATGAATATTTCAGAAACTGTGTAAATTTTTATGGGACGGGGACGAACTGTACCTTTTATAATTCCTGTACTTCCACAATTTGCGAGTGCGAGGGAAAATTCAACCTTCTGAGACTCTCCCAAATACTCCTCAGAGACTTAATTAGGATGCAGCCGGGTACGCGAAACAATGGTTCCTTCCTGTGGAATATTTTATAAAGAAGACGTGGCTGACGAATAAAGTGTGTGAAATTACTCTCGTTCTTTTCCGTCGCTCTAGTTACCACAATAAACAGTATCCATATTTGGAGCCGCGAGAGTCTCGGGGTCTGTATACATAGTTCGGGACCAGCTCGTACGATAGGTAGCGCTTCTTGGAAAATACCGACGATCTTGTCGGAAATAACAAACAGAACAGAATAATAGTAACTGGGTACGTGTTCGCCGCGTACATCAGAAACATGGCCCAAAGGTACCTTTACTGTCGCTCCGAAGGTCTTAGTGTACTAGCGTTCGCTACGCCCAAATTCAGAGAGCGATGAAACATCAACACTGAAATTCATGTGTAGGTTGAAAGGACGTAAGAGCTGATGAAAAGAGATGAAAGATACTCAACTCAGACTTCGTAAGATGTAAGTTACAAAACATCTAATTTCCCACATAACTTACACATCATGTTAAATTCTATCCTTCCTTGCGGTCGACCGAAAAGAACAACTAATACCACAGCTGAAGTGAATGACCAGAGTAAAGAGTCACACTCACAAGTAAAGCCGACACAAACACTGTACGCCAGAAAACAACAAACGTATTGTGAGAGCGTAGGTCTTCACATATTACACTCGCAGTTCCCCGCAACTAATGATGTATTATATTTTTGGGAAGCTGCTGAGATGTTTCACCTGGAGCGACTCTGCCCTCAGGACAACTACACGGCCCTGCACGTCGCTGTGGAGTCCTGCAAACCCGCCGTGGTGGAGACGTTGCTGGGATACGGCGCCGATGTCCACGTCAGAGGTAAGTCGCAGCAACCAGTGGAGCATCTTTGAAAGAAACCTGCATTTAGTAACTGTAGCACAATCAGGGATTAATTTCGGCGATCCGGCACCTCCCAAGAAATTAGTTTTAACACACTAGAACCAGTCGGGATCGGAGATTTAAAGTAGTATATCTGTTACGCTAAACAATTGGAGGTAATTTCCAACAATGATTGCCTATCGAAGTCGCGGGGTCCAAACCATACATATCGAACGTGCGATCATAAATCGATCATGCGACGCTGGTGGCTGGTGTTGTGATCAATTATTTGTGATTGTCATCTTTATCTGTTTTCCGTCGTTCCCTTAGTTGCTCTAAATTACATACCTCCGCGAATTATTTGTGAGTTGGTAGGGAATCCGAGACGATTTATGTCGTTAGTGAGTGCAATGCCTGATGTTCTTGACGTTTCATTGGCGGATTCTCTCACATGGAAAAATCTAATTCCATGTTTATCCAGCGAAGAAAATTGTTCGACTTTTTGTCGCAAATATGGAGTACTACCGAACGATGAAAGAAGGAAATGTGTAGACTGTGGTGGTGCGAAGTTTGTAAGACTTCGTAAGAACAGTTTCCATGCTGAAATACCGTTTACAATTTCATTGCGGACAGTGCGAAAAACGAACGAGTATCAGGAAGAATACATGGTTCGACTCTTCCAAATTATCCATCCAGACCACCGTAATGGACTTTCACCTGATAACAACACCGACGATGAGTAAGGTAAGTCGAGACGACTTTTGTCGTTGCTGTAGTGACCACTATAAACGTACGCATAACGCCCGCCACCACAGTCACATGATCGATTTAGGATCGCACGTTCGATATGTATCGTTTGGACCCGCGACTTCGATAGCCAATCATTCTAGGAAATTACCCAATTGGGGTTCGCAACAAGAAAATGTATCTTCGTAGTGGTTAATTATAAAAATTGTATAAAAACGTCATACATATACTTTTTATTCGATTGGCTCCATTTTAATTCTAGAAGCTTATTTGGTTATTAGATCTATACATAAAATTTGTGACTTGTTTTCACGCGCTATAACGAAAGTCACGAACGACAAAATCTGACTGAAGATTATTACGTATAATTTGACGCCAGTGTCACGTGAGATTGGAAGGAGAGGAGGAAGATCAGCACAGCCGCGAGCTGTGATGGCGAGGGAGACGGGGGAATACTGCACTGCTATAGGTCGCTCAGGATGCGCAGTGACAAGTTTCCGTCCAACGCGCTGGGCTAAGTCCATTGGTTTGTTCGGAAGGGGCGGCCGATAAGCGTTTGCTAGCTTTCGGCCGGTCGACAATGACAGAATAGACGCGCACACCGTGCAGTCTTACTCAAACGATTTCGCAGAAGCTATTAGGTAAAGGAATGTCATTTTAGCTTTAGCTGTAGCTTTACATGTCAGGTTCATCATGATGTGGGCATCATTTCGTTAATGGTCATAGGTTTGCTATATTTACATGGAACTAAGACACTGTTACAAATTCCAAACTGTTTGCAATCAAACATAGAGTTCGCTATGATTTTGCGTCTGGTACATATTACATAATATGTTGCTGCGTTGAGATTTAGCTATCATATTGAATTTTTCTGTAGACTTGGTTGGAGGTCTCTGTCACCAATCTCGAGGAAATTGATCTGACGTAGAGCACTCATTTACTGTCGCACAGGGCCAGCGGCAAAGCCAGAGTGAAATATCCACAATATCCCTCATATTTCATAAACGGTTTGAGATACCGAAATGAGATTTCGGCAAATAATAGCACACAAAGAGGAGATTATTTTTCTACATGGAAATTACGCAAAACTTGTTCTTCTTACAACAGACTCTTTCGGTGAAAGAATGTAATTTTTAAGGGCCATCGATAGCTGGTGAAACGAGAAATGCTGTGGATTTTGGAACAATATAATTGAAGTCATTACACTTTTATTTTGTACAGGGGATATGCTTTTCATACGCTACCGACCTTACTTTTCCTCGGTTCTTCGCTTAATATTCAGAATTCTCTCACAACTACGCCTGCAAAATATCTTATTGAGGTGAGACTGTGTAAATTCCGCTGAGTTTTGGCAAAAGAAGCAAATTTTAAAGTGGCAACAAGAGAAATGTGTAGGTTTTACTCAAAATTCCCCACTCGTTACTCTTCTCTGAACGTTACATCTGGGTAACAAACCAGGCGAATATAAATCGCTGCATTTTCGGCGGAATTCTTTTTCGCCAGAGAAGAGGTGACGAATCTTTTTGAATGGTCACCATGCAGTGTGGGCGTGGAGGGGCCCCGTTTAATATTTACGAAAAACGTGAGTCTGGGCTCCAGTTCAGAACGATATTTCCGCTACAGCGCTCTGAACGACTCCCCCACCACAGTTGCTCTCCCCAGCCGTCTGCGCACACGCACTAACGTGTCGTGAAGACGTACTGTGGGACGCTCGTGTTCGAATGTGTTATTTATTGGTAGCAATGAACATGATCTGAAATCAATCCAGTTGTAATACTATTCAATGAGTGCAAAAACAAATTACATTTAAAGCACTTACAAAACATCTAACTCCGTGTCTCATCTCACATTGTGTTCCGTTTTTCCGAACTCTTCGAGAATTCTGAAAAGTACGTGATCCGGGCGAGGAATATCTTGACCGTCATTCGTCGCTAAGTATTTTACTACAGTGGAGTCTCGAGGAATCCAGATCTCAATTTCTGAATTGTCAATCGCGAGCAAATATCTCTGAACTCTAGTCCGTGACTGCTCGAACATGTCACACTGGCACAACTCCCCCCCCCCCCCAGCCCCCTCCCTTGTATACGTATACATATTATACACATTACATACATTCTGCCCTCTCCCAGCAGCCACACCACAGCAGTTCTGACGAAACATTCAAAATTAGCGACACAACAAACAATACCAACGATGAACAAGTGAGCAGCGACAACAACATAACACTTCTCATTGAGTATGGAGTCAGAAGTGTCTGCTCATATCACGTTTTGTGAAAGTACATGTGAGGAGAACTTGTTGTTGTTCTTGTGGTCTTCAGCCCTGAGACTGGTATCATGCAGCTCTCCATGCTACTCTATCATGTGCAAGCTTCTTCATCTCCCAGTACCTACTGCAACCTACATCCTTCTGAATCTGCTTAGTGTATTCATCTCTAGGTCTCCCTCTACGATTTCTACCCTCCACGCTGCCCTCCAATACTAAATTGGTGATCCCTTGATACCGCAGAACATGTCCTACCAACCGATCCCTTCTTCTAGTCAAGTTGTGCCACAAACTCCTCCCCAATTCTACGCAATACTTCCTCATTAGCTATGTGATGTACCCAACTAATCTTAAGTATTCTTCTGTAGCACCACATTTCGAAAGCTTCTATTCTCTTCTTGTCTAAACTATTTATCGTCCACGTTTCACTTCCATACATGGCTACACTCCATACAAATACTTTCAGAAAAGACATCCTGACACTTAAATCTATACTCGATGTTAACAAATTTCTCTTCTTCAGAAACGCTTTCCTTGCCATTGCCAATCTACATTTTTTATCCTCTCTACTTCTACCACCATCAGTTATTTTGCTCCCCAAATAGCAAAACTTCTTTACTACTTTAAGTTCTTATTCCCTAATCTAATTCCCTCAACACCCCAATTAACTCGCCTACATTCCATTATCCTCGTTTTGCTTTTGTTGATGTTCATCATATACCCTCCTTTCAAGACACTGTTCATTCCGTTCAACTGCTCTTCCAAGTCCTTTGCTGTCTCTGACAGAATTACAATGTCATCGCCGAACCTCAAAGTATTTACTTCTTCTCCATGGATTTTAATACATACTCCGAGTTTTTCTTTTGTTTCCTTTACTGCTTGCTCAATACACAGATTGAATAGCATCGGGGACAGGCTACAACCCTGTCTCACTCCTCTCCCAACCACTGCTTCCCTTTCATGCCCCTCGACTCTTACAACTGCCATCTGGTTTGTGTACAAATTGTAAATAGCCTTTCGCTCCCTGTATTTTACCCCTGCCACCTTTAGAATTTGAAAGAGAGTATTCCAGTCCACATTTTCAAAAGCTTTCTCTAAGTCTACAAATGCTAGAAACGTGGTTTGCCTTTCCTTAATCTATTTTCTAAGATAAGTCGTAGGGTCAGTATTGCCTCACGTGTCCCAACATTTCTACGGAATCCAAATTGATCTTCCCCGAGGTCGGCTTCAACCAGTTTTTCCATTCGTCTGTAAAGAATCCGCGTTAGCATTTTGCAGCTGTGACTTATTAAACTGATAGTTCGGTAATTTTCACATCTGTCAACACCTGCTTTCTTTGCGATTGGAATAATTATATTCTTCTTGGAGTCTGAGGGTATTTAGCCCGTCTCATACATCTTGCTCACCAGATGGTAGAGTTTTGTCAGGACTGGCTCTCCCAAGGCCGTCAGTAGTTCCAATGGAATGTTATCTACTTACGGGGCCTTGTTTCGACTCAGGTCTTTCAGTGCTCTGTCAAACTCTTCACGCAGTATCTTATCTCCCTATTCGTCTTCATCTACATCCTCTTCCATTTCCATAATATTGTCCTCAAGTACATCGCCCTTGTATAAACCCTCTATATACTCCTTCCACCTTTCTGCCTTCCCTTCTTTGCTTAGAACTGGGTTTCCATCTGAGCTCTTGATACTCATACAAGTGGCTCTCTTTTCTCCATAGGTCTCTTTAATTTTCCTGTAGACAGTATCTACCTTACTCCTAGTCAGATAAGCCTCTACATCCTTACATTTGTCCTCTAGCCATCCATACAACAATGTTGTCTAAAAATCGTTTGTTTTTGACAAACTTGCACATGGAGGATTTGTCATCACGAGACGTGTCGCCAGTTTTGAATACAGAAAAGCACTCCCACACTTTACCTTTTACCAACAATCAGCTTTAAAAGTTGTTTTCATCATTACAATAGTTTTTGTGACGTTTGGTGTCCGCAGGCGGGGAAAATTCACAGCCACACATTGAATGTTTATTTATTTATTTATTTATTCATTGCTCGTATATGCAGGGCGGTTAGAAATACTGTGAAAAGCTTTTTAAGAGTGTTAGCATGGTAGGCTGTGCTGAGAAATGATTGTTAAGAAAATAATCGGTATTTGGGACGTTTCAAGTTAATTAGCATTAAGTTAGCCAGTCAGGCCGCTGCACGCCCGGATTCGAGCGGCATGCCAGAGATTGTGTTGCCAAACGTGTTATTCGTCTGTTTTCCTAAAACCGAACAAGTGAACGAGGCAAATATTGGACACGGGTAGGTAGTAAGGATCGAACCCGAGCCAAAGCCGGACCAGTCTCGAGCGCCATGAAAACATGTAACCTCCCAACAGAAAAGTAATTATAATATTCACATTTAGTGTAACCTCCGAACAGAAAAATCCCTAAGTTCCGAAGAGAAAAATTTCTTTCCAATAATAAAATTTCAAGTTTTAATGTGACCTTCCATTAAAGACTGACTGCATATCGACATTAATAAGTTTGACGTCAGCAGCGCTGCGTCATGGGCCTGTAAATCATCCTGAATAAAATGAAAAATTCTTACCTCACAATGATGTCGCCGGATAACGCTATCTGTCTGCTCCTATAAGAAATGTTTTTGGCACAGCCCAGTGCAATGCTGGCCACTAGATTTTCATTTGTAGGAAACCAGATGATTTTCTTTTGCTTAATCAACATGAGTATGCACAGGGAAAATTCGTAAAATATTTAAACTCAGATAAATGACTGACAAAAGTTTTCTTCAGAACAAAAGCTATTAATGAAACATTTCTGCAAGGAATTACGTGGGACTAATGTAACATTACAACTGTGGTTAAATCAGTTGTGGCAATTAACATATGCACCCGGCAACAAAGAACAATATATTTTTTTTAATTTCCTAAAACAACATCGCTCAGGCACCGTCATCGTTTATTTCCTTATACAACAACGCTCAGGCACTGCCATCGTTCAGCACGACCGGCCCGACGCAAGTCAACCGTTGGACTGCCCTGTCCGAACTCCAGAACTCAAGTGCTCTGTGCGAGCTACAGAACACGACTGCTCTCTGCGAGGTACTAAACTCGAGTTACTGCCAACACTGCTCTGACCATAGAGTAAATATCTCTGGAGTGAGCAATCACATGCGCAGAACAAATTTTGTGTTGCCAACATACATTGCCGGCCTGGTCACGTGTTCTCGGGACGCCGTGTGTTTGTCCGTATAGCGCCCTGTATATTTAGAATGTCACTACATCCCTAGTAAAGACGGATTCTTTTCGTACGTGTCGGGGATTATTTATATATGTTGCGCAGACATTTTAACAGTATCCATTTGATACCGGGTATAAACCAGCTACGTAACTTTTAAGGGCAAGTGATATTGCATTCTGCTTCTTTGCGATAGGTGTCACAGTTCAGATGCACTCGATTTTTGGTAGTTTTCGGTATGATACGGCACTTTATAGTATTACAGAGGTGACGTACATTTTTGCAGTGATAGTCTTGCAAAACGACTTGACAGTACGCTAGTACTTTGCAAGTGTCCGAAAAACACGGAATTTGCCACACATCAGCTATTATATCCCTGCTAATTCATCCTT
Source organism: Schistocerca cancellata (assembly GCF_023864275.1). NCBI lineage: Eukaryota > Metazoa > Arthropoda > Insecta > Orthoptera > Acrididae > Schistocerca > Schistocerca cancellata. The sequence continues at coordinate 556,569,421 of NC_064632.1, forward strand.
TTTTTCTGATATTTCTGCGCATTTATTTTCTCATTTTTGCGACCTAAAGCACAATTTTTCTTACTGGTGACACTTTGAAGTGTTTATTTAACGCATTTTACGTACTTGCTCCCAGTTTATTAGATAAATAGTAGACTGAGTAAGAAGGGGGAAAAAAGCCGATCGTAGAATAAATGTACTGTAAAGCAAATACAGTTGGTCATGTAACAGTCAACCCATATAACACTCACTGTTACGGGATGAGGAAAGTGACACAAATGAAAGAGTTTGAGGACATGTTTAATAATATTTGACGCTTCTTAACCAAATGGTGAAGAAAATAAATTGAAGGCAAAATACACCAAAGAAGATGAATGTGTACTTTGATTAGCTACACTATTGTGTTTTTTTATTTGATTTGTGCAGAAAATGTATTTCAACTGAATGCAGAAATTGGTAGTAGACGCTGTGGAAAATTAAAAATAGTTGATATAGCATCTACCTTCAGCCACACATGTCCAAATTTTTCTCTTTCTAAACATTCCTCTTCAAAGTTTTTGAACATACTTTGGAACATTTTGTGGGCACAAAATACCTCCTCCTTATTTTCTGGAGCCACATCTTTACTCGTTGTTCATCCTTCGGGAAACTAAAATATAAATCACATATAATCATTCTCCATGTCCTAGACACACTTAACATGGTCTCCTACTGTACCTTTATAGTAAACAAAACGGTTTGGACACACATATTATACGAGTTACAGACTCCCACTCTATTGAACGTATCTGTCCTCCATCTTTCAAATCTATATACATAATCGACAAGTCACTGATAAATGCATGGAGGATAGTATTTGCTGAAACAACTAACCATTCCCTTTCCTGTTCCACTAGCAAATTTACGAGAGGAAGTGATTGTTTGTAAGCTTATGTACGAGCCGTAATATCTATTATATAGTCATAAAATCGTAGAAAAATAGGTCTACAGAATCAAGCCTTAATTATAATGTGTCTCGAAATTTTTAAACATAATACCCATGAAAAGTTATTATCCCTCCTTTCGCATATTTTTCTTTGCATCCGTAGCAACAACAGTAATTCACCATCGCTATTACACTATCAAGAAACAGTGAAACAACAAAAACTCTTTGATATTATAAACTTCAAACGCTGCAGAAAGCACACACACACAGCGAAGTCCCGAAAACACATGACAGTCCTGGTTTAATGTTGACAAACATGCGCAGAACGCAATGCTCACTCCAGAGATATTTACTCTATGGCTCTGACCAGCGATTCTATTGTAGCAAAGATATTTCATATCGCAGGCAGCGCGTGAGCAATCCACCGAAATTACATCTGCTCAAGTGCGCTAGCGAATGGTAATAAACTCTTTACAAACAAGTGATACAAATTGTACCTGGCGTCTCTGTGCACCGGTCCCGTTACTCTTTAAGGGGCTCCGGAAAGGCTCAAAATCATGAAAAGTTCAATTTTTACTTTTTTGCGTTTTCTGAATCTGCAGACTATTACCTTTTAATAGATATATAATTTATTCAATTCCGAAGACTACAACTATTTTTAAATTTTTTTTGAAATGTGTTCTACATGGGTGTGACCCAGTGTGGCGCTGTTAAACTGCTGTCAAATGGTGTTATTATTAACGTCCGTGTTCATCAGGTACATTTTAGTGATGTGAGATAAAGTATGTGTTGTGGCTAACCTGTGATGGTTCAATATATATCGCTGGTGTGATTGTCGATTGTTTCATGTTTATTTACTCTGTCGTTATCTCGAAAATATTCGTAATTAATTCTGTTTGTTGAGTCTCTGTTTTGTTGAAGTATAATAATGAGTAAAAGTAAAGTTATTAGAAATCCTCTGAAGGCTTTTAAGAAAAGGAGAAATGTTGGAAAGGCAAATAATAACATTCTAACATGGTACGAGCAATGCTTGCTTTAGACAAGGAACGCCTTCGGGCTGCAGACAGGGCTGTAAAGAGTCTAGAAATACAAGCAAGAGTAAACAGGAGGAGGAACAAGAGGAAGCTGGACGAGGAGTTTGCAGAGGATGAAGATAATCCATCCTATGGACCTGGAATGCACTAAAAAGTTAATCCAATCTTTGTCGCTCGATTCCCAAAACTTTTATTTTCTCATACTAATTACATGTTTTCTAAGGATCTTCCAAACATATTTGTTTCAAACTTTCAGTAAATGTTACACAGTACCTTCTGCATAATTTAACACAGCCTTTTTCCAAAAAACTGTATATTTTTGAATATATAAATAAAAAATTGCAAAAAAATGTTGCGAATTTTCATTACAATTGAAAAAAATCTTCTTTAATAACTGAACAAAAATTTTGTAAAATCCCTGTGTTAAGTTGTAGCCCATATTCCAATAAATAATCTGTAAAAAGTTCAACTTCCTACCTCAAATACTTTGTGAGGAAAGATGTAATTTATAAGCGTTATTTTAACATTGCAAGTATAGGGCGTGTTCCGGAGCCCCTTAAGACTGTGCCTGCGGCCGTTGCTGTTGCAGGAGGTAAGCTGCGAGAGACGCCGCTGCACATCGCGGCGCGCGTGCGCGAGGGCGACCGGTGCGCGCTGATGCTGCTGAAGTCGGGCGCCAACTGCAACCTGACGACGGACGACGGGCGCACGCCCGTGCACGTGGCCGCCAAGCATGGCAACCTGGCCACGCTCACGCTGCTGCTCAACGACGGCGGCGACGCCCTCTTCAAGTCAAAGGTCAGGCCGCGGCCGCGCCGCCAAACTCGGACGATCGCACTGACAGTGCGCGGGATATGCGTTTACCGCTCTGTCTCTGGCTTTCGTTCATTGCCCATTTGCGCTTCTTCTTCGACGACTGTACAGCTCATTGTGAACCTTGGCCTCTTCGACAGTTCTCCGACAGTTGTCTTGACCCAGCAACACCCTAGCTTTCCATCCCATACAATCCATTTTCTGCATGTCCCCTGTGACTCCATCTATACTACTGGCCATTAAAATGGTTACACCACGAAGATGACGTGCTAAAGACGCGAAATTTAACCGACAGGGAGAAGATGCTGTGATATGCAAATGATTAGCTTTTCAGAGCATTCACACAAGGTTGGCGCCGGTGGCAAATCCTGCAACGTGCTGACATGAGGAAAGTTTCCAACCTATTTCTCATACGCAAACAGTAGTTGACCGGCGTTGCCTGGTGAAACATTGTCCTATTCCTGTCTGTGATGCAGAGGCGAGGGTAACTGCAGCCATGGTCTCCGAGCTGATAGTCCATGCTGCTGAAAACGTCGTCGAACTGTTCGCACAGATGGTTGTTGTCTTGCAAACGTTCCCATCCGATAGAGGTACTCAAGGTACCCTCCGCCACACACACTCAGGTGGCTACCCTTCATTCGATCCCTGCGAAACACTACATTTCAGCAGGATAATGCACGACCGCATGTTGCAGGTCCTGTGCGTGCTTTTCTGGATACAGAAAATGTTCGCCTGCTGCCCTGGCCAGCACATTCTCCAGATCTGTTACCAACTGAATACGTCTGGTCAATGGTGGCCGAGCAACTGGCTCGTCACAATACGCCAGTCACTACTCTTAATGAACTGTGGTATCGTGTTGAAGTTGCATGGACAGCTGTACCTGTACACGCCATCGAAGCTCTGTTTTACTCAATGCCGAGGCGTATCAAGGCCGTTATTACGGCCAGAGGTGTTTGTCTGGGTACTGATTTCTCAGGATCTATGCACCCAAATTGCGTGAAAATCAAATCACATGTTTGTTCTAGTATAATATATTTGTCCAATGAATACCCGTTTATCATCTGCATTTCTTCTTGGTGTAGCAATTTTAATGGCCAGTAGTGTATCTGTCTTACTTTCACACCAAAATCTCCAGATGTCTGACACTCAGATCCGTACCGAATGTTGTATGTCGACAGAGTATCAAACAAAACTCCGATTTACGTCGCCCAGCAGGAACGGCGTAAACGTTTATTAAAAATAACACCAGAACTACGGAGCACGGGAAAAGCATAATTGCGAGTAACCAATATGTATAGCTTCCGTGGGCATTAATACTTCTGCATAGGCCATACATAACATAGACTGAACGTGTCCCTATCGCTGCTGGGTTAACACTTGAAACCACAGCCGGCAAATTAGCTCAGCGTTTTCTGTCAGAGGGAAAGTGTTATGTATGAAGTGGAACTATGGGCGTCATGGAAAAAGGGTGACTCGGCTGAGTCACGCAATTTGACTCTTAGTATGATCACGAGGTGTGCCCATTAACTGCTCGCGTTGATCACGTAGGCTGACGTGAGGATCAATGAACTACACTTGACGGGATGTATCTGGAACATCTTAGGTTGTTGGAAACTTGGCAGACAGGAATGCAATTAAATACTTAACTTTAATTCAGCATCAGCGGTGAACGCCGATCTTGACTTTGTACAATGATATTTACAAGTGCAGTTATAGACTGAACTGCGAATACTTCTTTGCAGTTTTGATTATTCACACATATAGATCAATTGTCAGTGCATTAACTGTATGTGGCGCCTGGCTAGGTCGTAGCTACTGACTTAGCTGAAGGCTATGATAACTAGCGTCTCTGTAAACGAGATCTCTTAAGCTAAACAAGTGAACCATTCCTATTAAAGTCGGCTGTAGAACTGGGCAGTGCGCTAGCTTGTCTCGTGAGACCAGCCGAGTGGCGGCGCTCGGTCTGCTAGCGTCGACAGTGGCGACTCGCGGGTCCGAAGTGTACTGACGGACCGCGGCCGATTTGAAGCCTACAACCTAGCCAGAGTGGTGCCTTGCGGTGACACCACAGATAGCTGCTCTCTATAATAAGAAAACAGAGTAAATGGATCATCGATGAATTTGAACCGGTGTTATGGGGCGTCCGCCACGAACAAATGCAACGAACAATAACGAACAAAATTAGATTAAAAAAATGTTAGTTGAGCGTTAGATCGTCGTACCAAGGCTTCCGGTTTCATATCTCAACGATGACAATTTCTTTTACTATATAATGCTGGAAAGTGTTACATAGGGCTGTTAATACATCCGTATAGACTATATATAACATAGACCTCACGTGTTCCTATCTCTGCCGTGTTAACGCTTGAAACCATCGTCTAAGTCACGTGAATTCCTAATAATAAAGCAGTTGTTACCGTTTTAACATGTGGTCAAGCTGAACTTGACAGTTCTTCTAACAAGCGATAGAATGATTGTTCTTTAGTGAATACTTGCGTTTTTTTTTTGCGATATCAAGATAGAAAGCGTAGTATATTACAAAACGTTGATTATACTGGTGTATGACGATAAGTCGTCTCAAAATCTTAGTCATTCACGCAGTTTTACATCGAAACCCACATCCATATTAACTCAACTTATGGTAATACTTCTGTAAGAATTTTAAAATTATTCATTTACACAACTGAGATTTTCGTCACTTTACCTAATCTGTATGATCCAAAACAACTATCCAATCAGATAAAATGTGAAGGTCTTTACTACTTCATCAGTAAAATAACGCCACGCGCAGTCTGTTACCTATGGTGTATGTACTTCCGCACGTGTGATGCAATTGTTTCTTTATTCTACTCTTCCTATTGTTTATGTTTATCCTGTGAAACTAAAAGTTCACTAGCTGCTTCATCACGATTGGTCTCTGTTCTGCCACGGTTGTCCGACAGAACAGCACTCCTATCTATACAAATGTACTATGTAGGCTTGCTACTTTCAGCTAACAAAGCGAAAGCAGACTGCCAAAAGAAAATTTCTGCAAACTTCGAAAAGTCCTCTTACATGACAGGAAAGTGTTCTCTCATACAACACTCGTGAAGAGTTAAAACAAATTGTAATCTGTTACGTTTCAACGTGGAACCTTTGACACAATAACCTCACGCTCTAACAACTCACCCACGCGAGGTCTACAGAACTACCACTCACAGATACGGCTTTCCTGTTCTCCGTAGTTTTGGTGTTACTTTTATTTACCGTTTGCGCATGTTCTAGCGGACGACAACATGTAGCACGAACTAAGTCAGAGTTTTGGTCGATACTCTGTTGACATACAACGTTTGGTACCGTTCTCAGTATCTGACATTTGTAGGTTTAGGTGTCAGTGAACTCTTTCCTCTAAAGAAAGACAGATTAAATAATATAACCAAGACACAACACATTTGTTAGGATGTTAGTATCCAGATTTGACTGTCTTTATTAATGTGCATTAGAGAAGCAATTGTGATTAGATGTCTGTTATGATCGAAATTTAATGTTTTTATTTTACCTTAATTGATTTTTAATTTTTAAGTTTTTTAACATTATTATTGAAAATCTATTTATATGTTGAGAAGTTATTCATGTTCATTTATTCATTTCACTCTGTATGCGAGTGTTTCTTAAACTAAATGTTTATTTTTTGCTGTAATTTGATTTAATGACCAATGATTCTCGAATTAGCAATTGATTTAGTACTAGCGCATTTTGTGCCAGCAGCCACAACTATACTGACCCATAATACATGTTTGACCCCAAATTTATTTATTTGTTTGTATATCTCCATTATCAAAACCTATTTTTAGAGTTATTTTACTGGTGTATAATTATAAAATATTTCAATTCAAGCTGCAGGTTATGGTTTAGGAGGTGGACAATAATAGATTTTTGTTTATATAGTGGATTTAATGGTGAGAAATTGTAAGTGAAGGTGGATTTAAATTAGTTAATTAACAGACAATGGCTCCAAGGTATGTACAGATCACCTGTCACACTCATTAATGATTATTCTACTTAAGTTTCTTCAGAAAATATCTCAACATTAGATAAGTCATAGCGTATATATGAAGAGGTTCAGAATGGAACTTACTGTTAAACTATTTGAACAAAGCTCAAGATGGTTCTATGCATGTTAGGATACCTTTATTATTAAATACAGTGCATTGATTTTATTTTATTATTTGGAATAAATAAGTTTAATGAATTTGATCTCTTAGTGTATTTTTTTCTGAATTGATTTTTAATGTAGTTTATTAGTAATGTACATACATTATGCAAAAATTGTTTAAGTTAATAAATTAATTTTTATGTATTGTAGTTTTTTATCAGTGTTTATCAAAATTTTAGTACTTAATACACTTATCTCATTTTAGTTTGGTTTACAGTTGATTAATAGTTAATGCATCATAATTATTTTTGAGTTAATTGTAGGGATGAGACGCCAATCATTTCCTCTGATATCTAGTTTCTAATTTAAGTTTCTATAGTTACTGTCTTATTTATTTTTTAGGTAAAAATATGATTACTTCTTTAGGGGACAAGCTCTAGACATGGTAGCCTATAACTTAATAACTTTTGAGTAAAATAAGAAATCTGAGATAAAACTGAGCATTTCTGAATGCAAGCTTGAGGGCGAAGAATAATCTAGGCATTACCATTGCCAACAACACGAACAATGAATGAATGAATGAATGGAACAAATTTGTTTCCAAACAAGACACAAAGCATGTACCATCAACATTTTCACTGTTGTGTACATATTTTCAGAGCAATACACATATAAAGATAAATGGGTGCAAGAAATTGAAATTAAATGCAAGTACTCTGCAATGTGCCACTGGAGTCCACCGGTCCCTCAGACCAAAATACTCAGAAAATGTCGCTGAACAACCACCAAAATTTTGTTAGTGGATTTCGTGTTCACGTACTATTGTGTCTTGTTTTTGAGTGAAGGTGGGCAGTAATTGCCAAGGTTTCCACCGTTAGTCTAATAATTTTCATGAATCTGTAAGTGCACAGCAGCTACGGGGGATAGGCAGAATAATGTGAACAGCGGTAGTAATGGGACGGTTGTGATCGACTGTCATCAACGCAGGTAAGGCACGTGTCGCGCTGGACTGTGCGTGTTCAGTACGGACTAGGCATCAGTACGGGTTGTTTAGGAGTAGTGCTCACTTCGTATTTGCATTCAGAGGCCGAGGTCGACGTGCAATGAAAGACATAACAGAGTTCCAAAGAGAAGAGATTGTGGGGGCCCGATTAGCTGCAGCATCAGTAACCAATACAATCAACTTACTGAATGTTTCAAGAGCAACTGTATCAACAGTCGTGACAGTCGACGCAACATGGAAAGACATCATCGTGTAAACGTAATAGTGGGCGCAAATCAAAACTAAATGACAGATCGTCGTACGCTAACACGAATTCTGTCAAAACAACACAAAAATACGGCGGCTTAAGTGGCTGCACAGCTGAATAGCCATCTTCGAGACACCATATCTAGCGACACTGTCCGCTGGGAACTCCATAAAGCGAATATTCACGGACGAGCTGCTACACCGAAATCTTTAGTGACGACAACCAACGCAAAGAAGCGTAAAACATGGTGTCAGGAGCATAAATCCTGGTCGGCTGATCAGTGGAAACACGTCATATGGTCCCACGAGTCGACGTTTTCGTTATTTCGAATATTGAGCCGGGTGTTCGTCTGGAGAACGCCAAACGAAGCCTACAGTCCTGTCTGCTTGACTCCAACAGTTAAGCATGGAGGTGGAAGTGTGATGTTGTGGGCGACCATATAATGGTATTCTGCTGACCCCATTATGACTCTCAAAGGCCTTGTTGCAGCCAGTGGTTATGTGAACACTTTAGATAATCAGACGTACCCCATGATTCAAATGTTCCTCAACAATGATACCATATTTCAGGACGATAACGCCACCCATTCACACAGCCAGGACAGTACAATCGTGGTACGAGGAGCATGCAAATGAACTGCAGCGTCTTCCCTGGCAGCACAGTCCCCTCAGACTTGACCATTATCGAACCCTTTTGGGCGGTATTGGAGCACGGACTCCGGAGGAGATTTCCGCCTCTGCTGTCATTACAGGAGTTAGAAGAGGTTCTGATCGAAGAGTGGCATAACATTCCACTGTACAATCATTGCATGCCAGTATTCCAAGAAGGATCGCAGCTGTATTATGGGCAAATGGAGGTCCAACCATTTGTTAATAAACCATTCCCAAGTAAGTACAGGTGTTCACATTATTTTAGCTATCCCCACAGACTTGACCAGTATCGAACCCTTGTCGGCGGTATTGGAGCACAGACTGTGGAGCAGATTTCTGCCTCCGCCAAACTACAGGAGTTAGAAGAGGTTCTGATCGAAGAGTGGCATAACATTCCACTGGAGACTATACTATCATTGCAGCCCGGTATTCCAAGAAGTATCGCAGCTCTATTATAGGCAAATGGAGGTCCAGCCACTTGCAAGTAAACCATTCCCAAATAAGTACAGCTGTTCACATTATTTTGGCTATCCCCTGTCTGTGCAGATGAAGGAAATGTTCTAAAGCAGTAATGATAATAAATAGTATATCTTTTGAAGATATCTTACCTAATTCTTGGCTTGTAGCTACCGGGTGATCAAAAAGTCAGTATAAGTTTGAAAACTTAATAAACCACGGAATAATGTAGATGGAGAGGCAAAAATTGACACACATGCTTGGAATGACATGGGGTTTTATTAGAATCAGAAAAAAACAAAGTTCACAAAATGTCCGACAGATGGCGCTGGACAGCAAAACGTCAGTGACTGCGCATGACAATCGTGTATAAAAGAAGCTGTAATGAGAGAGAGAAAATCAGTCCTTTGTTATGCCCATCCGGCCTGGATCTCCGCCCCCCCCCCCCCTACCTTTTACAAATCCCTCCAAATCCTTGAACGTCATGCTCTCCGCTTCGCCTATCGTATCCATCTCCCCTCCCCCACGCGGATCCTGTATGATCTCATCCCCTTCCCCCACCTCCTCCTTTTCCTTGAAAGGATACGGATCCTGTACACCTCCCGTAAACTCGATCCTCCTCACCCGCTCGTCTCCCCGATCCTCTCCCACCCCTGCCCACTGCCGCACCTGTATTCCCACGTCCCGCCTGGTCTCCATCTCTCCACCCTCCTTACCCTCTTCCAAGGTGGCTTCCGCCAGCTCCCCCTCCCTGATGATGTCCTCCTCCCCTCCATCTACCGCTCCTATCAACTTTGACCCTGCCCCACCCCCCACTTCCGGTGTCCTTTCCCTTAGGCACCCTCCCTCCCTTCTCTTCCGTTCCCTTCTCTTTCCTTTTCCCCCGTCTCCTCCCTCCACCCCTCTTCCCCCAGGCTTCCCCTCCCACTTCCTCTCTCCCCCCTCTCTCCCCTCCCCGTGGCATCTGTGCTCTCCCCTCTCGATCTCCCACTCCCCCTCCTCCTCCTCCTCCTCCTCCTCTCTTGGCAGGTCCCCGGACTCGCACACGCATAGTGAACATTCGCGCGCCGGAGATCATCGCCCTCGGTTTAGTGTCAGTGCCGTCGTGTTTGTGAATCAGTGTTTTTCGCCGCCCACGCTCCTTCGTTCGCATGTGTCGTCTAACTCGTCAGTGTTTGTGCACAGTACCGACAGTTTTCTTGTTTGTTTCGTCGAGTGTGAACGGCTTCATGTTTTTTAATTATTATTGTATCTACTGTTTTTTAACCACCAGTCTGTTACCTTTCTGTCTCCCTTTTCTCTTTTATTGTACTGCTTATGGCTGAAGAGCGGAGTAAACTTTTCCGCTGCCAGCCCACCTTGTATGAGGTGCTAAAATTAAAATAAAGAAAAAAAAAAGAGAGAGAATCACATGCGCCAGCAGTCGCAGCCTGCTGACGTTACCTGAAAAGGCACTTTTAGTGAAGCTGTATTATCAGAATGGGGAATGTACTAGTTCAGCGTTACGATCCTATCGCCATAGGAAGGGGATTCGAACGGGTAAAGGTCCGTTGACAAATGCAGCTGTGGCGAGAATGATTTCGAAGTTCGAAGCCAAGGGTTGTTTAGACGATAGACCCCGTAGTGGCCGACCAAGCACAAGGCGTAATGCCGCTGAGACAGTTCTGGAAGAAATGGAGACTGTGACAGGTTCGTCTACGCAGGGGGAAGTCAGCGCTCGTGCGGTTGCACGTCGCACCGGCATTCCGTACACTACTGTTTGGTTGGCACTTAGGCGTACCCTCTGATGCTATCCGTAGAAAATTCATCGGCATCATGAACTGTTACTTGGCGATTTAGTGAAGCGGAGGGTATTTGCGGTGTGGGCGTTTCAAAAGATGGCGGAAGATGAAGATTGGGTGAGTAACGTGTTGTGGACCGACGAAGCTCATTTCACGCTCCGATGGTCTGTCAACGCCCACAACTGCAGAATTTGGGCTACCGAAAATCCTAGAACTGTCGTGGAAACTCCATTGCACGACGAGAAAGTCACGGTATGAGTTGGATTTACCATATCTACCGTTATCCGGACTTTTTTCTTCGAGGAAATGCATGATTCTGGTTTTGTAACTGCCATGACGGGTGAGAGGTACGCCGATATGTGACAGAATTGCATGATCCCCAGCCTGGCTGATAAACACCTACTGGAACGTACGATGTTTATGCAGGATGGATCTCCACCCCATATTGCTAGACGCGTGAAAGATCTCTTGCGCGCGTCGTTTGGTGATGTTCGTGCACTCAGCCGCCACTTTCGTCATGCTTGGCCTCCCAGGTCCCCAGACCTCAGTCCGTGCGATTATTAGCTTTGGGGTTACCTGAAGCCGCAAGTGTATCGTGATCGACCGACATCTCTAGGGATGCTGAAAGACAACATCCGACGCCAATGCCTCACCATAACTCCGGACATGCTTTACAGTGCTGTTCACAACATTATTCCTCGACTACAGCTATTGTTGAGGAATGATGGTGGACATATTGAGCATTTCCTGTAAAGAACATCATCTTTGCTTTGTCTTACTTTGTTATGCTAAGTATTGCTATTCTGATCAGATGAAGCGCCATCTGTCGGACATTTTTTGAACTTTTGTATTTTTTTGGTTCTAATATAACCCCATGTCATTCCAAGCTTGTGTTTCAATTTGTACTTCTCTGTCTACATTATTCTGTGATTTATTCAGTTTCGAAATTTATACTGACTTTTTGATCACCCGGGATAAATAAAACGCCTTATGTCACTGTACAAAAAGCTGTTTTGATAACTTTACTAATGTCCAGGGCGTTGGTGGTGACAACACTTTTGTGAGAGTGCTGCTCAAGAGTACTGCGCCTGTCTCCAATGTTTGGACCACCCGCGCATGTCTCTGTGTACTATGTGGTAGCGCGATTCTGTATCCGGAGTTGCCGGTGTGTGCTTGCAGAACGGGGAGACGCCGCTGCACCTGGCGTGCCGCGGCTGCCGCGCCGACGTGGTGCAGCACCTGCTGCAGTGGGTGAGGGAGCAGCGCGGCCCCGAGGTGGCGGCCGCCTACGTCAACTCCGTCAACGACGACGGCGCCAGCGCGCTGCACTACGCCGCGCAGGTCTCCAAGTCGGAGGTCGAGGTGCCCGACAACGACCGCCAGGTCATCCAGCTGCTGCTCGAGGGCGGCGCCGAGGTCTCGCTCTGCACCAAGTCGGTGAGTCGCGGGGCGGCTAGAAGTTACTCACACGACCTCCGTCGCATTTTTCACAGCTTTACAGACGAATGGAAAAACTGGTAGAATCCGACCTCGGGGAAGATCCGTTTCGATTCCGTAGAAAAGTTGAAACACGTCAGGCAATACTCACCGTACGACTTATCGTAGAAGAAAGATTTAGGAAAGACAAACCTACGTTTCTAGCATTTGTAGACTTAGAGAAAGCTTTTGACAATGTTGACTGGAATACTCTCTTTCAAATTCTGAAGGCGGCAGGGGTAAAATACAGGGAGCGAAAGGCTATTTACAATTTGTACAGGAACCAGATGGCAATTATAAGACTCGAGGGGCATGAAAGGGAAGCAGTGGTTCGGAAGGAAGTGAGACACGGTTGTAGCCTCTCCCCGATGCTATTGAATCTGTATATTGAGCAAGCAGTAAAGGAACAAAAAAAAAATTCGGAGTAGGTATTGAAATCCGTGGAGAAGAAATAAAAACTTTGAGGTTCGCCGATGACATTGTAATTCTGTCATAGACAGCAAGCCGGCCGCGGTGGTCTAGCGGTTCTAGGCGCTCAGTCCGGAACCACGCAACTGCTACGGTCGCTAGTTCGAATCCTGCCTCGGGCATGGATGTGTGTGATGTCCTTAGGTTAGTTAGGTTTAAGTAGTTCTAAGTTCTAGGGGACTGACGACCACAGATGTTAAGTCCCATAGTGCTCAGAGCCATTTGAACCATTTGAAGAGACAGCAAAGGACTTCGTAGAGCAGCTGAACGGAATGGACAGTGTCTTGAAAGGAGGGTATAAGATCAACATCAACAAAAGCAAAACGAGGATAATGGAATGTAGTCGAATTAAGTCGGGTGAAGCTGAGGGAATTAGATTAGGAAATGAGACACTTAAAGTAATACAGTAGTTTTGCTATTTGCGGAGCAAAATAACTGATGATGGTCGAAGTAGAGAGGATGTAAAATGTAGACTGGTAATGGCAAGGAAAGCGTTTCTGAGGAAGGGAAATTTGTTAACATCGAGTATAGATTTAAGTGTCAGGAAGTCGTTTCTGAGAGTATTTGTATGGAGTGTAGCCATGTATGGAAGTGATACATGGACGATAAATAGTTTGGACAAGAAGAGAATAGAAGCTTTAGAGATGTGGCGCTACAGAAGAATGCTGAAGATTAGATGGGTAGATCACATAACTAATGAGGAGGCACTGAACAGAATTGGGGAGAAGAGGAGTTTGTGGGACAACTTGACAAAAAGAAGGGACCGGTTAGTAGGAGATGTTCTGAGGTATGAAGCGACAAAAATTTAGCATTGTAGGGTAGCTTCGAGGGTAAAAATCGTAGAGAGAGACCAAGAGATGAATACACTGAGCAAATTCAGAAGGATGTATGTTGCAGTAAGTACTGGGAGATGAAGAGGCTTGCACAGGATAGAGTAGCATGGAGAGCTGCATCAAAACAGTCTCAGGACTGAAGACCACAACAACAACAACATGTGTGATATGTATTCGTAATATGCATCAGATACTCGTCGGGGCCGAGTCCACTATCTAAATATTCTGAACTTACGGCGCATTTTTTTTTTTTTACGAAAAAATAAGGTACAAACATTGGCTACCGGTTACAGTCTTGGCATTTTCTTAGGCAACCATATCAACTGGATGCCGAATATGTAATCTATAATTATACGCTGCAGTGTATTGCACCTCGCACATATCGAGGAGGGGATCTTGAGTAGCTTTCTGTTTCGTAAGTTGTTCTTCTTGTGTAAATTTATGGGAAAAACACAATAACTGACACCACAATCCCTGCGACCTCATATCCACCCAGATATCCATAAACAGGCAGCATACAGGTCAGTGCTACGTATGACAACAAAAATACCATTGAACAAAGAAAACATGCAACAAGAAATAAACGCAGTTAAAAAGATTGCAGTTGCCGATGGTTACAATGTTTCCGTGGTTGACACAATCCTGCACAAGTTGAAGAAAGACACAGGTGGAAACTGCACTACATAAGAAAAAGAGAAAAAGAGATGTATATCTAGTGTCCCATACATTGGAAATCTATCACAGAAGATAGTAAATATTTTCAAAAATCACGAAGTAAAAATTGGGTTTTCTGCATCTAATAAATTTAAGTTTATTTGGTTGGGACGCTGTTCGCGGTAAAATACGTCGTTTCCCTGGTGCAGCGGCAGTTTCGACGCCGTCCTGCAGCTAAACGCGTCGTTAATACAACATTCCGAAATCTTTCTTCTGTCGCTTGCTCGTAGAGCCCTAGTCGGCCTATAGCATACAGTCGGCGATTGCCAGCACACGCCTCTTCTCCCTTAACAGTGACACTCAAGGCACGGCTGTAATATGGCTGGTCGACATCTGTCCCCAAATCCCAAAAGGAGTCCGCCTCCCATTTGCACGTCTTGATAGCAATAGTGGTTTAACTTCTGTCGGAAATACAGAAGCGTCCGATCTTACCCGTCGGCTTTGACCCATGACGTCACAAATACCGCGGAAACGACTATAAACAATTCCAATATGGCGGATATAAAAACATCGCATACGTATTGTAAACACTGAAATACACAAGTTTCACAAAAAGCCTAATGACTGTAACGGGACAAGCGTGGGAAATTAGGGGTTTTTGGGTGCGGAGAAACTAAATATACAGAAATGTAGCCACCGACCGCCATTCAAAACCACGCAAAACAACGAAATAAATCAACATCACAAAACTGACCAAATACCAAAAAACACATTCCTATCCATAATCGGACACTTCCCTTAACCTATATAGCTCAACAGAACCTACCGATCACATCCCCCAATAGAAAACTAAGAAACGAAAGCTTCCCTTACACCTACATACATCGGCACTTATGCAGTTTAGCAGGTACGGAAAAAATTTTTCATTTCTTTTCAAAATTTGATCATCATGTGTCGTTATGCGGTGGGGGGAGTCTGCAGTGCCCCCCCCATCCCCCCACAGGCTTCATTAGTGTCAAATCAATATTTTCGAATCATAGGCGGCCGCTGCCGCGGCCGCATTCCAAAAAAAAACTCCCAACCTAACCTCAAGTGGGCTACGCTACAGATCAATATGTTCATCAAATTGCTTCATATTACGTATACATGTTCATTAGTGTCAAATCAATATTTTCGAATCATAGGCGGCCGCTGCCGCGGCCGCATTCCAAAAAAAAACTCCCAACCTAACCTCAAGTGGGCTACGCTACAGATCAATATGTTCATCAAATTGCTCCATATTACGTATACATGTTCATTAGTGTCAAATCAATATTTTCGAATCATAGGCGGCCGCTGCCGCGACCGCATTCCAAAAGAAAACTCCCAACCTAACCTCGTATTCAGGGCTACGCTACAGATCAATGTGTAGGTCCCTTACGTCACGGGTCAAAGCCGACGCGTGAGATCGGATGTTTCCAACCTATACCCAATACACAAAACATACATAAATAACCAAAAAAAAAAAAAACGGAACTTACCTCAAAAAAGTTCCAGCTCCACAAACTAGATTGGCCACCACAATCACACACAAATGCACACACGCACGCACGCACACACACACACACACACACACACATACAAAAACACACACACACACACCAACGAAAAAATACTGAACTAAAATAAAAACCCAACCCACCCAAACGTCAACCCCCTCCCCCACAACTCCAAAATACAACACACAAACACTATACAACAAAATAAACCACCCACCCACCTACCCAGCCCACCCTAACTAACCACTTTCGGTCTATACATTTTACCCACAGCCCTTAAAAAAACCCGAAGAATGCAATAGCCCTCTGGGACACTCTTCCGCCAACAGTACTCATCTAAATGAGACTGAAGGTTGGAAGAGCGCCTCTTCCCCCTCCCAAGAACTGACTTAACCGCTCCCCACATCCCCTCAATTGTGTTAGTGCAAGCCCCAGTATCATAATTCTTAAACTCTAGACTGTGGTTCACTACTAAATGATTAAATCCCCTCTCACCCAACCCCCTATATGAAGAAAACGCATCTGAAACTACTGTGGACCCCGGCTCTACATACTCCTCAATTAACCCCACTAATTCAGGCTTCGACCTCCCCTCCACAACCCTAAAAACACATTCAGTACCCCCACCCCCCTGAACAACAGCCCCCCACACCCAAAGACCAGCCACAGACTTCCCCCTCCCATACTTCCTTTTACCAAACTGCGACTCATCCACCTCCACAACCACCCCATGCCCACCCAACTTACCCCTGTACTTAATAAATTCGGAACACACCTCACGACAAAAGGAATACCAGTCTAAAACAGTCCTCTCACTCACACCAGTCTCAAACGCGCAAAAACTCTGCCCGCAACTATAACAAAAATAATACGTAATAAGCACAATCTCACGCATGGCCAATCTAGACTTCTCGAACCAGGTACCACGCCTTACAGAACGCCATACGCCATCTTTCCGGCAACACCGCATGTATCCGTCCCTGGGCCGAGAGTCCGGAACTTTAACCAATTTCATAGGTTCACGGCACACACCGCACTTCACGACCTCGGCAATTAAGCCAAATAGCTGAAGAAATTTTATCAGCTCTAAAGCTGTCTCCCCCATCATCGCCCTCAACCGAACACTGTTAAGGCGGTCTTTCATATCCATTCCTGAACAAAAAACCACAACCAAATACACTCAATAACAAACTCACCCGACGTACAGCAATGAGCATTAAATTAACCATTAACTCACTAATAGAAATTCCGCTTCAAATCCAACACCTGAGCAACAGAAAACTGACCCCACCACACGAAACAAACGAAACAAACGAAAACCATGAACACACCACCAGAGAGCACGACAAACAAAAACAAGACATCTACAAACACGCCACAATCGCAAATCAAACTCCGCGCCGTAATGACGTCACACACCACAACACGCTTACGTCACGGGTCAAAGCCGACGGGTAAGATCGGACGCTTCTGTTGACCCCTTCTGTCCATAGATTAACTAGACCCATGATCGCTTGCAGAGACTAAAATCAGTTTCGTATGGCAGAGGAATCGTAGTAGACTCGAAACAAAAGGCTCATATTATATCTCAATTCTTCTCGTACAAACATCTGTGGATCAAAGTGCGACGTAGGAAGGAAGGAAAGAGAGAAAGGTGCGGAAATTTCAAGGTAGAAAGTTAGCTGCGTAATTTGTACTTACAGTTTTCTAATGGTCCGTTTGTGCAGAGTCTCTCAGACACTAAACATCACACAAAACTTGTTGTACACTTTAAACATCGAAATATCTTACATAAGCAAAACAGTTACAAAGATGTTCATACAATTAGTCCACAGAGATAACATTATAGGTGTTCCAACGATTATGATATGCTTTTGTACAGAGGTTATTTATCTTAACAATTTGGCTCATAATTTACTTATATCGATTTTTACAGTTGTCCTTATTTCTATGTGTTACAATTTTTGTTTTAGTATACTATCTAAATATCTGAAGAAATTCACTGATTCACTTTCAAGTTTTTCTTTTAATATTTTATCTTCATATTTTCTATATTGTGAATACATCTCCAGTTCTTCTGTCAAATCCATTTTATGTCCTTTATTTAGTCAGTGGAGTACTTTGACACTTTGCCCTCTTTTTCCAAATGGATGTCCTGTATTATGTATGTGTGTTGCTATTGCTGATATAGTGTGTTTGTTGTATGTGTAGGCTTTAAGGTGCTCTGTGTACCTGGTGTTGAAATTTCGACCTGTTTGTCCACGATAGAACATGGAGCATTCCTGGTATATCACCTTGTATATTCCAGAATCTGAATATGGGTCATGATTACACTTTCTATTATGCATTAGTTTTTGTTATAGTTTATTAGATGCAGAAAACCCAATTTTTACTTTGTGAGAACTTGGTGTGAGGTTCCACGTCAAAGTAAAAACGTTTCATAACCAATGCTTTTGTAGACCCGAAGATGACAGCAAAACCTGTAGAAACAGGTTGTTGTAAATAAAGAAATATTTATGCGATCTTCGCTTTAGAAAATTTCTAAATTATGAACACGCAAGCAGCTGGTGTCCGACTGAAAGACTTGCAGCCAATCACTGATCCACACGACATAACTGAGCTACATTATATTCTCAAAGTTATCTGCGAAATTTCGAAAACTGTACATGGTAGGTTTGCTAAATGGGAACAAATTGCAGGAAACGACCCCTGAGAGGAAAAGAACAAAATCTCATACGGACAAGTGGCCGAAAATGCGCTCCAGGGAAGGTGTACCCACTTGAAACTGGAGATAAAAGATTTCTGACAGCGTAGGTTTCAGTGACTGAAAGCACACATCAAAAAACACCAGGTAAGTGGAATGTCTTGTCTGTATTAGTGATTTATCTCCACACTCTAGAGGACAGTAAGCTGGAGCCGATCTCATATTTGTCACAACACCGTCCATACCATCAGAGGTATGGGAGGAAGCATCAGCCGCATGAACTGCAGATATGACTCGACTGTGAGGCGCTGTGGCAGGATTGCTGGTCGCATGAGGCAGTCGCCAATGAGCCCGCCCACACAACGAGGCTGAACCAGTGCTGGCGGTCCGCTGCAGCTACTACATCGTATCTGACGGGTGGATACTGTTAACGTTGATGATCGTGATGATAGCCTCATCTGTGAATAGGATGGATGACAGAAATCCCAGCTCCTTGATGGCGTATGCGACGAACCAGCGACAAGAAATAGGCAAGTCAGAAAGTAATACGGTCAGCGTTTGCTGTAAGTGATACAGACAGTGGCAGATGTCTTGAAGAATGTTGCGTACAGACATCTGGATGAACCTATGCTGGCAGGCTATCTCACTGGTGCTGGTGACAGGGTAGCTGTCATAGATCTTTTATCTCCACCCTGAAGTGGACGTACCTCCATTGCAACGCATTTCCGGCGATATGTCCATATGACTCTTTTTTGCTTCTTACATTCTAAGGACTCATTTCCTGCAGTTTGTCACTTTCTATCAAAATCATACTGTGCATGTTGATGGGGCCAATAAAGACAGACATCTAAGAAAAGGTAACACATTAACAAGTTTATCTACAATATGATCTCTTAATAATTTTGGTATACACAACTTTGTAGTGCTGTAAGTTCTTTTGTGGTGTTGAGGTACATGCAATGAGAGTAATATTCCTGACAGATATAGTCTTGAAAGCTGATGCAACCAATGATAGGACTCGTTAGTATCGTCGTGCTAGATCAGTGTAATTCCTCACAGCAGTCTCCCATACCAGCGTTGGTAAGTCTGTAGATACAACGAACGTGTGGCGTAGCTCTGAGTGTGGCTGCTCAAAGACATGCTGTCTGTGAGTTCATGTGAATTCAGCATCACCGTGTCGTGGCCTGACACAGGGTAGAGGGAAGGCAGGGGTTTAAGGTCAGTCTGCAGTTTCCGAGCAGTGAGGAGCAAAAGCAGAAAGACAAATTCCCAATGAAGGCAGGATGACGACTTGGATTAGCGTCAAGCACTGTCACAGGTCACCTACAAGAGATGCAGATTCTGGGAGCCGACAGGATGTACGCAGCAGGAGGCTCATGGAATCCAAGGGTCTGATTAAGACTGTTTATTTGTGATCAGACAAACTACTAAACTGAAGGCTAAATCTAAACATTAGATAAACAAAGGAGGCAATTGGTTGCGCAACAGTGTCTGAAACCATGGGGACAGGTGCTAACAGAAGCAGCAAACACTAGCAGCACCTTAAGAGCAAACTTGAGAGCTGCACACCAAATGCGAAAAACAGACATGTCGGAGCTCACCGAGGCTGGCCAAGAGCACATGGAATCTCTCCCACCTCCTCCCCGCTGTCTGACTGAGAACTCCTTCTGAATACAAAAACATGGGTTTTTAAAGATACGTAGCGGAGCACCATTTTTCGCTTCCACCGGCAATTAAGAAGCTTCGGCCAGTCTGGAGAGCCGTTCTGCGCCTCCGGGATGCCTCTGACCAACCACATCCAGATTCCTGCTCTATTCCTACTCAGTAGGTAGGGGTGCTTCTGGATCTTACATTAACAAACTCCAAGTCGGGTATCAACAGCGTTCAGCTGAAAGCTAAAGGGCACTGCCACTCCTATTATGGCGAGTAACAACAGTGTTCTGTGTCATTTGGCCCCACTCTCCACCCTCATGCTGTAGTAGCGCTCTAACCAGTGTAAACCCACTGACGTTGCAGGTCTATGGAGAAAGTATCTAGCCGTTTCCTGGCCGTCTTCTACAGTGACGCCTCACGACAGCATCTAGGTGGTGGATGGAGCTACCAGTTTATTCTCCGAAGTGAAACTTCTCTCCTACGACAGTTGCCCAGAGCGTCTGCAATTTGCACGGCTCTAATGTTACTATTTATCTCCTGTAACCTAAAAGCTACCACCTTTGCCTGCTCTCTGCTTTGTGTCTCTGATTTCCTACCTTGGAGTGCCCTCGAAGGCTCCAAACAGCCTTAAGGGGGACAGCACAACAAACGGGCTGACTTGGAGCAGGAGAGGCACCACAGGACATTTAAATTTCCACTGTCTATACTTTCGCCAATAAATTCATAAAACTTTGTCAGCGTGACCAGGAAGGATTCAGGATTCACACTCATAGCAGTAGAAGTTGAAAAATATAACAAAATAATTTTTTTACATGTGAAATTTCATCACTTTTACACTAACCATTGGCTTCATTTGTTGATATAGGGCCAATTTTTCCAAAAGTAAGAAAGAATCTTCGATAAAATTAGTACAGCATACAAACCATACTTACAGGTGCATGAAACTCTAGAATTTATTTAATGTCTGAAAAAATGAATGAGCTGCTACGTTTTAAACTAGATGTTTAGGAAAAACTCAAATTTTGTAGTTAATTATCTCAATTTTTTTATACTTTTTAATAGATTTGGAAAATTCTAGAGTTTTGCATTAAGGAGTTTGTGTTTAATAAGCAGTGCAAAATTCTTCGAAGAATCTCTTTTACTTAAGAAGAAAATTGTACCGATAGCAACAAATGCAGCCAATAGTAAGTGAAAAAATGATGAAATTTCACATGAAAAAATTTATTTTGTTACGTTTCTGAACTTCTAGTGCTATGAGTGTTACTCCTGAATCCTTCCCGGTCATGCTGACAAAGTTTTATGAAATTATTTGCAAACGTATAGACAGTGGAAATAAAAATGTCCTCTGGTGCCTCTGCTGCTCTAAGTTGGCCTGTTTGACGTCCTACCCCCCTCCCCCCCTCCCCTCTTAAGCATAACAACGTACAAGTCTTTATATCGTCAATACATGCCACCGGCGTGTTTCCGTGGCCCCCTCCCCCCGCCCCTCCAGCCCCCATCCACCAACCCATCGGAGACAGTGAGCTGCGGCCGATGCCATGCACGTTACAATACAAACCTTTTACTATAATCATCTTTTTGGAATGAAAGTGTTATGATCGCTGCCTCCCTTGGACCCACCTGACCTCGTTCTCAAACACAGACTGCTCAAATATTTGGCATTTACCGTTTTCCACACTTGTACGAGTTCGCCTGGTGCCAGCAAACCTCATTCTCGCTACAGTGCCTTTACAGTGTCACCCGTTCTGCTGAACGATGACTCTCGTTTTCTCTGTTGAAGCCATCGGATGTCATCTCCACCTCAACAGTATAAAATTTCGAATGCCCCGGATGTAGATTATTTTACCCTGTTGCTTCGTGATAGGTCACAGGCCACATGTTTGTAAGACTTTTCCCAATCGCTCCACTACGGATGTACATGGGGATGATATCTGGTTTGTGGGGCGCTCAACTGTGGACTCATCAGCACTCCTACAAAGTCCCAATCCTTACACAGACCAATCTAGCCACTGTCACAAATCATGATGACGATGATGAAATGATGAGGACAACACAATCACTCGGTCCCCAGACAGAGAAAATCCCCAACACGGCTGGGAATCGAACTCTGGATCCCGTGATCCGAAGGCAGCTACGCTAGCAACTGGACCACGAGCTGCAGACTAGAGATGGGTCGTTCGCGAACTAACGGGTCCAAAGGAACGGTTCATCAAGATGAACGAAACGAGCGATGAACGAATTCTAAGGAACAGTCTTCCACAGGTCACTTCCGTCGCGGCTTTCTACTTCGCCTGGCCACTCGTCGCAATTCCACTGCCGACTGCTCATACTTAGTTCAGTATAGAGTTGTTCGTTTCGTTCGCTGCTTACGCCCATTCTAGATCTATTTCATACCTTTTTTTTAACTCTGAACTTCTGGTTCTTTTCGTATTCAATTCAGCGTGCATGACCGATAATTAAAATGTATTTTATAATTACGTAAATTACATAAAATTAAGTGGTAAATAATACATACATCTTTTCTGGTACTGTAACAAAACAGCATATCAGCTTACTTCACTATTTCGATAAACAGGAGAAGAAATACTTGTAAAAAGGCAAGATTTTTTTATTACACATGTAAAGGAAGTCAGCTCGGCACACACGAGTGGCCACTTTCAGTCTTTTTTTGATGCACGGTGAAAGGGCATGTTCATTGTTACGGAAGGCAGACCGACTGACAACCAATGAAGTCCGCGTTCTTTAATCGAGTGTCTGGTGACACAATTTGTAAACAGAATATGATAACTCCTACAATATTATTTCAGTAGTACAGGGTGACTCACGAAAAGCCGCCCCTCCCCCCTCGGTACTAGACTGCTCATTGTCGCCTACCAATCATCATCTACTGTTTCGAAGTTGTTGTTTGCATTAACTTATTTATTTCTTCACTGCCTAATTATTACGTGTTTATCTATCCTGCTCGTAGCGGTTAACAAATCGTGCGTAACTGGCGAGCAGGTACCTTACATTATTTCACCGCGATCAGCCACATAACGTTGCAGTTAGCTGAACAAGAGATTTTGCAAACTCACATAAATTACAAGTGTGTGAGAACTCCAGGACGGTGGGAAGTGCCCCCTCCTGGCGCCCAATCGTACACCAAGCTCAAATGAACGGTGAACGAGTGAAAATGAACGGTTCCCAAAAAAGAGCGGTCACCAGTGAACTTGTTGCCAAGGATGAACGAGTACTGCAGACACGAATGTACATGTTGCGGCACGCATACTGACAAGGGAACCTCCCCATCGCACCTCCTTCAGATTTGGTTATATGTTGGGACAGTGCATAGGCCTTGAAAAACTGAACACAGATCAATCGAGAAAACAGGAAGAAGTTGTGTGGAACTATGAAAAAAATAAGCAAAATAGACAAACTGAGTAGTCCATGCGCAAGATAGGCAACAT
Source organism: Schistocerca cancellata (assembly GCF_023864275.1). NCBI lineage: Eukaryota > Metazoa > Arthropoda > Insecta > Orthoptera > Acrididae > Schistocerca > Schistocerca cancellata. Next base: position 556,593,216 of record NC_064632.1, read on the forward strand.
CAAAGATCGTATGAGTTCAGGAGTGCCGTGGTCCAGTTGTTAGACTGAGCAGCTGCGGAACGAGAGATTCTTGGTTCAAGTCTTCCCTCAAGTGAAAAGTTTAATTTTCTATTTTCAGACAATTATCAAAGTTCAGGCACACACACGTAATCAACTTCGCTCTCCAAAATTCCAGGACATATTCAGATTTGCTTGGACATATGCAGGATTTGACGGTCTACACACGGAAAAATTTGAAAACGTTAAAAACATATGTTTTGACAGAGAACAGGAAAAACTGTGCGACTGTGAAACTGTTGCATTCATTTGTTGCAGTTTATGTGACAAAACTCTTATGTTTTCATCACTTTTTTGGGAGTGATTATCACATCCACAAGAAAACCTAAATCGGGCAAGGTAGAAGAATCTTTTTACCCATTCGCCAAGTGTACAAGTTAAGTGGGTCGACAACATATTCCTGCAATGTATCGCACATGCCGTCACCAGTGTCTTATAGAATATATCAGATGTGTTTTCCTGTGGAGGAATCGGTTGACCTATGACCTTGCTATCAAATGTTTTCTGTTCCCATTGGAGAGGCACTTCCTTTTGTCTACTAATCGCACGGTTTTGAGGTGCGGTCGCAAAACACAGACACTAAACTTATTACAGTGAACAGAGAGGTCAATGAACGAACGGACAGATCATAACTTTGCGAAAATAAACTTTTCACTCGAGGGAAGACTTGAGGCAAGGACCTCTCGTTCCGCAGCTGCTCGCGCTAACCACGGGACCACGGCGTTCGTGAGCTAACATTATCCTTGATGTTGCATATCTTGCACATGGAGTACTCAGTTTGTATATTTTGTTTATTGTTTTCGTAGTTCCACACAACTTCTTCCTGTTTTCTCGATAAATCTGTGTTCAGTTTTTCAAGGCCTGTCCACTGTGCCAACCTATAACTAAATCTGAGGGGGATGCGATGGGGAGGTTCCATTGTGAGAGGGGTCTTGGGCGTACAAGGCGGAACTGCATTGGGGAGGGGGGGAGGGAGGTGGAGCGCGCTGACCCAGTGGCGGGCGTGTCCACAGGCCCAGGAGACGCCGTTCCACTGCTGCGCCCTGGCGGGCAACAACGACGTGCTGACGGAGATGCTGTCGCGCATGACGCAGACGGACGTGCAGAAGGCGCTGAACCGGCAGAACGCGGTGGGCTGGACGCCGCTGCTCATCGCGTGCCACCACGGCCACATGCGGCTCATCTCGACGCTGCTGGCCAACCACGCGCGCGTCGACGTCTTCGACAACGAGGGCCGGTCGGCGCTGCACCTGGCGGCCGACCGCGGCTACCTGGAGGTGTGCGACGCGCTGCTCACGCACAAGGCCTTCATCAACAGCAAGTCGCGCGTCGGCCGCACCGCCCTACACCTCGCCGCCATGAACGGATATGCGCACCTCTGCAGGTCAGCACTCTCGTCCCGTTCACACTGCTACTACTACTACTACTACTACTACTACTACTACTACTAGGGTTGCCGGCCGCGCTAGATTAGCCGAGCGGTCTAAGGCGCTGCAGTCATGGACTGTGCGGCTGGTCGCGACGGAGGTTCGAGTCCTCCCTTGGGCATGGGTGTGTGTGTTTGTCCTTAGCAGAATTTAGGTTAAGTAGTTTGTAAGCTTAGGGACTGATGACCTTAGCAGTTAAGTCCCATAAGATTTCACACCCATTTGAACTAGGGTTGCCCAGCAAGTAATGCACCGCTTTTTTTCGAGAATTATTTTTTGAACATAACGAGAATTACACACAAAAATGGTGTTTTATCTGCACACCTTATGTTTCCACATAATCTCCATCCCATTCTATGGCCTTCCTCCACCGCGAAACGAAGGCGTGTATGCCCTGTCGCTGCCAACACTTGTCCTGATCGCGGAGACAGTGTTTCACTGAGTGAATCTGTGGTGTCACCGCCAGACACCACACTTGCTAGGTGGTAGCCTTTAAATCGGCCGCGGTCCGTTAGTATATGTCGGACCCGCGTGTCGCCACTATCAGTGATTGCAGACCGAGCGCCGCCACATGGCAGGTCTAGTCTAGAGAGATTCCCTAGCACTCGCCCCAGTTCTACAGCCGACTTTGCTAGCGATGGTTCACTGTCTACAAACGCTCTCATTTGCAGAGACGACAGTTTAGCAAAGCCTTCAGCTACGTCATTTGCTACGACCTAGCAAGGCGCCATATTCAGTAACTATGAATGTATTCTGAACAGATAATATTGTGAATCATGTATCGTCAAAAGCGACGTTCATCATTAATTGATTAAAGTTAAGTATCAAACTAATTATGTCCGCTTTCTGAATACTAATTCCTTGTCATGTTCCAGACCTCACGTCAGTATAGTCCTTCCCTCCTCACCCCAGCCTGCGTGAGCCAAAACGCTTGCATTTCAGCCTCCTCTAGTAACAAGGTGTTGGCTCTTCTGCCAACACAACAGAATCACCTGCTCTTAGTCCTCAAAATGTCTTCCACGAATGGCTTCCTTTAAGGGGGGTAGGATGTCAAACGGGGCGACGTGGAACAACAGAGGCACCACAGGACATTTTAATCTCCACTGTCTATACGTTTACAAATAAATTCATAAAATATCCATCATTTTGATTTGCAGCTCCTTGTATTGGCTGTGTTTGGCGTTAAAAGTATTGGATGTGAGGTCCGCCAGTTGTGAAAAACACCTTTTCTCTCAGTACCCAAACATGTTTCGGCCCCACTGTGCCATAATCAGTGGGTTTTCGTTTTTATTTATTCTGCAATGTGAACATTTTTGTTAAATGATTATAAAATTATGTGCATTTTTAGTTCAAAGAACAAATCGTTTCTTTTTGTAAATACCTTCACATTTGGTGTGCATGAATTTTCTGGATCATTTGTGTGAGATGTCCAGCTACCTGTGGTAATTAATACACAAGTGATCCAGAAAATTCGTGCACACGAAATGTAAAGGTATTTACAAAAAGAAACGATCTATTGTTTGAACTAAAATGCACATAATTTTTAAATCATTTAACAAAAATGTTCACATTACAGAATAAATAAAAACGAAAACCCACTGATGATGGCACAGTGGTGCCGAAACATGTTTGGGTACTGAGAAAAACGGTGTTTTGCATAACTGACGTACCTCACGTGCAACAAATTCATAAAACTTTATCAGCATGACCAGGAAGGATTCAGGATTCACACTCATAGCAGTGTAAGTTCAAAAACATAACAAAATAAATTTTTTTTACATGTGAAATTTCATCATTTTTCCTTTACCATTGGCTGCATCTGTTGCTATACGTACACTTTTCTTCATAAGTAAGAGAGATCCTTCGATGACTTTTCCACAGCATACAAACACAGCTGTATGAAACTCTAGAATTTATTTAATTTATAAAAAATGAATGAGCTGCTACAATTTAAACTTCATATTTAGAAAAAACTCAAATTTTATAGTTATCTCAATTCTGGCCACAGTTTCTAATAGATTACAAAAATTCTAGAGTTTTGCATTAAGGAGTATGTGTTTAATAAACATACCATTTTTGAAAGTAATAGGATATTTATTTTGGATGTTACATGCACCTAAGTACAGAAATTTGTGTTTCGTGGAAAATGGCCGTTAAAGTTTCTGCTTGTATTTGGGATTCTTTTAGAACTCTCCAGCACCATAAGTAGGTTCTTTTTCATTTTCTAAATCAGTTTTCTCCCTTTTCACATTCCTATGATGCACTCTTCTTGATTTTATCACCTCCAAAAATGCTTTATCTGCTAACACTACATGCTCTCTGTCTACCGCATACGAAACTTTGATGCAGTTCACTCCAGTCTTAATTCCCATTTTCTCTAAAACATGTTACCTGCTTTGCTCACCATCATTAAAACATGAAACTGCATAGTAAACACCAATAGTAAGTACATTTCTTCCCACAAAAATGGTTTTTGGCAATCTTTCCCATACACTGTGATTAAAACTTTCATTTGGGTTTTGGACACGGCCATGAAGACATTTCGTCACAAAGTTTTCATTTGCAAGGTCCCTGACTATAGTCCTTTGTTTCCAGTGTTACAGTCTCTGGTGCAAATATAAACATTCGAATTCTACAGAGCGAAATACGCTTACGTATGACAGAAGAGGGGTGTGGCCCTGCATCTAGGTACACCGCAGACCAAATAATGTGTCTTATAATCTCTCAAATATATGTGTTTTATACATAAAACTATTCAGGAAGACGTGCGCTACAAAATAGGATTATTTTGAAAAATCGAATATTTTTAAATTTTTGACGTTCTACCCTCCTTAATGGCCCAAACAAGTAGAAGACCAAGGGAGCTAGTTCAGGGCTGTAGGTTGGAATTGGGTAACACTGTCCAACCCTGTTTCGCAATTTTTTCAGCAGTCCTCTGACTTGTGTGGAGCCGAGTGTTATCGTGTTGCAGCAAAATATCTCCTGTGTTGCTGTAGTGCCGAATTCGCCGGAAGCGCGTCTTCAGTTTTGTTAATCGGTTGACACATGCTCCTCAACTAATGGCACCGCCTCTTGGCATCACATTAATGAGAATCACACTTTCACAGTCCCAGGACACGGCGATCATGACCTTACCGACAGAAGCAGATGCTTTGGATCATTTTTTTTCTGTGGGGAGTGACAACGGCACGATTCAATCGACTGTCGTTTTGTTTTGGGCTCAGGTTTCATCACCTTTCACAATCCGAGACCAGAAGGCCTCCGCGTCAGCGTCAAACGTTGCAGCAAATCAAGCCAAATGTTTTTTCTGTGCGATTTGTGATTCACCGTTAGGCACCGGGGGACCCAACTTGCACACACTTTTGAATATCCAAGAGTGCGGATAACTGCATCCACACTTCCTTTGCTGATTGATAATAGATGCACCGCCAACTGCAGAATCATAATGCGCTGTCCTGGCGAATGAGATCACCTCGGCGCAACATGTCAGGTATGACAGCCGTGGGTGGTACCTGCAAATCGTGGAGCTCCGCCGAATCAACTTCTGATGACCTCTCCCTCCGTGCCCAGCTACTAACTGAATTTGGGTCGACAGCAGATGCTCCATTGACTTTTTACAAGCGTTTGTGAGTATTCCCCACAGTTTCTCTCGCTGCAGTGAGAAATTCAATGATGGAACGTTGCTTGTAATGTACATCGCTTATGGAAGCCATTTTGGAACTGTCTTGCAGCTACTGAAACTTGGCGCGCTCATTCAGGACACTTCAGTCAGTACATACGTAACGTGTCGCATTCGTAGCATTCTTTTCCGCTGAGAAAAAAATCCGTTGCATTGCTTTCTGGACAACCCCCTCTCATTAACTGGCATTCAGTAGAGAAAAGACAGCATTGGCTGGCGAGATCACTATGTTATCTAGCCTGCATGCCACATGGAAAATTTGTACATCATCCTCATACTTAGAAAAACACATACCAACACCATCTACATCTTTGAATAGCGTGTGAGAAGAATGATTGTAGGTAAGTCTCTGTATTGGCTCTAGTTTCACGAATTTTCTGCTCACGTTCATTAGGCGAGATGTACCTGTGGGGGAAATAATATGTTGCCCGACTCATGCCGAAAAGTCCTCTCTCAAAATTTCAATGGTAAATCTCTCTGTGATGCACAACGCCTGTCTTGTAACGTCTGCCAATGGAGTTTGTTGAACATCTCGCTTTGTACATTTTTTCGTGTACCTGCTATGCTCCATTACGTCTTGACCAGAGGCCCACAGGGTTCTGAGCTACATGCCTGAGTTCGTATTTTCCCCTCTGCCGCTGAGTATAATGGGCAGTCAGGCTGTTAGACCCCTGGTGAGTGAGGACCGGCGCTGACGAGGTGCTAACACGGTGTGCGCGCGGCAGGTTCCTGGTGCAGGACCACAACGCGACGATCGACGTGTTGACGCTGAAGAAGCAGACGCCGCTGCACCTGGCGGCGGGCACGGGCCAGCTGGAGGTGTGCCGGCTACTGCTCGAGCTGGGGGCCGACATCGACGCCACCGACGACATGGGCCAGAAGCCCATCCACGCTGCCGCCCAGAACAACTTCTCCGAGGTGGCGCAGCTCTTCCTGCAGCGCCACCCCAGCCTCGTCATGGCCTGCACGAAGGTGAGCTCAGCCACAGCGCCTCCCCAATCTCTCCAGCTGTCCAGCTGTACACCTGGACATTAGTCAGCGTCTTGATGTATCCGCTCAATTCTGTGCGCTAGAGTCCAAATGCTAAGCGTAAACAACAAGCGAGAACATACACTACTGGCCATTAAAATTGCTACACCAAGAAGAAATGCAGATGATAAACGAGTATTCAATGGACAAATATATTATACTAGAACTGACATGTGATTACATTTTCACGCAATTTGGGTACATAGATTCTGAGAAATCATTACCCAGAACAACCACCTCTGGACGTAATAACAGCGTTGATAGGCCTGGGCATTGAGTCAAGCAGAGCTCGGATAGCGTGTACAGGTACAGCTGCCCATGCAGCTTCAACACGATACCACAGTTCATCAAGAGTATTGTGACGAGCCAGCTGCTCGGCCACCATTGACTAGACGTTTTCAGTTGGTGAGAGATCTCGAGAACGTGCTGGCCAGGTAAGCAGTCGAACGTTTTCTGTATCCAGAAAGGCCCGTACAGGACCTGCAACATGAGGTCATGCATTATCCTGCTGAAATGTAGGGTTTCGCAGGGATCGAATGAAGGGTAGAACCACGGGTCGTAACACATCTGAAATGTAACGTCCACTGTTCAAAGTGCCATGAATGTGAACAAGAGGTGACCGAGATGTGTAACAAATGGCACCCCATACCATCACGCTAGGTGATACGCCAGTATGGCGATGACGAATATACGCTTCCAATGTGCGTTCACCGCGATGTCGCCAAACACGGATGCGACCATCAAGATGCTGTAAACAAAAACTGGATTCATCCGAAAAAATGACTTATTGCCATTCGTGCACCCAGGTTCGCCGTTGTGTACACCATTTCAGGTGCTCCTGTCTGTGATGCAACGTCAAGGGTAACTGCAGTCATGGTCTCCGAGCTGATAGTCCATGCTGCTGCAAACGTCGTCGAACTGTTCGTGCAGGTGGTTGTCGTCTTGCAAACGTCCCCATGTGTTGACTCAGGGATCGAGACGTGACTGCACGATCCGTTACAGCCATGCGGATAAGATGCCTGTCATCTCGACTACTAGTGATACGAGGCCATTGGGATCCAGCACAGCGTTCAGTATTACCCTCTTGAACCCACCGATTCCATATTCTGCTAATAGTCATTGGATCTAGACGAACCCGAGCAGCAATGTCGCGATACGATAAACCGCAACCGCGATAGGCTACAATCCGACCTTTATCGAAGTCGGAAACGTGATGGTACGCATTTTTCCTCGTTATTCGAGGAATGACAACAACGTTTCACCAAGCAACGCCGGTCAACTTCTGTTTGTGTATGAGAAATCCGTTGGAAACTTTCCTCATGTCGGCACGTTGTAGATGTTGCCACCGACTCCAACCTTGTGTGAATGCTCTGAAAAGCTAATCATTTGCATATCAGAGCATCTTCTTCCTGTCCGTTAAATTTCGCGTCTGTAGCACGTCATCTTCGTGGTGTAGCAATTTTAATGGCCAGTAGTGTATATTGTGATTAGCAACGGTCCTTTGACGATCTTGTCAGTTGTTAAAGACAAGCTTTTCATCCATAGTTTATAAGTTTTTAGTGTGAGTCTATGTTGGTTTCTAAAAGCGCTTAGCACAAAAAAGGTTTTTTCATTTTTGTTCAGGTGTTGGAGCAGATACCTGCTCCGCCTTTGAGGGGCGGGAGGTGTGAAGGGACTGCGAAGAGCAACATGTTTCACAGCCCCTAATGCCACGCTATCCTTAGAATTTTAGTATATGTGTAGATGGTAGAAAAAGGAATGCGCTTTTCTTCTTGTACAGCTGAAGAAACTGTGAATTACGTTACTAGTGTCGGCAGTGTGGGTAACGGCCGTGTGACGGCTGGTGTTGACAGGACGGCAACACGTGCGCGCACATCGCGGCGATGCAGGGCTCCATCCGCGTCATCGAGGAGCTGATGAAGTTCGACCGGTCGGGCGTCATCTCGGCGCGCAACCGCATCACCGAGGCGACGCCGCTGCAGCTGGCGGCCGAGGGAGGGCACGCCGACGTCGTGCGGGCGCTGGTGCGCGCCGGCGCCTCCTGCACCGACGAGAACAAGGTGAGCGCCGGCTGACCTAGGCCTCGAGCTACACAGCACATTCGGCGGCTTCACCAACTCACAAACAAACAGACGGATTCCAAGCTAACCTATTCCTTGGACTACGCTACAGGCTAATCTGTCACAACCGACATTAAAAACTCTAATATATACCAACAAGAAATATTATCCTCGTCTGTTCCCTTAGTGTCTGAGTACATATAACTTCATTCGTGTTATGGGATGAAGTTTACGTGTGGTATCGGTAGGTTCAATTGGTCGAAGGAGGCAATCACCTACCGAACGTGTTACGGGACTAAAATCTACTAGCGGTATCGGTAGATTCAATTGATCTAAAGAGGCAACCATCCAAAGGTGATATGTCACCAACTATCAGATTTCTTATTCACATTCGGCGGCTTCACCAACTCACAAACAAACAGACGAATTCCACCCTAACCTATTCCTTAGATTACACTACAGGCTAGTCCATCACAACCTACATTAAAAACTCTAATATAGACCAACAAGAAATATTATCCTTGTCTGTTCCCTTAGTGTCTGAGTACATAAAAGTCATACGTGTTATGGAACGAAGTTTACGTGCTGTTTCTGTAGGTTCAATTGGTCCAAAGAGGTAACCACCTACCGAACATGTTACGGGACTAAATCTACTAGCGGTATCGGTAGATTCAATTGATCTAAAGAGGCAACCGTCCACCGGCGGTATGTCACCAACTGTCAGGTTTCGTATCCACATTCGGCGGCTTCACCAACTCACAAACAGACGGATTCTAACCTAACCTATTCCTTGGACTACGCCACAGGCTTGTCCGTCACAACCGACATTAAAAACTCTAATACAGACCAACAAGAAATATTATCCGTGTCTGTTACCTTAGTGCCTGTGTACATATAACGTAATACGTGTTATGGGTCGAAGTTTAAGTGCTGTTTCGGTAGGTTCATTCTTTCCAAAGAGGCAACAACCTACCGAACATGTTACGGGACGAAAATATACGAGCGGTATCGGTAGATTCAGTTGATCCAAAGAGGCAACCACCCACCAGCGGTTGGGGTGCCAAGTCAGATCCCCGTCCACTCGCCTAATCACCACCAATTACCTGGGCCTCATAGCTACCTGGAATACGGCAACGGACGCTCTATTTATTCACTTATTTAATTCCTTATCACCTGAAAACATTAGGGTCTTACATCTTACGTCTAACCAGACAAGTTTAGTAAGTCAACATTACAATATGCTTGGTGTATAAGCAGCACATAATGATGATAAGAATAACAGTATCAAGAAATTCCAGAGAATTGGAAATGTGCTTTAATTCAGAGTTTTCGTAGGGAAACACATAAATGATGCCAACAAGTACACATAATAATCAGTGTTACCAGTTTACGGCAATCCCAGCGATCACAACTGAATATCAAGAGATTCAGTCATCAGCACGATTCCCTTCTCTGTGTTGCGACAGACAATCCGTAACTGACCAGATGGAAACGGGACGTAAAAACAAAAATCTTAGAATTTAGGGCTTACCTATTTTGACGATCTCGGAATAACGTCCGGAGGCATAGCAACGGCAACAAGAAAATCTGCTCTTTAAAAATAAATGCTGAAAAAACAGCTATTCAAATATCTTACGCAAAACAGAATATATGACAAATATAAAAGATACACCAAACTTCATGGTCGGCCGGTGTGGCCCTGCGGTTCTAGGCGCTTCAGTTTGGAACCGCGTGACCGCTACGGTCGCAGGTTCGAATCCTGCCTCGGGCATGGATGTGTGTGATGTCCTTAGGTTAGTTAGATTTAAGTAGTTTTATGTTGTAGGAGACTGATGACCTCACATGTTGAGTCCCATAGTGCTCAGAGCCATTTGAACCATACTTCATGAACACAAGTTACTGATAAATTAAAATAGTCAATAAATTAAATATACAGGTAAAGTAACACAGTAGAACCGCCCTGACAGCGAGGCTAATGAACTCAGAGCTAGGAAAATGGCAATGTCCTTTCAATTCACTGAATATGGTAATGTCCTTTCAATTCACTGAATATGCTTACAATAGAGCCCTCTCTTCTCTCACGCAAAAACTGTGTTACAGTAATACAGAAATCCAGCCTGTTTATATGCAGCCGAATGCCTGGGTTTGACTAACACAGGAGAAAAAGAAATCAGCAAAAAGAAAGAGATGAAAATTCTAAGAAAAATACTGGGTGCAATGAAACACGACGATGAAAACGGGAATAATGAAGACCTACACCAGAAAATTGGACAACTAAACGTAATGTTGAGAAAATGGCCATCTAGTTCTGGTTAATGAAAACGGGGTATGCAAAAGAATTTTTGAACTAATCATCTGCAAACGATTTTCCCTGGTGCCACATTCTCCTCGATATTAGAAGCAATCTGAATGTGATAAAGGTTGTAGAGTAAGAAATTCTGAATATAGATACGTTCCGAAAGAAAGTTTTAGTGTCTCATCTCTAGAGAAAACCAAAAAAGGAAACTGGAACAAAAGTGATCTGACGTTCGGAAACAACATCACTGTGATCGAATGAAAAATTATTGGAAAACGTGAAGTTACACACGAAAGCCATAGGAGGCCCAAATCGAATGAAGAGTAATAATTATTTGCTATGTAACTAATGGCTGAAACGGAAGTCGATGACAAGTTATTTGACGTTATAAAAGTAACAACCTCTAACACTAAGCCCAAAATTAAAACTTACGGTTATTTCTGAGCCTTCCTATTCATAACACGAGCTCATCAAGGAGATGGTGTCTCGCCATTATTGTTTAACTGTATCTCGGAGAAGAATAACAAATTTCGGCGCTAGCTTTAAGTACTGGGACTAAGAAGAATGGCGTGCACATAGACTACACGATGTTGGTGAGCCATTTGCCTGGAATTTGCACTAGGGTTCGTCTCAATATCCTATACAACCTTATTCTCTAAATCAGGTGTACGTTCGTCTGTCTGGAAGCACCCATGACCACACAAACGCCCAAAAAGGGCTTGGAATGGGGGTGACGTGGTTGTTGTCCTTGAGAGTACTTGTTTAGGTATAGCCGTGCAGCGTCTCGACCGTTTCCGTCTGCTTGGCCGTACACAGACGCCACCGTCTCGGATTGTTCCCGACATGAACACCAGACCATTCTGCTGCTTACGGTACCCTGCGTCACACAGCCTGCAACACACAAGAAACCCACGGCAAGTGGTCAGACGAACTTTCGTTCGTCAGTGCCATCTACCGTGGCAACGATTCGTTTTCGGACACATGTTCATAGGACCCTTTTTCTTCAGTTTCCAGTCACGAATCCGTCCCTGCAGTTTGTCGGTTTTGTTAACGTTCACTCTGTATGGGCACAAACATGTAGGAAACGGATTAGAGTGGCATTCGCGACTTTCCGACTGCAGTTGGGCGGGTTGCTCCCTCAGTATTCGTTGGACAATCTGCCCACCTTACTGGATAGTCTTCGGGTTGTCTGCCCCTTCACTCTGCGGTTGTAGATACTGGTTTAGAGGGGAAAAGCAGCGTTGATGAAAAGTCAGCTAAATACCTAACACGCAAAGGCCACGTAACCGCAGTCCTAGTGCAGCATCTGAAAGTCAGTCAAACTATCGGGCGTTCGGAATTCTTGAATGACGCGTTTGACAAATATCTAAAATTTCCTGTAAGCTGGTTTATTGTCTTTAAAACACAGAGAATGGCTATCAAGTCCTTATTCAAAAAATGGTTCAAATGGATCTGAGCACTATGTGACTTAACATCAGAGGTCATCAGTCCCGTAGAACTTAGAACTACTTAAACCTAACTAACCTAAGGACATCACACACATCCATGCCCGAGGCAGGATTCGAATCTGCGACCGTAGCGGTCACGCGGCTCCAGACTGAAGCGCCTAGAACCGCACGGCCACATCGGCCGGCTCCTTATTCAATACCCCGACTATATTATGCAGTGTTATTGACGTCTCCGTTACAAGTTCACACCCAAAAGCGGGCAGAAGATATTCAGTCCGACCCGATATTTCAAACGTCCTGAACAGTCACTGATCTGCGACTACTTGCGAGTTACCACAGTCTGTCGTTCAGTAGTCTTGTTATATAGAAGTGATCACCACGATGTCTCGTAATTTGCACGGAACACGTCGCCCGGAGTTTATGTACGACTTGAAAGGTTCACACCCGAAATCTCCTAAAATAAATCACTCACAAAGCCGAAACTTTCTCAGAGTACCCAACACTGTAGTCGCTTTTCATCAACTACACGCGATCCGATCAACCGCGCAGATTTATTCATTTTGGTACAAATTTGATCAGCGCGATTTAACACGTGTGTTTACCAGAACACGGCTTCTCGACTCATAGATCTAAGGCACACAGCCCTACTCAAACGCGCGGGAAATGCTGAATTTATATTAGCTAGTATCTAAAACAGCCAATCAGATCTCGAACACCTCTACAGGGTGTTACAAAAAGGTACGGCCAAACTTTCAGGAAACATTCCTCACACACAAATAAAGAAAAGATGTTATGTGGACAGGTGTCCGGAAACGCTTAATTTCCATATTAGAGCTCATTTTAGTTTCGTCCAGCTACGCTCAATGGAGCACATTATCATGATTTCATACGGGATACTCTACCTCTGCTGCTAGAACATGTGCCTTTACAAGTACAACACAACATGTGGTTCATGCGCGATGGAGCTCCTGCACATTTCAATCGAAGTGTTCGTACGCTTCTCAACAACAGATTCGGTGACCGATGGATTGGTAGAGGCGGACCAATTCCATGGCCTCCACGCTCTCCTGACCTCAACCCTCTTGACTTTCATTTATGGGGGCATTTGAAAGCTCTTGTCTACGCAACCCCGGTACCAAATGTAGAGGCTCTTCGTGCTCGTATTGTGGACGGCTGCGATACAATACGCCATTCTCCAGGGCTGCATCAGCGCATCAGGGATTCCATGCGACCGAGGGTGGATGCATGTATCCTCGCTAACGGAGGACATTTTGAACATTTCCTGTAACAAAGTGTTTGAAGTCACGCTGGTACGTTCTGTTGCTGTGTGTGTGTTCCATTCCATGATTAATGTGATTTGAAGAGAAGTAATAAAATGAGCTCTAACATGGAAAGTAAGCGTTTCCGGACACATGTCCACATAACATATTTTCTTTCTTTGTGTGTGAGGAATGTTTCCTGAAAGTTTGGCCGTACCTTTTTGTAAGACCCTGTATAGTCGAGTTTTTTTCTAATGTCAGCCAATCGGATTTGGACTAGACATCTCGTAATTCCGAAACCATATAAAATTTAATACAATCAAAATACGATACCTTTCCACAAAATAAATAACTAATAAATTTAATACTCAAGGTCCCTTCTGGGTGCCCTTTACAAAATCAAGATCTTTCGGACATACGTGACAAATTCCCCTATTACACGACTACTTTCTCACGCTTATATTTACATAGTTTTAATGAAATATCACATTCTAACTATATGTATCTCCTCCATTCACTCTCTGTCTCTCCAAAATGCTCACACAATCAAAACACGATAAAATAATAATTTTCCAACGTACTACGTAAGCATTTCTAATGTAATTACGTCAGAAATGTCTGAAATGAAACTAAATAAAATTCCATAAAATTAGATTATATGAACCTATCCACGTGGTTGTAGTTGCAATTAATATTATAGATGAATGCATTCCAGTACCTAACTCTGTTTCACAGTGCCGGCACGGTTATTATGTGATCTAGGTAAAAATTTATATCTCTGAAAGTAGTGAAGTTATTGATTTGAAATCTTGGCATTGTGGTTGTGTTACCCATATAATTTGGTATACAAAGTATAAGAAAGATCGATTAATATTTAGTAGTAGTTCTTCGGACTCACAGAGAGTATGTGTAACGTATTGCACGCAGCACTAGACAAGTGAACAGCTCGCCCGGCCCAGTACCCAGCGTCATCTGTGCGAGCGTGAGAACCAACTTCTCCTCTCCTCCCGCCTCCACGCCAAGCTACGTTTTCAATGCAACGTGACAACTCGTAATAATTTGCTACGTTACGCGACGTGTGTGTGGTAGATTCAGAAACTTGAACTATGGCATTGTTATTACCAAATGCGTCCAATCAGGACAAACATGCCGTTATCCTTTTTTGGCTGGCGAAGAATAAACGCCACATGTACATCTACATGTATACTCCGCTAGTCACCAAGCGGTGTGTGGCGGAGGGCACAATTTGCGCCAAAGTCATATCCCCCCCTCCCACCTCCCCCTCTGTTCCACTCGCGTATCTCGTGAGGAAGAAACGACTGTCTGAACGCCTCAGTACGAGGTCTAATTTCCCTTATCTTTGAATGGTGATCATTGCGCTATTTGAATGTTGGTTGTAATAATATACGCTCTGCATCCTCGGCGAAGATCGGATTTCGGAATTTAGTGAGCTGCCCCCTTCCGTTTAGCGCGTCGTCTATCTGAACTTCAAACGTTCTATGAGATTTGTAACGCTCTCGTGATGACTAAATGTACCAGTCACGAATCTTGGCGCTCTTATTTGGACTTTCTTAATCTACTGCATCAGACCCAACTGGTAAGGGTCCCATACAGACGAACAATACTATAAGACTGGACGAACTAACATATTGTAAGCAATTTCCTTTGTTGAACGACTGCATCGCTTCAGGATTCTACCAATAAACCGCAATCTAGAGTTCGCCTTGCCCGTTACTTGTGTAATCTGATACTTCTATTTGAGATCATTTCGAATAGTCACACCCAGATACTTGACGGATGTTACCGCTTCCAAAGACTGGGCATTTATTTTGTACTCGTACATTAATGGGGATTTCCGCCTTGTTATACGCAGTAGATTAAACTTACTAATATTAAGAGATAACTGCCAGTCACTACACCACGCATTCATTTTTTGCAAATCCTCATTGATTTGTTCACTACTTCCGTGTCATACTACTTTCCTGTAGACTACAGCATCATCGGGAAACAGTCTAATGCCGCTGTCAATACCATCAACCAGATCATTTATGTAAATCGTAAAAAGCAGCGGACCTATTACGCTGCCCTGGGGAACACCTGAAGTTACGCTTGTTTCTGTTGAAGTCACCCCGTTCAGGACCACATACTGCTCTCTGTCTGTTATAAAACTCTCTATACAACCGCATATGTCATCGGATAGACCGTAAGCGCGCACTTCTTGGAGCTAGCGACAGTGCGGAACTGAGTCGAACGTCTTTCGAAAGTCGAGAAATATGGCATCAAGCCAGGAACCAGTAACTAGAGCCTGTTGTATATCGTGCACAAAGAGGGTCATCTGTGTCTCGCATGACCGCTGTATCCTAAAACCGTGCTGGTTTCTGCAGATGAGGTTCTCAGAGTATAGAAAGGTCATTCGTTTACTCTTAGGAAAAAAAAAGAAAAGGAAAAAAAGTGTTAAGTGTGCGTTTATGGACTGTCAGAGTCTGAATCAGTGATTACGATTCCAGAAATAATTGATTGGACGAAGTTTAATTGCACACGTGTAGGGCGAATTATGACCTTGGAATTGGTTGTAGATGTATGCAGGTCAATTTCGCGACAGGCTGGTAAGCGTCGCGAGTGTGTCGCGGTATCAAAACTGCTTTCGCGCCGCCGATGGTTTGCTTTAAACTAGCGAAAATACAATTTACGTGAATTCTTAATTATCGCGAAAGGGTAGAACATTTGATGAGCCGTTGTGGAGGACGAAAGATTGGATAGAAAGAACATTTTCAAAATGCAATATAAATCCTGTTGATCGAAGTAGCCTAGCAACCCAAAAGCTCATACGTGGTTATCAGCGGAAACAGTGCACTATTTTTCATGCACACGTTTACACTCTACATCGACGTGTAGGTGATTTGTGGGCGCGAAATAAACATTTGAAAGCATTTGATTAAATAAAAAGGAAAAATATAAATAAGTTTATTCATATATTTTGTTATTTCATGAAACGTGATATTTTCTAATAGTGGTGTAGAGCCGTACGTATTATTAATATTGTGACAGACTGATCGCAAGTGCTCTCGCTACAAGTCGAGTTTTGAGCCTGATTAAGTGTAGCTCGTTCTTAAAGTCTCAAAGGTTAAGTGAAGAATAACATCACACTTAAATAACGCAGCATCGAAACCCACTATCTTTATGTTATATTAAGCTAGCTATTCCGGAATCAGCTGATACCGTGGCCGTATAGTTGTGTAAAACACTAACATAAACATTTCTCATGCTCTGATATCGGCGAGGGAAAGAAGAGACGACAACGACGACATACACGTATACATATACAAACAGTATACGTGGCGCCTTACAATACAACAACACAACGGACGTCACGGTATATCAGTCAACTTCTCCACTCCAATTTCCTTCCTAACATCTTCATTTTTCACTCTGTCTCTCCTCGTCTTCCCTAGCATACTTCTCCGAAACTTCATTTCACCGGATTGTATCCTACCCTCCTCTCTTCTAGTCATAGTCCAAGACTCTGAGCTGTATGTTAGTATTGGTGTGAAGTAAGCAAGCTTGCACCTCATTGGCACTTCCCTCTCGCCCACACCAAGCCCCTCACAAGCTGTTAAAATGTACTACTCTGTTGTATTCTATTGCCAATTTCTGTCTCCAAACGAGCATTCCCCATTAATACACTTCTCAAATATTTAAAGTTGTCCACTATTTCAATATCCCGTCCCTTAATATGAATTTGTGTCATGCCCTCTCTCTCCCCTCTGGTTACCACCATGGTCTTGCTTTTCTCCACACTAAATGTCATTCCATATATCTCGACTTTATCATTTAGGATGCCTATTTGTTTTTGTACCTGCTTACTGCTTGTTCCCCACACCACAATATCATCAGCAAATAGTAGCAGCTTCATCTCCCTTCCTCTATGGGCTTCTTTCGTCTCTCTGACTATTTCATCCATCACCATTATAAATAGTAGTAGTGATATCACACTTCGTTGTCGTAGTCCCGTAACATTCTTAAACCATTCATTACTTCCAACTGGTGTCTGCGCACAACTAGAGCTTTTTTCGTACATTGCCCAGATGACATCAAGTGCTTGCTTTCCAACTCCCTTTCTCTTCAAGGTTGCCCATACCTTTTCCCTGGGAACACTGTCATATGCTATATGCTTTCACTAGATCGACAAATGTCATCACCAGATCTTTCCCATACTCCCAATGTCTATCCATCAACTGTCTCATACTGAAGATTGGGTCCACTGTTGCTCTACCATGACGAAAGCCATACTGCTCCTCTTCTAACTGCCTTTCCAGTTTTTCTCTCACTCTTCTTTCCAGTATCCTCTCCATTATTTTGCTGCTTGGGATATGAGTGTCACATACTTTCCTGTCACCCTTCTTGAAGACTGGGATTATTATTCCCTTTCCCCATTCTTCAGGTACACTTTTTTGGGTCCAAATGCATCTTATTAGTCTATATAACCATTGTAGCCCAACTGGTCCAGTTGCCATTATCATCTCCGCAGTAATTTCATCTATCCCAGGTGCCTTTCCTGTTATCGTTTTTCTCAGAGATAGTTCCACTTCTAACATCGTTATATCCTCCTCTTCTTCCAGTCTCCTGTCCCCCTGCCGTACTTCTATTCCCTTTCCATTGCCGTTTTTCACATTAAGCAATTTATCAAAGTACTCTTTTCATCGCCGGCCGGAGTGGCCAAGCGGTTCTAGGTGCTACAGTCTGGAACCGCGCGACCGCTACGGTCGCAGGTTTGAATCCTGCCTCGGGCATGGATGTGTGTGATGTCCTTGGATTAGTTAAGTTTAAGTAGTTCTAAGTTCTGGGGGACTGATGACCACAGCAGGTAAGTCCCATAGTGCTCAGAGCCATTTGAACCATTTGAACTCTTTTCATCTTTTCCTTATCTCCTCTGGTTGCATTAACAGCTCTCCGCTCTGCCCTCTCACTAGCTTTGTGTATCTTTTTCCTTCATCATACTCTAGGTAATTCCATATATCATCCTCTTACCACTACTAACATCTTTTTCCAACTCTCGGGTGAATTTCTCCCAGCTTTTCCTCTTTTCTTCTGCTACCATTTTCTTATACTTATTTTTACTATCCCGGTATTTCCTTTTACGCTCAGCTGTTCGGTCACTGTTCTATTCTTACCAGGCTTTCTTCTTTTCTTTTACTGCTTCCTTCACCCTCTCATTCCACCATGGTGTCACCTTTTCCTTTACCCTTCCGGACACTCTGCCACAGGTCTTCTCAGCAGAGCTTACAAACGCTTCTTTGAACTTACCCCATTCCACTTCCACATTCCCATACTCGGTGTTCGGGATTTTCCACTTAAGTTACTCCTTAAACTTTTCTTGTACCATGCCATCGTTTAGTTTCCACACTTTTATTTTCCTTTCACCTTCTTCCTTTATGTCTTTCAATTCAACGAATCTCATCTTTGCCGCCACCACTCGATGGTCTCCATCAAAAACCTCTCCTGGGAGCGTAGTTACGTCCGACCACTGTCTCCGATTTTTCTTTTCCACCAGAATGTAATCGATGTCCGTCTTCGTCCGCCCGTCAACCCATACATATCTCGTTATCTTTTGGCTATTCTTTTTACGGAACCATGTGTTGCCCACAATCAGCCTGTTTCTTTCACAGAAATCAACCAGTTTCTCTCCTTTCTCATTTTTCGTCCCATGTCCATGTGGGACAATTATCTCCTCCTTCCCTAGCCTTTCTTTGCCTACGTACGCATTTAGGTCAGCGATTACTATTGCTTCCATATCTGTAATTATACTCTCTAATACACCTAGAAAATCCTCTATGTTCTCTTCTTTCTTTCCTGTTTGTGGTGCATATACTTGGAGGAAGTCCTTCACTACATTCCTTGTCCTCAGTCGAATCGTCATCGCCCTATCACTTGTGTATTCTACTGCTTCTACTTATTCCTCTAGGTTTGGTTTTACTGTGATACCTGCTCCATTTTTGGCTTCTTGTCCACCACTCCAGTAGAGTGTGTAGCCTTTCCTCATTTCCCTCCTGCCGGCCGGTGTGGCCGAGCGGTTCTAGGCGCTTCAGTCTGGAACAGCGCGACCGCTAAGGTCGCAGGTTCAAATCCTGCCTAGGGCATGGATGTGTGTGATGTCCTTAGGTTAGTTAGGTTTAAGTAGTTCTAAGTTCTAGGGGACTGATGACCTCAGCTGTTGAGTCCCATAGTGCTTAGGGCCATTTGAACCATTTGAGCCATTTTCTCCCTTCCTCTTCCCTTGCCGGCCGGAGTAGCCGAGCGGTTCTAGGCGCTTCAGTCTGGAACTGCGCGACCGCTACGGTCGCAGGTTCGAATCCTGCCTCGGGCATGGATGTGAGTGATGTTCTTAGGTTAGTTAGGTTTAAGTAGTTCTAAGTTCTAGGGGACTGATGACCTCAGCTGTTAAGTCCCATGGTGCTTAGGGCCATTTGAACCTCTTCCCTTCCATCGAACTTTACCAAGTCCCATCAATTCTACGATCTCCTTTTTCATAAAGTCTATCAACTCTTCCGCCTTCCCAGTAAGGGTCATCACAATGGTCATACCCACCTACATTGTGTTGGTACCTAGTCGTCCACTTCTCTCAGTGTGCCCAGCACCCCAGTAACTGTGTGTCGCTTGCAGGGAACGCCATAACCTTTTCCGGGACCGGTTTTGAAGTACCATTTAATATGTGGGCTAAAGGATGACTGTGTAGTGTACTAAATATGAAGATGCCAAATGACGGAAAAATGAATTACCATAGTATCAGCTTAAGCAAACTACACTTACGTACCTACTGGACACGATACCTTTCACTGACGGATGCAGCACTTCGTTCCATAGTGTTGTGGCGCCAGTGCATATGACACGCGACGATAGCCAGTTATCGACTTAGGGAAGCGTTCGATTGTTGGAAACAATACTTGTTGCGTGTCGAGCGTGGCTGCCAAATTTAGCACCTATAGATTTTTCCCTTTGGATGCATAAAATGTACTGTAGATTATTCCAGTTCCGAAAAGAAACGAACTGTTTACTGGAATCAATTACATGTTTCATGACATGAAACGGAACTATTGTGAGTAACATTTCTGCGAAGATATTTATCATTCCCCAGGCGTAAGTTGTGCAAATTTGAGTCCAGCTATATGGGGACTAAAGTGAAAGTTTTATACTTCAAATACGTTTGTACAACTGGGAGAATAATTCATAATGAATTAGTCGCAGTAATTCCATCTCATCAATAAACGTTCTCCTACCGGTTTACCCTGACTTACAAAATCACATTCTAATTTTGTTCAAAACGACATGCGAAATTGGCTGCCGCATTTTTTGATGAAAACGCCATGAAGAATTCGCTCCGCATTTGCTTGCTCAAGTGTGCGTTCACCCAACAATTTAATTCTTCTTGCACGTGTGAGATAAAGTAAAAAATATTGTACAGATTAAAGTTTTGTATTAAATTAATATCAAAATGGAACAGTAAAGGACTTTTAGTACACAATTTGTGTACCATTATTACGCTTGTCATAACATCTACGAGGGCAGTTCAATAAGTAATGCAACACATTTTTTTTTTTCTGAAACAGGGGTTGTTTTATTCAGCATTGAAATACACCAGGTTATTCCCCAATCTTTTAGCTACACAACCTTATTTTTCTACGTAATCTCCATTCAATGCTACGGCCTTACGCCACCTTGAAATGAGGGCCTGTATGCCTGCACGGTACCATTCCACTGGTCGATGTCGGAGCCAAAGTCGTACTGCATCAATAACTTCTTCATCATCCGCGTAGTGCCTCCCACGGATTGCGTCCTTCATTGGGCCAAACATATGGAAATCTGACGGTGCGAGATCGGGGCTGTAGGGTGCATGAGGAAGAACAGTCCACTGAAGTTTTGTGAGCTCCTCTCGGGTGCGAAGACTTGTGTGAGGTCTTGCGTTGTCATGAAGAAGGAGAAGTTCGTTCAGATTTTTGTGCCTACGAACACGCTGAAGTCGTTTCTTCAATTTCTGAAGAGTAGCACAATACACTTCAGAGTTGATCGTTTGACCATGGGGAGGACATCGAACAGAATAACCCCTTCAGCGTCCCAGAAGACTGTAACCATGACTTTACCGGCTGAGGGTATGGCTTTAAACTTTTTCTTGGTAGGGGAGTGGGTGTGGCGCCACTCCATTGATTGCCGTTTTGTTTCAGGTTCGAAGTGATGAACCCATGTTTCATCGCCTGTAACAATCTTTGACAAGAAATTGTCACCCTCAGCCACATGACGAGCAAGGAATTCCGCACAGATGGTTCTCCTTTGCTCTTTATGGTGTTCGGTTAGACAACGAGGGACCCAGCGGGAACAAACCTTTGAATATCCCAACTGGTGAACAATTGTGACAGCACTACCAACAGAGATGTGAAGTTGAGCACTGAGTTGTTTGATGGTGATCCGTCGATCATCTCGAACGAGTGTGTTCGCACGCTCCGCCATTGCAGGAGTCACAGCTGTGCACAGCCGGCCCGCACGCGGGAGATCAGACAGTCTTGCTTGACCTTGCGGCGATGATGACACATGCTTTGCCCAACGACTCACCGTGCTTTTGTCCACTGCCAGATCACCGTAGACATTCTGCAAGCGCCTATGAATATCTGAGATGCCCTGGTTTTCCGCCAAAAGAAACTCGATCACTGCCCGTTGTTTGCAACGCACATCCGTTACAGACGCCATTTTAACAGCTCCGTACAGCGCTGCCACCTGTCGGAAGTCAATGAAACTATACGAGACGAAGCGGGAATGTTTGAAAATATTCCACAAGAAATTTCCGGTTTTTTCAACCAAAATTGGCCGAGAAAAAAAATGTGTTGCATTACTTATTGAACAGCCCTCGTAAATGAAATAAAGGTTTGATGTCACACTGTAGACTAGACACCTTTTCCAAGACTAGGGATGAACTGGCAACCAAGCAACAGCGAGTAATCAGCAAGTGGCAATTGTTATGATCAACTGCAGCAGAAAGGTACACTGTTGAAGGTGACAGCACAGCACTGTTGTAGAGGGTACAGTGGTTTCCACAGCCTTGGGTGAGACGCCACCATTACCGATGTGGTACGTGTGCTGTGTACGTGTGTGTGTGTGTTTGTAGGCGGGCTTCACGGCGGTGCACCTGGCGGCGCAGAACGGCCACAACCAGGTGCTGGACGTGATGCGCTCCACGCAGTCGCTGCGCGTCTCCAGCAAGAAGCTCGGCGTCACCGCACTCCACGTGGCCGCCTACTTCGGACAGGCCGGTGAGTTTCACTGACTGTCAGATTCCGTCATTTAACAACCGCCAAGAGCTGCTGCCGGAGTAAACCTCTATTCACTACCAGTTGCAACCAACCAATCACATCATAAATTTATTTACACCTGCTTGTCTGGTATAATTCTCACGGCGGTGACAAAATACGGTGCGTTTCAGAAGTGATGCAAAATATTCAGGGATATTATAGGAATGATCATTCGACACAAAAATGTCTACTAAATATGGCGTCTGAAACGCATACTTCATAAGCTATGAGCAGTTCTTGCTCTTCGGTACTGTGAAACAAATCCCTTCTATTGCAAGCTCTTTGCTTGCTGGCGGAGTAAACCTCTATTCACTACCAGTTGTAACCAACCAGTCACATCATCAGACAGCATAAATTTATTTACACCTGCTTGTCTGGTATAATTCTCACAGCGGCGACAAAATACAGTGCGTTTCAGAAGTGATGCAAAATATTCAGGAATATTATAGGAATGATCATTCGACACAAAAATGTCTACTAAATATGGCGTCTGAAACGCATACTTCATAAGCTATGAGCAGTTCTTGCTCTTCGGTACTGTGAAACAAATCCCTTCTATTGCAAGCTCTTTGCTTGCTGGCGGAGTAAACCTCTATTCACTACCAGTTGTAACCAACCAGTCACATCATCAGACAGCATAAATTTATTTACACCTGCTTGTCTGGTATAATTCTCACAGCGGCGACAAAATACAGTGCGTTTCAGAAGTGATGCAAAATATTCAGGAATATTATAGGAATGATCATTCGACACAAAAATGTCTACTAAATATGGCGTCTAAAACGCATACTTCACAAGCTATGAGCAATTCTTGCTCTTTGGTACTGTGAAACAAATCCCTTCTATTGCAAGCTCTTTGCTTGCTGGCGGAGTAAACCTCTATTCACTACCAGTTGCAACCAACCAGTCACATCATCAGACATCATAAATTTATTTACACCTGCTTGTCTGGTATAATTCTCACTGCGGTGACAAAATACAGGGTGTTTTAGAAGTGATGCAAAATATTCAGGGATATGACAGGAATGATCATTCGACACAAAAAGCTATGAGCAATTCTTGCTCTTTGATACCGCGAAACAAATCTCTTCTACTGCAAGCTCTTTGCTTTTCATATTTTGGGAAGTGGTAGTGTGGACCGAAAATAGAAAAAAAAGGCTTGTAAATTTGTGCTCTAAAATGCATACCTTAAAGGGGCCCTCACACGTTCAGTAATATTCTCAAACTGTCAACGTATTGACCGTCTGAGAGCGCATTTTGACGTATTGTCAGTACTAGAAACATTGACGAACAGTATTGATGGACCTCAAAATATTCTCAGTATTGCCAATATACAGGGTGGTCCATTGATAGCGACCAGGCCAAATATCTCACGAAATAAAAGTCAAACGAAAAAATTACAACGAATGAACTAACGAAGTAGGCGAATGTCAGCGATATGTCTCGTGGTCTTATTGTGGCGGGTTTATCTTCTGCTGTTAGGTCAGACGATAGAAATGCCACTTGCACGCTTAGAGTAGCACATTGGCGGTGACCAACTTTAAACAGAACTTGATTAATTTTCACACACATTTATTAAAATAAAAAAAGCATAGAAATTACGTAACTTGATTGTGGATGCTGTTTACAATTGAAAATCTGAAGTTCCTTTGGTCTTGGTATGTTAATCTTTTTCTCACATATCTCTGATACTTAACAAAGTGTCTACACTTTTATCTTCATGGCTATGTACAGGAATATTGTAATCTTATTAGGTGCAGACTGAAACTTGAATATAGACTGGTACAGACTAATGCAGTCTGGTACAGACTGATGCAGACAAATGCAGACTGACTAACTGGAGGTGTGTACACTCGTTATAATACCTTGCGTGTTCAGTTATCACTGCGCGAGTGTGATCCACGAGGAGAAAAGGTTCTACATTAGCAGCAATCTCATTGGCTGCGTTACATATTAATACGCGGATCGGCGGAAGCAGAATTTGGTCCGTCTCTAAGGCAGCGCCATCTCGTAGCGCAGAGATGGACAAGCGCTGCGCCTGCGCTGTTGTGCTTAGCGGGGCGCGCTCTAGTGGGAAAGCTGTGTACGCGCTAACTACGCGGAACTATGTATACAACAACCACTTTTTTCGCTTTGTGATAGATGGCGCTGAAATAGTCACAAACATATAAGTACGTGGTATCTCGTAACATTCCGCCAGTGCGGACGGTATTTGCTTCGTGATATATTACCCGTGTTAAAATGGACCGTTTACCAATTGCGGAAAAGTTCGATATCGTGTTGATGTATGGCTATTGTGATCAAAATGCCCAACAGGCATTCCACCCGTACCATATTTCTATGCACCAGGAATTACGGGACGATGACAGATTTTTTGCACGCGTTCTATTTAGCGACGAAGCGTCATTCACCAACAGCAGTAATGTAAACTGGCATAATATGCACTATTGGGCAACGGAAAAACCACGATGGTTGCGACAAGTGGAACATCAGCGACCTTGGTGGGTTAATGTATGGTGCGGAATTATGGGAGGAAGGATAATTGGCCCCCATTTTATCGATGGCAATCTAAATGGTGCAATGTATGCTGATTTCCTACGTAATGTTCTACCGATGTTAATACAAGATGTTTCACTGTATGACAGAATGGCGATGTACTTCCAACATGATGGATGTCCGGCACATAGCTCGCATGCGTTTGAAGCGCTATTGAATAGCATATTTCATGACAGGTGGATTGGTCGTCGAAGGAACATACCATGGCCGGCACGTTCACCGGATCTGACGTCCACGGATTTATTTCTGTGGGGAAAGTTGAAGGATATTTGCTATCGTGATCCACCGACAACACTAGACAACATGCGTCAGCGCATTGTCAAGCATATGCGAACATTACGGAAGGCGAACTACTCGCTGTTGAGAGGAATGTCTTTATACGTATTGCCAAATGCATTGAGGTTGACGGACGTCATTTTGAGCATTTATTGCGTTAATGTGGTATTTACAGGTAATCACGCTGTAACAGCATGCGTTCTCAGAAATGATAAGTTCACAAAGGTACAAGTATGACATTGGAACAACCAAAATAAAATGTTCAAACGTACCTACCTTCTGTATTTTAATTTAAAAAACCTACCTGTCACCAACTGTTCGTCTAAAATTGTGAGCCATATGTATGTGACTATTGCAGCGCCATCTATCACAAAGTGGTCCAACTAAAACATTCATATTTATTTACGTACTACACGAATATGTAATAAAAAATGGAGGTTCCACTTGAAAAAAGAAACAGTTGTATCCGTTTCACCTATGGCAGCACCATCTAGCGGGCCAATCATAGCGTCATCTGGTTTCCCCCTTGAAGATAGACAAGTTTCGTTCTTTGCAGTTTTTTCGATTGACGCTTATTTCGTGAGATATTTGGCCCGGTCACGATCAATGGACCACCCTGTATACTGAACGTGTTAGGTCATTTACTCACGGTTTAACAATATTCAGATGTCGACAGAGATTCAGCAACCAGGCAGGCCGTCTTAGTGTGCACTGCTTAATTTTCAATACGCCTTTGTGTTATGGACCATACCTCAGATTCAGATTTTACGGAGACTTTTAACACAAGAGAATTTTAATACGCCTATGCAGGAGTAATCATTGCATACACCACTTTACGATGGCTAACGGAGGATTCCCTATGACACCGCTTACTTCATTAAATTGAGAATCAACACTCCTGGAAATGGAAAAAAGAACACCATACTTGCTCCGGACACTGCGAGAGGGCTGTACAAGCAATGATCACACGCACGGCACAGCGGACACACCAGGAACCGCGGTGTTGGCCGTCGAATGGCGCTAGCTGCGCAGCATTTGTGCGCCGCCGCCGTCAGTGTCAGCCAGTTTGCCGTGGCATACGGAGCTCCATCGCAGTCTTTAACACTGGTAGCATGCCGCGACAGCGTGGACGTGAACCGTATGTGCAGTTGACGGACTTTGAGCGAGGGCGTATAGTGGGCATGCGGGAGGCCGGGTGGACGTAACGCCGAATTGCTCAACACGTGGGGCGTGAGGTCTCCACAGTACATCGATGTTGTCGCCAGTGGTCGGCGGAAGGTGCACGTGCCCGTCGACCTGGGACCGGACCGCAGCGACGCACGGATGCACGCCAAGACCGTAGGATCCTACGCAGTGCCTTAGGGGACCGCACCGCCACTTCCCAGCAAATTAGGGACACTGTTGCTCCTGGGGTATCGGCGAGGACCATTCGCAACCGTCTCCATGAAGCTGGGCTACGGTCTCGCACACCGTTAGGCCGTCTTCCGCTCACGCCCCAACATCGTGCAGCCCGCCTCCAGTGGTGTCGCGACAGGCGTGAACGGAGGGACGAATGGAGACGTGTCGTCTTCAGCGATGAGAGTCGCTTCTGCCTTGGTGCCAATGATGGTCGTATGCGTGTTTGGCACCGTGCAGGTGAGCGCCACAATCAGGACTGCATACGACCGAGGCACACAGGGCCAACACCCGGCATCATGGTGTGGGGAGCGATCTCCTACACTGGCCGTACACCACTGGTGATCGTCGAGGGGACACTGAATAGTGCACGGTACATCCAAACCGTCATCGAACCCATCGTTCTACCATTCCTAGACCGGCAAGGGAACTTGCTGTTCCAACAGGACAATTCACGTCCGCATGTATCCCGTGCCACCCAACGTGCTCTAGAAGGTGTAAGTCAACTACCCTGGCCAGCAAGATCTCCGGATCTGTCCCCCATTGAGCATGTTTGGGACTGGATGAAGCGTCGTCTCACGCGGTCTGCACGTCCAGCACGAACGCTGGTCCAACTGAGGCGCCAGGTGGCAAGCCGTTCCACAGGACTACATCCAGCATCTCCATGGGAGAATAGCAGCCTGCATTGCTGCGAAAGGTGGATATACACTGTACTAGTGCCGACATTGTGCATGCTCTGTTGCCTGTGTCTATGTGCCTGTGGTTCTGTCAGTGTGATCATGTGATGTATCTGACCCCAGGAATGTGTCAATAAAGTTTCCCCTTCCCTGGACAATGAATTCACGGTGTTCTTATTTCAATTTCTAGGAGTGTAGTACAGATTGATGTATTACACAGCAGATTGTAGAAACACTCCCATTTCGAAAATTGCGTCATATATGTTCAATGACATGTAAGAGGTCTGTGAAATACACGTCAGTGTCACCAAATTATCACAAACCTTAAAAAACAACTGTTTTACATCAATTGCCTGAACAGTCCCTTGCCAGTCAGATATAACTGCTTCACAAGTTTCCATGGAATTTTACTAATTGTTCTAGCTGATATTAGAGAACTAAACTTCCAGCATTAAAACGACCTACCTGTCGCAAAAAATCTCTAAGTTACTGCCTTTATTGTGACGACTGCGATTTCCTCTCCCATTAACGTAATTTGCTTCTCCGTTTTATCTCGTATCAGTTTCAATAACTTCACGTACGGTGCGGGCTCATCGGAAAATATTGATAAAATTTTTCGGGTCCGTGGTTCGGACTTTAGACAGTAAATTAACACGTGACCAGACGTTTCTTTTTTTCCAACATTCTCGGGCCCATTTCGTCTATTTCCATGTTTTCTGTTGCTTGTAAGCTACATCTAATATAACTGCAGCACACGCTTATTTTTGGGTGTTAGACATCTTAACGTTCGAAAATCGCGTTATCTGCTGACAATTTTTTTCATTGTTATTGATGCTTCAATATTTTTAAGGTTTTGCAAACTAGAATTGTCAATAAGTACTGAACGCATGCAGGCCCCTTAATAGCTATGGACACTTGCTCATCTTCGCTACTTTGAAACACAGCTCTTCTAATGAACAAGTGCTCATAACTTTTAAGGTATGCATTTTAGGGCACATGTTTACTGGACATGTTTTCCTTGTTTTGCTTCATATTATCACTTCCCAAAATATGGAAAGCGAAGAGCTTGCAGTAAAAGAGATCTGTTTCACAGTATCGAAGACCATAGCTCCTAAGGTATGCGTTTTAGAGCCCCTGCTTACTTGACTTTTTTTGTTCCAAATGGTCATTCCTGTTATGTCCCTGAATATTGACCATCACTTCTGAAACACCCTGTGTACAATGATCAGTCAGAACTTATGATCACCTACCTAATAGCCAGTTTCTTCACTTTTGGCACGGATAACGGCGGCGTCGCGTCGTGGCGTGGTAGCAGGGAGGCGTCGGTAGATCACTGGACGGAGTTGGCACCACATGTGTACACACAATTGACCTGTTCCGTTTAAATTCCGGGGAGGGGGCCGAGACTACCACTTCAATAAGTCACGGTTGCAAAATACTGACACGAATCCTTTACAAAAGAGTGGAAAAACTGGTAGAAGCCGACATCGGGGAAGATCAGTTTGGATTTAGAAGAAATGTAGGAACACACGAGGCAATATTGACCCTACGACTTCTCATAGAAGATAGGTTTAAAAAAAGGCAAACCTGCGTTGATAGCATTTGCAGACTAAGTGAAAGCTTTTGCTGACTGTAATACTCTCTTTGAAACCCTGAAGGTGGCAGGGGTAAAATACAGGGAGCGAAAGGCTATTTACAGTTCGTTCATAAACCAGATGGCAGTTATAAGAGTCGAGGGGCACGAAAGGGAAGCTGTGGCTGATAATGGAGTGAGACATGGTTGTAGCCTATCCTAGATGTTATTCAATCTGTACACTGAGCAAGCATTAAAGGAAACAAAAGAAAAATTTGGAGTAGGAATTAAAATCTAGGAAGAAGAAATAAAAACATAGAGTTTTGCCGATGACATTGTAATTCTGTCAGAGACAGCAAAGGATTTGGAAAATCACGTGAACGGAATGGGCAGTGTCTTGAAAAGAGAATATAAGATGAACATCAACAGAAGCAAAACGAGAATAATGGAATGTAGTCGAATTAAAATCAGGTGATGCTGAGGGAATTAGATTAGGAAATGAGGCTGTTAAGGTGGTAGATGAGTTGTGCTACATAGGTAGCAAAATACCTTATGATGGTGGAAGTAGAGCGATATAAAATCTAGACTGGCGATGGTAAGAAAAGCTTTTCTGAAGAAGAGAAGTTTGTTCACATCGAGTATAGATTTAAGTGTCAGGAAGTCTTTTCAGAAAGTATTTGTACAGAATGTAGCCATGTATGGAAGTGAAGAATGAACGATAAACAATTTGGACAGGAAGAGAGTAGAAGCTTTTGAAATATGGTGCTACTGAATAACGCTGAAGATTTGATGGCTAGATGACGTATCTAATAAGGAGGCACTGAACGGAATTCGGGAGAAGAGAAAATTGTGGCAGAAAGTGACTAGAAGAAGGGATCTGTTGGTAGGACATATCCTGAGGAATCAAGGGATCACCAATTTGGTACTTTTAATAGTGTCAGAATTTGCAACTTTAATCATTAATTTTAAGGCTCATAAGTCCTTATATAAATAGTTATTTCCAGAAAAAGTTACGTAAATTATACCTGGAAAGTAAATTAAATAAAGACGGTCGTAGTGAAATTCATTTGAACTCTACCCTGTTCTGGAAGGATCTGGTATCTGTATACGTAATACTGACAGAAATTTTAGGCGCAAAACGCGCCATAAGTGTTTCAGTTGTTGTCGAGATTAGTCGCTGTTACTATAAAGTTAATTGTGCTGTGTCCGCCTGCTTAGCTAGGTGGTAACGTGCTTGCCTCCCGTGCAAGTGGGTCCGGGTTCGATTCCAGGCCGGCTTGGAGCTTTTCTGCACTCGGGGACTGGGTATTGTATTGTCCTCATCATCATTTCATCCTCGTCACAGCCGCGCAAGTCGCCCAATGTGGCGTCGAATGAAATAAGACTTGCACATGGCGCCCAAACTTCCCCGGATGGGACCTTCCGACCTACGGTGCCATAGGCTCATTTCCATTTTTTTTTTTAATTTGTGTTGTGTTGAAGTGCTGCACAATGCATTTACTGAACAAATGATGTTGTAGAAAGTGTTAAGAATTTATGAATAAATAGCGATGATGTCAAAAAGAAACAATATTCCAGCTTTTACAGAAACAAGAAACGTTGGACCTCTTAATTGGAAAATATAAATAGGAACCGACACCCCAGACAACTAGACAGCCGTAAGAAGAGAAGTAACATTTATCTGCTAGTATAGTGTTTCCGCCTTTATGAAATTATATAAATGTTCACAACGCTAGAACAGATAGTTCTACGTACGATATTTACTATCTGTACATCTACGAATATTTTGATGGTAAGGGATATATAACATTGAAAAAGCAACAGCTAAAATTTTTCTGCGGAGTTATTGACCATTGTCACTTATAGTGGGGTAAATGTATTGACAGTTTAACGGCGATTACGTTTGAAATAGTATGCAGTTCACACACTTTTTTCCATCTGTCTGTCTTTTATTCGACTGCCTCCTATACATAACTGAGATGAAACTGACTTTCACTTCATATTTATTCCTCATGACCGCTTTACGTGATCAGCTTGCTTGTTTTCTGTCGCTACAGACTTCCCAACTCAGGTCGGTAAGCTATACAGGCTAAGGGCGACCTCAAAAAATTCACACGTGGCAAGGACTGATTGAGTAACACACTCATTCGAGTACTGAACGACTCACTATAAAGTATTAGTGAACGCTGACTAACCGTCAGCAACTCTCACCTATTAGACACTCTTGCCTTTCTCGATCTATCGGAATTTCTCAATTGAAGTTTATTACCATTCTACTGATCTTGTGTTGAGACGCTAGGCCCTTTTCATTTATCGAAGACAGTCGCTACAGGAAAATGGCAGTAAATATCTGGCACAGATAACTAAATCCATAACATTACAAAAGGCCTGGTAACTGTGAGATTTAGTGCCTAACAAAGTCCACTTGTGTCCATAAGCTGAGGGATCTTCGAGATCGACGAAACAATATCAGGCATGTCGTAAAGGTGCAGTGAGTACATCGTGTCACATTCCACAGTGCCGTGGTAATTAATATACATGTGCACTGCCCCTCTGGCGACAGCATTCTTAAGGTTGGTAACGGGTGTGGTGACCATACACTATCTGATCAAACGAATCTGGAGACCCTTATGTAATGCTGAGTTGATCACTAGACTCAGGAGTGGCAGGCTAGTCAGTATAAAGCGAAATGTGAAGTACTGTGTTGCCAGTATAGAAGAGGTGACAACAGGACGGCTCAGTCAGGGGAGCTCACTTACTTCGACTGTGGACCAGTAACTGGGTGTCACCTGAGTGACAGATCCATCAGGGATACTTCAAACAGTCTAAAGCTGAATTCACTGGTGATTTGATTGTGAATCACGAAGGAACAACCCCAGCTAAACCAAGTTGAGGCAGTCCTGATCTACTGACAGCAGATCCGATCAAGTACTGTGGAGGGTGGTTGTTGGAGGGTGGTTGTAGAAAATCAAATGAAGTCAGTGAAAGGAATCACTTATGAATTCCAAAGTGCTACCTGTGCTGGAGTAAGCTGTCGCCACCACAATGGTCGGCAATGATGTAGCACGAAGATCGATAGTAGGCGCTGGATCAAGTGCGCTTATCACGAGAGATGCCAGAGACAGACTCACAAGCAACAGGCCGCCAACGCCCTCTCGACAGCACGTATTTAGGCCGCCGCTGCTGATCGGAGGGCCGCGCTGACTGACACTCCAGTCTGGCTTCTGTCAGTTAGTTGCAGTGCGGGCTCAGTTCACGTCACCAGCTATGACAGTACATAGCGTCAGATTTGTGCCCCTAGCAAGATTACCAATATTGTCTGCAAGAGGACTACTACTGAAGAGCTTGTACGACGACTCATGGACTCTATTCAAGTTAAGTACACTACTGGCCATTAAAATTGCTACACCAAGAAGAAATGAAGATGATAAAAGGGTATTCATTGGACAAATATATTATACTAGAACTGACAGGTGATTACATTTTCACGCAATTTGGGTGCATAGATCCACAGAAATCGACACCCAGAACAACCACAACAGCGTTGATACGCCTGGGCATTGAGTCAAACATTGGCTTGTACAGGTACAGCTGCCCATACAGCTTCAACACGATACCACACTTCATCAAGAGTAGTGACTGTCGTATTGTGACGAGCCAGTTGCTCGGCCACCATTGACCAGACGTTTTCAGTTGGTGATAGATCTGGAGAATGTGCTGGCCAGGGCAGCAGTCGAACATTTTCTGTATCCAGAAAGGCCCGTACAGGACCTGCAACATGCGGTCGTGCATTATCCTGCTGAAATGTAGGATTTCGCAGGGGTCGAATGAAGGGTAGAGCCACAGGTCCTAACACATCTGAAATGTAACAAGAGGTGACCGAGACGTGTAACCAGTGGCACCCTATACCACCACGCCGGGTGGTACACCAGTACGGTGATGACGAACTCACGCTTCCAATGTGCGTTCACCGCGATATCGCCAAACACGGATGCGACCATCATGATGCTGTAAACAGAACCTGGATTCTTCCGAAAAAAGGCGTTTTTTCATCCGTGCACCCAGGTTCGTCGTTCAGTAGCCTACTCCATCGCAGGCGCTCCTGTCTGTGATGCAGCGTCAAGGGTAACCGCAGCCATGGTCTCCGAGCTGATAGCCCATGCTCCTGCAAACGTCGTCGAACTGTTCGTGCAGATGGTTGTTGTCTTGCAAACGACCCCATCTGTTGACTCAGGGATCGAGACGTGGCCGCACGATCCGTTACAGCCATGCGGATAAGATGCCTATTATCTCGACTGCTAGTGATACGAGGCCGTTGGGATCCAGCACGGTGTTCCGTAGAACCCTCCTGAACTCACCGATTGCAGATTCTGCTGACAGTCATTGGATCTCGACCAACGCGAGCAGCAATGTCGCGATACGATAAACCACAATCGCGTTAGGGTACAATCCGGTCTTTATCAAAGTCGGAAACGTGATGGTACGCATTTCTACTCCTTACACGAGGCGTCACAACAACTTTTCACCAGGCAACGCTCATGTCAGCACGTTGTAGGTGTCGCCACCGGCGCCAACCTCGTGTGAATGCTCTGAAAAACTAATCATTTGCATATCACAGCATCTTCTTCCTGTCGGTTAAATTTCGCGTCTGTAGCACGTCATCTTCGTGGTGTAGCAATTTTAATGGCCAGTAGTGTAGCTGCTATCTATTCACGTAAATAAAGAACCGTGTAAATCCACGAGTGCGTTTGTGTCGTAATAAGAGAGTACTGGCCACCCATAAGAACATCCTCTCCCTCACTCCCTTAGTACAAAACCCTACACTACAAGTGACCCAGCTAGCAGAATGACTGTGAGCAGAGAGATAAAAAGAACAGGGTACAGTGGTCGATCAGCTGCTCACAAGACACACAATTCCGTAGTCGATGTTAGGTGACATTTGAGGTTGTGTAAAGAGAGTCGCCTCTGATCAGTGGATGAATGGAACGACTGATCTGTAGTGATGAATCGCGCTGTACTCTTAGCCTCCGCGATAGCCGCACGCGTTAGCACGGCCCTTCGGCGATCTGGGGAGACGTTGCGGCCGCGGATCGAATTCACCCAGCAGACTAACTATGACGGCCGTTGTGTTAGCCAGCGTGTATGTGGATTTTAGGCGGTTTCCCACGTCCTTTTTGGTCACTACCGAGCTCGTACCAACTTCCAAGTTAAATTACACAACTCGCGAACATTTCGAAAACGTTTCCACACTTTCACACGGGCAGCACTAGACGCAAATATACTGGGCACACAGTTTCCGTGCCAAATCCAGATTAACATGGCGACCGCCTGAAGATACCGGATAAGATGAGGAGAAAGAAGAAACGCGAAAGACGCTATAGCTTGTGGATGTCCGATGGAAGGGTTTGGTTTTGGTGAATACCTAGAGAACGTTACCAGCCATCAATGAGTTTTGCCAACAGTGAAGTACAGAGCAGGTAGCATTAAGATATGGGAGTGTCTTTCGTGATTGTGGTGTGACCCCTCATTGCGTTGAGTAAACATTAAATGCGGAAGGATATGAAGACAT
The DNA here is from genome assembly GCF_023864275.1 of Schistocerca cancellata. NCBI lineage: Eukaryota > Metazoa > Arthropoda > Insecta > Orthoptera > Acrididae > Schistocerca > Schistocerca cancellata. The sequence goes on from NC_064632.1 coordinate 556,627,852, forward strand.
TTTCAGTTTTGTCTACTGGACACAGTAGAGGAAGATTCGGAATCGATAGTTGTATCAGCATGACAATGCATCCTATCACAAAACAGCATATGTGAGGCAATGATTTGATGACAGTAACACTCTTGAAATGGACTGGCCTGCAGAGAGTCCCGACCTGACCCGATGGAGCACCTTGGAGATGAGACTAAACGTCGAATTCGCTCCATACCCCAGCGTCCAACAGGACTACCTCTTTTGGCTTCTGTTTTTGAAGAAGAATCGGCTGGAATTCCCCCACAGACGTTCAAGTTGTCATAAAGGTGAAGACTGGACACACCCCATATTAACGTCCACAAGTATGTGTCCATATACTTTTGATCAGGTAGTGTACATGGCAGCATCAGATGCACTTTGGCTCTAAACAGAGTAGATCAGGCAGACCAGTATGACGTGCAGCGACGTCCTGGAGCCCCTCTTAAACTCAGCGATTGTCCATGGTGGCGACGTGGAACGTCCCATGTATGATCAGATCGACATTCTCAACGTCTGGTCCCATGAAACTGGATGTAATCGTCCACCACGCCACGTTCTAGTAGCTGAGTGTTGCCTCCTGTCATACGGAATCGATTACGCACAACGACAACCGTTTCAGATGCCATCCTTATTACTAGCAGCCATCACAGTGCACCTAGGGAAAAAGCAGTGACGTGAGCGCTCTTAGCAGGATATCCCTAGAGTTGGCAACTGTACTTGACCTTTTTTGGAATAACAACTTATTTATTTGACTCTGCTACTTCAAACTTAGAAGTGGACATCCCAGACGGCGAGCTGGTACTGGAGCAAAACACTGGGTTGCTGCATAGGTTGGTCGCGGTTTTCCATAATTTTGAATAAACATAACAAATACAAAACTTTATGGCAGATTAAAACTGTGTGCCGGACCGAGACTCGAACTCGGGACCTTTGCCTTTCGCGGGCAAGTGCTCTACCATCTCTACCCAAGCACGACTCACGACCCGTCCTCACAGCTTTAATTCCGCCAGTACCTCGTCTCCTACCCTTCGAAACTTGGCAGAAGCTCTTCTGCGAACCTTGCAGAAGTGAGACAAAGGATACTGCGGAGACATGGCTTCGCCACAGCCTCGGGGATGTTGCCAAGAATGACAACAAATACACATAACAGACACTTTGGTCATCATTAACACGTTCTCCTCCACTATTTACAACAGTCTGCCAACGCTGGGGTAACTTTTTGATTCCGCGGTTGTAGAAATCGCATGGTTTTGAGTCGAATAACTCGTAGACTCGTGTTTCGGAGCGCATTTTCATCCGGAAAGAAAGTTCCTTGAAGATTGTTCGATAGTGAGCGGAACGGTGAAAATCTGAGGGTGCAAGATCAGGTGAATAAGGTGGGTGCGTAATGATTCCCCAACCCAACTCCCGAATCGTATTTTTTCAGTCCTCTTCCTTCGACTAAGCATGCAAGACGTCTCAGTTGTTGACAGTAAATGGCAGCCGTGATGGCTACACTTAGGGGAAGCAATTCGTGGTTCATTACACTGCCGCTGTTCCACAAGATGCATAACATTATCTTTTGTGACTGCGTGAAGATCTTTGCACGACAATTTGATACTTTGTCTGAGCTCAACCATTCCTTTCTTTACTTCACCATAAAGACACCATTTCTCGTCAGCAGTAACGATACACAATAGGAATGGTAGGTGTTGTTCACGACACCAATTGATGACGAACAAGCAGAGATGTACATATGGCCATCCACCGATTTCCTGATTTTGGCTGAGAGCATGCAGTATTTTTACATCCGATTTTTGTAGCTTCCTTATTGTGTACAAATGTCGGACGATGGTAGAATGATCACAGTTCATCACAATTGCTAACTCTCGCGCACACTGACGTACATCATTGTGGATTAATGTGTTTAAACAATCTTCATCAAACGCCGACGGTCTTCCTGAATGTGCAGAAGTTGCTAATGTCAAAACGACCCTTCTTAAAACGAGAAAAGCTTTTTCTTGCCGTTCTCTGTCGAATGGCATTATCCCAATACACGGCGCAAATGTTTCTGACTGTCTTCGCTGCCGTCACCCTTCTACTAAACTCAAACAGAACAGTGTGTCATAAATGTTCCGATTTCTCCTCTTGGCACGCCATTTTCTAGCGTCCACAGCTCCACTCACTATCTCCAAAAGACAAAATGACAACATGTAGACTCACTTAGCAACAGCGAACTAGAAATAAAAAGTGACAGTCCATAAATAAATCCCATAGCAACCGGAATACCACCATGTAAAACAAAAACGCTACTAACTTACGCACCAACCTAATAAATACACTCCTGGAAATGGAAAAAAGAACACATTGACACCGGTGTGTCAGACCCACCATACTTGCTCCGGACGCACGGCACAGCGGACACACCAGGAACCGCGGTGTTGGCCGTCGAATGGCGCTAGCTGCGCAGCATTTGTGCACCGCCGCCGTCAGTGTCAGCCAGTTTGCCGTGGCATACGGAGCTCCATCGCAGTCTTTAACACTGGTAGCATGCCGCGACAGCGTGGACGTGAACCGTATGTGCAGTTGACGGACTTTGAGCGAGGGCGTATAGTGGGCATGCGGGAGGCCGGGTGGACGTACCGCCGAATTGCTCAACACGTGGGGTGTGAGGTCTCCACAGTACATCGATGTTGTCGCCAGTGGTCGGCGGAAGGTGCACGTGCCCGTCGACCTCGGACCGGACCGCAGCGACGCACGGATGCACGCCAAGACCGTAGGATCCTACGCAGTGCCGTAGGGGACCGCACCGCCACTTCCCAGCAAATTAGGGACACTGTTGCTCCTGGGGTATCGGCGAGGACCATTCGCAACCGTCTCCATGAAGCTGGGCTACGGTCCCGCACACCGTTAGGCCGTCTTCCGCTCACGCCCCAACATCGTGCAGCCCGCCTCCAGTGGTGTCGCGACAGGCGTGAATGGAGGGACGAATGGAGACGTGTCGTCTTCAGCGATGAGAGTCGCTTCTGCCTTGGTGCCAATGATGGTCGTATGCGTGTTTGGCGCCGTGCAGGTGAGCGCCACAATCAGGACTGCATACGACCGAGGCACACAGGGCCAACACCCGGCATCATGGTGTGGGGAGCGATCTCCTACACTGGCCGTACACCACTGGTGATCGTCGAGGGGACACTGAATAGTGCACGGTACATCCAAACCGTCATCGAACCCATCGTTCTACCATTCCTAGACCGGCAAGGGAACTTGCTGTTCCAACAAGACAATGCACGTCCGCATGTATCCCGTGCCACCCAACGTGCTCTAGAAGGTGTAAGTCAACTACCCTGGCCAGCAAGATCTCCGGATCTGTCCCCCATTGAGCATGTTTGGGACTGGATGAAGCGTCGTCTCACGCGGTCTGCACGTCCAGCACGAACGCTGGTCCAACTGAGGCGCCAGGTGGAAATGGCATGGCAAGCCGTTCCACAGGACTACATCCAGCATCTCTACGATCGTCTCCATGGGAGAATAGCAGCCTGCATTGCTGCGAAAGGTGGATATACACTGTACTAGTGCCGACATTGTGCATGCTCTGTTGCCTGTGTCTATGTGCCTGTGGTTCTGTCAGTGTGATCATGTGATGTATCTGACCCCAGGAATGTGTCAATAAAGTTTCCCCTTCCTGGGACAATGAATTCACGGTGTTCTTATTTCAGTTTCCAGGAGTGTATAAACTAATATTTTTTAAGATTTGTTTTGAATTTACTGGAAAAAATAAAGAGTAATTCACGTTTCGAATAGTCAAAAAATAAATAAATCGTAAATTAAAATGTATCGTTACTTCCATTTTCGAGAATTTAAAATGTTATTTACACTTTCCCTTTAATTTTTTTAAATTCAGTTTGAATGCCTTTTGTGTTTGTTGAATCGACAAACTATTATTTTTTCTATTGCTTTTTAATTTGTTAGGAATTATTTACTTTCAAGATATTCATTCTTAAACTGTATGCCAATAATTTACAATAATAATAAAAAAGTGAGTACATAATATGAATATACACTAAAAAACAAAATATTGTGACCAGTGTCCACTGCCAGAATGAGTCCTGGTGGGCTTGCGTGCACCTGGCACGGTGAAAAAAAAGTACATAAGCGGCATACAGACGAATTGGGAATTCTTATAGCGACGACATGGGGCGTAAACGGGTTTCACAAACGTCAGAATGTTGTGACAAGCGCCCGGGAACTAGCGTCTCAAAACAAGTAGGCGACACGGCGCCGGCTGGGGTGGCCGAGCGGTTCAAGGCGCTACAGTCTGGAACCGCGCGCGACCGCTCTGGTCGCAGGTTTGAATCCTGCCACGGGCATGGATGTGTGTGATGTCCTTAGGTTAGTTACGTTTACTAAGTAGTTCTAAGTTCTAGGGGACTGATGACCTCAGATGTTAAGTCGCATATTAAAATTTAAAAAAAAAAGGCGACATGGCGTCGAACGTCAGTGTCTCTGCATGGAACGCAGAGCTTAGTATTTCGGATGTTTCATAATCGTGGCGTATGCACCACATCACCAGTAGATGGCGTTATTGGCTTCATGGTACACCAAAGAACCAACATATCGCGTTGTTAGTTTTTTATAAATCAGTGACATGTATTTTTTGGAAGTTTACTTCAGTGCCAGCTTAAGCGTTGCAATCTTACCTTTACAGATGCAAACTAACAACGAATTTGCTTGGTTAGTATATACGGATTTACTGATTTCGCTTCATGTACTAAAAACTTATCTACATTGCTTTGGTTCATTCTATCGGTTTCATTTATATTCTTTGCTAGGAAAAACGAATTTATTAAGTTTGCTTTGTGATTTGCGTGCCTACTCATTACATTTTTATTTCGTTTTAATTATGAACAAAAATGCTTAGAAAATGGTCGAGTATTTCTGAATACACCAGAGTAGCTAAAAGACAGCAATATGAAGTCTCAAGAATCCAGCGAAGATCGTGTAGTGAGACCTACTGCGTCTGGAGAACATCTGGCTTCAACTCGCTCTTTGGAAATTCGTTCCTAAAGCGACGCACGATGTAACTCTGATCAGCAGCGTCATAGTTTATCTCGCTCTTCAGAACCCCTCACTCCCAAAGGTTTACAGTTGCTTCTCTGCAACGTACATCGTAGAAACGGAAATCTTGATGGGAAGTGGAACAGGCGATCGAGTTTTTATACTCTGAATCCCACATAAACGTGAGATTATGTAATGCTATGACCATAAATAAAGCACAAGGCCTCATGCTGCGTTTTGTGGGCGTGGACCTAAGTGTCAATTGCTTTTCCCGCTGGCAACTCTACTTGGTTCTTTTCCATGTTAGTCAAGCTCTTCGTTCAAGTCTTCAATCATATTACTTCTCATGCTGTATACAAAGAAGTTGTATAAGTAAAAAATAAATTCCACTCGTATGGAATCTCAGGCAAAGCTGTAAATAAATACCCCGGCAACTCCAGGTTTCTGATACCATGTTGCTGACAATTTTGTGGTGTAAAAATATTCTTACAGTCGTTTCATTGCTTTTCATTTATCTCTAAATCCTTTACTGCTTTGCGCGCAACACTAATGTGGACATCACAGATCAAGTGTTACCCTTCACTTTTGTTCCGTACGTCCTTAAAACGTGTGATGGTGTCATTCATCAGAAAATTAACACTGCCTTTTTCTGTTCACACTTTCTTCCGCCGAAAGAAATTATTTGCATATCCACAATTTAACAGTTAAATAAACAAGATGTAAACGACACTGCACAAAACTACTAAAGCACAAAACTACTAAAGCAAAGGCCACCTTGCATAGCGAGTTGTGAGGTCAGTAACTACTTTCAATTATCAAGATAGAACTACCGCTTTCAGGAAAGTCGAAAATTTAAGTATCCACACACAACTATCGTTTCGACAGCTGTAAAAATTTCAGCATCGAATTGGGTTTTCCTAACTACAATTTCTGAAAGTCATTTTCAAAATTGCGTCAGTGAGAAAATGTCCAACATTTCTTGACCAGTAAAAATGCCTTTCGGAAGTAAACATATGTAATTCTAGACGTGTTCAACACAGCCTGGATGGATAGCAACCCTACTTGCGAAGATTCTAGCCAGGTCAGGTGTAAAGTTGGGAGGACAGTTTGTGGCACGTAAGGCAAAGTAATGGTTCTGTCACAGGTTCGTGGTATGTGTATCGGAGTGCTGAACATTTTGTTCCTATTGGCATTTTCTTCACAGCCGTGAAATGACGCCATCAACTCTCGTCCTTCCCCCCCCCCCCCCCTCTCTCCTCCCTCCCCCATCCCCTCCCCATCCCCCTCCCCCTCACTGCAGCGTACTCCGGTTCCAGCCGGCGACAAATAATGTCCCTGAAACAGGTTCGCTGTGACTTAACCTTGCTCCATACGATTCGAATACCGTGTGCCAAACAAATACAACATATGGTGAAATCAGTGTACCATATACCTCGACCCTTATGGACTGTTGCAGGCACAATGTGCGACCTTTTAATGGAAAACCACTTAAGTTACGTGTTTCCTTGTTTTCTGACACATGTTCATAATGAATCTGGAAAATCTGTTACAGACATGTGTGCAGTTGTCATATTTATAAATCTGTGATTCGAAACAAAGCAAAAAAAGCCTCATAAGCATTACACATAATATAGGAGTAAAAGAAAGCTATTGGTGATGGAACAAAAAGCTGAAAAGCGGCTACAAACATCAAAAAACTGTTCAGTAATGCATGGATGCGAAGTACAAGTTTGGTCGTTGTATACATGCTGAATAGCTGAAACCTACCCAGTGAATGACACCGTCGCCAATCCGCATACGAAATAAGAAAATAAAATATTTTGCCTCAATTGACGGGAAGTAACTTCGACCTGCTGCAGTGAAGTCGTTGGCGTGTATATTTAAGAGCTAAACTTCTCCGTGCATTGCGTATATTTCTTGTACAAACTTAATGCCATCTCTTGCAGTCTTTTTTCCAGTGCTTTGCGGTGGTGTATAAGTGTTCCGTACGCTGCCCGAACAGTGATACACTAGGTAAACATTAGGTTTTTATTACGGCTTGCTGCTTATCAGGCCAACGTTACCGTGACTCATATAAGCACGCAATGCGCGCCCTCCTGGTTACACGCAAACGAGAGCAGTCATAATCATATGATAAGGCAATGGGTGATAGCTGTCGACAAAATTACGTGATTTGACGAGAGGGGAGCTGAGATTGGATACATGTAATCAAAAAAGACTCTGTCATCAAGCATACGATAACTCGCGTGAGTGGCTGTTAGTCGAAGGCGGCGTGTTGCTACATGCATTCGTATAATTATCATATTAAGCTACATTACCAAGGTATACGTGTGAACATAGAACACAAGTGAATCCTTACCCATCATGTGCTGCTTCCATGATTCGTATCCTAAAGTTATGATTATACACGGTGCAGTCTGATTAGTGTGTGCCGGCCGCTGTGGCCGAGCGGTTCTAGGCGCTTCCCTCCGGAACCACGCGGCTGCTACGGTCGCAGGTTCGAATCCTGCCTCGGGCATGGGTGTGTGTGATGTCCTTAGGTTAGTTAGGTTTAACTAGTTCTAAGTTTAGGGGACTGATGACCTCAGATGTTAAGTCCCATAGTGCTCAGAGCCATTTGAGCCATTTGAAGTCAGCATATACTACACAGGGGAAATTCTCCTGGTGGTGGACATCCTTAAATTTTAAGAACTTGTCTTCCTTAGTGGACATCTCGACGTGTATCAGATACTTCACTAATCGCTCATTCTAAGTAAGTGGATTCAGACACCTAGGGCAAGTATGATATGCATCTTTAAGTTTTGTCAATTGGGAGGAGAGTTAGCAGTTCATGTTCTTGATCCATATGTAGTGTTGTTTCTCACCCTGGGAGAATTACAACAACTCTACACATTTCTATCACTGAGTGGCTACTTTGGGTAAGTACAGTGCTTCAGGTCTTTTTACTATGGATATCATTATCATGTTCTTCTGGCTTGCTTTCATCTTTCATCTGGCAGCAAGCTTGAAATGAAATACAAGAGATCTGCCTCTCAGATTCAAGTATGTCCTGAGGTGTAATAGCGGAATTATTGCCATCAAAGTTATAAAATCCACAAACATTATAATTGCATATTGAGTCGAATCTTTGATATAAATTATCTTGCAAGACACTATTGACCATATTTTCAGGCTGTGTTTCAAAAATGAACAGCTTAGAGAAACAAATGGTGACACTTTCTGCAGGACTCACCCATCATTTTCCAAGGGAATGCTCGGGCACATAGGGTGCAAGCTGTGACTGATTTGTTTGATCAATGGGGCTGGAAGTGCTGTAGCACCCACCACACTCCCGGACTTATTCCTTTGTGGCTTCAGCTTGATTGCTAAACTGAAGGAAGCACTTCACGGCACTTGCTTCAGAACTGTTACAGAGATTCATCAGGCAATAGATTACTCCAGTCAAACTATCCACACAACTGGCGCTGCTAAGGGTATTCACATCACACATCACAGGCTTATATACAATGCTAGTGACCACTTTGAAGGATATTAAACCTCTGAAACAGAAACATAATTTATAATTAAAGTGCAGCTACTCACGAAGGTCCAGTGTGGACTATAATTAGCATACGGCAACGGAACTTGGTAAATAATGCGTTAATGCAAAACAGATTTACGCTGGAAACAATTAGTTCCAATTTTGGCCACCAGTTGTAAATCTGGCATTGTACAGTATCTCGTCGACTTCTTCACTGCTCACATTGAAAAAGTTGTGTAAGTGGCATTTAATAATAAAATCAACATTATGCCTTTCTGATTTGTTTGACCTTTTCTGTCCACATTCCATTCCTAATCCATGGGAAGCATTTATAAATGCCTTTCTCGCGTTCACAGCGCCACATTTGCACCTGGTGGCCAAAATTGGAACTAATGTTTTGACAGCGTAAATCAGTTCCATATTAACGTATTACATCTGCCAAGTTTCACTGCCATACGATAATTACAGTCCACACTACACCTATGTGAGTAATTATAACTACCTGGTATATTTTGTATAATCGTAAGTGAATGGTTGCCACTGAAAAAGTTCCAACACACACACACACACACACACACACACACACAGACACACACATACAGACACGTGCATACAGAAGAAGGGTTGTATCCGCTGTGACGTGGATCCAGCGGATTGGGTGTCCTTTGCACGTCCCAGGCGCTAACGTCTTGTAGAGACTGCGGAGCTGACACAACCAGGGAGTGCAAAGTCACACGACTGGGCTCAACTGGATCCCAGCAACATCATTCAAAAATTCTACAAGGGGAACAAAAGAAGAATTACGTCAGGTAACTGTATTATTGACATACATACGATATTTATAAGGATGTTTACTTATTATCGCGATGTTCCCCTGTTAATGGTGTGAAATTTCCTCTTTCTTGAAAATTTCCCTAGCACAGAAAACCAATTGTAGACGGGACACGCCTTTAAGATCTTTCCGATAAAATTAATATGAACAATTTCTAAGCGATAACACGATTTTAGGCCTTAGGCAAAGGTACTAAAGTGGGGAATTTACACAATAACTTAATGTGACAAGAAGGTGACTGAGAAAAACAATCTTCCATTTGAAGACTATTTTTTTTTCATTAAAACGCAAATGATCACAACTCAAGAAAACGAGACAATCAGACATGTATCTAATGCTATCTGTATGAAAATTCTGATTGTACGGATAGCAGTGTTACTTGACTGTATGAACAATTACACACTTTTAACTCAAAAACGACAATCTGAAATTTAATTTCAAAACTCGCTGTTTGCTAACGGAAAAGAGTGACTGAAAGTTTGATGACTCACTGACAGATTCATACACTCATCACAAGTACACTGAACATGAGACTGGTAACTTTATATAATTCCACAGGCTCACCGATGCTGCTAGGAATGCTCCCCATAATTTAATTTCCGTGCAGCATGACGAACGTCAATCTCACGCACGCTCTCTCTCGAAGATGAGGGCATGTTGCTACAACTGCAACACTGTTCCCTTGATGTCTCCAAACTCAGAAGTCCCGGTGGTCAGCACCAGATCTCAGCTGAAGTCGATGTCATGTCCGCAGCACTCCCACCAAGAGTAAATGCTGTCTCCACCACATCACAAACTAAAGTGCCACGTTTTTACGCCCTTCTTTCCTTTTCCACCAAACAGTGCCAGCCACCGACAGCGAAAACCCTAACACAGCGACCCAATAACTAGGTTTCCCTCCAGCAAAGAGAATTCCGTCAAGATGGTGTGTCGTGATCGTACATCAATCGCACAACAAAACTCTTCCCTCCTACTAAGAACCGTCATCCCAGCTCTGTACTGGTGACGTCACATTCTAATTTATCAGTTGTGCGTTTCTGTACCAGTGGCTGTAGCCACCCACACAGAGGGCCTCTGAAATTAGAAATCACTGCACACGACGATAGCACATTTTTTTTCTGCAACCTGTATTTTCTAAAGCTGCCAGTGGCTATCTGCATAGGTGGTCCACAAAACGTGAGGAAGTGGCCCCCAGCTGCAGCTCATGGCGCCTCTCTGCCTCTGGGTTGATACTAGGTTTGATGAGGTTGTAAAGCAGGACAATGTTGTGGTACCCGCTGTGATGTCTCAGCCGCCCCAGTTCCATGAAGTCTGTCTGACCCTCTGTCGTCGCTCCCAGCGAGGTGCCATTTTCCACAGCGTTCTCTGTTTGCCTCATCTCAGCTCCAATGCATTGTATCTTCTCATGCATGCGTAAAGTGTTCAGAAACCAGTGAATCCATTACTTGTTAAAGAAGGGAAATGAGGCTACATAAAGCACTGTACTATCAGTCACTGCAGTCCACGATCTTCAATAAAACATTATCAGTGCAATCGCCGCCGTTAAATTAAACAGCCAATCTCAAATTAAACGAATAAGACATGCAAAATTGTCTGCCGCATATTAGTGGTGCTGGTTCTGCAAGTCTGAACTGGCACCTCTTTCCATACACATACACATTAATCAGTCTAGCACATTGTGCCCCATTAATTCAACAATAAAAGCAACCATCAGAATGCGGCTATACAGTGAACAAGTGTATAGGCACACAGTTGATCGTTAAGTACCAACAGACTTCCTGTCATCAGAGTGTGTATATTTTCTCACCTCTCCATCAAGGACCTGGAACACTGACGCGTCATATCTGCTTCTGTCTGAACAAGGTTGAAGTGTGACACTGAAGTGCATTTTATTAATACATTAAATGTGTTTGCATTTGTGTACATGGACAACAATGGAATGACGACAATGAAAGTTTATGCCAGACCAGGACTCAAACCTGGGTTGCCCACTTTTTGCCAGCAATCATCTTACCATTGGGCTTTCCAAGCATGACTCACGGCCAGGCCCAAACTTCCATACGTTGTCAGTTATGCAGGCGCATCACCCAGAGGTTAGCAGCTGTCTTCTGTGGGGGGAGAGGGTCAAATCCTACCAGTAGGTTAACCTCTTGCCATATTTTCGATCAATCAGAGCAGAGGACGCAATGCTGGTGAAAGAATGGATATAATGTTGATTCTACAGCGTTTACAGAGCGAATACTGACAGGACATATAGTCTGTTGGCACAGGTTAATGGAACACTTCATTCTCAGAGGAATTATTAAATTTTTTACTGGAGTTCTTTAAAAAATGCATTGTCTGGATACACTACATTTAGACAAGTGTATCTCACTTGAAGCTGATAACCTACTTCACTCTGCAGGACATAAAAAATTCACTGCAATCATATATTCAGAACATGCATGCATTGCTATTCAGTGTGTATGATGTGTTTATTTTGCTAGAATGTGTTGATCCATAGCAATATTTATGAGCAAGCAGCAGGTACAGTGGTAGTGAACTCAACAGATTATTTGTTCCTTCCCCTGATGCAAATATGTCAGTGGTGCATGCACACATTATTATTATTATTATTATTATTATTATTATTCAGATCATTTTGTTGAGTGTTTACTTTACTATGCTACCTGAGGCGAATGCATGCACTAAGTTTAAATGTATCAGAGTGCATCTACCTGTTGAATGAATGCACTGTGCAGTGGATACATGTTTTATACCTTACTGTGCCATCTCAGGGTGGACTAGTGTGCTATAGCACCATCTTGTTCACAAGTTTTCCTTCTACATGTAGGAAACTTTTTCTGGGAATTGTTAATGCATCCTTGTGTTGAGTGAGAATCCTAATCTCATTGTTGTTATTAAATGTCGATGAATCAAAAAGTTTGTGGGAGAAATATTCGTGGTGGATGATTTACTCATTGTACTAAACTGGAGCTGTTATATAGAGTGATGAAAAATGGTGTACTGAAAACAATGTGCATCAGTTTTAAACCTCTCAGCCGCGCTACTGCTGCTACAAGTGGAAACATATTGTGATTCGATGGACATCTTCTTGTTAAACTGTAATGTGAAGGTTTTAAAGGAGAACAAATGATATAAATGATTTATATTTGTTCTTTTTCTTTTATATAAAAATTTGCAGTCATTATATCTTAGACAGTTGATAATGGGCCGCACTATTTTTATTTTTTTATGCAAGCACCCTAGAGAGTAAGCTACAGTGATAGGACATCTTTACCTGCTATGGATAGTGTACACATCATAATACTTGTATGGGAGTCAGCAGCAGAGCTGCACTTTGCCTGCAGCAGCCCATGCTGTTATCTGTTCACCACTTGTTTAACCACACACTGACTTGCTGTGGTGAGGCATGCACACCCATGCTACTGCTGTTGGAATGGAGTCAGTCATTACTGCAGTGTCATCTGTGGCATGGTACAGACAGAGCAGAGACAGGGCTTCCTCCATTGAGTGTAGTGCCTCCATGAATCAGGAAGATTTTTTGTTTGTTTTAAATAAAGTGTGTTGGTCTCCTATCCCACTGTGGCAAATTGTTTACAGTGTAGAAATGTTCCTGCCATTATTTACTATAATTTTATAATCTCAGATTTCTATAAAGTATCCAATGTTTTTAATATAGGATAAGACCCTTACAGGGAAAAAGAAGCAAGAGCATATTGGGTGCACTGAGGTAATTGTTGAACTATTGAGAGATCAATGTAAATTGTTTAAATAATGTACTGTGGTGGTAACTGTTGAACATCAACAGTCCTGTATTTAAGTGTCTTCTTGATATGTCTGTTGCTGAGATTTTATGGCGTTGATCAATCGATGAACAAAGTACGAATGTTAAGTCCATCTCATGATGTTGGGTACCCCAAAGAGTGGTGGGGGGGAGGGGGGGGGGAGGAACTGGTGATGGAGGAGGTCAATTCCACCAACGGGATCATGCTGAAGGAGTGGGAGAGGAGAGGTGGGTATTTTGGGTCATCAATTATGATAATTTATTAGGTTAAAAGCATTTGGTCATAAACTAAAATTGCATAAACATAACTACGAACACAACTGAGGGGCTAGTTTACACTAGGCTAAAAGTGTCTGGCAGCCATTTTATTTATATATAATATCACATCCAAGTGAGTGGTTTGCTTACATTACGATCATTAAGCGAAATGCATTTGGTCATTACATTGGTTCTAAATAAACGTTACTAAGAGCACAAGTTACAAGTTTTGTTGACATTAGGGTCATAAATTATATTTTTTTTACATTGAGGCGCTAGGCCTAGTGGCCAGTTTGTTTACATGAAGAGAACAATGCCCCTATTAAGCCACAAACCGTTCTGCCACCAACTGACGCCTCTTCACAGAATATAAGGGTTGGAAGCTGGCCCAGACTAATAGGTAGGACAGGAGCGAACTGTGGTAGATCAGAAGACATAGTACAATGCTGGAGTAAGGTCAAGTGTTTCAAAGTACACTGTTCCACACACACTGTTGAACGTAGACTTCTGCAGTAGATGACCCCTACCTGTTCTCATTGGGACTCAACAATGTCGTCAAGTACAAATGCAGTGAGTGTGAGATCATGGAAATTGGACTGTGGATAAATGGAAACATGTCGCCCAGTCCATTGGATCACTTTAAGTGTTACAAAGATCAGTGGATGTGTGTAGATTCACCGTCCTCCAGGTGAAAGTTTGCTCGAAACATGTACCACGTCACAGAGACATGACATTTGGGGCAGTATTACATTGTGGCACATATTCATTTGGGCTTCCTTGAGACATGTGGTAGTAATCAAAGGCATGGTGAGAACTGTGGAGTGTGAACACTATTGCAGACCACTTGCATCCCTTCTTTCTCAACTGCATAGCATATTACATAACAAAAACTGTATTAACAATATTTTCAAAAGTCGCTAATCACCTGAAAGTCCCTGTGCATTTGAGAACAAATTTGTAACTTTGGCACCTCCTTGCACATGGCAGCCTCCTACAGCTGTTATCCGTTAGATCTATGTTTCCCAAAATTTTCTGGTTCCTGGCGCTCTTAACGTATCTGATCCCTTCCCCCATTTCTTGTTCCATGTTAATTTTCACATGGTGATAATTGCATGGTATGTACCTAGTAAAGGATTGTGAATGTAACTTAATAGATTTTTATTCATCCTTTCTGTAGCCATTGCTGTTACTGAGGATGTCCAATACCGGTACAGCACTGCAGCATCCAGATACTGCGAATGCATGTCTGTTGTCTACGGCGCAACCATGATGGACTGTATTGAAATGTTTCTAAAAGTCAAGAAGTACGGCATCAACCTGACCATGCAGCTCTACGGATGTCATGAACAAATGGTGGAAACTGGGTTTTACGCAATCAGTATATGTGTGAACCATGTTGATTCCTGTATTTGTTTGATCTACAGCAAATCCTGAATACGCGAGCACAACATATTGTACATTACACAATTGTGTACAATAATAATAATTATTATTATTATTTGAGTTAGAAAGGCTTACTGGTCTGATCATCAGTCTTGCAATTGTTGATATAGATATTGTGATAGGGCAGTTGTGGAATGAACCAGAACTTTACCTGGGCATGAGACTACAAATAGCAGCCGTCTGCCTTGAGCTTCAACATCATCCAAATGGCGGAATTGAACAACTCAGTAAATTCCAATATGCATAAAGTATTCTCCCATAAGAAGAATAATACATATTGTAATGAAATCATGTTCACCTCCTTCGCCAATTCAGAAGCATCTTTCATCCTAACCTAGATTTAGGGCTATACTAGAGATCAGTACGTCCACACAACCTAAATTCCAAAAATTTATACAGGGTGAAAAGTATTTAAACCGACAAACTCTGGGAGGTTGTAGGAGACATCAAAACAAATATTTTTCCCTAATATCATTTTTTCCTATGAGGATTATTTAAACCGGTGGAGGCCGTATTACGCTGTTCAGTTGTTAGAGGCGATATTACGATCTTCAGTTGTTAGAGGCCGTATTACGCTCTTCAGTTGTAGGCAACTGCTGTCCACCAGTGTAGTAGTGCATTGTCTCTGTTTACTAACGGAGCGATACGCCTGGAGTGAGTACACTGATATGGTTGGTGCGTACTACGTAGCGCACCACAAAGGACGAGCTGCACAGCGGGTTTATCAACAACAATATCCTAATTGCCGTATCTCGCATCATACGACCTTTGCTGCTGTTTACCAACGTCTGAGTGAGACCGGGTCATTTAGCAGATTACCTGGACAGGGACGCCGTCGCACGGTAAGAACACTCCAATTTGAGGAAGCTGTCTTGCAGCATGTGGAGTGGGATCCTTCACTCAACACTCGTGCAATTGCACGTAACATTGGGACGAATCAGACGAATGTAAGAACAGTACTTCGAGAGCAATTGTTACGTCATTTCACTTACAGCGTGTCCACACCCAGGAACCAGTTGGTTATCCACCCAGAGCACAGTTTTCGCACTGGTACCTGGAACAGTGTGAACTGCATCCTACATTTCCATCCTATGTGTTGTTTACCGATGAAGCAACGTTCGGGCGTGATGGAGTCTTCAACATGCACAATTCGCATGTATGGATAACCGACATGTCACAGTTACTACCTCACATCAAGTGCAGTTCTTCGTTAATGTGTGGGTCAGTGTTGTTGGGGACTGTTTAATTGGGCCGCATCTGCTACCTAGACCATTAAATGGCAGGCACTATTACAATTTTCTCGCCACAGCATTGCCAGAATCGCTGGAAGACGTCCCGCTCCCTACAAGACAACGCATTTGGTTCCATCATGACGGGGCGCCGGCACATTTCAGTTGTCGTGTGCGTCGATTCCTGGACAGACGGTTCCCAGAAACGTGGATTGGCAGAGGTGGTCCTGTACCATGGGCTGCTCGATCCCCAGAAATGTCCCCTCTGGAGTTTTTTGTGTGGAGAGAGATGCGCAACCTTGTTTACGCAACTCCTGTTGCATCAGAAGAGGATCTGGTTGCCCGGGTAGTAGCAGCGGCAGGAACAATTCAGGATACTCCTGGGGTTTTTGCCCGTGTCAGACGGAACATGATCCGACGGTGTAACCTTTGTTTACATGTCAATGGAGGCGTTTTTAAAAATCTACTGTAATTGAAATTGGTTTGTGTTAATCAGTTGTCTGTTGGTCATAAAAAATTGGAGAAGTGTTTGTTGGTTTAATTAATTTGCCGACAGAGAAATCTTGCTCTGTGTTGTGTACATTGTTTGGCGTAGTCAGCAGGTATACAACTTCCCCACTAGAGCGCGCCCCGCTAAGCACAACAGCTCAGGCGCAGCGATCGTCCGTCTCCACACTACGAGATGGTGCTGCCTTAGAGACGGACCAAATTCTGCTTCCGCCGATCCGCGTGTTAATATGTAACGCAGCCAATGAGATTGCTGCTAACGTAAAACCTTTTCTCCTCGCGGATCACATTCGTGCAGTGATACATGAACGCCCGAGGTATTATAACAAGTGTACAGACCTCTGATTAGTCAGTCTGCATTAGTCTGTACCGGTCTGCATTAGTCTGTACCAGTCTATAGTCAAGTTTCAGTCTGCACCTAATAAGATTATCATATTCCTGTACATTGCCATGAAGATAAATGAATAGACACTTTGTCAAGTATCAGAGATATGTGAGAATAAGATTAACGTACCAAGACCAAAGGAACTTCAGATTGTCAATTGTAAAAAGCATCCAGAATCAAGTTACGTAATGTCTATGCTTTTTATTATTTTAATAAATGTGTGTGAAAATTAATCAAGTTCTGTTTAAAGTTGGTCACCGTCAATCTGCTACTCTAAGCGTGCAAGTGACATTTGTATCGTCTGACCTAACGGCACAAGACAAACACGCCACGATAAGACCACGAGACATATTGCTGACACTCGCCTACTTCATTAGAGCGACAAGTCAAATAATGTGATGGTGTGTGTACCAAAGGTCTTACAATACGCACACCACACTATGTCAGTTTAAATACTCCTCACAGGAAAAAATGACATTGGGGAAAAATATTGGTTCTGATTTCCCCTACAACCTCCTAGAGTTTGTCAGTTTAAATACTTTTCACGCTGTATAAAAGCAAAACAGATCCTACCACCATTCTCTCGTCAAAGGCCTCTACAGTACTGAGCTGTGGGAAAGCCCACATCCAGGCCCAGTAGGTTGAACAAGCTGCACTCTTTTGTGCTCACCGTGCCACTGCTGCAGCGGCCGTTGTTTCCCTTTGGCAGAGACGGTGCGCGAGCTGTTGATCCACGTGCCGGCGACAGTGAAGTCGGACCCGCCGGCTGGCAGCAGCCTGGTGGGCGAGCTGGGGAACGAGTCGGGCATGACGCCGCTCCACCTGGCCGCCTACTCGGGCAACGAGAACGTGGTGCGCCTGCTGCTCAACTCGGCGGGAGTCCAGGTCGACGCCGCCACCACTGAGAACGTGAGTTCACCCGCCGCTCCACCAGTCTGGACTACAGTTCAATTCTTTTCTCTTGGCGGTTCGCGCATGCCCGCCCAGACGCGGGAGATTGCTGCGTTGCCAGTTGCACGCGCCAAGCAAACTTACGTTTAGGGGGGAGCGTGCAGTTTATGAAGTAAAGCCACCACAGCCGCATTAAGCCTTTCGCTGCTACATACACATGCTCCCCGCATTCCGCGCTGTGAACGATTTCGTCATCACTGCACTGCTAGCCTGTGCAGACACATGATGTTCCGACTGCTCTGACACACTTATCATTCGATTTCACAAAAACAATTTGGCCCAAAAATTTGATTTTTACACATCTTCTTGATTGATACTTCCCCCCCATAAAGGACTTAATTTTGTTTCAATGTCCAACGCAGTTATTGTGCAGCATTAAATGTAGTAAACCACTGCACGAAATTTTGAAGAGTTGACACAGGTAAAAAGTCCATAGCGTATACTTTCCATATGGTTGATTTCAGTTGCCACTAGAAATTTCAAAAAATTACATTCAAACGAATAAAATTCACGAAGTAAGACACTTCGATATTGTTTTTAAATAAAGAAAATTTTGAGCATTGAATAAGCTTTGAACTCAGAACCACCTTCTTTTTTTTAATCTCATTTTGTTCGCTATTGTTCGTTGCATCTGCTCGGGGCGGACGTCGTAAGACATCCATTTATGTTCGTTGTTGATCGATTGACTTAGTTTCTTTATTACAGAGATCACGTAACTCTCTGACCGAACGCGCTGAGCTACTGTGCCGGCATCTTTCGCTTAGCAGCCAAACACTTTAACCATTACACTAACGCAGCTCATCATGCAATATACTTCCTGGAGGACTTTAAACTGAGACGCAGAATACCGACAAACACTATTGGTATGACTATGAATTACTCACGTTTCGTCGAAGTACAATAGGAAATAAACAATTACAGCTGTTCTTTATTGCGAAAAAGCGGTTAGTGAGAATGATACAAACACCTTTCCTTGCTATCGCCTGAATTAGGAGGCTTATTGCTTGTTTGGTTTAACTAATTAATAGAATATGAAGCAATTGGTATAAAGAATGCTTTTTCCAAACTTTCTATAAAAGAAATTCTGCTATCAAGACATTGCTTTCGTTCAGTTATTTTATTTATGACTGAACGTTTCTAAAACTGAAGACGCTCGTCCGTGCTCTGTACGTACTGTAGTCGAGCTCTGGCAACGTCGTTCTCTGTTCATTGGCTGACTGTGTTTTGTGACGTCAGATGCGCAGAACGAACCTAAACTCGGCCGCCGTCGTAAATGACGCGCACTTTAGTGCCAGCACCACCCGCCTCAACAATGGGGAGGCATTCACGATGTCATCTGCACGGCTGGCAGTCCTGCCTCTGCCTGTAGCCAACACAGGATTTTTTTTTCAATGTTTGCAAAACACACTGTTTCATCCATAAACCCCATTGCCTTCCCACTAGTGTACTTTCCGAAGTACGAAATTTTTTCTGTGTAACTCAACTAGCTAATACCATGTTGTTGAATGAAACTGTGTTATAATTCAGCCTCCATGGACCATTCCAAAGTTAAACGTCAAACAACTGTTCACGAATGAAGTTTTATTCACAGGCGACTCAGATTGTTCACCTTATACCACTGTATGAGTTGCGTTCAGAATATAACGGGAATCTTTGCTATCTGGAAACAGTTTCATTTATTCGTCCACATCAATGTAACCCCATCGAAATAGTCCCCATACGTTTATGACAGCACTTTTTCCAATCCCAGAAAGGCTTCTGGAGATCTAGCTTTGAGATAGTTTTTTTGCTCTCTCAACAACGTGTTTTCAATCTCAGCTAGTCATGTAAAAAGACGGTCCTGAAAAGTTGTCCTTATTTTTACGAAGTGAAAAAAGTCGCATAGACCGTATTTGGCGAGTATGAAGGATGGGACATCGTGACCATATTGTTTTTGGCCAAAAATTCGCTAATAGTCAATGAGGAGTGATCAGGTGCAACATCGTTGTGCATAAACCGTGGATTGTTTTTCCACAATTTCGGGTGTGTCTCGTTATATATATGTATATATATATATATATATATATATATATATATATAATGACATCCAGTCTTACAAATTTACTGTCTCTGATGGACACACGTCCAGATCATCCGCTCTCAAAACTCTGTCATCTCTCCCCACGTCCACCCCTGCTGGCGGCTCACCTCCAACTGAGCAACGCTACGCACTGTTAACAGCCAACTGCCCAACACAACAATAGCATATACTCCAACAATGCAAACCAGCCACAGACTGCACACACCACAGTCAGTGACTTTCATACTGAGCGCTACGTGGCGTTACCAACATAAAAAACTAAACAGCCTACTTACAACAGTACTGCTTATTGATCACGCGATCTTGCGGCAACAACTCACTGGGCACTACTCCATTAAAATCAAAGAACATAATCAGCATAACTTAGGCCACCGCACTTCCGCACTTGCCAAGTTTTCTCAGACTTGACGACGTATAGCGACTCATGCGCAACTTTCATTCCTTGCTGTTTTTGTTCGAAATTCAACAGTTTTTGAACATATTTTTCTGTCGCACTTTCCTTGCCTTCATGGCATGACCCAATTGATATGCCAACATCATCAGCGACTTCTCTTATTGTGGCCTGACGATCGTTCACACTCATTTCTTAAACTTTTTCCAGAGTTTCATCCAGTCAACTTCAACGTGAAACGTCCCCTTTGAAAAAATATACATGACTGTGCTTAAACTGACACACAATATTTTTAGCGCAACGCAATCTGACTTTCAAAAATCCCTACAAAAGAATGACTCTGACTAACATTAATCTATACGTTTCACAAATCACTTACCTCACAAAAATCTTCGTTACTCGAACTACTGCAATACAGCGAGCGCCACTACTGCCAGCTAAATAAAAGATTCAAACTACTGAAGGCACTAACTACTGATAGGCACAGTTAGCAAAAGAAAGATTTTGATAGAGAACAAACAATGTATTTACCTTAATATTGTTCAAAAGTCATATTATATATATCAGTCCATGACATCCAGTCTTACAAATTTACTCTTTCTTAATGAGACACGTCCAAATCGTCCGCTCTCAAAATTCCGCCATCTCTCTCCCCACATCCACCACTGCTGGCGGCTCACCTCCAACTGCGCAACGCTATGCACTGTTAACATCCACCTGCCCAACACTACAATGGCGGACAACAATGCAAACTAGCCACAGACTGCACACAGCACAGCCAGTGATTTTCATACAGAGCGCTATGTGGCGTTACCAATAAGAAAACCTAAACAGCCTACTTACAAAAGTTTTCACGACCTTATTTTAAATGCCTGTTTTATTCTTAGAAGACTCAACGAAAGCAAGAGTTAAAATTCTTAGAACTTTTCTACACTTCGTGTTGCTCTTATAGTGAAATTTCATACTAATTCTCTGATACACTTTCAAACAAAATACAAGCATTGGAACTTGAATATTGGCAACTATTTATTCACAACCGATACAAAAGAGTTACATGTTTGCACCTGTCACTGTCCTTCAAAGTAGTCACCAGCGTTGTGTAGAACCCGTTGCCAGCGATGCGGAAGGCGTAGTATACCGTTAGCAGAGCCTGTTCTGTTGATGGTGCGAATGGAGCCGTCTGCTGCCTGTCGAATCTCTGTAACAGTTCTGAAGCAAATGCTGCGAAGTGGTTCCTTCATCTCCGGAATCAAACCAAAGTCACAAGGACTTAAGTCCGGGGAGTATGGTGGATGGTGCAGTACTTCCCAGTCCCATCGACTGAACACAGCAGCCACAGCTTGCGCTGTATGCGCCCCCGCATTGTCGTCCAAAATGATGGGTGAGTTGCGCAGAAAGTGTCGCCGCTTCTTCCGCAAATCTGGTCGCAGGTGATGCTCCAAAAACGACAGTAACACTGTGCATTGACGGTCTGCCGTGTAGGAACGTAATGCGTTAGGATAACACCATCACAGTCCGACACGAGACTCACCATAACTTTAGACCGCTCCATTCGAACCGTCAACAGAACAGGCTCTGCTGAAGGTATACTACGCCTTCCACATCGCTGGCAACGGGTTCTACACAACGCTGGTGACTACTTTGAAGGACAGTAACAGGTGCAAACATGTAACTCTTTTGTATCGGTTCTGAATAAATAGTTGCCACTATTTAAGTTCCAACCCTGGTAGATAATCGCCGATACTACTACCACACACGTAACGTTTCTGACTTTGCAATTGACTGAATATTCGCTACAGCAGCTACTGCGCAATGCATGTTTAACAACACAACAACGAAAAGATAGCGTAACTTGGTCTAATGTTGTTGTTGTTGCTGTTGTGGTCTTCGGTCCAGAGACTGCTTTGATGCAGCTCTCCATGCTACTCTATCCTGTGCAAGCTTCTTCATCTCCCAGTACCTACTACAACCTACATCCTTCTGAATCTGTTTAGTGTATTCATCTCTTAGTCTCCCTCTACGATTTCTACCCTCCACGCTGCCCTACAGTACTAAATTGGTGATCCCTTGATGCCTCAGAACATGTCTTACCAACCGATCTCTTCTTCTAGTCAAGGGCCACAAATTTCTCTTCTCCCCAGTTCTATTCAATATCTCCTCATTAGTTATTTGATCTACCCATCCAATCTTCTGCTCGCGAAATTACAAAATTTGGGTTACTTTTTTTAACACATAATCAGAGAATCATGTACCCAAATGGTTGTTGTGGACAGTATATTCAGTATATCGCAAAGCTTCTTCTACAGCCCTGCTGCCTTGCCATCATAAAGATGTTGGGGTGATGTGAGAATGAGAACTGAAAATTCCTGCACTGCAACGCGTTCTCGGCACTCCTGAGAAGTGACGCCGATCGGCTCATGCCGACACCAGCCAAGGCCGGAAAGAGAGTAAACACACAGCATGTTGTGAAAGCCTTCAAGCGACTCTTGTACCATTCTTCCTGAAAAATAGCGGCCCGTTCGGATAATGATAATGGGGATGGCGCAGTAGACCACAGATGCTTGATAATATTGAGATCTGATGACTGTGGCAGCCAGGGGAGATGGGACAGTCCATCCTCGTGATCACAAAACCAATCCTGGACTATGCGGGCTGTTTTAAACACAGCCCTGCCGTCTTATGACACCGTATCATCACTGGGGCTCAGACAGTCTACCACAGGATGGACCCCATCTGCCAAAATTTTCACATAGTCCTTGTCGGTAATGCGACATTCCAGAGTAACCATCGGGCCCACGGAGTATCACGGTATGACTGACCAAATCGTCACCGAACTTCCGCTACATTTTTTGGGACGTAAACTCAGCCGAAGTTGGAAACAGAATGAAACAAGACTGGTCCGAGAAAATTACGTTCTTCCATTACTCCATGTTCCAGATTTTATGACATCGGCTGCACGTCTTCCTGTTACGGATAGTTACATGACTGGTGAGTGATTTTGGAGTTTCAGTTCGCCCTATAGGTCCCTTCTTCTTGAGTTCCATTTCATATCGTTTTGATGCTGACAGGGTTAGTGAGCGCGAAATTCAATTCTGCTATGACTTTTGCAGCTGTTGTCCTCTTATTTTTCGTCTCAATTCTCTAAAATGACTGTCCGTCACAACCACTCAACACAAAATTTCATATGCGTTGTGAGTTCTTCTTCCGCTTTCCCTGTAAGCGGTGTAGATCTTCGACGCGGTTTCCCTTGAGCTTCGGCTGGGATGATTACGGAAGCACCCACCATGCTAGCACCAACAATTTGCTCACGTTCGCATTTCTTTAGACCCACGTAATGCAGTCACGACTAGATAAAACGCTTTTGTGAGCACGAATAACATTTGCAACTCATTGAGAACATTGCAGACACGCTGTTAGTGGTCAAATAAACAGTGCAACATGCAGGCTAAGCACACCTCTGTATGTATGTATGTTCAGGAATGTATTTCTGGCCGTGTTCCCATATTTTCATTTAACCGCTGTACATATTGTAGATTACCTTTAGACTAAGTTACGTTTTCCTGTGACTGAGCCACAGATATATAACGAACATGGCATGCTATCTGTAGTATAAGTATCCTTAGATAATACCTGTAACCGAAACTTACATCTGAACTGTGGCACTAGAAAGACATATATTCAGGCAAATAACTGTAGCATATGTCAACTTTGACTTTCGCAGTTGGTTAAGAGCCTTGTTAATTCGTCTCTTTATTGTGGTCTGCAGTCCGAAGACTGGTTTGCTGCAGATCCCTACACTAGTCTATCTTGTGCAGATATTTTCGTCTCTGCATACTGTCCAGGTTAGCTGGCTTACTCCTATTAAGCTTTTTTTTCTGCACAACTCTATGCAGTACCATCTCATTAGTTACCTGGTCCACCCATCTAATCTGCAGCGTTGTCCTATCACCACACTTTGATAGCTTGTACTTCTACTTGTCAGTACTGTTTTATTGTTCACGCTTCACTTCCGTACGAGACTACATTCCAGGCAAATATCCTCACAACAGGCTTCCTAGCATCTAAATTTATATTCTACGTTAACCAGCTTATCATTTCCAGAAACGCTTTCCATGCTACTGCCAGTCTGCATTTCACATCCTCTCTAGTGTGGCTATCGTAACTTATTTTGTTGGCTGAATGACAAAATTCGTCAAATACTTTTAGTATTTCACTTATAATGTAATTTGTCTCGGCATCGTCTTATTTAATTCTATTAAATTCAATTACCCTAGGTTCACATTTGTTAATTTTCGTGCTGCGACCACTTCTTAAGTCACTATCCACTCCCTTCAACTCTTCTTCCAAGCCCTTTGCAGTCTCTAACAGAATTTCAGCGGCATCGCCACACCTCGAAGTTCTTATTTCTTCGCCCTGAACTGTGAAGAAATTGATGTTACCAGCATAGGCTGCTTTTAGTGAATGATGACATGTTCTGTCTGTCACATGTTGTTGTTGTCGTCCGAAGACTGGTTTGAGGCAGCTCCCCTTGCTGCTCTATCTTGTGCAAGCCTCTTCATATCCGAGTAACTACTGAAACCTACATCCTTTTGAATCTGCGTACTGTATTCGTCTCCTGGTCCCCCTCTACCATTTTTGCCCTCCGCACTTCCACTAAATTCGTGATCTCTTGATACCTCAGAATGTATCCTATCAACTGGTCCTTTCTTCTAGTCAGGTTGCGCCACATTTATTTTCTCATCGGTTCTATTCAGACCTTCTCATTAGTTATGTGATCCACCTACCCAATGTTCCCCATTCTTCTGTGATAACACATTTCAAAAGCTTCTATTCGCTTTTTGTCTAAACTGTTTATCGCCCGTTTGTCACTTCCATACGTGGCTACACTCCATACAAGTATTTTCAAAAAAGATTTCCTATCACTTAAATCTGTATTCTATGTTAACAAATTTATCTTCTTCAGAATCGCTTTTCTTGTCATTGACAGTCTACATTTTATATCCTCTCTACTTCGCCCATCAGTTATTTCGCTGCCCAAATAGCAAAACTCACCTACTACTTCAAATATCTCATTTCCTAATCTAATTCCCTCAGCATCGCCTCATTTAATTCGACTGCATTCAGTTATCCTTGTTTTGCTTTTTTTGATATTCCTCTTATATACTCTTTTCAAGATACCGTCCATCCCGTCAGCTGCTCTTCCAACTCCTTTATTTCCTCTTACGGAATTACAATGTCATCGGCAAACCTCAAAGTTTTTTTTCCTTCCCCCTGAAATTAAATTTCTACTTCAAATTTATCTTCTGTATCCTTTACTGCTTGCTCAATGTAGACACTGAATAACGTCGGGGATACACTACATACAACCCCAGCTGCTCCCTTCTCAACCATTGCTTCCTTTCTATGTTCCTCGACTCTTATAATTGCCGTCTGGTTTCTGTACAAGTTGTAAATAGCTTTTCACTCCCTGCATTTTACCCCTACCACCTTCAGAATTTCAAAGAGAGTATTCGAGCCAACATTGTAAAAAGCTTTATCTAAGTCTACAAATACTATAAACGTATGTTTTCCTTTTCTTAACCTATCTTCTAAGATAGATCGTAGTAGGAGAGTTCTTCTTACATTTCTCCGGAATACAATCTTCCCCGAGATTAGCTTTTATCAGTTTTTCCATTGTTCTGTAAAGAATACGTGTTAGTATATTGCAACTGTGATTTATTAAACCGATAGCTCGCTAATTTTCACATATGTTAGCATCCGCTTTCTTTGGAATTGGATACCCTTTGCAAATGACCTTTAAATCGTTTTGTAAATTTCTCCTTGGTCTTCTGACCATCATCATCCTCTTGCAACGCAAAGTCGATTTATTAATTTTAATTTGGCCGGCTGGTCACGTTTTCACAGCGCTTGGCACGGTGAGTTAGTGACACACAGCAGGGAGAGGTAGCAACGGTAGAACTTACACGAGATGCGTTTGAAAAGTCCGTGCAAAAATAAAAATACTTACGTATTTGGGATAAACCTTTTTCATTTTTCGACATAGTCTCCTTTTAGACTTATACACTTCGTCCAACGCTGATCTAATAGGAATTGTCGAAGTCTGCAAAATAGCTATTAGTTGCTGCAATCACCTCCTCGTTTGAATAAAATGTTTCTCCCGCCAGCCATTTCTTCAAATTGGGGAACAAATAGGAGTCCGAGGGAGCCGAGTCTGGAGAATAGGGGGGATGTGAAACGAGTTGGAATCCTATTTCCATTAATTTTGTGACCACAACTGCTGAGATGTGTGCTGGTAGATTGTCGTGATGGGAAAGGACTTTTTTGCGGTCCAATCGCCGGGCTTTTCTTGCAGCTCGGTTTTCAAAGGGTCCAAAAACGATGAATAATATGCACCTGTAATAGTTTTACCCTTTTCCAGATAGTTGATGATGGTTATCCCTTGCGAATTCCTAAAGGCAGTCGCCATAGCCTTTCCGGCCGAAGGAATGGTCTTTGCCTTTTTTGGTGCAGATTCTCCCTTGGTAACCAATTGTTTAGATTGTTGTTTGGTCTCAGGAGTATACTAATGCACCCATGTTTCATCCGCAGTGACGAAACGGCGCTTTAAGTCCTGCGGATTCTTCCTGAACAGCTGCAAACCATCCTTGCAACACTACACACGATTCCGATTTTGGTCAAGCGTGAGCAATCGTGGAACCCATCTTGCAGATAACTTTCTCCTGTCCAAATGTTTATGCAAAGTATTATGTACCCATTCATTCGAAATGCCCACAGCACTAGCAATCTCACGCACTTTAATTCTTCTGTCATCCATCACCCCATCATGGATTTTATCAATGATTTCTGGAGTCGTAACCTCCACAGGGCGTCCAGAACGTTCAGCATCACTTTTGCCGATATGGCCTCTCCGAAAATTTTGAAACCACTTATAAACTGTTCTAGTCAAAGGTGCAGAGTCACCGTAATGTTTATCAAGCTTCTCTTTAGTCTCCTGAGCCGTTTTACCTTTCATAAAGTAATGTTTAATCATCACACGAAATTCTTTTTCATCCATTAGTTTGACAATCACTCGACTTCCTTGTTTCACACGAATGCCAAACACAAAGAAATAGACCAATATGGCTGAAACTTGGTGTGCGTTCTTTCCAAAGGTGCTACTAACTAAACATGACCTCGATACGCGCCGTTGGTGTCATCTCTTGGACTTTGCAGGGACTTTTCAAACGCCCCTCGTATAAAGAGTCTTCATAATACTCGTCTTTTATTCTCCTTCTTTGTTGTAGATTGTAGGCTCGTATTCCATTCTCAAATGCAACTTCGTACACTGGTCTACAGGTTGCTCGACTTCATTTTCTGTTTTTAAATAATAGCATGAACACTGGTGGACTTACTGTTGTTGCATAGATATATTTTCAGTCATTTCACTTCATAATACAAATCAGCATCAACCACAATGTTAGCACAACACACGCAACTTTTATTTCACCTTCCCATTTCAAACTCGAACTGCGAATTGCCCAAGGATAAAGATTTACTTCTAAGAAAATGTAGCAAAGAAAATACTATCATATATCGATCTATCTGTGCAAAATCATGTTTGAAATATACAGTTGAAAAATAAAGTACAAATAATTGTTTCTCTCTGCTTATATTTTTAAGAAGTCTTTAATCATCATGGTAATTACATTAAGTGCTTACGTATATGTTGACGTCTATACAGTTTCGTTTAAGTATGTGGTAGCGGATTTCTTGGTTTTGAATCTTCAACTTGAGAATCGGTCATTTTTTATGATCCATAATCGGTTAGTACATGTATCTCACCATAATCAGTTTTATTACAGTGTAGTTGCACATTTTTTTATTATTATTATTTGGCGTTCTGCGCACGTGAGTCGGCTGCGTGCTGTGTTGTGACGGGAAGTGGCGCGCCTTGCAGGGCTACAACCCGCTGCACCTGGCGTGCTTCGGCGGCCACATCACGGTGGTGGGGCTGCTGGTGAGCCGCGCCGCCGACCTGCTGCAGAGCGGCGACAAGCACGGCAAGACGGGGCTCCACATCGCCGCCATGCACGGCCACTTCCAGATGTGCGAGGTGCTGCTGGGCCAGGGCGCGGAGATCAACGCGCCCGACAAGGTAGGGGAGCGCCTGCAGCCCGGCTGCACGGGGGACAAACACTCGTCAGCTAGGAGCACGTCGCATTGAGCAAACAAGCAGAATGTGGTAATTAACGACCTGCAATGAAAACTGCACACGTGCTAGCTATAATTTAGTGAATACATTATTTCATTATAGTAATATTATGACCTTTGCATTTTCTGCCCCCTTACTTACAAACATCGTAGTGTAGACCTCTTCAACTTTTGTAGTCCTGTCTTCCTCAGTTGCGTGTAATATTACGGTATATTGATAATTTTTATTGATGGACCGTATGACAGCAACTGAATAAAACACAATTTTAGTGCCATACGCGTTTCGCCTTTATTTTCTGCAAGGCATCATCAGTGACAGATTGCGTGGACAATTTCTTACAGGCATTAAAACAAGCGTTCAGTGCATAGTGCTGTGGAATGTGGAAAAAAACAGCAAATTGGCGTTCATAAGAAGAAGAACAACACCAAAAATGCAACAGGAGCGTAATATGTAAGAAATTGTCCACGCAACCTGCCACTGATGATGCCTTGCAGAAAATAAAGGCGAAACGCGTATGGCACTAAAATTGTGTTTTATTCAGTTGCTGTCAGACGGTCCATAAGTAAAAATTATCAATATACCGTAATCGTAGTGTAGCTTTTATGGAATGAACTGCACGTTTCTAGACGTTGGATGGTAAGTGTTTAACGAAGAGTAATGAGTCTCGATAGAATAACTGCAAAGCTATAAACTGAGGTGACAAGTCGTGGGATAGTGATATACACATATACTGATCGCGGTCGTATGGGTTACACAAGGCATAAAAGAGCCACGAATTGCCGAAGCTCCCATTTGTACTCAGGCGATTCGTTTGAAAAGGTATCCGACGTGATTAAGGTCGCACGACGGCATTAAACACACTTTGAACGCGGAATGGTAGTTGGAGATAAGCGCATGGGACATTCCATTTCGGAAATCGTTAAGGGATTCAATATTCGGTGATCTACAGTGTCAAGAGTACGCCGAGAATACCAAATTTCAAGTATTACCTCTCAGCAAGAAAAACGCAGTGGCCGACGGTCTTCACTTAACGACCGAGAACAGCGGCGATTGCGTGGACTTTTCAGTGCTAACAGCAACTCTACGGGAAATGACCGCAGACGTCAAGATGGGACGTACGATGAACGTATCCGTTAGGACAGTGTGGCGAAATTTGGCGTTAATGGGCTGTGGCAGCAGACGACCGGCGCGAGTGTCTTTGCTAACAGCACGTCGCCGCCTGCGGTGGCTCTCCTGCGCTCGTGACGATATCGGCTGGACCAAAGACGACTGCGAAACAGAGGCCTGATCAGGTAAATCCCGATATCAGTTGCTAAGAGATGGTGATAGGGTTCGAGTGTGGCGCAGACTCGACGAAGCTACAGACCCAACTTTTCAACAGGGCACTGTGCAAGTTGGTGGTGGCTCCATGGTGGCGGCTCCATGGTGGCGTGGGCTGTGTTTACATGGAATGGTTCAAATGGCTCTGAGCACTATGGGACTTAACATCTTTGATCATCAGTCCCCTAGCACTTTTTTTTTTTTTTTTGGTCATCAGTCTACTGACTGGTTTGATGCGGCCCGCCACGAATTCCTTTCCTGTGCTAACCTCTTCATCTCAGAGTAGCACTTGCAACCTACGTCCTCAATTATTTGCTTGACGTATTCCAATCTCTGTCTTCCTCTACAGTTTTTGCCCTCTACAGCTCCCTCTAGCACCATGCAAGTCATTCCCTCATGTCTTAGCAGATGTCCTATCATCCTGTCCCTTCTCCTTATCAGTGTTTTCCACATATTCCTTTCCTCTCCGATTCTGCGTAGAACCTCCTCATTCCTTACCTTATCAGTCCACCTAATTTTCAACATTCGTCTATAGCACCACATCTCAAATGCTTCGATTCTCTTCTGTTCCGGTTTTCCCACAGTCCATGTTTCACTAGCATACAATGCTGTACTCCAGACGTACATCCTCAGAAATTTCTTCCTCAAATTAAGGCCGGTATTTGATATTAGTAGACTTCTCTTGGCCAGAAATGCCTTTTTTGCCATAGCGAGTCTGCTTTTGATGTCCTCCTTGCTCTGTCCGTCATTGGTTATTTTACTGCCTAGGTAGCAGAATTCCTTAACTTCACTGACTTCGTGACCATCAATCCTGATGTTAAGTTTTTCGCTGTTCTCATTTCTACTACTTCTCATTACTTTCGTCTTTCTCCGATTTACTCTCAAACCATACTGTGTACTCATTAGACTGTTCATTCCGTTCAGCAGATCATTTAATTCTTCTTCACTTTCACTCAGGATAGCAATGTCATCAGCGAATCGTATCATTGATATCCTTTCACCTTGTATTTTAATTCCACTCCTAAACCTTTCTTTTATTTCCATCATTGCTTCCTTGATGTACAGATTGAAGAGTAGGGGCGAAAGGCTACAGCCTTGTCTTACACCCTTCTTAATACGAGCACTTCGTTCTTGATCGTCCACTCTTATTATTCCCTCTTGGTTGTTGTACATATTGTATATGACCCGTCTCTCCCTATAGCTTACCCCTACCTTTTTCAGAATCTCGAACAGCTTGG
Source organism: Schistocerca cancellata (assembly GCF_023864275.1). Classification (NCBI taxonomy): domain Eukaryota; kingdom Metazoa; phylum Arthropoda; class Insecta; order Orthoptera; family Acrididae; genus Schistocerca; species Schistocerca cancellata. Next base: position 556,659,030 of record NC_064632.1, read on the forward strand.
ACCATTTTATATTGTCGAACGCTTTTTCCAGGTCGACAAATCCTATGAAAGTGTCTTGATTTTTCTTTAGCCTTGCTTCCATTATTAGCCGTAACGTCAGCATTGCCTCTCTCGTCCTTTTACTTTTCCTAAAGCCAAACTGATCGTCACCTAGAACTTAGAACTACTTAAACCTAACTAACCTAAGGACATCACACAACACCCAGTCATCACGAGGCAGAGAAAACCCCTGACCCCTCCGGGAATCGAACCCGGGAACGCGGGCGCGGGAAGCGAGAACGTTACCGCACGACCACGAGATGCGGACTTACATGGAATGGACTCGGTCCTCTGGTTAAACTGAACCGATCATTGACCAGAAATGGTTATGTTCGGCTACTTGGAGACTATTTGCAGCTATTCATGAACTCCATGTTTCCGAACAACGATGGAATTTTTATGGACGACAGTGCGCGATGTCACCAGGCCGCAATTGTCCTGGACTGATTTTAAGGATATTTTGGCCAATTCGAGCCAATGATTTAGCAACCCACATCGCGCTACATGAATATTATCGGATATTTGTGGTACGTAATCGCGAGATCAGTTCTTACACTAAATCCTGCACCAGCGACACTTCCGCAATTATGGACGGCTACAGAGGCAGCATGGCTCAGTATATCTGCAGGGGACTTTCAACAACTAGCTGAGTCCATGCCACGTTGGGTTGCTACACTATGCTGGGAAAAAGAAGGTCCGACACGATACTGGGAGGTGGCACTTCTATGCAAGTGCATGACCTCAGTGCCCGGGGTTGTCCAGGTGTATATTTATTCCAATCTTCTATTAGTCCATCCTCTCCCTCTCTCTGTCCTCCTGTTCCACTCTCTCTCTGTCCATCTCCTCCTCACTTTCTCAACCCATTTTCTTCTCCACCTCTCTCTGCCCATCTTACACTCCCACTCTGTCTCTCTACACGTCTCCTCCTCTACCCTTTCAAACACACCTCCCACCCTCTGTCCATCTCCTCCTGGCCCTCGCTTTGTCTATTCCTTCCTCCCCCTTCCTCTCAATCTTCTCCTCCCTTCTTCGTCCATATCTTCTCCCTGTCTCCGTCCATCTCATGTTACCCTATCCCTCTATTCATATCCTCTTCCTCCTCCCTCTCTCTTTCTACTTCCTTCTCACCCTTCCCTCTGTGTGTCTCCTCCTCTTCCCTTTGTCTGTCCATCTTCTCCTCCAACATCTCTCTCCACCTCCACCTCTCCTCTCTCTTTATCTTCTCCTCCCCCTCTCTCTGGTCGCCTTCTCCTCCCGCCCTTCTCAACCTTCTCTGTCCATCACCCCCAACCGAAGTAGGTGGTTGGGGGTCTTATCCCCACACTATTTATTTCATGATAGTAATATATGTAAAAAGTTTAGATGAAATCGATGCAGGGGTTTAGAACGAGATTTGTATCCGCGGTTTAACCCATGTGCACACATCCCACATATATTTAACATATTTTACCCGTATTTCCATGCATATTTCACCTGTTTCTCTAGCGAATTTCACCCAGCAGTTTCTTTTTCACACATTTCATTGTTTGTGACGTCTGATCTCCCGAACTATGTGTCGTAAAATGATATAATTTTACAAGTACATTCTGCGGCATACGTGAAATCTGTCTGTAACATGTTTCGGGAACAGAGTTAGTCCTAAAGAAGTAATAAATTAAAACATTAAGCATCAAGCGGTAGTTTTTGAAGCGTTTCAGTATTCATGACGTCATATCTCACGAACTAAGGCCCGCCGCTGTGGACGAGCGGTTCTAGGCGCTTCAGTGTGGAACCGCGCGACCGCTACGGTCGCAGGTTGGAATCCTGCCTCGGGTATGGATGTGTATGATGTCCTTAGGTTAGTTAGGTTTAAGTAGTTATAAGTTCTAGGAGACTGATGACCTCAGATGTTAAGTCCCATAGCGCTCAGAGCCATTTGAACCATTTGAACGTCATGAACTATGTCTCGTACAATGATACAGTTTTGCAGGTACGTTCAGTGTTATAAGTGACTACTGTCTGCAAAATGTGTCCCGAATTGAGTTAGCAGTAAAGTAGGGCCCAATGTTGAAGCGCATGGGATCGTGAGGGCAGGCATATTCATCCTTGAGGTTCCAGTCCTTCACACCTCACCACCGCAAGGGAGTACAGCCCCATTGTTCATCAAGCACATCGTAATCCATTCACGCCTTCGCCTGGCATCCGAGAACAAGTATTAGACTGCCTGAAACATTCTGTCTCTTCCTGGAGCATTGGTTGGAAACTGGCAGCAACTGGAATAGGGGAATTGCCGTCCCATCCGTAGGCTGCCGTTAACACCACAACACAAATGGTTGTATCTGGAGTGGTGCCGTGATCTGGAAGCATGGACTGCTAATGAATGGCGTCATATTGTGTTCAGCAACGAATCGTCGGTTCTTTACTACCCCAGATGACCGTCGTCGGTGTATATGGCAGAGACATGGGAGAGAGGTCCGATGCTTGCATTGTTTTGGAGAGGCTGGAGGCGTGATGATATGGGGAGCCCTCTGGTATGATTGGAAATCACGGTTAGCAGCGATTGAGGGAACTCTGTCGCCGTAAGATACGCCACAGACATCCTGTGTCCTCATTCGGCAGTCTTGTGATGCCAGTTTTCAACAGGACAATGGTCGTCTACACATGCGACGTCTCTCTATGAAATGTGTGTGCGATGTCGAGTTATTCTCACGGCTAGCAAGATTCCCACATCTGTTCGCGATACAACATGTGTGGAACCAGGTCCGACATCAACTCTGCCCCACTGCCAGTGTCTAGGATATCTCATGGCAGTGACAATATTTGTGGTCTCAGGAGAGGATACAAGGGCTTAATGACAGCCTCCCCAACCGAATCACTGCTTACATCCAGGCCAGAGGGGGCTCAGCGTCGTAGTGATAAGTGGTCTCATACTGCCAAGTTCTGTATAAATTTGACTCGAGTTTGTAATCACTGCAGTGACATCACACACACTCTCAACACATCAAGTTTCATTTCGTTTCTTCTTCCCCTTCTGGATGCTTCACTTTTTGTTAGATGGAGTATTTACATCACTCGAACGTCAACAAGGTTGAAGAATTTACTGTCTTCGACACAGAGTTATGTGCGATCTTGTGGGCACTGGAGCAGATGAGACGTTCTTCCAGTGTTAAATCCCTTGTCTGTTCCGATTCTCTGAGAGCCCTCTACTCTCTCCATCGTTTGTACCCAGCATATAGGGTCATCAAGAATATCCAGGATGCTGTCCTCCATCTACAACTGCTAGGGAAGGATGTCTCTTTCTGCTGGGTATCAGGGCACATAGGTATTGCGGGAACAAAAGTGCTCATCTAGCAGCCAAGAAGGCGCGTCGTGACCCTCATTTCTTTCATTGTGCCATCCCCCTGCATGCTGTTGCCTTGCTGTTGAGGTACTAAGTAATGCGCCGATGGGAAGACTAGTGGCTGGTAGTGACTGACAATAAGCTCCGTGCAGCAAAGCCCACAACGCGGCCGTGGCGTACTTCCCTCCAGCCACGTAGAAGGGAAGAGGTCTTCCTTACTCGCCTTCGCATAGACCACAGCTCTATGACGCACGGGTTCTTGCTCAGGCGAGAGGACCCTCAATGTGTTGTGCATGTGAAGTGCAGGTAACTGTGGGCCACGTTTTACTGGACTGTGTTTTATTTTCCAACTAGCCTCTATTTTAAGTAGCGTTCAAACAAATGTCATTCGAGTTTTAAAGTTTTGTGAGTTTTCCAACATTTTAACAAGATTTTAACGAGTTTTTTTATGTGCTAACAGGGTAACTGGCTCATCCAAGTTTTTTTTTAGTGGTCAGCCAGTCACATTTCCCTGAGCTTTTTTTCTAGTTCTTCTGTGTTTTGTTTCCTCTGTGTTTTACTTTCATGTATAGCTGGCTACTTTCCCTCTTTCTATTTTATTTTAGCGGGTATGAGATACAGTAACTGTGTGGTCATTTCGAGTGCGCGAGTGTGCAACAATTTTGGAGTTTATCTCCACATCCGCTTTTTTTTTTTTTTTTTTAAATGTAAGGGCGTTGATGATCTCGCCGTTGAAGGTCCATCAGTTCCACACACACACACACACACACACACACACACACACACACAGACACACACACACACACACACACATAGATACACAACAAAGCACAATTACACTGTGACATAATTACATTCAACAAAATGCTTCTACAATGGCACATATTATTCGCCACAGTGCCCACACGACACTCTGCCACACCCCTGCCGTGCTCCTTCTTCTATGCGGCAGACAGTACGACACTCCCTCTACACTCCTACCTACACACCAGGAGGCCAGGCCCTCGGTGATCCATGGCAGCGCTGGGGTAGGTTTCAGTGGGACCTCTGACTGCACTACAAAAAGTACTCCACATCTTAAATCTTTGTTTCCTTCAAGGCATGTAAGTCGGCCGTGAAACAATGACTTCGACAACAGACGCTTTGCTTTTTCACACAGTGCCTCCCTGGAGTAGAAGAATATGTGCACAGGGAACAACACATACAGCGGAAAATCATGTAGAATACAGGGCCTGCACTAATTTCATAGTATGACTGTGCCCTGTACAATTTCTCATCACTAGATATTTTACTATGAGTATCATTATTTTAATATTTTTAATTTAATAAACCTACAACTACACGTACACTCTGCAAACGTACATGAAGCGCATGGCAGAGCGTCCTTTCCACTGCACCAGTTATTCGAGCTTCTTCCCGTTCCAAACACGTATGGAGTGCGGGAAGAAAGACTCTTTAAATGCCCCTGTGTGCGCTGTAATTCACCTCTCATTTCCCTCACATTCGCTATGGCAGAAATACGTAAGGAGTTGTATTATGTCCCTAACTTCATCATTCTTGAAACCTCGTAAGTGGATTTTGTAAGAATAAATGGGACCCATCTTCAAACGTTCAGTTTCTTCATCAATTCTATGACCGTTCGTGTTGCCCATCTCCGTTTACATTCAGTATCCCCTGTAAGTTGTATCTAGTACGAGTCCCACGCACTGGTGCAATATTTCGGGATGTGTTTAAAAATGCTTCAAATGGCTCTGAGCACTATGGGACTTAACATCTGAGTTCATCAGTCCCCTAGAACTTAGAACTACTTAAACCTAACTAACCTAAGGACATCACACACATCCATGCCCGAGGCAGGATTCGAACCTGCGAACGTAGCGGTCGCGCGGTTCCGGACTGAAGCGCCTAGAACCGCTCGGTCAAAGCGGCCGCCGATCAATGATCAAGTGGGCGAGACCTGCTCTTCTGTCTTCCGAGTAGCGCTTCTGTCGTTTGTCGTCGGGTCAGTGGCGGATTGTACTCGGACGGCAGCTGGCCGAGGCGAGGCCGATACCTTGACCCTCAGCGCCGCCCGTGGCACAGGAGGAACTCGCGCAGGTGGCGAGTCTCTGTGGCACTTATTCTTGGGAATAAGCTAATATCGTTAATAAGAAATCACAGTAAGGAACATATATATTGAGAGGCCAATGTCAAAATACCCAGACTCGTGAACAGGGGTCGACAATAGGTTCGTGAACTTACACCACTTATTGCTCGAACTGCACGTTCCTGAGCCAAAAATATCCTTTTAGAATGGGAAGAGTTACTCCAAAATATAATACCATACGACATAAGAGAATGAAAATAAGCAAAGCAGACTAATTTTCGTGTCGAAAGATCACTCACTTCAATACCGTTCCAATAGTAAAAATGGCAGCATTAAGTCTTTGAACAAGATCCTGAACGTGGACTTTCCACGAGAGCGTACTATCTATCTGAACACCTAGAAATTTGAACTGTTCAGTTTCACTAATCATATGCTCATTCTGTGAAATTAAAACGTCAGGTTTTGTTGAATTGTGTGTTATAAACTGTAAAAACTGAGTCTTACTGTGATTTAACGTTAGTATATTTTCTACAAGCAATGAACTTAGGTCATGTACTGCACTATTTGAAACCGAGCCAATGTTGCGCACGACATACTTTACTACCAACATAGTGTCATCAGCAAACAGAAATATTTTACAGTTACCGGTAATACTAGAGGGCATATCATTTCCAACACTGATCCCTGGTGCAACCCACCCCCCCACCCCCCCCAACCACTTGAGTGCCCCACTCAGACCCCACATCACAGCCATTATCAATATTGTGAATTATGACCTTTTGCCGTCTGTTGCTAAAGTAAGAGGTGAACCAGTTGTGAGCAACTCCCCATATTCCGTAATGGTGCAATGGTCCCCATATTCCGTAATGGTCTTTTGCACCTGTGATGCTTTTGCCCTGGCTGTGTTTTGTTCGGGCGACACAGCAGAACCTAAGACTGTTACCTACTTTACGTACAACTGAGCCTGTGTGATCGTTCCATTTCATACCCTCACAAATGTATGAATTGACCGATTCCAAAATTGTAGTCAAAGCAGTTCTTCTTTCTTCTCCTTCTTTATCGTCGCCTTGTCCCACGTCACGTAGGGTCAGCGTTGCTCTTCTGGATACTTCTCCTCCATAGTACTCTATCCATTGCCTCTTCCTTCTTCGATCCTTTCTCCCTAAGGCCCCCAGATATCTTATCCTTTCACCTCATCTTCGGTCTTCCTCTACTTCTCGCTCCTTCAATCTTTATATCTTCAACTCTGTTTCCGATATACTCTTCCCCTTTTCCCTGTAAGTGTCCGTACCACCTTAGTCTGCTCTCTTGTATCTTTTTCCTCATGGGTCTCACTTTCACAGCTCCTCTAACAAATTCATTTCTAACCCTGTCCTTCCTTGTTACCGCACACATGCACCTCAGCATCCTCATTTCCTCCACTACCATCTTCCTCTCCTGGGCTACTGTGATTGGCCATGTCTCTGGTCCGTATATCATAGCAGGCCTTACCACCGACTTGTACACTTTCCCTTTCAACCCAGTGCTCACCTTCTTATCACACAACACTCGACTCATTTTCCTCCAGTTGTTCCAACCGCAGTTTATTCGGTGTTGTATCTCGCTTTCCAGTCCTCCAGTCCCAGGTATTTAAATCTGCAGACCGATTTCAGCTCATCATCCTGGATCTTGCAACACCTCATCTGCACATCCTTCACTGCTAAATATTCTGACTTTGTCCCGCTAATTTTCATCCCTCTTTCTTCTAGTGCCTTCCTCCAATCCGCCAGCTTTTCCTCAAGGCTGTCGATGCTCTGCTCACAAAGAACCACTTCATCCGCAAACATGATATTCCACGGTGCTTCCTTCTTCACATCTGTCACTAGCGCATTCATAATCAGGTCAAAGAGGTAGGGACTAAGCGCAGACACTTGATGTAACCATAATTTTACTGTAAACTCCTTTGTCATGCCCACACTAGTTCTCACTTGTGTCATTGCTCCTCTGTACATTTCCTTCACTACCCTCACATACTTCTCTGGAACGCAGTGCTCTCTCATGCTTCACCATATTTCGTCCCTTGGGACTCTGTCATATGCTCTGTCATTTGTAGTCAGAATTCAATAAAATATTTTGTGTTTACATGTCTTGTCAGTTCGAATAAAACACTCGAGCCTTCGATCTCTGACCCTGCCGTCATCAGGAGAAAAAAAGCCACTGACAGCCGGGGATGGCACGGCGTTCCTCTAATACAGGCCCAAAAGGAGCGCCTGGAACCAGCCAGAGAGGGCCGAAACGACACGTGAGCAGGAAGGTGAAGTGGGCAGCTCGACCCGGCGCAGGACTAGCGACGTGAGGTGGAGCGAGTGGCCGGTGCCACGCCTGAAACTGCCGCTCCCGTCTTTACTTCGGACTTTGGATATCGCATATGTAGTAACTAAAAGGCCTGGCCAGACAGAATGCGGCCTGGCCGTCCGGCCTGTGGCCTTGAGCCGCAGCCGGCAGGCCGCACTGTTGAATCGCTCGTTACTGTACGGCGGCGGTCACACAGAGTGCGGCTTTGACGCACCGGCATACGGCCTGCCGCACCGGCCGCCGCCGGGTTGTCACAGATTACAGATTCTCCGCAAGCCGGAGCGGCTGCTTGCCTCTGTTGGCGCACTCAACCGCTCTGCTGTCACACTGGAAGCAGCGGCGTGAGGCGGTTTTTGTCTTGCAGCTCGTAGTGCACGCATCATGGACACAGAAAGACTTCCAGAGGAGGTGAGAGAATACAACTTCTTGTCTGATACACGCGATTTGGAGGTAGAATACTTTTGCCCTCGATATACTCTTGATAGAAAGCTGAATTCTCAGTAATAGTGTTGTCACTGTGACGTCCATAACTTCCAATATCAATTACTGTAAACTCCGTAGTATGGATCAACGATCGCCAGGAGAACTAGCTAAAAGAACTGTTCGTAACAGAAGAACTGGGATCCACTATCCTTCGGGCATTTTAACCTGATAGGCTTTTTAACCTGATATGCTTCCAAGGCAGTTCGGAAACCCCCAAAGTTCTAGAAATCCTCCTTCAGATTTCTTCCACATCTCTGTTGTAGGAGTATGTAAATGCTTGGGCTGTAGAACAGTCCATATTGCCTGGCACACTTATTTTGACAATATCTGAGACTGTTGAACGTCCTAACCGAAAAGAAAAAGCTATGGTCTGGTGACTGTCGCCTGTAGTGAAGTATCTGGAAAAGATTAAAATCTGTTATTCCGATAGAACGAATGGATAAGTTAACGACCAAAGATATGTTTAAATTCAATGACAGTGGTATGAATACAATGGAAGAAAACAATCTATCAAGTAGAAAGTTCTCTCTAGCGGGACATACGGAACTAGATGTTACTATGTTTTGCTGTATTCGTAAACACTGCAAATAAATTTATCACTCCACTCGTAACTACGTTGTGGGATAGCACTTCCTCCCGCCGAACCTTCCATATGATATAGCAAAACTGAAATGGAACAATTTATATGACTTCTGTTTGAACCACAAAGAGGTCACAAACGGTAAAACTTACCGCAAACAAATGGTTAGCCTGTGCCTTGTATCAATTGGCTTTCTCCAGTTCGTTGTGCACTTCTCGGTGCTACCTTTTTATCAGGCGATGCATTTCCTCGAAACATTCTCGCGACATACGAAAATATTTGAAGAACCTATCTTCGTCAGACTCTTAGATCAGTACACAGACGGTGGTATTCTCCTAAGCTTTCTCTCTTGCTATTAATGTCGTGCACCCAACATCTCTTCGTGGTGCCATTTCGTATCGCTAGTGCGAGCTACTCATTTCTGCAATAAATAATAATAATAATAATAATAATAATAATAAACTCGCACAAAGATAACGCGTCCCGTGTGAAGATTCCAAATCGTCTAACGCCAAGACAATCGCGCTACGCATGCAAGCTTAATAATGGGGTTCGGCCCCTTCCTCAGTGTACACAGCTGACGCACCAAGAGTCGCTGCGGCCGGCCGGCCGTTGCCTGTGTGGCGTCCCTGGCCGCTGACGGGTCCGGCCCACCGCTGCGCCGTCCGTCGCAGCGGCAGGCCGGATTCTGTCTGGCCAGGCCTTAACTGCGTAATAACAAGTGAGAGTGATTAATCATTAGTATGGTGTGTGTGTGTGTGTGTGTGTGTGTGTGTGTGTGTGTGTGTCCGTCCTTGTTGTTGTTATTGGGGTCTTCAGTCCGAGGACTGTTTTGAGGCAGTTCTCCATACTACTCTACCCTGTGCAAACCTCTAACTACGGCAACCTACATCCTCCTGAATCTGCTTACCGTTACTGCGTAAAGTCAGCGTCGGCACGCCAGTCGGGAACGACAGGGAAGAGGAACCTGTGAGAATAGGTTAGCCAATCGCACGCTGGCCGACCTCCCTTCCAGGACGACAACGCGACAGCAGCGGCCCCTACCCGAAGAGGGCATAAACGCCGCGCCCGACTGGTGGCGGCCCACTTCGATAGCAGCGTCAACTTTAGCCACTTCGTTAGGAATCTCTGTGTGACACAGGCTTGTGTTTCTCTATTCTGAAGAAGACTGATTATATTGTGTGTCGCCCTTTGCTTGCGACACATATCAAAGATAAGTATTGTAATTGCCTTATTGTAATAAAACTCATTAATACGAGTTGTCTGATTGTTTGTCTAGCGAGCCGAGTATGCAGGATTGCTAGACACAAGACTTACTTAGACTTCCAGTCTATATTTTATACCCTTTGTATTTCAATCATCATCATTTATTTTGCCGCCCAAATAACAAAACTCATCTATTTCCTCTGCATTACCTGATTTAATTACACTACATACCATTATCCTTGTTTTGCATTTGTTGCTGTTATTTATTTATTTATTTATTTACACATCAAGTTCCGCAGGATCAGACTGAGGAGCAAATCTCCAAGGTCATGGAACGTGTCAGTACATGAAATCACAAAATAAAAGTAATGACAAACAAAAATTAATGTTTATGAACCCGAAAAAAGTCAGTTCATAAGTTTAAGTAAACGCAGTCAACAATAGAACAAGAAACAGCTTAATTTTTGAAGAAACTTCTCGACAGAATAGGAGGAGCGACCAATCAGAAAACTCTTCAGTTTCGATTTGAAAGCGCGTGGATTCCTGCTAAGATTTTTGAATTCGAGTGGTAACTTACTGAAAATGAATGCAGCAGTATACTGCACACCTTTCTGCGCAAGAGTTGAGGTAGTGCGATCCAAATGCAGGTTTGACTTCTGCCGAGTATCAACTGAGTGAAAGCTGTTTATTCTTGGGAATAAGCTAATATCGTTAATAAGAAATCACAGTAAGGAACATATATATTGAGAGGCCAATGTCAAAATACCCAGACTCGTGAACAGGGGTCGACAAGAGGTTCGTGAACTTACACCACTTATTGCTCGAACCGCGCGTTCCTGAGCCAAAAATATCCTTTTAGAATGGGAAGAGTTACTCCAAAATATAATACCATACGGCATAAGAGAATGAAAATAAGCAAAGCAGACTAATTTTCGTGTCGAAAGATCACTCACTTCAATACCGTTCCAATAGTAAAAATGGCAGCATTAAATCTTTGAACAAGATCCTGAACGTGGACTTTCCACGAAAGCGTACTATCTATCTGAACTCCTAGAAATTTGAACTGTACAGTTTCACTAATCATATGCTCGTTCTGTGAAATTAAAACGTCAGGTTTTGTTGAATTGTGTGTTATAAATTGTAAAAACTGAGTCTTACTGTGATTTAACGTTAGTTTATTTTCTACAAGCAATGAACTTAGGTCATGTACTGCACTATTTGAAACCGAGCCAATGTTGCGTACGACATACTTTACTACCAACATAGTGTCATCAGCAAACAGTATTGTGAATTATGACCTTTTGCTGTCTGTTGCTAAAGTAAGAGGTGAACCAGTTGTGAGCAACTCCCCATATTCCGTAATGGTCCAAATTCTGGAGCAATATTTTGTGATCAACGCAATCAAATGCCTTAGTTAAATCAAAAAATATGCTTTGCGTTCGAAACCTTTTGTTTAACCCATTCAGTACCTCGCAGAGAAAAAAGAATATAGCATTTTCAGTTGTTAAACGACTTCTAAAGCCAAACTGTACATTTGACAGCAAATCGTGTGATATAAAATGATCAGCTATCCTTACATACACAGCCTTTTCAATTAACTTTAGCAAACACTGATGGCATAAAAATAGGTCTAAAATTATCTACATGTTCCCTTTCTCCATTTTTATAAAGCGGCTTTACTACTGAGTACTTCCATCGTTCAGGAAACTGGCCATTCCTAAAGGGAAAATTACAGATATGGCTAAATACAGAGCTAACACGTGCAGCACAGTACTTTAATATTCTGCTAGGCGTTTCATCATAACCATGACAGTCCCTAGTCTTTAGTGATATAATTATTACTCAATCTCCCTCTTGTCTGTATCACAGAGGAGTATTTCAGACATCAATCTCGGGGTGGCATTTGCCAAGAAAGTTATATGATTCCCTGTAGAAATTGAATTTTTATTTAATTCACTAGCAATGCTCAGAAAATGATTGTTAAATACTGTACATATATTTGATTTATCAGTAACAGAAATATTTTTACTGCGAACTCACTTTATATCGTCGACCTTGTGCTGCTTACCAGACACTTCCTTCACAACTGACCATATGGTTTTAATTTTATCCTGTGAATCAGCTATTCTATTTGCATACCACATATTCTTTGCCTTCCTAATAACATTTTTAAGCACCTTACAATACTGTTTGTAATGGGCTACTGTAGCTTGATTGTGACTACTTCTAACATTTCGATATAATTCCCGCTTTGTTCTACATGATATCCTTATCCCACTAGTCAGCCACCTGGGCTGTCTATTACTGCTAGTGGCCCGTTTAGAACGTTCTAATGGAAAGCAACTCTCAAAGAGCGTGAGAAATGTGTTAAGGAAAGCATTATATTTATCATCTGTGTTATCGTCACTATAAACATCGTACCACTCTTGTTCCTTGACAAGCTTTAAAAAGCTCTCTATTGCTGTTGGATTAACTTTCCTACATAACTTTTAATTAGATGTAACATTTGTTTGAGTGCTAAAGCCTTTTAGTGTTAAAATTTGTGCATCGTGGCCTGAAAGGCCATTTATCCTTTTACTAGCAGAATGCACATCTAGAATGAATATTGTCTATGGCTGTGCTAATGTTCCCCTGCACCCTATTTAGGAAAAAAGTCTGCATCGGATCATACGATTTTATGAGATCTACCAACATCCTTTTTCTTGCACCATTATATACAAAATTCATATTGAAGTCACCACATATTACTAATTTCTGGTACTTAATATTATATACTCCTTTCAAGGCACTCTCCATTCCATTCACCTGCTCTTTCAACTTCTTTGCTGTCTCTGGCAGAATTATAATGTCAGTGGCAAATATCAAAGTTTTCCTTTCTTCCACCTGAATTTTAATTTCTACCCCAAATTTTTATTTTGTTTCCTTTACTGCTTGTTCAATGTACAGATTGAATAACTTCGAGAGTAGGCTACAACCCTGTTTCACTCCCTTCTCAACCACTGCTTCCCTTTCATGCCCCTCAACTTCTACAACTGCCGTTTGCTTTTATAAGAGTTGTAAATAGCTTTTCGTTCCTTTTTTTACCTGCTGCCTTCAAAATTACAAAGAGAGTACTCCATTCAACATTTTCAAAAGTTTTCTCTAAGTCTACAAATGCTAGAAAAGTAGGTTTTCCTTTCCTCAATCTATGTTCTAAGATACGTCTTTGGGTCAGCATTGCCTCGCGTGTTCCTACACTACTTTTGAATTCAAACTGATCTTCCCCAAGTTTTGCTTCTGCCATTTTATCCATTCTTCTTCTGTAAAGAATTGATATTAGTATTTTGCAACCATTACTTATTAAACTGATGGTTCGGTATTTTTCGCACCTGTCAGCATCTGCTTTCTCTGGAATTGCAACTATTACATTCTTCTTCAAGTCTCAGGGTTTTTCGCCTGTTTCATACTTCTTGTACACCAAATGCATAAGTTTTGTCATGCCTGACTCTCCCAAGGCTATCATTAGTTCTCACGGAATGTCGTCAACGCTCCGGGCCTTGTTTCGACTTAGATCTTTCAGTGCTCTGTCAAATTCTTCTCGCGGCACCATACCTCCCATCTCATCTCCATCTATGTCCTCTTCCGTTTCTATAATATTGCCTTCAAGTTCATCTCCCTAGTATGGACCCTCTATATACTCCTTCCACCTTTCAGTTTTCCCTTTGTTGCTTAGGACTGGTTTTCCACTCGAGCTCTTGATATTCGCACAGCTCTTTCTCTTTTCTCCAAAAGCCTCTTTAATTTTCCTCTAGGCGATGTCTATCTTTTCCCTAATGAAATATGTTTCTAAATCTTTACATTTGTCTCCTAGCCACACCTCTTAGCCATTTTACACTTCCTGTCAGTCATATTTTTCTAGACCTTTGTATTCCCTTTAGCCTGCTTCATTTGCTGCACTTTTATGTTTTCTCCTTTCATCAATTAAACGTAATGTCTCTGTGTTATCCAAGGATTTCTGTTAGGCGTTGTCTTTTTAGGTGTTTTATCTTTCGATTCCCTCACTATTTCATCTCACAAATCTACCCATTTGTATTTCACTGTATTCCTGTCCCCTGTGCTAGTCAAGCGTTGTCTAATGCTCCGTCTGAAACTCTGAGCAGCCTCTGGTTCCTTCGGCCTATCCAGGTCCCATCTCTTTCATTTTCTACCTTTTTGCAGTTTCTTTTTTTACTCTAAATTTCATAACCAAAAGCAATATGTTACGGCCAGAGTCCACATCTGCCCCCAGGACTGTCTCAAAAATTAAAATCTGGTTCCGAAATCTGTATTAGCACTATATAATCAATCTGGAACCTTCCAGTGTTTCGAGGTATCATCCACATGCACGAACTTCTTTCATGATTCTTAAACCAATTGTTAGCGGTGGTTAAACTACTCTCTGTCCAAAATTCTACCAGGTGGCTTCCTCTTTCATTCCTTTCCCTCATTCCGTATTGACCTACAATTTTTCCTTCCTTTCCTTTTCCTACTATCGAATTCCAGACCCCTATTACAGTTAAATTTTCGCCTCCTTGATTTATTTTATCTCACGATACATTTTTTCAGTCTTTTGGTTTTCGGAGCTAGTTGGCATATAAACTGTGGTACTGTGGTGGGTGTTAGTTTTGTGCCTGTCTTGGCCACCGTAATGCGTTCACTACGCTGTTCGTAGTAGCTTATCCATATTCCAATTTTCTTATTCATTATTAAACCTACTCCTACATTCCCCTATTTGATTTTGTATTTATAATCTTGTGTTCACCTAACCAGAAGCCCTGTTCCTCCTGCCAAGGGAGTTCATTAACTCCCTCTGTATCTAATCTGTCCATTTCCTTTTTTAAATTTTCTAACCTATCTGCCGGATTAAGGGATCTGACATTCCACGCTCCGATCCGTAGAGCGCCAGTTTTGTTTCTCATGATGACGACATCCTCCTGAGTAGTCCTCGCCCGGAAATCCGAATGGAGGACTATTTTACCTCCAGAATATTTTACCCAAGATGAAGCCATCATCATTTAATCATACAATGGAGCCGCATGCGTCGGGAAAAATTACGGTTGTAATTTCTCCTTGCTTTCAGCCGTTCACGGTACCAGCGCAGAAAGGGCGTTTTGGTTGATGTTACAAGGCCAGATTAGTCCATCACGCAGACTGTTGCCCCTGCAATTACTGATAAGGCTGCTGTCCCCTCTTCAGAAACCACTCGTTTTTCTGGCCTCTCAACAGATACCCCTCCATTGTAGCTGCACCTGCGGTACGGCTGACGCACCTCACCAACGGCAAGGTCCATGATTCATGGAGGCTGGGACTCCATTGATGTTCTTTTGTTAGTGCGTTCCACTAGTTGCACACACACACAGTACCAACTGTTTTTGTAGTGACTGATCATACCGTGGCCATAGAAATTAAGAATCTGATTGACATTATTCATACTATCAGTAAGCCAGAAACACGTAAGGCGTTAATATATTTACGTCACTAGAATGTCATCAAGTTAGCCATACACAGAATGTGGATGTACGAGGGTTGCCCAGAAAGTAATGCACCGCATTCTTTTCTTTTTTTTCTTCCACAGTCCTTCATTGAACATAATGAGAATTAAACACACTAAGGAATGGTGTTGTATCTACGCACCCTATTTTTCCACGTAATCTCCATCCTGTTCTGTGGCTTTCCTCCAGCGCGAAACAAGGCCGTGTATGCACTGTCGGTACCAATCCTTGTCCTGGAGGCGGAGTCAGTGCTTCACTGTGTGAACTTCCTTTGATAGATGCAGTTCGAACTGCTGGATCGTAACGTGTCTGTCATCACGAATGACAACATCAGCTCGCTGCAACATGTCAGATGTGACAGCCGTGGATGGTGTCCCCAGCCGCTGCAAATCGTGGGGCTCCACCGAACCGCCTTCTGATGACCTCACTCTCCGTGCCCAGCGACTAACTATACTTCTGTCGACAGCAGATGCTCCATAGACTTTGCACAAGCGTTTGTGAATACTCCCCCTCAGTTCCTTTCTTACTTGAAAGAGTGGTAAGTCTTTTCACCTCTCTGCGCTTCCACAAGTAGTTTAGGACAGTCCGTCGCGTAAAATAAACACATGCAAACAACAAAATCTAATCACAGTTGTTTCGTTACGGGCCACAAGCGTCGACTACAAATGACCGTGCCAACTGGCAGCTGCGGTAGCAGATCCATTATAGTATGACAACGTTGAACAGAACAGAAGGCGTAACAGAGCTGGCCTTGTGATTAGATCATGTAAACAAGTAGCTGCCAGTCACTTTGTTATTCCGATCCAGATATGTGTCACAGTGCACACCGCACTCGCCGCGGCTTTCCTATAACGCGCATTCGTGTCAGCAGCCGACAGTATGTTATTACTCTAAACTTCAATTCTCTATCTTCGCACTGTCATTTCGTTTGAAGTTGAAGGAGCTTACAGAAATGGATTTACGTGCCATTAATACATTTCGGCTGATGGGCCACATTAAAACATAGAATCTCTTGCGGCGTAATGGCTGAAGATGTGTCTTCTCGGAGTTCGATATCTCATTGGCGAAGTGCTCGTTCGACGGTTCTCTCGAATTACAAAGCGATTTTCCCAGGCCATTTCTGAGAGGAGATGACGCTGTGATGGAGGAGAGCCGCAAGGAAGGAAAGTTTGTGTAATCAGAGTTGGAATCTAAATTAGATAATCAGTGGAAATGTTTCCATTCACTTTGTTGCGAAGATTGCCTACAAATGGTATTAAGTAAAGTCGACGATAATGTGGGTCTGTCAGCGTCTTTTACATACTGAGACAGCCACATTAGGTGGAAGCTTTTACGTAATATGAGAGAAACATATAAGTTAAAAGTATGTTTATCAGTATTTTATAGTTTGGCGTGTAGTGTATGTCTAACAAATTAGATGGGGTTGAGAGGGTGGGGGGGGGGGGGGGAGCAGAAACTATATAGCCTAGTTTTAAATACGCAGCAAGGCAGTCCTTTTTACAATAAGGGAAAAGGAACAGATGTCATTAATTTTGTAGATTAATAGGGCTTTACTCTCTGGCTTGCAAGGCCGTACAGAATATTACAAATTCGAACAAAATCACATCCCTTAGAAGAGAGACACCTTATGAAAACTGACACCAATTTATTTCTGAAGCAAGAATCATTAGAAAAACAGCTCAGTGTCTTTAGACACCACATCGCCCAAATAGTGCACGTAAATAAGCAGGTAGAACCCGTCACTGCAGCATTCCCGCACTACTTCTGCTCCATCTACAGGGTGAAAAGTATTTAAACTGACAAACTCTGGGAGGTTGTAGGGGACATAAAAACAAATATTTTTCCCTAATGTCATTTTTTCCTATGAGGAATATTTAAACCGGTAGAGGAAGATTTCTCTGGCGGCAAATTAATTAAACCAACAAACACTTTCCCCCCCATGAACCATGGACCTTGACGCTGGTGGGGAGGCTTGCGTGCCTCAGCGATACAGATGGCCGTACCGTAGGTGCAACCACAACGGAGGGGTATCTGTTGAGAGGCCAGACAAACATGTGGTTCCTGAAGAGGGGCAGCAGCCTTTTCAGTAGTTGCAGGGGCAACAGTCTGGATGATTGACTGATCTGGCCTTGTAACATTAACCAAAACGGCCTTGCTGTGCTGGTACTGCGAACGGCTGAAAGCAAGGGGAAACTACAGCCGTAATTTTTCCCGAGGACATGCAGCTCTACTGTATGATTAAATGATGATGGCATCCTCTTGGGTAAAATATTTCGGAGGTAAAATAGTCCCCCATTCGGATCTCCGGGCGGGGACTACTCAAGAGGACGTCGTTATCAGGAGAAAGAAAACTGGCGTTGTACGGATCGGAGCGTGGAATGTCAGATCCCTTAATCGGGCAGGTAGGTTAGAAAATTTAAAAAGGGAAATGGATAGGTTAAAGTTAGATATAGTGGGAATTAGTGAAGTTCGGTGGCAGGAGGAACAAGACTTTTGGTCAGGTGATTACAGGGTTATAAATTCAAAATCAAATAGGGGCAATGCAGGAGTAGGTTTAATAATGAATAAAAAAATAGGAGTGCGGGTTAGCTACTACAAACAGCATAGTGAACGCATTATTGTGGCCAAGATAGACACAAAGCCCATGCCTACTACAGTAGTACAAGTTTATATGCCAACTACCTCTGCAGATGATGAAGAAATAGATGAAATGTATGACGAGATAAAAGAAATTATTCAGGTAGTGAAAGGAGACGAAAATTTAATAGTCATGGGTGACTGGAATTCGTCAGTAGGAAAAGGGAGAGAAGGAAACATAGTAGGTGAATATGGATTGGGGGGAAGGAATGAAAGAGGAAGCCGCCTTGTAGAATTTTGCACAGAGCACAACTTAATCATAGCTAACACTTGGTTCAAGAATCATAAAAGAAGGTTGTATACCTGGAAGAATCCTGGAGATACTAAAAGGTATCAGATAGATTATATAATGGTAAGACAGAGATTTAGGAACCAGGTTTTAAATTGTAAGACATTTCCTGGGGCAGATGTGGATTCTGACCACAATCTATTGGTTATGAACTGCAGATTGAAACTGAAGAAACTGCAAAAAGGTGGGAATTTAAGGAGATGGGACCTGGATAAACTGAAAGAACCAGAGGTTGTAGAGAGTTTCAGGGAGAGCATAAGGGAACAATTGACAGGAATGGGGGAAAGAAATACAGTAGAAGAAGAATGGGTAGCTCTGAGGGATGAAGTAGTGAAGGCAGCAGAGGATCAAGTAGGTAAAAAGACGAGGGCTAATAGCAATCCTTGGGTAACAGAAGAAATAGTGAATTTAATTGATGAAAGGAGAAAATATAAAAATGCAGTAAATGAAGCAGGCAAAAAGGAATACAAACGTCTCAAAAATGATATCGACAGGAAGTGCAAAATGGCTAAGCAGGGATGGCTAGAGGACAAATGTAAGGATGTAGAGGCTTGTCTCACTAGGGGTAAGATAGATACTGCCTACAGGAAAATTAAAGAGACCTTTGGAGAGAAGAGAACCACTTGTATGAATATCAAGAGCTCTGATGGCAACCCAGTTCTAAGCAAAGAAGGGAAGGCAGAAAGGTGGAAGGAGTATATAGAGGGTTTATACAAGGGCGATGTACTTGAGGACAATATTATGGAAATGGAAGAGGATGTAGATGAAGACGAAATGGGAGATAAGATACTGCGTGAAGAGTTTGACAGAGCACTGAAAGACCTGAGTCGAAACAAGGCCCCGGGAGTAGACAACATTCCATTTGAACTACTGATGGCCTCGGGAGAGCCAGTCATGACAAAACTCTACCATCTGGTGAGCACGATGTATGAGACAGGCGAAATACCCTCAGACTTCAAGAAGAATATAATAATTCCAATCCCAAAGAAAGCAGGTGTTGACAGATGTGAAAATTACCGAACTATCAGTTTAATAAGTCACAGCTGCAAAAAACTAACGCGAGTTCTTTACAGACGAATGGAAAAACTGGTAGAAGCCGACCTCGGGGAAGATCAGTTTGGATTCCGTAGAAATGTTGGAACACGTGAGGCAATACTGACCTTACGACTTATTTTAGAAGAAAGACTAAGAAAAGGCAAACCTACGTTTCTAGCATTTGTAGACTTAGACAAAGCTTTTGACAATGTTCACTGGAATACTCTCTTTCAAATTCTGAAGGTGGCAGGGGTAAAATACAGGGAGCGAAAGGCTATTTACAGTTTGTACAGAAACCAGATGGCAGTTATAAGAGTCGAGGGGCATGAAAGGGAAGCAGTGGTTGGGAAAGGAGTAAGACAGGGTTGTAGCCTCTCCCCGATGTTATTCAATCTGTATATTGAGCAAGCAGTAAAGGAAACAAAAGAAAAATTCGGAGTAGGTATTAAAATTCATGGAGAAGAAGTAAAAACTTTGAGGTTCGCCGATGACATTGTAATTCTGTCAGAGACAGCAAAGGACTTGGAAGAGCAGTTGAACGGAATGGACTGTGTCTTGAAAGGAGGATATAAGATGAACATCAACAAAAGCAAAACGAGGATAATGGAATGTAGTCAAATTAAGTCGGGTGATGCTGAGGGAATTAGATTAGGAAATGAGACACTTAAAGTAGTAAAGGAGTTTTGCTATTTGGGAAGTAAAATAACCGATGATGGTCGAAGTAGAGAGGATATAAAATGTAGACTGGCAATGGCAAGGAAAGCGTTTCTCAAGAAGAGGAATTTGTTAACATCAAGTATAGATTTAAGTATCAGGAAGTCATTTCTGAAAGTATTGGTATGGAGTGTAGCCATGTATGGAAGTGAAACATGGACAATAAATAGTTTGGACAAGAAGAGAATAGAAGCTTTCGAAATGTGGTGCTACAGAAGAATGCTGAAGATAAGGTGGGTAGATCACGTAACTAATGAGGAGGTATTGAATAGGATTGGGGAGAAGAGAAGTTTGTGGCACAACTTGACTAGAAGAAGGGATCGGTTGGTAGGACATGTTTTGAGGCATCAAGGGATCACAAATTTAGCATTGGAGGGCAGTGTGGAGGGTAAAAATCGTAGAGGGAGACCAAGAGATGAATACACTAAGCAGATTCAGAAGGATGTAGGTTGCAGTAGATACTGGGAGATGAAGAAGCTTGCACAGGATAGAGTAGCATGGGGAGCTGCATCAAACCAGTCTCCGGACTGAAGACCACAACAACAACACAAACACTTTTCCATTTTTTTATGACCAAGAGACAACACATTAACACAACACAATTTGAATTACAGTAGATTTTCAAAAATGCTTCCATTGACATGTAAACAAAGTTTACACTGTCGGATCATGTCCTGTCTAACACTGGCAAAAACCCCAGGAGTATCTTGAATAGTTCCTGCTGCTGCTACTACTATCCGGGCTACCAGATCCTCTTCTGATGCAACAGGAGTTGTGTAAACAAGGTTGCGCATCTCTCCCCACACAAAAAAGTCCATAGGGGACATATCTGGGAATCGAGCAGGTCATGGTACAGGACCACCTATGCCAATCCACGTTTTTGGGAACCGTCGGTCCAGCAATCGACGCACACGACGACTGAAATGTGCCGGCGCCCCGTCATTGGAACCACATGCGTTGTCTTGTAGGGAGCGGGACGTCTTCCAGCAATTCTGGCAATGCTCTGGCCAGAAAATTGTAATAGTGCCTGCCATTTAATGGCCTAGGTAGCAGATGCGGCCCAATTAAACAGTCCCCAACAACACCGACCCACACATTAACGAAGAACCGCACGATGAGGGCTAGTAACTGTGGCATGTGGGTTACCCTCACTCCAAACATGCGAATTGTGCATGTTGAAGACTCCATCACGCCCGAACGTTGCTTCATCGGTAAACAACACGGAGGATGGAAAAGTAGGATGCATTTCACACTGTTCCAGGTACCACTGCGAAAACTGTGCTCTGGGTGGATAATCAACTGGTTAGGTTGTGGACACGCTGTAAGTGAAATGGACGTAACAATTTTTCTCGAAGGACTGTTCCTACATTCGTCTGATTCGTCCCCATGTTACGTGGAATTGCACGAGTGCTGATTGAAGGATCCCGCTCCACATGCTGCAAGACAGCTTCCTCAAATTGCAGCGTTCTTACCGTGCGACGGCGTCCCTGTCCAGGTAGTCTGCTAAATGACCCAGTCTCACGCAGACGTTGGTACACAGCAGCAAAGGTCGTATGATGCGGGATACGGCAATTAGGATATTGTTGTTGATAAACCCGCTGTGCAGCTCGTCCGTTGTGGAGCGCTACGTAGTACGCACCAACCATATCAGTGTACTCACTCCAGGTGTATCGCTTAATTAGTAAACAGAGACAATGCACTACTACACTGGTGGACAGCAGTTGCCTGCAACTGAAGAGCGTAATACGCCCTCTAACAACTGAAGATCGTAATACGGCCTCTAACAACTGAAGAGCGTAATGAGGCCTCCACCGATTTAAATAATCGTCATAGGAAAAAATGACATTAGGGAAAAGTATTTGTTTTGATGTCCCCTACAACCTCCCAGAGTTTGTTGGTTTAAATACTTTTCACCCTGTATACCAGGATCCACACAATCCTAGTTGATAACAAGAAACTAACTGATAGCTAGTAATTGGTAAAACAGCTACCGTAGCGACAACGGATCCCGGGGTACGCTCGTTCGCTCTTCGTCCTCCTCACTTTCGTTATATGGTTGTGCTGCATCTGGTGCCGGTAACCACAGCCTGTTGCGAACAAGGCTTGTTGCCAGCGACGGCCTTATTAATAACTGATACCACGACGTTTTCACTGCCGCGTTTTCTGGGGTAATGTCACCAGCTAGGTATTGGCTGTGCGAGAGTTTTAAACATTGGGAATTCCGGATTTGCGTTTAGCGTTGCTAATGCAAACAGACGCGACAATTTCTTGGCGCTGATAGCGCTCAATCCCAGTACGAGTATATGGTCCGTTACCGGTGACACTTGGTTCGCTTTTCCCTGTCTCGACTGTGCCTGTGGGAATTTATCTCCGCTAGCTATTACACACTGAAGCGCCAAAGAAACTAGCACAGGCATGCGTATTCAAATACAGAGATATGTAAATAGGCAGAATATGGCGCTGCGGTCAGCAACGCCTATATCAAACAAGTGTCTGGCGCAGTTGTTAGATAGGTTACTGCTGCTACAATGGCAGGTTATCAAAATTTAAGTGAGTTTGAACTTGCTACTCTAGTAGGCGCACGAGCGATGGGGCACAGCATCTCTGAGGTAGCGATGAAGTGGGGATTCTCCCGTACGACCATTCCACGATCCTTCAAGAATGGGACCAATGGCCACTGAAGAGAATCGTTCAACGTGACAGAAGTGCAACCCTCGCGCAAATTGCTGTAGCTTTCAATGCAGGGACACCAACAAGTGTCAGCGTGCGAACCATTCGACGAAACATCATCGATATGGGACGGGCGCTGATGACTGCGCAGTTGAGCGCCCCACAAACCAATCATCATCATCGTCGATATGGCCTTCCGAATTCGAAGACCCACTCTTGTACCTTTGATGACTGCACGACACAAAGCTTTGCGCCTAGACTGGGCCCGTCAACACCGACATTGGACTGTTGGTGACTGGAAGCATGTTGCCTGATCGGACGAGTCTCGTTTAAAATTATATCGAGCGAATGGACGTGTACGGGTATGGAGACAACCTCGTGAATCCATGGACCCTGTGTGTCAGCAGGAGACTGTTCAGCTGGTGGAGGCTCTGTAATGGTGTGGGACGTGCGCAGTTGGAGTGATATGAGATCCCTGATACGCCCAGATACGACTCTGACAGGTGACATGTACGTAAGCATCCTGTGTGATCACATGCTTCCGTTCATGTCCATTGTGCATTCCGACGAACTTGGGCAATTCCAGCAGGACAATGCGACACCCCACACGTCCAGAACTTCTAAAGAGTAGCTCAAGTAACACTCTTCTTAGTTTTAAACACTTCCGATGGCTATCAAACCACCGAGACCTGAACAATATTGAGCATAACCGGGATGCCTTGCAGCGTGCTATTCAGAAAAGATGTTCACCCTCTCGTACCCTTACGAATTTATGAACAGCGCTGCAGCGTTCCTTGAGTGCACTACGACATGTTAGTCAGTTTGTGTGCGACAGCCGAAGCAGTAGGTCGCGAGGGGGCGATGAAATTTAGCAATGCGGAGAAAGCTGACATGCTCATGGTGTATGGAGAGTGTAGGAAGAATGAGTGGACGATGAAATCTACCAATGCAGAGACAGCCGACATGCTCATGGTATACGGAGAGTGTAGGAAGAATGCAGTTCGTTCTTGTACGGTGTAAGCGGCAAGATATCCCAATACAAGTCAACCATCTCGGCATTTGTTTACCATCAACTTCAACCAGTTGCGCGAGAGAACGTAACAGAAAGAAACAAGTGACGACAGAAGAAGGGGAATTAAATCTCATCGCTGCTGTTACAGTTGATCCGCACTTCAGTTCCCGCGCAGGCGCACGAGGAAGTGGCATGAGTCAAGCAAGTGTCCTGCCCATTATCCCTCGACATCGATTCCACTCCTATCACATCTATCTCATCAACAGCTGCATGTAAACGATCATGAGAATCGTGCTAACTTCTATACATGGATATTAAGACAGGGTACTCTAGATGCATCATTTATCTAGTTCAGTCGCGGAAATGAAATGAGCGTTTGGCGTCATTGGCCGGGAGTCCCCTTACGGTGCAGGTCCGGCCCCCTTGGTGCAGGTCTTATTACATTCGACGCCAGATTGGGCGACCTGCGCGCCGGATGGGGATGAAATGATGATGAAGACAGCACAACACCCAGTCCCTGAGCGGAGAAAACCGCCGACCCATCCGGGAATCGAAACCGGGCCGCTTTGGACGGCAGTTCGTCACGCTGACCATTCACCTATCGGGGGGGGGGGGGGGGACTTGTTCAGTCATGAAGCCACATTTACCAATCACTGCTACATAAACCGCCGAAATATGCACTATCGGTCTGTTGACAACTCCCGTTCGCTTCGTCTGGTGGAACGTCAGCGTCCACACAGAGTAAACGTCTGGTGCAGGATACTCAAATATCAGGTCACAAGCACGTTTTTCATAGACGGAACACTGATGGCGCACTTGTGCAGACTAGGAGGAACCTATTGTACCAGCATGATGGCTGTCCAGTCCGTAGCGCACGAAGTACTGAAGCATGTTTTCACGCATTGTTTCCAAATCGTTGGATTGGACTCAGAGAAACTGTACCTAGACCGGCACATTCCCCATATCTTATCGCTGTGCGGAAAGCTGAAAGACGCTGTCTACAAGGACGTACCGACTACATACGTTGTTGCTACACACTAGTGAAATCAAGGACACAGTAAAACTTCTGCTCACACACACCTTTATTCTCACACGTCCATTTTACAGTTACCGTTGAAATATATCCGCTGCAGAGGGCAGCACAATGTACAGACTTAACAGAACACCAACAGATGGCGTAGGAGTCTTCATTCCCCGACATCCTCCCCACCCTGGTCCATCTCGAGGGGGATGACCAGCTGGACCAGTCGACAGATCTTCATACCATCTGGCTGGCGGAGGATGATGCACCGTATTTTACTGTCTCTGCCATGCCGCACTTCTTATACCACAGCGCTCTTCCACAAGTGCCGTGGTTTGCTGTCTTCTTGGAGCAGAACAACCTCTCCAATTCCCGGGTTTCGGCACCAAAATGTTGCTACACACTAGTGAAATCAAGGACACAGTAAAACTTCTGCTCACACACACCTTTATTCTCACACGTCCATTTTACAGTTACCGTTGAAATATATCCGCTGCAGAGGGCAGCACAATGTACAGACTTAAGAGAACACCAACAGATGGCGTAGGAGTCTTCATTCCCCGACATACGTTGATACGCAGCGACCCATTACTGCAGGCTGCTCGGATATTTCTGAAGAAATGCTAGCACGTGTGCAGCAGTCGTTCCGTATCAGACTCGATGCGTGTATTGCCACCGCCGGAGGTAATTAGGAACACAATATGTGGTAGTTAACGGTCTTGCTACTCGTCAGAATCAAAACAACTAGCGTATGCACTTGTGTTGTTCTTTAGTGTGTTTGACCACAGATATTGTACAAGTGTCAGTGTGGGAACTTTTCACAATACGATATCATGTAAATAACTCGACTAGAATCCTACAAGAAACACCACTGACATTCTAATTTACCCTAATTTTAGTTTGTTAATCTAAACAGGCATTGTTTCACTTAAAAGTGTATGTTTGTGTGAAAAATACGCTTTCTAAGTATTATTACAAGGGTCATTCAGTAATTAAAGAGACAAATTAGTTTGGAGAAAAAAGGTTTATTAAACCTCCTGGCAGATTACAACTGTGTGCTGGCCCGAGACTCGAACTCGGGACCTTCGCCTTTCGCGGGCAAGTGCTCTACCATCTGAGCTACCAAGCACGACTCACGACCCGTCCTCACAGCTTCAATTCTGCCAGTACCTCGTCTCCTACCTTCCAAACTTCACAGCAGCTCTCCTGCGAACCTGTGAGAACGGGTGGTGAGTCGTGTTTGGGTGACTCAGATGGTAGACCACTTGACCGCGAAAGGCAAAGGTCCCGTGTTCGAGTCTCGGCCGGCACACAGATTTAATCTGCCAGGAAGTTTCATATCAGCGCACACTCCGTTGCAGAGCGAAAATCTCATTCTGCAGAGCTTTATTTTTTCAAAACAGTACTTTTTCTGCTTTTCAACATAATCCCCTTGACAATTTATGCACTTGTTCCAATAGGCTGACTGCTACGGTCGCAGGTTCGAATCCTGCTTCGGGCATGGATGTGTGTGATGTCCTTAGGTTAGTTAGGTTTAAGTAGTTTTAAGTTCTAGGGGACTGATGACCACACATGTTAAGTCCCATATTGCTCAGAGCCATTTGAACCATTTGAATCCAACGGGCTACAAGCTTTTTCATTCAGGCTGCAAAGAACTCTTATCTTAATGTTTCAACCAATTTCCCACAAACTTTTTCACGTACTCGTTGTCCTGGAACCTCTTCCCACGTAATGCCTCGTTCAGTGCACCAAACAAATGCAAATCACTAGGTGCTAAATCAGCGCTGTAAGGGGGATGAGGTAGTACTTCCCAGACCACTTGCCGATGGTTTCACGGGTTAGTTGAGCAATATGAGGGCGTGCGTTGTCGTGCTGGAGAATCACACCTCTCCTCTGAGGTCCACGACGTCTCTCACTCATGGCTGGCTTCACCTTGTTTAAAAGCAAATCCGAGTAGAATTGGCTGTTCATTGCACGCCGCTCTTCGAGATAATCACAAAAAACTGGACCTTCAGCATCCCAAAACACCGTCAGCATAACTTCTCCTGCTGATGCTTGGGTTTTGAATTTTTTCTTGACAGGTGTGTAGGTGTGCTTCCACTCCATACTTTCTGATTCTCGCTCATAATAGAGAACCAAAGTTTCACTGCAAGTTAAAATTTTGTTAAGGAAGTGCTCACCTTCTCTTTCTTAACGTTCCTTTAGCCCTGTGCACACTCTCAACCTCGTTTCCATGCGTGGCCACGTCAACTCCTTTGGGACCCATACTGCACATGTTCTGCGGTACTTCAGCTTGTTACAGATAATGTCATGAACTCTACCAGTACTAACTTGAATCTTATTAACTATCATTTAGTCACACGGCGGTCAGCACAAATAGTGCCATCAATTCGACTTTCAAGTGAGGGAATTGAAACTGCAACTGGTCGGCCAGTCACTGAGTCGCGGGCATTTTTGAACTGCTCTACCCACTTGTAAAAACTTGTACGATTCATACAACTATAAACTGTAGACATTCTACAGTATATCTTCACCGGGGTGTCTCCTTTAGCAAGTAAAAGACGAATAACAGAACGTTGTTCAACTAATGTGGAAGTTTCATGCGGACTCGCCATCTTGAAATGTATTTTTGAGGTTATAAACAAAACAACGTTGATACATCAGCTGATCAGGGCTCATCTCAGTGATGCCAACTTAAAGCCATAAAAGTAGCAAACTTGCCCTACTAGTAGTTTTTTCCCCAGCCTAATTTCTACATCTACATGGATACTCTGCAAATCACATTTAAGTGTCTGGCAGAGGGTTCATCGAACCACCTTCACAATTCTCTATTATTCCAATCTCGTATAGTGCGCTGAAAGAATGAACACCTATATCTTTCCGTACGAGCTCTTATTTCCCTTATTTTATGGTGGTAATCGTTCCGCCCTATGTAGGTCGGTGTCAACAAAATATTTTCTCATTCGGAGGAGAAATTTGATGATTGGAATTTCGTGAGAATATTCCGTCACAACGAAAAACGCGTTTCTTTTAATGATTTCCAGCCCAAATCCTGTATCATTTCTGTGACACTCTCTTCCATATTTTGGGATAATACAAAACGTGTTGCCTTTTTTTGAACTTTTTCGATGTACTCCGTCAGTCCTACCTGGTAAGGATCGCACACCGCACAGCAAAATTCTAAAAGAGGATGGACAAGCGTAGTGTAAGCAGTCTCCTTAGTAGATCTGTTACATTTTCTAAGTGTCCTGCCAATGAAACGCAGTCTTTGGTTAGCCTTCCCCACAACATTTTCTATGTGTTCCTTCCAATTTAAGTTGTTCATAATTGTAATACCTAGGTATTTAGTTGAATTTACGGCTTTTAGATTAGACTGATTTATCGTGTAACCGAAGTTTAACGAATTCCTTTTAGCACTCATGTGGATGACCTCACACTTTTCGTTATTTAGGGTCAACTGCCATTTTTCGCACCATTCAGATATTTTTTTCTAAATCGTTATGCAGTTTGTTTTGATCTACTGATGACTTTATTAGTCTATAAACGACAGCGTCATCTACAAACAAACGAAGACGGCTGCTCAGATTGTCTCTCAAATCGTTTATATAGATAAGGAACAGCAAAGGGCCTATAACACTACCTTGGGGAGCCCCTGAAATCACTTCTGTTTTACTCGATGACTTTCCGTCCATTACTACGAACTGTGACCTCTCTGACAGGAAATCGCAAATCCAGTCACATAACTGAGACGATATTCAATAAGCACGCAATTTCACTTCAAGCCGCTGGTGTGGTACAGTGTCAAAAGCCTTCCGGAAATCCAGAAATACGGAATCGATCTGAAATCCCCTGCCAATAGCACTCAACACTTCATGTGAATAAAGAGCCAATTGTGTTTCACAGGAACGATGTTTTCTAAACCATGTTGACTGTGTGTCAATAGACCGTTTTCTTCGAGGTAATTCATAATGTTCAAACACAATATATGTTCCAAAATCCTGCTGCATATCGACGTTAACGATATGGGCCTGTAATTTAGTGGATTACTCCTACTACCTTTGTTGAATATTGGTGTGACCTGTGCAACTTTCCAGTCTTTGCGTACGGATCTTTCGTCGAGCGAACGGTTGTATATGATTGTTAACTATGGAGCTAATTCATCAGCATACTCCGAAAGGAACCTAATTGGTATACAGTCTGGACCAGAAGACTAGCTTTTATTAAATGATTTGAGTTACTTGACTACTCCGAGGATATTTGCTTCTAGTTACTCATGTTGGCAGCTGTTCTCGATTCGAAACCTGGAATATTTACTTCGTCTTCTTTTGTGAAGGCATTTCGGAAGGCTGTGTTTAGTAACTCTGCTCTGGCAGCACTGTCTTCTATAGTATCTCCATTGTTATCGCGCAGAGAATGCATTGATTGTTTCTTGCCACTAACATACTTCACATACAACCAGAATCTCTTTGGATTTCCTGCGAGGTTTCGAGACAACGTTTGGTTGTGGAAACTGTTATAGGCGTCTCGCCTTGAACTCCGCGCTAAGATTCGAGCTTCTGTAAGGGATCGCCAATCTTGAGGATTTTGCTTCTGTTTACATTTGGCATGTTTCTTTCGTTGTTTCTGCAACAGTGTTCTAACCCGTTTTGTGTACCAAGGAGGATCAGCTCCGTCGTTTGTTAATTTATTTGGCATAAATCTCTCAAGCTTGTTGCAGATAATGTTATGAACAGTACCAGTACTAAAACGAATCTTATTAACTATCATTTCCACAGTCACACTGCGGTCAGCACGAATAATGTCATCAATTCGACTTTCAAGTGAGGGAATTGAAACTGCAACTGGTCGGCCAGAACGGTGCTCTTCAGTCACTGAGTCGCGACCATTTTTGAACTGCTCTACCCACTTGTAAAAATTTGTACGATTCGTACAGCCTTCACCATAAACTGTAGACATTTTTATGCATCGACAGCAACTGATATTGTTTGTATAAGAGTATACAGCCTACAGTTGCAGGTTAACTTTATCGTTTTCCCAGGTTTCAACGTTAGTAATAACGTCTTCTTCAGAACCTGTTTTGTTTTCTTTATTGTAATTTTAAGCACCTCATACAAGGCGGGCTGGCAGCAGCATATTACGCTGCTCTTCAGCCTTCAGTGGAACAATAACATGACACATAGGTGATACAGACTATACAGTAAAAACGGCGGGCAAAAAAGGAGATACAAAAAACAATAAACAAGAAGCCGTTCACGCTGGACGCGAAAAAACAGTAACACTTGGGGACACGGCGCACAGAACATGGATGACGGCGACGGCACACGTGAACAGTTGAGGCGTGACGGTGACAGAACACTAAACACAAATCGAGGCACACACACAACACACAGATGGCGATGATCTCCGGCGCGCGAAAGTCCACTGAGCGTGTACGAGTCCGGGGACCTGCCAAGAGTGGTGGAGGAGGAGGAGGAGGAGGAGGAGGAGGAGGAGGAGGAGGGGAAAGGGAGAGGGGAGAGAAGAGATGCCATGGGCATTGGAGAGAGGGGGAGGGAGGAAGGGGGAGGGGAAGCCCGGGGGAAGAGGGGAGGAAGAAGGGGGGGGAGGAAAGAGAAGGGAAGGGAAGGGAGGGAGAGAGGGTGCCTAAAGGAAAGGACACAGGAAGTGGGGGGAGGGTCAAAGTTGATAGGAGGGGTAGATGGAGGGGAGGAGGACATCATCAGGGAGGGGGAGCTGGCGGAAGCCACCTTGCGAGAGGGTAAGGAGGGTGGAGAGATGGAGACCGGGTGGGACGTGGGAATACAGGCACGGCAGCGGGCGGGGGTGGGAGGGGATCGGGGAGACGAGCGGGTGAGGAGGATCGAGTTTACGGGAGGTGTACAGGATCCGTATCCTTTCAAGGAAAAGGAGGAGGTGGGGGAAGGGGATGAGATCATACAGGATCCGCGTGGGGGAGGGGAGACAGATGCGATAGGCAAGGCGGAGAGCATGGCGTTCAAGGATTTGGAGGGATTTATAAAAGGTAGGGGGGGCGGAGATCCAGGCTGGATGGGCGTAACAAAGGATAGGGCGGATGAGGGATTTATAGGTGTGGAGGATTGTGGAGGGGTCCAGACCCCACGTACGGCCGGAAAGGAGCTTGAGGAGACGGAGGCGGGAACGTGCCTTGGCTTGGATTGTCCGGAGATGGGGAGTCCAGTTCAGAACCTGCAACAAGTTAGTATTATAATGCGCTGGTAAATTATATTAGATATGGTCATCCAACAGGATGCAATGTGTAGTACTTACATAAAATATTATTTAAATGTTTGCCTAAAACAGGCCATGTCCTAAGTCAACTTTATAAAACTTGATGCATAACCATAAGGTTTTGTCACTTCTATTAAACAAGCTGTAGCAATTCACTTTAAGCCCGTTGTACGGCCCTCGTCGTGTGACTGGAGACTGCGGACCGCGAGGGCTTCGCGGTCTGCCCCACAGAGGGCGGCGCGCATGCGCGAGACGTATAGAATCAAACTCTTTGGTACGCACGCGTCAGATACCCTTTTTGCTATGAATTAATTTTATATTTTACTATTGTAAGTTAATTACAGCATCCAGCATGACTACGTTTTGTATTCTACTACCGAGCCTTATAAACTGACCAACAGATCTCGTATGAACATCTGTAGGAAGGGTTCTGTTATTACAGAAACTGTAATGGTCACATGCATTATGAATTATTGTAAACCCAATATAGGCTGGAAGCCTTCGAAGTATGCCCTATTTTTTAGATACAGTTGATCGTTCAGTAAATTGTCTCTATCTGTAATTAGGTGTGCATAAATTTGTAGTTCCTCAAGCGTGTCGACTCTATATCCCTTAACTTCATGCTGTAGTAGCTCTATGTCACGTAAAGGTTTAGGTGTATGAGCCATTTGCACCAGATGTTCCGCAAAGGCTGTCCCCCGTGTTGCTACGCCCTTTATCGGAAGATGGTCTTTAAACCTTACTGCTATAGCTCTGCCTGTTTGACCTGTGTAATAACATGGGCAATCATCACACATAATCTTATATACGCCTGATTTCGCTGACTTGTCACCGTCTTCCATCAATTCGACTTTCAAGTGAGGGAATTGAAACTGCAACTGCTCCACCAGTCACTGAGTCACTACCATTTTTGAACTGCTCTACCCACTTGTAAAAATTTGTACGATTCATACAATAATAAACTGTAGACATTCTACAGTATACATTCACTGGTTTGTCTCCTGCAGCAAGTAAAAGACGAATAACAGAACGTTGTTCAACTAATGTGGAAGTTCCACGCGGACTCGCCATCTTGATATGTATTTTTGAGGTTATAAACAAAACAATGTTGATACATCAGCAGATCAGGGCTCGTACCAGTGATGCCAACTTAATGCGATAAAAGTAGCAAACTTGCCCTACTGACAGTTTTTTCCCCAGACCAATTTGTCTCTTTAATTATTGAATGACCCTCGTACAGAGTGTTGATTTGCTAACTGTAGGAGCCGCTGACTACCAATCCATTCTGTGAAAACCGCAGATCAATAGCACTTTTCATTTCCAAAATATTTGCGGTGCAAGCTTTAGGTGATTTGCCCAGTATACGGAACAAAATAGCATCTCGTTCTACTAAAATAATCAGCGACTGCCAGGAGAATCCAAAACAGGTGACTGCCGATCCAGACACTCTGATGTGTGTCCAACTGGGCGACCTGCGAGGACGTGTTCACGTTCACGTTCAGGTCGATCTCGTGTGCCGGCCGCTGCTCCGCCTGCCCGCCGTATCGACTCGGCAGCGGACGCCGCGTGTGACACGGCCCTGCTCTGAGGGATGTCTCCGGCTGGAACCACGGCCTCAGGGCGCGCCGTCTGCCGAGGGCCGAGGGCCGGGTTGAGACCCGAGTGACACAAGCTGCCGCTTGGCGCACCAAATAAATGTCCAAGGAATAGAGAAGCAACTGGAATCACTCAACAGAGGAAAGTCCACTGGACCTGACGGGATACCAATTCGATTCTACACAGAGTACGCGAAAGAACTTGCCCCCCTTCTAACAGCCGTGTACCGCAAGTCTCTAGAGGAACGGAAGGTTACAAATGATTGGAAAAGAGCACAGGTAGTCCCAGTCTTCAAGAAGGGTCGTCGAGCAGATGCGCAAAACTATAGACCTATGTCTCTGACGTCGATCTGTTGTAGAATTTTAGAACATGTTTTTTGCTCGAGTATCATGTCGTTTTTGGAAACTCAGAATCTACTATGTAGGAATCAACATGGATTCCGGAAACAGCGATCGTGTCAGACCCAACTCGCTCTATTTGTTCATGAGACCCAGAAAATATTAGATACTGGCTCCCAGGTAGATGCTATTTTTCTTGACTTCCGGAAGGCGTTCGATACTGTTCCGCACTGTCGCCTGATAAACAAAGTAAGAGCCTACGGAATATCAGACCAGCTGTGTGGCTGGATTGAAGAGAGTTTAGCAAACAGAACACAGCATGTTGTTATCAACGGAGAGACGTCTACAGACGTTAAAGTAACCTCTGGCGTGCCACAGGGGAGTGTTATGGGACCATTGCTTTTCACAATATACACTCCTGGAAATTGAAATAAGAACACCGTGAATTCATTGTCCCAGGAAGGGGAAACTTTATTGACACATTCCTGGGGTCAGATACATCACATGATCACACTGACAGAACCACAGGCACATAGACACAGGCAACAGAGCATGCACAATGTCGGCACTAGTACAGTGTATATCCACCTTTCGCAGCAATGCAGGCTGCTATTCTCCCGTGGAGACGATCGTAGAGATGCTGGATGTAGTCCTGTGGAACGGCTTGCCATGCCATTTCCACCTGGCGCCTCAGTTGGACCAGCGTTCGTGCTGGACGTGCAGACTGCGTGAGACGACGCTTCATCCAGTCCCAAACATGCTCAATGGAGGACAGATCCGGAGATCTTGCTGGCCAGGGTAGTTGACTTCCACCTTCTAGAGCACGTTGGGTGGCACGGGATACATGCGGACGTGCATTGTCCTGTTGGAACAGCAAGTTCCCTTGCCGGTCTAGGAATGGTAGAACGATGGGTTCGATGACGGTTTGGATGTACCGTGCACTATTCAGTGTCCCCTCGACGATCACCAGTGGTGTACGGCCAGTGTAGGAGATCGCTCCCCACACCATGATGCCGGGTGTTGGCCCTGTGTGCCTCGGTCGTATGCAGTCCTGATTGTGGCGCTCACCTGCACGGCGCCAAACACGCATACGACCATCATTGGCACCAAGGCAGAAGCGACTCTCATCGCTGAAGACGACACGTCTCCATTCGTCCCTCCATTCACGCCTGTCGCGACACCACTGGAGGCGGGCTGCACGATGTTGGCGCGTGAGCGGAAGACGGCCTAACGGTGTGCGGGGCCGTAGCCCAGCTTCATGGAGACGGTTGCGAATGGTCCTCGCCGATACCCCAGGAGCAACAGTGTCCCTAATTTGCTGGGAAGTGGCGGTGCGGTCCCCTACGGCACTGCGTAGGATCCTACGGTCTTGGCGTGCATCCGTGCGTCGCTGCGGTCCGGTCCCAGGTCGACGGGCACGTGCACCTTCCGCCGACCACTGGCGACAACATCGATGTACTGTGGAGACCTCACGCCCCACGTGTTGAGCAATTCGGCGGTACGTCCACCCGGCCTCCCGCATGCCCACTATACGCCCTCGCTCAAAGTCCGTCAACTGCACATACGGTTCACGTCCACGCTGTCGCGGCATGCTACCAGTGTTAAAGACTGCGATGGAGCTCCGTATGCCACGGCAAACTGGCTGACACTGACGGCGGCGGTGCACAAATGCTGCGCAGCTAGCGCCATTCGACGGCCAACACCGCGGTTCCTGGTGTGTCCGCTGTGCCGTGCGTGTGATCATTGCTTGTACAGCCCTCTCGCAGTGTCCGGAGCAAGTATGGTGGGTCTGACACACCGGTGTCAATGTGTTCTTTTTTCCATTTCCAGGAGTGTATATAAATGACCTAGTAGATGGTGTCGGAAGTTCCATGCGGCTTTTCGCGGATGATGCTGTAGTATACAGAGAAGTTGCAGCATTAGAAAATTGTAGCGAAATGCAGGAGGATCTGCAGCGGATAGGCACTTGGTGCAGGGAGTGGCAACTGACCCTTAACATAGACAAATGTAATGTGTTGAGAATACATAGAAAGAAGGATCCTTTATTGTATGATTATATGATAGCGGAACAAACACTGGTAGCAGTTACTTCTGTAAGATATCTGGGAGTATGCGTGCGGAACGATTTGAAGTGGAATGATCATATAAAATTAATTGTTGGTAGGGCGGGTACCAGGTTGAGATTCATTGGGAGAGTCCTTAGAAAATGTAGTCCATCAACAAAGGAGGTGGCTTACAAAACACTCGTTCGACCTATACTTGAGTATTGCTCATCAGTGTGGGATCCGTACCAGATCGGGTTGACGGAGGAGATAGAGAAGATCCAAAGAAGAGCGGCGCGTTTAGTCACAGGGTTATTTGGAAACCGTGATAGCGTTACGGAGATGTTTAACAAACTCAAGTGGCAGACTCTGCAAGAGAGACGCTCTGCATCGCGGTGTAGCTTGCTCGCCAGGTTTCGAGAGGGTGCGTTTCTGGATGAGGTATCGAATATATTGCTTCCCTCTACTTATACCTCCCGAGGAGATCACGAATGTAAAATTAGAGAGATTAGAGCGCGCACAGAGGCTTTCAGACAGTCGTTCTTCCCGCGAACCATACGCGACTGGAACAGGAAAGGGAGGTAATGACAGTGGCACGTAAAGTGCCCTCCGCCGCACACCGTTGGGTGGCTCGCGGAGTATAAATGTAGATGTAGATGTAGATGTAGGGAGGCGCCACAACAGTAAGGTCTCCTTGCAGGAAGTGTACTTACAAGGCGATCTCCCCATCGCACCCCCCTCAGATTTAGTGGTAAAAGGGCCCAATGGGCAGGACGTCAAAAGCAATAAATTGCAAAATAGAAACATTGAACGGTCGAAGGACAAGAAATGCAATATTGTTGTTGTTGTGGTCTTCAGTCCATAGACTGGTTTGATGCAGCTCTCCATGCTACTCTATCCTGTGCAAGCTTCTTCATCTCCCAGTACTTACTGCAACCTACATTCTTCTGCATCTGCTTAGTGCATTCATCTCTTGGTCTCCCTCTATGATTTTTACCCTCCACGCTGCCCTCCAATGCTAAATTTCTGATTCCTTGATGCCTCAGAACATGTCCAACCAACCGGTCCCTTCTTCTTGTCAAGCTGTGCCAGAAACTCGTCTTCTCCCCGTTTCTATTCAATACCTCCTCAATAGTTATGTGATCTACCCATCTAATCTTCAGCATTCTTCTGTAGCGCCACATTTCGAAAGCTTCTATTCTCTTCTTGTCCAAACTATTTATCGTCCACGTTTCTCTTCCATACATGGCTACACTCAATACAAATACTTTCCGAAACGACTTCCTGACACTTAAATCTACACTCGATGTTAACAAATTTTTCTTCTTCAGAAACGCTTTCCTTGCCATTGCCAGTCTACATTTTATATCCTCTCTACTTCGACCATCATCAGTTATTTTGCTCCCCAAATAGCAAAACTCCTTTACTACTTTAAGTGTCTCATTTCCTAATCAAATTCCCTCAGCATCATACGATTTAATTCGACTACATTCCATTATCCTCGTTTTGCTTTTGTTGATGTTCATCTTATATCCTCCTTTCAAGACACTGTCCATTCCGTTCACCTGCTCTCTTAGGTCCTTTGCTGTCTCTGACAGAATTACAATGTCATCGGTGAACATCAAACTTTTTATTTCTTCTCCATGGATTTTAATACCTACTCCGAATTTTTCTTTTGTTGCTTTTACTGCTTGCTCAATATACACATTTAATAACATCGGGGATAGGCTACAACCCTGTCTCACTCCCTTCCCAACCACTGCTTCCGTTTCCTGTCCCGCGACACATATAACTGCCCTCTGGTTTCTGTACAAATTGTAAATAGCCTATCGCTCCATGTATTTTACCCCTGCCACCTTCAGAATTTGAAAGAGAGTATTCCAGTCAACATTGTCGAAAGCTTTCTCTAAGTCTATAAATGCTAGAAACGTAGTTTTGCCTTTCCTTAATCTAGCTTCTAAGATAAGTCGTAGGGTAAGTATTGCCTCACGTGTTCCCATATTTCTACGGAATCCAAACTGATCTTCACCGACGTTGGTTTCTATTAGTTTTTCTATTCGTCTGTAAAGAATTCGCGTTAGTATTTTGCAACCGTGACTTATTAAACTGATAGTTCGGTAATTTTCACGTCTGTCAACACCTGCTTCCTTTGGGATTGGAATTATTATATTCTTCCTGAAGTGTGAGGGTATTTCGCCTGTCTCATGCATCCTGCTCACCAGCTGGCAGAATTTTGTCAGGACTGGCTCTCCCAACGCCGTCACTAGTTCTAATGGAATGTTGTCTGCTCCCGGGGCCTTGTTTCGACTCAGGTCTTTCAGTGCTCTGTCAAACTCTTCACGCAGTACCATATCTCCCATTTCATCTTCATCTACATCCTCTTCCACTTCCATAATATTGTCCTCAAGTACATCACCCTTGTATAGACCCTCTACATACTCCTTCCACATTTCTGCTTTCGCTTCTTTGCTTAGAACTGGGTTTCCATCTGAGCTCTTGATATTCATACAAGTGGGTCTCTTTTTTCCAAAGGTCTCTTTAATTTTCCTGTAGGCAGTATCTATCTTAAAAAATGATTCAAATGTCTCTGAGCACTATGGGACTTAACTGCTGAGGTCATCAGTACCCTAGAACTTAGAACTACTTAAACCTAACTAACCTAAGGACATCACACACTTACATGCCCGAGGCAGGATTCGAACCTGCGACCGTAGCGGTCGCGCGGTTCCAGACTGTAGCGCCTAGAACCGCTCGGCCACTCAGGTCGGCTATCTATCTTACCCCTAGTGAGATAAGGCTCTACATCCTTAAATTTGTCCTCTAGCCATCCCTGCTTAGCCATTTTGCACTTCCTGTCGATCTCATTTTTGAGACGTTTGTATTCCTTTTTGCCTGCTTCATTTTCTGCATTTTTATATTTTCTCCTTTCATCAGTTAAATTCAATATTTGTTCTGTTACCCAAGGATTTCTACTAGCCCTCGTCTTTTTACCTACTTGATCCTCTGCTGCCTTCACTACTTCATCCCTCAGTGCTACCCATTCTTCTTCTACTGTATTTCTTTCTCCCATTCCTGTCAATTGTTCCCTTATGCTCTCCCTGAAACTCTGTAGAACCTCTGGTTTAGTCAGTTTATCCAGGTTCCATCTCCTTAAATTCCCACCTTTTTGCAGTTTCTTCAGTTTTAATCTACAGTTCATACCCAATAGAATGTGGTCAGAGTCCACACCTGCCCCTGGAAATGTCTTACAACTTAAAACCTGGTTCCTAAATCTCTGTCTTACCATTATATCATCTATCTGATACCTTCTTGTATCTGCAATATAGACTACCCGAAAACAGTAACGGCGTCCTGGGTAGCACTACATGACGTTGAGGCGCCGTAGTCCTACGTGGCTTACCAGACTACTACTGGAGGCCCTTGCACCACACTCTCTCGCAGGACGTATCCAACTTTCGGAAATCTCTCCGTCCTTCTTTTACTTCCGCCACTTGTTCCTTTAACTGAGTTACGTCCGTACTGTGAAACTGCCGGCGTAATTGACATCCACGAAGGCTATGATTTCCTTCAGCAGCACAGGATACCGAATGTGGTTGAGGGGAAGCTTCCTCACGTCGACTGGCGTGCCGTTTGGTGATCTTGGTTATCTTGGCACTGACGTCCAGTCTGCGTGGTACCTTACAGTCAGTGGGAAGCAAGTATGCCGATCACCCCTTCACAGGAATCACCTCGCAGACATCCCATTGTGTGTCGACTGTGGTGTTGTGGACAAAAACGAGCAGGTCGGCCAGAGAAGTTTGGTTCTTGGTCCGACAGATGTTGTCCCTAATTACCCGTACTACTCCTCATCAGATACCTACTCAACTGCTCCTCTTACCGGACGCGGGATACTTCCCTCAAGCAAAGACGAACTCTGTGAGGTGTATTTGTGGACACGCAGCACACGACTTGTTTGCTG
The DNA here is from genome assembly GCF_023864275.1 of Schistocerca cancellata. Lineage (NCBI taxonomy): Eukaryota > Metazoa > Arthropoda > Insecta > Orthoptera > Acrididae > Schistocerca > Schistocerca cancellata. The sequence goes on from NC_064632.1 coordinate 556,698,148, forward strand.
GTGGCGAGACATTTATCCTTGACTTTTGGCAGTTCCATAATGAACACCACGGTGCAGTTGTCCGCAATGCAAAATTTTTCTCCAATTTCCTCTGTAGTGTCCTCCTTAACCCACCCCAGAGCTGGTGTGTTCTTGTCATCCAGAGTTGATCCCCGTGTCTTCCACACTTAGAACCGATATATTCTCTAGTGATCCAAATGTTCATCCCCGAAAGACTATACGTTTGATAGTCTCAATTAGTCTGACGTCTTGCTGCGCCCGCGTCCTCGGGTGACGCCGACATCCTGACATTAATGACAAAAATGAATTAAATAAATAATTAAAAATAAAAAGAACGAAAAGAAAAATAAATAAATAAACCATGTTCACTGTACCTCAACTCCACGTTCCGTACGCTTTCCTTGGCTCCTGGAGGGGGGGGACGGGACATCGTGACCAGGCCTCTGGTTGCGACCCCAGGCCACTGCCTACTTTGCTCCCACACCTCCCTTTAGGCGCCGGGAAGGTTCGTTTACCAAAAAAAAAAAAAAAAAAAAAGATGGTCACGGGGTTGGACTGCCACGCGGGCGAGCCATGTTCAATCCTCCCTTGTCCCATTTTCTTTCCGCTGTTCGCTGTATTCAGATTTGTGTCTGTGTCGTGGTGTAACGTCCGTTTGCAACAGCGAGTTGTAAGGACGGGACTATAATGACAATTGATGCTGCACGACTACTCTATTAGCAGCCGAAGAGAAGTGGCTTTCGAACACGGGTTCCCAGGTAGATGCCGTGTTTCTTGACTTCCGCAAGGCGTTCGATACAGTTCCCCACAGTCGTTTAATGAACAAAGTAAGAGCATATGGACTATCAGACCAATTGTGTGAGTGGATTGAGGAGTTCCTAGATAACAGAACGCAGCATGTCATTCTCAATGGAGAGAAGTCTTCCGAAGTAAGAGTGATTTCAGGTGTGCCGCAGGGGACTGTCATAGGACCCTTGCTATTCACAATATGCATAAATGACCTGGTGGATGAGATCGGAAGTTCACTGAGGCTTTTTGCAGATGATGCTGTGGTGTATCGAGAGGTTGTAACAATGGAAAATTGTACTGAAATGCAGGAGGATCTGCAGCGAATTGACGCATGGTGCAGGGAATGGCAATTGAATCTCAATGTAGACAAGTGTAATGTGCTGCGAATGCATAGAAAGATAGATCCCTTATCATTTAGCTACAAAATAGCAGGTCAGCAACTGGAAGCAGTTAATTGCATAAATTATCTGGGAGTACGCATTAGGAGTGATTTAAAATGGAATGATCATATAAAGATGATCGTCGGTAAAGCAGATGCCAGACTGAGAATCATTGGAAGAATCCTAAGGAAATGCAATCCGAAAAAAAAGGAAGTAGGTTACAGTACGCTTGTTCGCCCACTGCTTGAATACTGCTCAGCAGTGTGGGATCCGTACCAGATAGGGTTGATAGAAGAGATAGAGAAGATCCAACGGAGAGCAGCGCGCTTCGTTACAGGATCATTTAGTAATCGCGAAAGCGTTACGGAGATGATAGATAAACTCCAGTGGAAGACTCTGCAGGAGAGACGCTCAGTAGCTCGGTACGGGCTTTTGTCAAAGTTTCGAGAACATACCTTCACCGAATTGTCAAGCAGTATATTGCTGCCTCCTACGTGTATCTCGTGAAGAGACCATGAGGATAAAATCAGAGAGATTAGAGCCCACACAGAGGCATACCGACAATCCTTTCCGCGAACAATACGAGACTGGAATAGAAGAGAGAACAGATAGAGGTAGTCAAGGTACCCTCCGCCACACACCGTCAGGTGGCTTGCGGAGTATGGATGTAGATGTAGATGTAGATGTAGATGAATGGGAACGGCAAACGCTTGGTAACAGGGCGACATGTCAACCTCGTCCTCCATCGGAAAACACGTCCGTTGTGTTATACACGGCACTAGTGACAGTACGTGTGTCATATGATAAGGAATATCTTACCGAGGCACCTAATTTCTATGCCTGGTAAGTGAATGAGATCCTTGCTCGATTTAGGTTTTCGTATGAATATGATCACTCCCAAGCAAACGATGAAAACAGAAAAGTTTGTCACATAAGCTGCAACAAATGAACGCAAAAGTTTCACAATCACACAGTTTCTCTTTTCTCTGTCGAAAGATACGTTTTTAACGTTTTTGAAGCTGAGTTCCCTTTTGAAAGTTTCGACTCTGGAATTCATTTGTTGTAATATAGTTCACACCAGTTTATTTGTTGGTTTCATTTCTGCGAGACGTCTATATGATCTATCTCGCCTGCTCTCACTATTTACCGGATTTGCCAGTGACGGTAACGTATTCACAGCACATGACTCACATTCTGTAACCAATATATAGTACGACAAGTGCCAAGACTACAGAAAGATAAGAAACATTTCAATGACTGGACGGACAGTTCATACCGCTGTGGGGGAAAAAAAAATTGTCACGACAGGGATTCGAATGCGGCTCGCTCACGCCACAGTCCAACACCGTGCCCACCTAACCACGCCGTCGACATTGTCTGCCTGTGCCCCATATTGACTTATTGATCTTGGACCATTTACTGTTTCTATTATACTTCTGTTTTTTTTTTTTCACAGTCTAGTACACCTTCTACCTGTTTTCATGCTTGATCTGTGTTCAGTTTTTGACGGGCTCTCCACTGGCTAACCTTACCACTAAATCTGATGGGGGTGCGATAGGAAGTTTACCTTGTTAGTAGCCGCCGCTTGGGGACCCGAGCTGAGAGAGACGCCAGCGAAGCGCAAGGGCGCGATTTGTATGCGATGGGTATCACAAGTAGTAGCGAGAGCTGACACAGTTAAAAGTGTGGGAAGGCAAAGAGGAGAAGGGAGGGAGGCCACCAAACAAAAAGTCACATGTGTGGGAAAAATGTTCTTGAACCGGTTCTGGCCGCACCCCCGAGGTTCCTTATACATCTATGTCTTCACCGACATCTACATGGCTACTCTGCAAAATTCCTGGCAGAGGGTTCATCTAACCTCCTTCAGACTATTTCTCTACCGTCCCGCTCTCTAACAACGCGTGAGAAAAATGAACACTGTTGTGTTGGCAGAAGAGCCAACACCGTGTTAGGAATGGAGGCCGAAATGCACGCGTTTTAGCTCACGCAGGCTGGCGTGAGGAGGGAAGGGCTATACTGACGTGAGGTCTGGAACAGGACAAGGAATTAGAATTCAGAAAGCGGACGTAGCTAGTTGATACTTAACTAATCCATTTATGATGAACGTCGCTCTTGACGGTACATGATTCACAATATTATCTGTTCAGATTATAGTAACTGAATATGGCGCCTTGATAGATCGTAGGAAATTACGTAGCTGAAGGCTATGCTAAACGGTCGTCTCTGCAAATGAGAGCGTATGTAGTCAGTGAACCATCGCTAGCAAAGTCGGCTGTACAACTGGGGCGAGTGCTAGGGAGTCTCTGTAGGCTAGACCTGCCGTGTGGCGGCGCTCGGTCTGCAATCACTGATAGTGGTGACACGCGGGTCCGACGTATACTAACGGACCGCGGCCGATTTAAAGGCTACCACCTTGCAAGTATGGTGTCTGGCGGTGACACCACAAACACTTAAACCTTTCCGTTCAAGGTCTGATTTCTCCTATTGTATTACGACGATTATTTCTCCGTATTGTGGTTGGCGACAATAAAATACACTGAAGCGCCGAAGAAACTATTATGGACATGCGTGTTCTAATACAGAGATATCAAATGTCTCTGAGCACTATGGGACGTAACATCTGTGGTCATCAGTCCCCTAGAACTTAGAACTACTTAAACCTAACTAACCTAAGGACATCACACACATCCATGCCCGAGGCAGGATTCGAACCTGCGACCGTAGCAGTCACGCGGCTTCGGACTGAGCGCCTAGAACCGCTAGACCACCGCGGCCGGCTACAGAGATATGTAAACAGGAAGAATATGGCGCTCCGGTCGGCAACGCCTATATAAGACAAGTGTGTGCCTCCAACATCGATGCGGCCGGAAAAAGATCCTGCAAGAACGGGACCAACCACGACTCAAGAGAATTGTTCAAAGTGACCGAAGTGAACGCCTCCCGCAAATTCCTGCAGATTTCAATGCTGGGCCATCAACAAGTGTCAGTGTGCGAAACGTTCAACGAAACGTCATCGATATGGGCATTCGGAGCCCAAGGCCCACTTGTGTACCCTTGATGACTGCACGACACAAAGCTTTGCGCCTCGCCGCGGCCCGTCAACTCCGACATTGGAGTGTTGATGACTGGAAGCATGTTGCCTGGTCGGACGAGTCTCGTTTCAAATTGTATCGAGCGGATGGACGTATACCGGTATGGAAACAACTGAAACGTCCCCATTGAACAATTATACAAGACTGTCCTTAAACTGACACACAATATTTTTTTTTTGCGCAACGCAATCTGACTTTCAGAAATCCCTACAAAGGAATGGCCCTGACTAACATTAACCTGTACGTTTCACAAATCACTTACCTCACCAAAAATCTTGGTTACTCGAACTACTGCAATACAGTGAGCGCCACTACTGCCAGCTAAATAAAAGATTCAAACTACTGAAGGCACTAACTACGGATATGGATAGTTAGCAAATGAAAGATTTTAATAGAGAACAAACAATGTATTTACCTTAATAATCATACAAATTTCAAAACTCCGCCATTTCTCTCCCTACATCCACCACTGCTGGCGATTCACCTCCAACTGCGCAACGCTACGCGCTGTTCACATCCAGCTGCCGCTGCCCAACACTACAATGGCAGACAACAATGCAAACTAGCCACAGACTGCACACAGCACAGCTAGTGATTTTCATATAGAGCGGTACGTAACGTTGCCAATAAGAAAGCATAAACAGCCTACTTACATAAAGAAAACATAAACAGCCTACTTACATAGCCCCCATGCTCCCCACAAAAAATTTTACAAAATATTTTTGGGCAGTGGCCAATAATGATTTGAAAAAATTTTTCATAATTACAATAACAAAGATATCAAATGCACACACTTATTTATACAATGTTGGTCAAAAGCTAAAATTTTCTCACAGTCCATAAAGATAGTCCTGATCATTCATCATAATACAGTAGTAATTACAGTTTTTTTGACAAAGTCTCAGTAGTAAAAGAAATTGCACACAGATGTAGTGGATTTCCATGCAGTCTTGAAGAAGTAGTGTTGTCCTTCCAACGGAAAGACAGTGCTGACTCTTGACATGCAGACAGGCAATGGGCCACAACAGAGCAAACCCATAGCAGAGTCATTCGAAGTTTTGAAGAATATTGGTAGGTAGGTCATCACAGAGTAGACCCACTGTAGTCCTGGTAGAGATTGTGGTATTGGTGCGCCACCAGAGGTGCAGACCCACTGCAGTCCTTGTAGAAATAATGGTACTGGTGAGTCAGCAAAGGTGTAGACCCACTGTACTCCTTGTAGAAATAATGGTATTGGTGGGTCATCAGAGATGCAGACCCACTGTAGTCCTTGTAGAAATAATGGTATTGGTGGGTCATCAAAGATGCAGACCCACTGTAGTCCTTGTAGAGATGGCCAGCAGCCATCTGTTGTGACTGTGCAGGTGCACATTCACCATCGAAGGGTCTTGCGGAGAATATAGCAAGTCCATAAACCACCACTTGTGCACTCACAAAGTTTTTGGAATTGTCCTTAGAACCAGCAATGCTGTTAACCAGTCCCCTGCTGAATTATTAACACACGTGCAAACACTATCAGTCCCTACTTCTCACATATTATCCATATACTATGACCAACAGAAACATGTGCAGTGAAATGTAACTTACAATTTACTTAATTTGATGAACTGGTGTCAATTGCAATTTTATAACATAAGAATACAACAACAAAGGTACAAAATACACCATTAAAGAACATAACAATACAAATAACATTTGTAGTAAAACAGGCTTTACAAAAGAATAGAAATAAATATGTACATCAGTGTTACAAGAATTATGACATAATTACATACATAAAAGATCAGAATAAGTTCTGAAACATCAACTTCACACATGAGCATTAAAACAGAACAGAATAAATAATGTCTAAACATCTTTACAAAGTAAATAACATATTATTAATGAAAAGTATATTTGAGGATAACAGTATTCCTCGTCATAGTTCATGTAGCTGAGTATTAGAAGAAGAAAAAATTCTATGAAACTACACAGAGACAGGAAGAAAACAAATACACAAGGGTACACAAACACATAGTGGGATAACACAAAAGGAAAGGACAGGGTTCGTTTTCAGTGTAAAATTTTGGTACTGCAGTCCAACCCAAAACTTCATTCCATAGATCGTTCGTCTTATTTCAACCTTTGCTTCCACCAAAAAAATCCTATCCAAGCATGCTTTCTGTATTTATATGTTCACATATTTCTTACCTCATTATTTATTTTCCATTATCTTACCTCATCATTTATTTTGAAGAAAATACAACCTATACCTGCTTTCTGTACTTTTTTCGTATAACTTCTCAATGCATTTCTTCCAATTCATTGCAACTCATTCTCTTATAGGCTACCCCCTCTTAAGCTAACTTAAATCTACTGAGCTCAGATGCTAAAATAAGGGATGAGGCAATGCAGCAGCATAAAACAATTAACACAAACATCAAGGACAAAAAAAATTCAAATTGGCAAAGCAATTGCAGTACTACAACTAATATAAGGCACTGTGCAGCAAACAAGAAAACTAAATCCGTAGTAAAACTAGCTTAGAACAGTAACACAAAGTCAAATTCAGTAACACTATGCCTGGCAAACAGCAGTAACTTATACCTAAACATGACATAGCTCAAGCAGAAAAAATATTACAGTAAAAACAACAATGCAGATAAGGAAAATGTATATTCACATCTTAATGTCTATGTAATTCTACAAAAAATAACCAAGTACTTGAAAAGAAAATTATAGATGCAGTTACTGTTATTAGTCCCTTCTTGTTGTTCTCTCCATTCCAAGAGCTCCTTTTTCGAAGAATGTGGATCAGAAAATAATTATTTAATAAATCTGTTGACAGAAAGTGTTCACATTAGCAGATGCATTTAAGTTTATTTTATAAAACCAATGCTGCAACACAGCTGGAAAACAGGTATCAAATGAAATAAGCAATTACGCAAACCAAAGCATAAAAACATCATTCAATAGCTATGTGGCATTTCGTAAGTCAGTAGCTCTCAACTCTCATAGAAAGACACTTGTCATAATCAGGTGTGCAGATGTACAATATTTCCCATCAATTCATAAGCATTTCAGTAATTAGCACAAAGTACGAGTAATCATATGTTTTCAAGTAATGAGCGTGTCATATTTGCGATGCTTTCTACAAAGGAATGTCAATAGCGAGGTTAATGGTCTCTTTTTTTTTTCTCCACCTCTGCCTCTGAAAGGCACACACACTAATGGATTTCTTTTGTCAGACGACTACCTCTCAGCTGGGCGCCCAAAACGCATTACGTCAAGGTCACTTACCTTTCTTACTGAAATATTTATGACAGCAGTTTCCGCTACAGTGGCAGTCTCATATAAAAAAATTTCACCAGTCGAGAATTTACGTTGCAAATGTGTAGAAACAAAATCCTATGAATATAACAGTGTTCAAAACGTTTTCGTCGGCATTTTGATGCATTTACACATATACACACATTTCATAACTCTTAAAGTACGATTCTTGGTTTCCAACAACCTTATTCACAAACCAGAGTCCCTAACACTACTCATTATTCCTTACCTTACTACATATATACAAATTCGTCGACACTTCTTCAATATTTCATCACAACAGATATGTAGCATAATCAAATAACTCATATAGCATCAGCTTATTAATCATAAACATACCGCAACAGCATAATACACATAGTCATCGTAATAATAACATCATAACACCTCAGTCAACTCTCAAAATCGTCGTAGCTTCCTCCAATAAAAAAATTCTCTGCTCATGTCAAAAGTGTCATCTGCCTCAAACGTACTTTAAAAATTGTGATCCGATACCAAATATATCATTCAAAGCTCTCATAATATCACAATGGGTCCGAAAAAATATGAACAGTTCACAAAGTACAGACAAAATACAATTTCGTAAGTGTGAAGTAATCCAACTCTGTAATTGCGTAAACATGTGTCACTGACGTAGTAAAAAGATGTTTGTTTCTCTGTTAAATGATCAGATAGCTCTGTAATTTATGTGTTAGAGAAATATGGTACCGATGTGTTAAGTTGTATAAGCAAATACCATATTAGCTAGGGCTCCTTGTGCTTGCCAAACACATGGTACACAAAGTAAGCATGTACCCCCCTGAGGATTAATGTAATTATACCCTCAGGTGTTACAGATTACAAGAATGGAATGAAATGTATTACGGAAAACCTTTGTATCATTGTACCTCAAATATCTTTAAAAATAAATGATTTAAGTACAAAATTAATCACTCAAATACGTGTCCTGTAGTGCTAAATATGCGTCTTGCTGTAAGATCATCTCTGTGGAAGTGTCGTAGTTATTGTCCTCCGAAAGCTAAGTTCTGCAGAAGTCAATGTACTTACCTCATGATAAACAAAAGTGAAATGCTTTGCGTATAGATATCTTAGTTATTACGCTTAGTGTTGTGATGAAGAAAGTACTGTGCTGTAACGTATTGTTGTGCTACAGAAAAGGCTGTCTCATTGTAGCTGTACCACAAAAGTTACTACTAAAACATGTTTTACTTTCCAGAATAATACAGAAAAACTGTGCAGATATAAAACAGATACAGCACAAAAGCAACATTGTAAATTGTGTCACAGTGTCCACAGTGTCGTGATATAACCATGTAGCTGTCAAAGAAACCAAATGCTAAGTCATCTTTAATCTGACAGAAAGTACTTTAAATCTAGAATGTATTCTCAAGTAAACCAAATGTTGCATTAAAATCTCGTTAGCAGTACTGGTATATGCTCTACATATGTGAGCCTTATAGTTGTTACGTAATCATACAACTAACAAGCAAGAATGTACACACACAATAACACTGTGTCGTCTGTTCACTATAACAATGCATTCGCAATTACTGTCTAAATATGTACCCTAGGTTCTAGACTGGATAGTTAATTTTAAAACATAGTTGCATGTTAACAGTTTCTAAGTCTGACGAAGCATACTAGTAACGTGAAGTGAAAAATTTTATGGCAAAGACTAAGTTAAAAAGCAGATTATCTTTCAATAAACGGTTTTACATGTGAAATGTGGTGCAAGCCTTTACTCTTCCTACTATGCAGAGCTCCAGCTTCAACGGAATTATCATGTGGTATATGGTACATCGGTGAAGAATGCTCAAATTTTTCTCAAGGTTAGCGTCTATCTTATTTTTCTCTGAGCCACCCGGCGCACGTGGCTGCCTGCGGTGTGAGTCATTGTCTGCTATCTCTTTGTTGGCGTGCGTCATTACTGGGATTAGGAGACCTAACTTCTACAAATTCACCTTGCCGAGAGGGCCCAGCCCTGTTTGAATCCCGCCAGTTCTGATGAAATTCAGGTCTGTCGTTATGATTATATCGTCTGTCGTCATCTCGGTAGTTCCTGTAGTTTCATTCTTGTCGGTTAAGTGTTGGAGAATTTCTCCCTGAATTATCATTGCACAGTGGACCATTGCGTCTGAAGTTATCCTGTCTCCTGTGATAATAATTGTTTTGGTTCCCATATTGTCTGTTTCTCTGATTGTCTCTGTGATAGTCATTACCGCGGAGAGGTGATCTTTCCCTGTAATTATTACTACTCTGCCAACGGTTGTCATACGGGTGGTGTCTGTTTTGGTCACGATTTGTGTTGTGAGAATAGCCTTGTCGTGTCCAGTTATTATTTCTTTCATCGCAGAATTGCGACGGATGTGACCTGTAGTTGTTGTGTTCCTGTTTTCGCATTACGCGATTGTCAGTGTCAATTTCTAGTTCTTGTAACAGTCCCTGTGAAAGCTTCAATGTCGTCTTTGCAACGTCCTGCTAAAATAATATGTCGTAAATGTTCAGGCAGTTTGATTAAGCAAATGCGGATGAGTTCTGAAGGGCTGTATGGGTTTGACAGGTACTGATTCTTGTGCAACATGTCTTCAAATTATTTCACAAGACTGGAAAATTCAGATTGTTCGAAATGTTTCATCATTATGATGCCATGTTTTACTCGGTCTTGTGTGGCTTGAGACCAATATGCTGAGAGGAAGGCATGGTAAAATTCTCCTTCACTGTGGCAATTGTGAATGACCGATCGCATTCTTACAGCTGGTTCATTCTCTAAGTAGCCACACATAAATTCTAACCTGTGCTCCAATGACCAGTTACGAGGGAAACAATGAGAGAATTGATGGAGCCACGCTTGTGGATGAATGTCGTTAGCAGAATTCTTAAACATTTTGAATTTACGTGCAGTAATGAACAGCTTATAGTCAAAATCATCGTGTCGGTGAGTAGCATATCGGTCATTGTTACGTCGTGTCGGCGGTTCCATCTCAAAATTCGGTGTACCTTGCCAATTTCTTTCATAATTACCGAAATGCCCTGTGTTATTATTTTGTGGCTTTTCCGTATTTCTATGTCCCTCTTCCCGCATTGGAGCGCGAGTGTCCTCTGAAATACGTAATTCTTGTATTACCTGTGTCAGCTGATCTTGTACTTCCCGGAATTCTCTTTGGTGTTGTGTATCAATTTGATTCAGATTTTGTTTCAGTTTCCTAATTTGTTCGCACTCTTCTGTGTTATTAAAGACTACCAGTTTTGTGTCATTCAGATTATCATCTATCTTCATAGATAAATTATTTAGCTGATCCGAAAGTTCAACTACTTTCTCTGATAATGAACTAATTTCCTCCATGTGTCTTTCTGAACCAATTTTCAGAGTATCTACTGTGTCCTTTAAGTTTTCTTGAGTTTTTGAAAGTTGCGTAACCAAATCGGTAGATGCAACTGAGTCAATTTTTGCTTGCAAGGTCTCATGATTTTCATGAACAATAGTTTGCAGTTCTTTTATGGCTGCTTCATGATTCTGTAATGCATTTTCATGACGCGCAAAAATAGTTTGGAAATGCTCACAAATTTGTGTTTTTACGTCATTACAGACTTTCTGACATTTCGATTCAATGTTATGTAACTCAGCAGTTAAATCTTTACGTGTTTGTTCGAGAGTTTGTTCCAATGAGTCTAACTTTTGAAGCTTTTGCTGTGTTTGTCTCTGATTTTGTTCCATTGTGTGTAACTGTTGCTGTGTTTGTTTCTGATTTTGTTCCATTGTGTCTAACTTTTGAAGATTTTGTTCCATTGTGTCTGACTGTTGCTGTGTTTGTTTCTGATTTTGTTCCATTTTTTGCATTAATTGCAATAATAATGTATTAGTGTCTGGAATCTGTTTCGCTATGCTTTTTGGCAGTGCGTTTTCACCGGCAGCATTCACATTTTGACAAGCAGAAAATGTATCTTGGCGCATTTGAGAAAACGGTGAGGACCCAAAACCTAAGTCTACAGTATTTGCAATATTGTGTTCTGTCATTTCGGATTCCTGAGGCGAGCTGTTGCCGACCGATTGATCGATAATGCTTCATTGTTCACTACCTGTTTGACTGTCTACACCATTATTTGCCGCCCACTCCATTTCCCTATGCACAATTATCAAATTACTACTTCGAATGTCTGTTAATTCACTACCCAGTGGTGCTGATAAGCTACGCTCGTCGTCACTATTATTTCTCAGTTTACTTTGGAGCCTAGTGTTAAGTTTTTCACACGCCATTATTGTCACAATATTTCACACGATAACACAGAAAAGCACAATTTGAATAGCAAAAATAAGAGAACACATTAACATAGCACTGAAAATAATATGTAGTTAATTGCAAGCGCAGCTGCGAAATACTTGGTGCAAATCTACATGCATGCCACAACTGTTTTACAGTACAACAATGAAAGACTG